>NC_045698.1:16647659-17260659 GCF_009834535.1 Camelus ferus | reverse complement strand
ACTGACAGGCTCAGGTGGTAAATGTGTGCTGGCTACTTTTCAGTCTGTTGCTTCCTTGGAATGCTTCCTATTTTTATTTATACACAAGCCTCCGCATTTGCCAGTAAAAAGATTAGTGTAAGCACTGTTTTTTGAATAGGTGCCTCCAGGCCTGATGCTTTACAAAGCGTGTTATCCCTGTGGATTTAGCTTTTGATTTGAAGAGCTTTGAGTTATGTGTATAGAGGCTGGAGAATCTGCACATTGTGTTAGGGAAGGGACTGACGATGCAATTTTTTAGATATGAAACTTTCTGTCCTTCTTGGTTTCTGTGGCATAGGTAAAGTGAATAAAATAAAAGAGCTATTTTTATGTCAAGGCTTTATACTGAAAGAAAACATTTTGCTCATGTCCACTAACTATAAAAGTAGGTTAAAGAGCACATTCTAGAAAATACGGAAGAATCAGACCGCCCTTCTCTTATACGAGGCAACAAGTAACTTTGGGTAGTTGAAGATTGACTTGTAGGTGAACATTATGCCTCTGGGTGTTAGTAAATGGTTTAGGAGTGGGGGATGTAGGAAAATAACAGACTAGCATTTTTCTCTTTTTTCTCTTCTCTCCATTTTTTCCCAAATATTCTCCTCTTGAGACCCACATGAATTGTAGGAAAGCTAGTTAACATGTTTTTATTATGTAGATGCTTTGTGTGGAGAAAGGTAGCATAAGGTCTTAAGTAAGGTAAGGAGATGAACATGATGTAACAGGGATAGTAAAGGTCCTCTTAATAATAAAAGTCAACATGTGTTGGTAGCTGGTGTTTACCAAAGAACTGATACTTTGATAAGACGTTTTCACGCATTAGCTCACGTAATTTTTCAAATCATTTTATAAGATTAGAAATTCGATTTTGATTCATGTGGAGTAAAATCAAGGCATTAGAGAGAGTATGTAAACTGGCCAAAGTCACATGATGAATGAATGGTGGGAATCAAAGCAGCTCTCTTTGACTCCAGGGTGTAAACTCTAAGCACCTGACACACTAAGAGGTGAGCAATATGCAGCAGTAGATTAGCAAGTATGAAATAAGACCTGAGAACTGAATGCATATGGGTTAAGAAGACCGAAGAAAGACTGAACAAGAATGTTAAAGAGGGAATGGGTTTTAAAGTTTCTCTTGAAGAGAGGAAGGAAAGGTAAATACACTTCAAGTGGATTTAGAATTCTGTCTGCCTTCTTTCATATTATTTCAGCCTTGTAAACGTCCCTGCCAAGTAATCAGTTCTTACATGCTATTTTTAAAAAGTGCTGATTTCATTATTTTAGTAACATTATAATTACATGGAGAAAAAAGAGGAGAAGTAAATTTTTTTTTGAGTAGTGATACTCTCTATTTGTACCTGACAATATTTTTTAACACTGTATCTGAAAAGAATTTAGATAAAATTGGAAAGTTAGATAAATTTCCCAAGGGTAAATATTACTCATAACCCATGTTGGTAGAGGCCATTTAATAAGATTGCTACTGTCCCTCAGCTCATGTGCTATTTTTTGTTTGTTTGTTTTGCTTTGTTTTTAGCTAATTATCACCTTTCTCTTTTTATAGTGATCTTCAGCTTGACTTTGTCAAAGTTCACATAGAAGGTGAAACATATCCAGAGACTGAGATGTTAATATCACTAAGGCTGATGACTATAACCTGAATTTAAGATGCCAAAACACTCTCAGATATCAGTACACATGGCTAGAAAAATCCATGGTAGAGATAATACAATTATGACTAATATGAGGTTTTTACCCAAGGTTAGGCTAAATAGACATTTATATTTTAAAGTTCCATTTACAAATCAAAACAATTTTTAAATGTATACTTATATGTGAAAACTTTGAAGCTCTTGATTTTTAGCAAAATAAAATCATGATTATTATACTACATGTTACTATTAAGCTAATTTTGCTAACAAAATTGAGCCTGGATTGTTGAAATGGTACCAGTAATAATTATATTAATGAGATATTTTAAATCTTGTATTTCATTGTTAATTTCCATCCAATTTGTAAAATTAGTAGTTATATATTAAAATTTCCAAAAGGAGAGTTGAGAGTAACTGTTGGAATACATTTTAGTGATAAAAGTAGTAGTCAGAAGGGTAGATTGTAATTCAACAACTATGATTTAGGGGATGACCTTGGGCAAGTTACTAATTTATTTAAAACTACTCTATCCAAAAAAAAAGTTATAAATTAAGTAATATTATGACATATAATAAAGATTTAGTAAATATGTTCTTATTTTACATATTTGGGGAGTAAGGACTCAAGTATAGTATGAACTCAATTACAGTGGATTGTTCTTTTAAAATTATTTTTCAAAATATTATTAGTACTCTTGAGCCCAGTAATAACTGAATTCATGACTATTTAATTAGGCTCTGCAGTAATTCTCTTTATTGCATTTGCTCATTAAATTAGTAGAATGAATGTGATGCTTATTTGTATGTGAGCACTTAATATCCACAAGATGCTTATATAAATTAAATCTGGTGTACGAATGATTTTCATAAACACATTTTTCCTTTCCTTTTTCTAGACAATCCCAAAGAGATGACTCGGGTGGCTGTTTTTGTGAGAATTTTGGATGTTAATGACAATGCCCCACAATTTGCTGTGTTCTATGACACTTTTGTGTGTGAAAATGCCAGACCAGGACAGGTAAGTACTCAAAGGATTTTAAAGGGTAAGAAGATTTTAACAGGCACGTTAATTTTTGTCCCCTCTTGAGGGGAATGAGTAAAGAAATAAAATTGTTCATATAAAGTCCCAGCAATTATATTAAAAATTAATATAATTAAAAACAAACAATCAGGACCAAAGCCTGATGTTTTTAGGGTTGAAAACGTTTTAAATAACAGTATAGCACATTTCATATGTCCTTCGTAAAGCTCTAATGTAAATATGAAATTTTACCGTAGCCATGAAAGTTAAGGTATAAGAAGAAACAACTTTTTAAACTTTCAAACAAAAGGAAAAATAGACCCTGCTGTGCCATTACATAAATATTAGTAAGTGCTTGAGAGATGGGAAATGAAAATGGGGAAAACAGAGACAAATACCGGGGATCAGCAAAACATCCCATCAATATCCCAACGTATGCGAATACGATTTTGAAGCAGGACCGCAGAGTTCACGCCTAAGACTTGTATTTGCTTTTCATCATTATGGCAACACATAAAGTGCTTAATGACTTAGTTTTCATCCTTTAAAACATTCTTCCTACACCAGCTTTGTTTATAACTCTTTAAGTCTTTCCTCAGTGGACTCATTTTGTTGTTTGAAAAGCTCCAGCCTGTATGGCTGAAAGAAATGCTCTTAATTGGTTTGAGTGCTATCTTCACAGAAGGAAGCTGCATGTTATAAATAATAATTGGGAGCCAAATGTGTTTTATTAGAGAAAGAGAATCCATCACGAAACTGTATTGTGTTTTGACATCATTTGATGCTCTTTATAAACATCAATGTCATTGTTACATTTTTATGCAAATTACACTGTGGAAGAACTCAACTTCTCCCTTCAGAAGATTCTAATAGGAATTCAATAGCCTGTCTATTGTTTGAAGTGGTAGAATTGCTGCAATGGATTCATTTTTTTTTATTTGAAAATGTTATGGAAATGTTTAATTTGGAATGTTTAAATGACTTAGCTACTTCCGACCTACTTCTTAATGAAACAGTGTGCCCTAAAAATAGTGTTCCAAATAGTCCTCTGCCTGGCAGGCTCAGCATGATATAAGCTGAAGCCTTTTCTCTACAAGATAAATTATCCATTTGGCAACTGCTGCATACATTGCTTCCTCTATGGTTATTCTATTTGATTTTCAAGAGATATATTTTCAGAGCTTTTGAGTCCTTATAAATATTGATTTCCCAATGTATTCAAAATATACAAAATAAGGGATTGTGCTTATTTTCCTTATGCTTTTTTTTTTCTTTTTTTACCTCTATCTGGCTCAGTAATTATATACTTTTTGAACTATTAAAAACAAGCTGGTATACTGAGGGAACATTATAAAATCAAAGATGATTTTAATTTAAAAAGTGGTTAGCCTATTTTGACAAACTTGACAGGAAGAGCATGACTAATAATTTTCTTCTAATTGGCTGTAAGTGTAACAGCCTCCCATAGTCGTTAGTTTTAGTAAGACCAGTTTGTTAGATGTCCTTTTGGTCTCACAGGTTGAAAAAATGTTTGTTTGAACTAAATTGTTGTATACTCAATAATGTAATTCTAGGTTATGACATCCTAGCTGGCAAAAGCCAAGTGGTTATTTAATAAAGCACCCCTTCACTGAGCCTTTCTTGAAATTAATTTAACTGTTGTCTTCCCTCCTTCTAGGGAAGTGGGAGATTTGGGGGGACTTCTGGGTGTGCTTTCGTTATTGATAGAGTAGTACTCCTCTGAATTAAGTTCTCTTTAAGAGTAGCACTTAGAGCAACGTGGAACATAATTCCATTCATTTGGCGTGTGGATGCAATGAGACAGAAGTAAAGTTAATTGCTGCCCCCTCCTCCTTTCTTGTCTATTCCCTGGCCTAAGGATAGACTTTTCCTGGGGAAACATACAACTGATGTGATATTAATAGTCCTTTCTTGTGCCTGAACTAGGCAACTCGACTCCCATCTTTTCCATCTCAGAGAGAGTCAGGGGACCTTGGGAAAGGAGAGAAGAGAGGACTGGCTGTTTCTCTTTTCTTACAATTCCCCTTATACATGCCTTACTCCTTCAATAAAATATGTTTTAATATATATTTTTAATTTCTGTGAGAAGGCAATAGCATTTCAGTCTCACAGGACATCTCCCAGGGAGTCTCCCCAGGGAGAAGTGCAGCTTATGTTTACCCATCGATAGTATCCAAGCTCCAGGCCCTTATTAACCCCCGAGATCTCATTACATGTTTTCCATAGAATGGTGTTTAGTTACTTTCCTAACAACTAAAAAGAGTGCTTTTTACCAGAACAAAGGGAATTTTTTCATCAGCATAAACTACGAGTCTTTTCACTGAAAAAGCTGCAACATTAGAACTTAGTGGCTATTTTTCTAACTAAATATCTTAAACTCCTTTCTTCATCTCGCACTCCCTTATAATACGATCACTGAAACACCTCTCAAGCTGATTTAAGATTATTTTAGAATTGCCTTGTGAAAATACAAACCAATTACATAATTGCTGAGGAGATAAAATATAAATGACTTGTCTGTCTCATTTTCATATGCTCAGAATGAATACTGGACATCACCTGTATTTTTATTTCCCTAATTGTGGAACCTCTTTTATTTGAAGTGAGTCAAAATGAATTTGTTTCCAGTAGAAATAAAATAGTGAGTGCTTATACAGGAAAGAGAGTTTTATCTCCTTTTTGTTGCCAATTTTTCAGTGGAATTGCAACTTTTTATGGTACATATGCCAAAACAAAATGTGATTTTTTAATGTCTGACTGGAAATGGAAAGGAAGGCTATATTGAAAGGTGACTGCTGGATATAGAGAAGTTGGATGCTAAAAGCCAAGTTAAGTTATGTCTCAAAGAAAAAAATCTATCTTGTAAAGGAAGTGCCTCCATCTGCATAAAAAAAGTCTTCTGGTCATAAAAATATGTTGTGATATGATATTGATTTACAGCATGTGATTCTATTTTGTCTGTATTATTAAATGAGTTTTACTTATTCCCATTATAATATTTAATGAAAATATACTAATGAGTCACTGACATATTGCTAGCGTATACAATGCTACCGTCTTTCATTAAAATAGCACATTTTAATTGAGAATTTTTATGTAAACCTTTATAATTTCTTATAGAGATATGTAAAGATGTGGGTCATTTTGTTCTCTGAATTGTGTTATTTTGGTCCATAAAAATGAACTGGAATTGTAATTTGTAATCACAGCTGCAAATGTAAATTTATTAGGAAAATTGTAGTTTTTATTTTAAAAGACCATTAGCTCTACTCTTACATTTCTATCATTTTTATGCATCTGTATGTGAGAGTTAACATATTAATCTTTCCATATAGGAACATAAGAATTTCCATTAGCCTACTGTCTTTCTTGATATGTTGTTTCCTTTATGTCATTTTCCCCTCTTCAACTTATTCCTGTAAGTTGCTATTTGAAAATAAAATCCTTGAGACTGCTCCACAAACAAAAGTCAGTTAAGAAATATTTTTGTAACTGAATAGATACCTCTCCAAGGGTACTGGCTAAAATTATTTTAACATTTTTCTCTTTAATTCCTTCATATATTTACCATCCTTTGGTTTTTTATTGAATGGATATGCCATTAGCCATAAATTCTTGGTTCTATTTAATCTTAAATCAATACTAAAAATTTCATAAAGCAGTTACGCTGTATTTTTAAATATATATTTTAAATGATTTAAAGTTTTGAATCTTTTTTTGCTACTTACTTCTAGACAATCAGCATTTATCTTTGGTCCACTTATATTTCTTGTATCACTTTGAAATAAATGATTAGGGAGTACCTCAATTTTACCACATTTTTATTCTTATAAGACACCTATAGGAAAACTTAATATAGAATAGTTAAAATAATTTCTTATTTTTGAATTATTTTACATTATTTTTCAAGCTTAAAAATCCCTTTTTAAATCAACACCAGTAACAAATATTTCCATCAAGTATCAACACAATATTGAGTTAATGCAGTAAAAATATATTCCTTTCAGTTAGCATAAATTTGACCACTTCTATAGGTATTGATACACATATTTAAAACTTCTGAAGCCTTCCTGAAAATTAAAATATGCAAAAATACATAAAATGTTATTATACATATAAATTAAAGATGAAATTGATAAATATGTAAAAATACATACTTGTTACATATATGAATAATATTAATTATATAATATGTTCAAAGCAGTGATCTGATTATAGAATAAGGTGTTAAATTTTCTACTTTGTTACGAGAAGGCTTCTTATATTCTTACCCTAAAATAAACCCAAGAGTTTACCCTTATAAAATAACCATCCCCATAGTATGTATATGTGGAATTTAAAAATACATAATTTGATTGAAAGTGCAGATGAAGTAAACAGTTAACCTACTGTTAAAGTAGGTAATGTTTGTCTTTCCTTAATAAAGTAACATATATTGTTTATAGAATCTACATTCTTTGATTAGTTTTCACTTTACTTTTGATGAGGAGAAAAGCCTTAATTACAATAATTTTCTAAATTTTCCTACATTAAGTAACTCTTCCAGGTCAATGTTTAAATGAAATAACCTACTCAGTTCAAATGCTATATCTAAATAGAACTGTAAAGAATACAACATTATTATTTATTATTTTAATACAAATAATGGATAATATTTAGGGGAAATAGAGAGAAGCAGATATAAACAGTGGGGGAGACGTTAAAATCAAAGTAATAACAAAAAGATGGAATAACTCAGGTAAAGATACATGCACAAGGAAGAAAATCAATTGCCTTTTAAAAATGTTAGACAAAGTGGATGTTAAAAATTACATATTATAAAGCAGATTATACTCAAGGAAGTTTGATAACTATACATTTTTCTCTCTTCTGCAGCTAATACAGACTATAAGTGCAGTAGACAAAGATGATCCTTTAGGTGGACAGAAATTTTTCTTCAGTTTAGCTGCTGTCAATCCAAACTTCACAGTACAAGACAATGAAGGTAAATTTTAGAACGTGTTCACTGTGATTTAAGGTGACGTTAACCAGAAATTTTCCCCAAGGTAACAACTACCATATACATGATATATTAATTTATAAATGTGTTACAAATTTTTGTTTTCATTAGATTTTTAATGAGATATTACAGTAATTGATAGTGTTTAATCTCTTGAATTTTAAAATCATAAAGTATATGAATGAAGTCTCTATGTGGGTACTAATGAAAAGATTGAGTATTGCAAACATTAGAAAGGCTGGGAATAATCATTTCCTATAACAAAATTGTAGGACACACCTATAGGGAAATGAATGACTCAGTGAGACTCTTGTGTAAACTTCTGTGAGATTTAGCAGCAGCTGATTCACCAAAATAAGAGAAGCATAAGAAAGAGAAGTTGCCACATTAACCTGTGAAAGGGCTGAGTGCAAAGGCCTAACTGCAATGGCAAACACTATTCTCCTGTGTAATAGATGACTTTTATAATATCTCTGTGATCAAAAAAACTAAACATATCTCTTGCATTCTTAAAAAAGGCAGAAACATATTTTTGAGGAAAAATATGAAGATGGCTACTATTTTTTAAAAAATTGAACAGCTTTATTCTTTGGAAAACGTGTGGTAATTATTCTAGTCTAAACAAAAGTATGTAATTAGAGCTTTTTGATAAATTTATGTTAAAACTAATTGTATCATCTAGCTCTTGTTTAAAAGACATACTTGTTTTAGAGCGGCTATAGATATAGTTATTCTTAAAATAAATCTAATAACTACACTGGCATACTTAAAATAACTCCTAACTGTGCATGTATGCTGGCAGAGTCAGGTCCCTGTACCTATCTAGGAGGCTTTCAGAATGTCAGAAAGTAGTTTCAGATAATGGATAGTTTTACACTGAGCAACTATATTTGGTATTGTGGAAACTTTGCACAAATCAGTTGAAGGGACGACATTGGTTGGTAACATCTGTTTACCAAATCTGAGCTTCTGAATTGTTAATAATTTCCATCCCTCTGGACACCTAAAATAATTGTGATTGGAAAAATTAACAGAGTTGGTAGATAAAATACAAAATGCCCAATTACATCTGAATTCAAGAAAAACAACGTCCATCATATGATTTTAATTTGCTGCATCTGGTAACCTAAACATGGAATTTAGATTGGACATTCTCAGTACTGAATTGACAATATTGTACCTCTTTTTAATTGTATTTTCACTTGTTTTATGTTCCTGTTAAACTGAGCCCTGGATTTCAACAAGCCACCTCTCAATTTTAAAAAGTAATAGAGACCCAAAATGGTGTTGTCTTATCACAGCATTTCACAGTTACTGGGGAAGCAACTCAAGGATGATTGTGGGAGCCCATGATTGGGTTAACAAATTGTAACAGATCCCAGCCACTTACCTCCTTAAAAAAGATGTGCTTAGTAACTGCCTTGAGGTTTTAGCAATGACCCAGGCCCCCGGCTATCAATGGCTATCAATGCTGGGTGTGCCTGCTGTTAGTCTTCTATCCCCAAAACAGCCTTGGGCTGGAATGGTAAACAACTTATAGAAAGCTGCAGACTCAGAGGTGAGAAGGCTGGTTAGCCAATGACGGGTAAGACCCTCTGAGGGGGCAACCTGAGACAGGCATAGCCACCTGAGTCCAAGAAAATCTTGTCAAGCAGCTGATTCTCATACATTCTGCCCTGATAAGCTGAAAGGCTCAACACGATTATGATTCACCAGAAAGGGTCTTCTTACCTTGAGCCAAACACCAACAATAAACAAAACCTTTGTACGCATTGTAATCCCACCCTGTCCTTCCCTAAATTCCTGCTTCAACTGTACTCAACAAATATGAGACATTTGAGAGGCTCATGGAGTTGGCTCCCGACTCCCTCTCGCTCTCTGGACTTTTCCCCAGAGTCTTAAGTAATTCATTCCGTCTTGGTGGGACTTCTGCTGGCCAGAACCCACAACTGGTGACAAACCCACAGATGATCATAATTAATTTTTGATAAATAGTGCCATTTTTGATATTAAGAAGAGTTCCTGATCCTATTTAAGTTACTCAAAGCAAGATCTGAAGCCATATGAATATAAACCCGAATGTACATTAAATAGAATACCACTGAAGTGTGATGGAAGTTTGATCTAATCCTGCACAAATTCACTATTTTATGTTATTGGGTGAATTTTAAAAGAAATTCCAATGACAACGTCACCTTAAAGCTGCTCTTCCTGCGTAAACACCCTTGCATTTATCTATAATTTCACCTTAAAATCTTTAAATTCTACATCATTCTTTTCTCTCTTTAATAAATCTCCTGCTTCTGTGATACCACACTTCATATCCCATTAAGTTTCCCTCACTTTTCACTAACTCACAGGTCAAAAATATTATTAGATGATGACTTTCTGACTGTTTAATAAAGTGATCTAAATGAAATGGTTAGTTTAGGGTAAAACTTCTTTTGATTCTTTAATATAGCAAAGCTGTTGCAGGCAAAGTTAAGAATTAGAAACTATTGAAAAAATTTCAAAGTATAAAGCAAGAAGATTCTGAAAATACTCACATATATATAAATGTTCATTTTAGCATAGGTGTGAGAGAGTATTATATCCTAATACTTCTTGGAAGAAAGTAAACATTGCACAATTATCAGGATTACATTTTATTTTTAAAATTTGCTTATGCACATCTTCTATTCTGTTACTTTCCCTAGCTTATGTAGTTACCTGATGTAGTGAGATTTAACTTACTAATAATTTAGGAAATGATTATTTTATGTTCAACCACTATACCTGCAAAAAAATTGTTCCTTTTTTTTCCTTTCTGGCTGTCCTGTTTGATTTAGCAACTGACTAACTCACTCCCTTCCCTACACTGGCATTTTTAATAGCCCTATGGCATTGGCTAAACAAGACTAATATGCACATTGGACAAACAGAGCAGGAAATTATCATCCAAGTGTATATTGATATTATTTTTAAATATTTGCTATATTGAACTAGAAGAAACTTTTTTATTAACCCCACAACCTGCATTTAAGGATACTGGGTGAATTATCAGATAAAGGACATATCAGCAGCAATACAGTGGGCAGTAGGATGCTAGCCTGTATTAAGTCCCTACTTCTTTCTCTGTGTCCGTTAGGCGCTCCACATTAGCTGTCTTCCAACAATACTTTGAATTACACATCGTATTCATTTTAATGAGTGGAAATCAAAGTTCAAAAATATTAAGTAACTTCCTCACTGCTTTTTATGTATTGGGACTCAACCACATTTTTCTTCATGAATATTAGGTTCATGTGGGGTTTGTGTGGGCACACATACATTTGTAAATACAAAACGTTTACTATGATTTTTTTCTTGGTATGTGTAGTATTTCCATTTTCTGAAAACTTCAAAAAACAATATGCTAACATCTCTGTAGTCTTGATAACTGATTCACTCATAAAAATTCACCATTTTGAAAACATCTGAGAATTCATCAAAAACCTAATAAATAAGTAATCGTATATTAGATTCCTCAAACTATCTCATTTATCTTATCTGTATTTGAATTGCCATGTATACAGTTGATACGGAAATTGATATCAGTTTTGTATTTTACATAAACATCTTTTTATTTATGTGTCGAACCCTGGTGATCCGGATGAGACAGGTGCTCTCCTAAGCCCTCTGTAATATATTAAACTTTATTTTAGATAATACTGCCAGAATTTTAACCAGAAAAAATGGATTCAACAGACATGAAATAAGTACCTATCTCCTGCCGGTGGTGATATCAGACAACGATTACCCGATTCAGAGCAGCACAGGCACGCTGACCATCAGAGTGTGCGCCTGCGACAGCCAGGGCAACATGCAGTCCTGCAGCGCCGAAGCCCTGCTCCTTCCCGCCGGCCTCAGCACGGGGGCCCTCATCGCCATTCTGCTCTGCATCATTATTCTGCTGGGTAAGAAACTTTAGAGGAAATGGGACTATTTCCTAGATGGCTTCTCCACGTTCGTAAGGAAACGTTGCTGTGAAAATACTTCCCCCAAATCTAACCCCAAATTTAAGACAGAGATAAATTAACTGTGGAATGTTGTTTATAATGACATATTTTACCTGATCAGATACTTGTTACCTTCCTTTTATAAATAATGAAACTCAGACGTTAGAGATGTTTAAAACATTTCCCAAAGTTACACAGTTTTGAGGTGCTAAGCCAAGGCAAGGCACCTTGCTGTTAATCACTGTATGTAGTTTTTCAATAAATCTAAAGTTTATTTTCACTTTTTTTCATATTAAAGCTGGATGGACTCACTATCTTAACTCTTCACTGAAATAAGGTTAAAATAACCCTTTACTTGGTTCGCTCGTCCCTAAAACAACAATACTTGATTTTATAACCCAGAGTAAATTGCTTTTCAACTGCTTTTAAGTTAAAAATCAGATAAGGTTTATTCTCTAGTTGTGTTATCTTAAAACTATTGTGAGTATTCCTGTGACCCTAATCAAAAAACACTGTATGTGACATTTCAAGAAGCAGTGAAATGAACTAGGATTTTGAAGCCAATCTTAGTAAATTGCACTGTCCTCATTATCAGAACCTTCTTTACTGGGTAAGATCATTTGGTTGATAATAAATAATCTGAGGTTTAAAATATTTATGTCACAAGTTTCTTTGTCTGCACATATACATGAATTTAGCCAAAATAAAAGGTCACATTTTCTCAAAAACTTAAGAATAAACATTTTCTTTCTCTTGGTAAGGGCTTATTTATTTTTTAATCACTTTGAAGGTCAAGAACACTTATCAATGGATGAAAACGTTCTTTTTTATCCCACTAAAAAAAAGTCCCTGGTTTGCCTTCTCACACAAGCTTGAGGATAAGTCTTACAGTTCTAAGTTAATAAAAAAGAAAACATAATTTAATACCACCTTACAAAATAATTCAATTGCCTTAATTCAGGCCGCTATAACAGAATACCATAGGATGGTAACTTAAACCACAGAAATTTATTTCTCATAGTCTGGAGACAGGCAAGTCCAAGAGCAAAGCACAGGCAAATTTCGTGTTTGGTGAGGGCATGCTTCCTAGTTCGCACACGGCAGTCTTCTCTGGTATCTTCATGTGGCAGAGAACAAGCATCTCTCTCCTGTCTCCTTTTATAAGTGCACTAATCCCATTCATGAGGTTTCCACCCCCAGTAACCTAACTACTTCCCAAAGACTGCACCTCTGTATTCTCTCATACTGGGAATTTACCTAGGCTGTGACATACGAATTTTCAGGGGATGCATTTAGTCCATACCAGTAAAAAATCCTTTATCTTTTAAATGCCTGTTCTAATGAGACTAAATAAATTTAGATATTTCTTCATACATATACCTAGTAAGATGTTTTCCCTTCCTTTCTTTATCTAATTGAATTCAAATGTTTCTCCAAATCATCATTTTTAAAGGATCATGACCAAAATGTTAGGGGATAGTGAATGAGACTAGGAAACTAATAGAACCAGGAGGAATTTGATTTTAACTTTCTCCTGCCTTTTATGCTATTTTCATTATTATGATTATTAAAGTAATTTTATTATTATTATTGATACCTTCTCATGGAAGTAGGGAAATGTCCTGTCTGAGTGGTGTACATTTCTACTTGTGGGTCTACACCTGTAAAGATACACCTAGCTGAAATTCATACATGGTTTTTGTAGTTAATTCAATGTAGTAATTTGAATTCACTCTTGGATCACTCACGTGATTTAGCAATTTTTTTTTTTTTTTTTTGCCTCATGAATGATATATATTTCCATGGAAAATCTCATAAATTTCTAAACCTTAATGTCTAAATAATGTGGTCTTTTTTTCTCTCAGTAATTAAGGCCTTCCAGTAACTTCATAAGTTAAAAGAAAAATCTATGCAGCTCTATCAGCAAAGCTATTTAACAGAAACAAATACTCTATATCTTGGGAAGAAAGCTGCCTTTTTAATATTGCACAAGAATGTAAAAATTTGGGCATATTTTTGCCCTTCTTGTTTCATTTGAAGCTGAATTCAGTTTGAGTCTATTTGTTATATATCTTATGTCACTATTTAATGCAAAGTATAATGTCTGTACAATCAGGAAATATCTTTAAACAGTTCTTTAAAAAAAATAGGTAAGTCACTGTATTTGAAAAAACTTTCACACTGCTTTAAAAATAAATGAGAATCAGTGTTCTTAAACTCTACCCATCTTCTCTCACCCCCTGCCAAAACAAAAAAGAAATCGATGGAAGTCCAAAATTAATCCTAAATTCCAACTTGTTCCAGAAAACCTAAAAAACTTAAACCCCTTTAGAGTACTTCCACTTGTTATTTATGTGGTGTTTTTAGATGGCCCTCTAATGAATCTTTTTTTCTTTTTTCAAGTTATAGTAGTACTGTTCGCAGCTCTGAAAAGACAGCGGAAAAAAGAGCCTCTGATCTTGTCGAAAGAGGATATCAGAGACAACATCGTGAGCTATAACGATGAAGGTGGTGGCGAGGAGGATACCCAAGCCTTTGATATCGGCACCCTGAGGAATCCTGCCGCTATCGAGGAAAAAAAGCTGCGGCGAGACATCATTCCGGAGACTTTATTCATACCGCGGAGGACGCCTACAGCGCCGGATAACACGGATGTCCGGGATTTCATTAACGAGAGGCTGAAAGAGCACGACCTGGATCCCACCGCGCCTCCCTACGACTCTCTCGCAACGTACGCCTACGAAGGAAACGACTCCATCGCGGAATCCCTGAGTTCTTTGGAATCAGGCACCACTGATGGAGACCAAAACTACGATTACCTCCGAGAATGGGGCCCTCGGTTTAATAAGCTGGCGGAAATGTATGGTGGCGGGGAAAGTGACAAAGACTCTTAACCTGGGATGTATGCTCAGCTCAAACAAGAGGAATTAACTTCACCGACACCGTCTCCGCTTCACGAGATTTGATATTCAGGAGAATTTTCCTGCCACTCAGCACAATTTTGTTTCCCCATTTACGTTTTAATTTGTTCATTAATTACATTAATTCTTTCCTGTAGAATGTCTCATGGAATATATATGACATTTTATTTAATCACTTCCAAGAGCCAAAGCTATGGAAATTCAGTGTTGTCCATCTTAGGAAATAAAAGATAATTTCAGAAACATGAACAGGATAGTTCTCCCTTAAGCAGCCTCACAAACAAGCCGCTTCTGTTAGATACACGTCCTGCCCTTGCAAATGAAGCTTTTCAAAAGGTGAAGAAAAATTTTAAAGTATATCCTGTTCTATACATTAAATTAAACAAAAAATGTACATGTGGTGTTAGTAGGTGTGATATGCAACCTGGTATACAAACGTTTGTGCAATTTCATTTCATCAAATTCTATCTGCTAATGTTTTATATTTATATTTTTGTATTTATTTTTAAAAAAATAAACCAGTTTTTACAACTACCTTGTCTCTAGCTTCTTTTTTTCCCTAGGAAGAAAAAGTTTCTCCGTGGACCAAACATCTTGGTACGAAATTACACTGAATGCAGGTAAGAAAACAAAGTTATCACAATTACTATAAAGAGCTCTAACCAAATTAGAATGATTTAGGGAAGAATTATTTTTCCAGTGAGTCCTGCTATGCTGTGATATGTGAAAAACTCTTCACATTAAAAGTGATAGTCATTTACAGATCGCCTAAAAATTTACCATATAAGCGAATTTAAAACATGGCCATCCTTATGCTGAATATCCCAAAATCCCAGCAATGCAGTAATTTTGTTTTGCTCTTATTGACTAAAATAATATCTGAAAGAATAAAACGTTTTCTTATTTTTGTATGATATTTGTGCTATTCAGGTTTATGGGCAATAATATTTCAGACAGATTTCATACTGAAATAATCTTTTAATGGAAAATATGCTTACCTCCCATGGTGACTTTGAAATGCCTAGTAATGACAGTAATAATGCTGAATATTCCATTAAGATACAGCATTGTGATTATGTAAAGTTTCCAAAAATGCATTGCATATTATATGTTTGTAACAAAGTCTGTTTTTCTGTCAATGAATGATTCAATAGAATGGAAAAAAAAAAAAAAGAGTATTGGTGGTTAATTATCTGAAGTTCCTGAGATTGAGGGAGGCCAACTGCCACTAACTGATGCCTCTTTTCTCAAGATCCAAACATGATTTATTCATAAATGGAGCACTTTGTTGGGCCTACACTAGGAAGTCACATCCCCTGCTGAATATATCGTCAACAATACCAAAGATTGTGTGCTTTTCAATTAGCAAAAATGGTATGCTTTTGGAGTGAGTCAAAGGGCAATATTGACATATCCTTAATGCAGAATTAATTTTTTCAATCTTCTTGCATGATATTTTTACCCCCAGCTCCCAGGCTGAAAAGACACACATCCCTCTGACCACAGACATTTTAGTTTGCATGGTATTCTAATCATGAAAGAAAAACAACCTTGTGTGGTCTAATTAAAATTACAGTCACATTACAAGGCTAAGTGACACATCAGACCATAGTAAATCTAACTTGGTCAACTTCCTGTATTCCAAGAATGGATTCATGCTCCCAAAAAGTTGACTGTCAAAAGGACAAAATTTAAGGAGAAAAAAAAGTTTGATCATATATGCTGAATAAAGAACAAGAAAATCCTCAATATCCTAGAAGGTTTATTCATGCAAATAAAAAGAGCAAAAAATGGAAAAGATAAAAGAAGGTATATCTTATCAGCATTTCATGTTAGTTATGATTCAAACTATAGGATTCATTTGACTGAAAATTAGTTTTACAATGTCCAGCATTAGTTATTTTTATTAATATTAGATGTCAGTAATTAGAATTCTTACTTGAATATTTTTAATTATCCTCATTCAGATAATTTCAAACTGACATTAACTTGCTCTGTCATTTATTTTATTTGCCATCCAACTTTTATATATTTAAAGGATCTGTGGGCCCTAACATCATTCAAACCAGGTTTCCAAAAATTCCCTTTAAGGAGATTGATTGGCAGACTTCTTTGGCAACAAAAACGATATTATACGGAAATCATTTTTCAGAGTACTGAAACAGTCCTTGGAAAGAGATATCCTAATATTGTTTGATAATGAAAGTAATATATAATTAATTCCTTGGAGACTCTGAAATTAAAAATTACACAGATAAAGACCTGCTCAGACGGTGAGTTTCCCTTACATTATGCTCTTGCAAAGGAATGCCCAATATATATTTTATGTCCACAGTTTCTTTTCTGGGTCAAGTGGGGAAATGACTCTCATTACCATGTTGATTTTATCAGACAAATGTTGATTTTATCAGATAGTTTATATATCCATGTATTCGTTCATTCATCAGATATTTTGAGCAACTATTATAAAAATCAAAAGATATTCTAGATCCTACACATGTCATAATAAATCACATATAACTTTATATGTGTATGTAATGCCTCTCTTAGTGAAAGTGAAAAAAAATGACAAAATAGTTATCAAAACACTCAGAATTTACAAGAAAATTCCTAACTTTTACTAACTTTTTTTAAGCACAGTGGAAAGAAATTATTCTGTCATCTTTTTCATGTTCTAAATATTCAGATAAGTGAAATAAAATTGTAAATGTTTGGTCATTAGAAATGATGATTAAGTTAATTCTCATTGCTCTATTTTCAACAAAATATCAAAGAAAGTTTATGTAATGAAAATTCACGCTCTTAGTGTGTTTCTGTATGTATGTAAAGCAGATATTGTCACAGAACTGCAAGAGTTCCAGACATTTTTTGGTATAATTAGACATTTAAGCTGTGAGTAGTTAGATGTGTAGAGTATTCTAAAATAAGGAAATTTAGGGTTTAGAATTGAGAATTAGCGATATCTATATATTTGGATTCATTTATCAACACATCTACCTAAATATCTATATATAATGTCTTCACTATGCCTTCACAAGCAAAACTCCTCTGCTACCCACCCCCCACCCCTGCCAAGGCCCCTCCCTTCCCCTCCACACAGCCACTCACCCTGGCACTGGCTGATCCTGCAGGGAGGCCCCTCACCCTGTGGACTTGAGACTGGGAGGGCACCCCTAGGGGGTGTTGTAAGACCAGGAGAGCTGCAGCTGCTGGTGGCAGTGAAGGGAGCCTCCCTGGCTCCCATGCTGCCCCTCCACATCTGCTAAGAGTACTCCCCGTTCCCGACGTTGAAATAAAGTTGACCGATGGTGTCCTGTGCCTGGCTGGGCAGCTGGACGTGCCCATTACTTTGAAAGAGTGCAGTATTGGTCCAGGGAGAGGAGCTCAGGGCTCCGGCTTGGACACCGTGTAGGTTGTAAATAGTTCAGTCGTTTATTTCGCTGAGCGCTCAGGAGAGAGCCGAGGCTTTGCTTACTTACTCCAGCGACACGCTCAAGCCCAAGACTCTGGACCAGACATTTTCTTGCAAATCCCCTTCTAAGAAGTTGGTTCCATTTCATCTTTAAAACATATGCAGAATCCCACCACTTCTCAGCATTTCCATTGTTGAGCCCAAACCGCCGACACCTGTTTTTTGGGTTATTAAACGCAGTTCACTTAGGCTCCCTGGCCTCCCTCCTGTCTCCTTGCCCCACTTACACTCTACCGTCAGCACTGAGATCAAAGAAATTCTTTCAGCATGAATTTCGCTTTTGATTGTTCCGTGGTTCTAAACTCTACTCCTTCTTCATTTTACTCGAGAGCAGTAGGCAAACTCCTTACAATGTCCTCAAGGCCTCTCCAGACCCCTTTGATCTCTTATTTATTTACTTTGCTCCAGCCTTTCACCCTTTGCTCTCCACCCCACCTCTAACGTCGTGTGTTTACACTGACCGTTCCTTCTGTCTCTAGCTGTGTCCTTACTTCCTTTGAGTTCTTTATCAGAGGCTATTTTTTAAATTGAGGTCCACTCTGTCCATCTTACTTAGATTTAACAGTATTTCCCTAGACTGACCCGTTGCTCTTACACTGAAGTTGTTTTCTTCTTAACACGACCACAATTTTAACATGTTACATGACTTCTTTGTTTACTATGATTATTTTCTGTCTCCCTCAAATAGAATGTAAAATTCATGAGAGCATGGATTTTATATTTTGTTTTTCGTGATGCTGGAGACACAGAAGAGATAAACACCTGTTGGAAGAATTCGTAAATATTGTACTACTTGATTTATCACACATGATACTTAATTTTAAATATAGATGTATACATACTATGCATATGCTATTTCTGCCTCCTCCTTTATTTAGATAGTGAACTATTCAAAGTAACAGGAAAAAAAAAAAACAAAGTAATAGGAGGAATCTTAGTGATTTCTTTATTCATTTATCAGGAACCTTTTTTTTTTCCAGACTGATATAGTGCTTGGATATTGTTTTAAGGATAAATGTTAATTAGCCAATAATTATTTTGGCTGATTGCTTTAGGAAATTAGAGATACATCTTGAAGGACACACAAATCTGAGGAAGTCCCATTTTACATGAAGTTATGTGATAAATGTGTTTGAGATATTTACAAAGTGCCGAGAATTATGATAATGGTAATTGACATAAAATAAATGCTAGAGGCAGAGAGAGACTGGCTTTTCAGGATCTGTTCTGGTGTGGTTGAGGTCTGGGTCACGACTTTCAGAAGCTTAGTATTGTGAAAAGGCCAAATAAAGGGACAGTTGATCAGGGAAAATTTTGAGAAAGAGTGTGATGGAAGGGAACAAAAGACGGGAGCCCCAAGGAAAACTCTCCTGCTTCCTGGCTAAAAGGCACTGGGATTCAGTGTTTGAATTTATTTGTTTCTTGTATTTTTTTTCTTATTTGTTCCCTGTAAGTTGTGATTACTAGGTAGAAAGAGTTAGATTTGTATTTTCTTGATTACTTTTAAAAAATCCCACTTGTTGAAATTGACAAAATATACCAAGTTATTGATATGCAAAGAGAGTAGCCTGCAAACTTACCTAGGCATGGACTTTAGAGACAACCCTGAATCAGGAACCGACAGCAAACCACAGGAATTGGATTCCTTTGAGAAGATGGATGTGAATGAACAAAGATGCTTGGAGCCAGAGGTACATTGATGGTCAAAAGTTAAAAAACAAATATATATGCTCAAAAAAAGTCAATAAAACTCTATCTATCTATCTATGTATCTATCTATGTATCTATGTATCTATCTATCTATCTATCTATCTATCTATCTATCTAGTTATATAATTCATTTTCATCCACTCAAACATTTATTATACATATTACACTTTAAATCCAGTTTCCCTGATAATCTCATTATTTCTGTAAGGCTACACAGTATTTACTTCCATGCTGAACTAGCTACTTTATTTCCAGACGTGGAAACCAGCTAAGGAAAAAAAGAGGAGGAAAGGCTCTTCTCACAACTCTAATTAGCAAGAGCAAAAACAAACAAAAAAGACAAAGAAAGTTACTTTATTTAATCTTACTTTCTACCATTATTATAAATGGGATGATTTTAGGGTATGCATAAATTAGTAGCACAATGGATATTCTTTATTCAATTCAAGGATTTATATAGGAAAGAATTAGCGATCAATGAGAGCATAACGGAAAACTGGTAGACAGTATGCGAAAGCTCTTTTCCAGCTGTGGAATTATCCTGAATTTGGAACATGACATTTACAACTCCACAGGAAGGATGGCACAGCAACTTCTTTCCAAAATTTATCTGAACAAACCTCCTACACATTGTGAAATATTTAGAAGCATTCCTAAGACTCTTGCCATAATCTTTGTCTCTTTCCTTTTACAATCAAGAGGATTTTAAATGAGTTTTTAATCAATATGTAAAATCTATGCTGTTGTGTAACAGTTTACATTTATTTCCATTATCCTTACTATTAACATAGCTTAAAATAAATCTTTCTTAAATGATTTTGTCAGTGTCAGTGAATCTGTGTGAAAAACAGCCAAAGGGTGATTGATTCTACTTCCAATATATTCTACCTTTCTTTTAGAAGCGCAGAACATTAGCATTACAAAGTTATTTGTTTGAAATTATTATTTATCTTTTTCCATTGTTATTGAGATATAATTGATATATATCAATTAGATATAATTGATGTATAAGTTTAAGGTGTACAACATGATGATTTGATATATGTATTCATCTTAACTATATAACTTTGATATTCATTTCTTCAAAGAGTTAAACTTTATTATGGGTAGAATTTGACTCTACCTTTGTGATAACTCTGAGCAGAGGAAATATTCATTCAAAAAGGTGTAGGTACTTCAGTAGCACCAAAATGAAACATTCTATTGGCAGATCTATACAATTAAAATGAAAGCAACTCCATAATTTTTAGGTTGCGTTTGGTTAAACACTTAAATCTGGTAAAATGCTAGTTCCAAGAAATGCATTGGACACCTAAGTAGGTATTACATAAATACCTGTTGAGTGATTGATTAATCTTGGCATTCTAATACTTTGTTTTCTAATTTTGGCACTGCGGAAAATGTCAGGTTCCATGCCTTCCCTACCCTCAACCAAAAAGGCAACATGTTTCATTCATATTTGAAAAAGCATATTCTAGAAATGTCACAGTAACCTTTTAAGATGACAGTCTCTGCCTAGGAATTCTTGACAGCAGCTATGCACAGTTATGCCAGCTATATACTGAAACTTTCTTACATCGTCTTCCCAAAAGTGATAGCCTGAGCGGACAGGATTTAGATGATTGGATGGAAGGAACACAAACTCAACGCACACTTTTATAAACTTCATTTTTGAGATGGGAATAGAAAAAGTAAAATTCAATTTCTGGTTTATTTACTGTCAAAAGTAAGTAATTCAAGTTATTTAAAGATAATTATAATATGTTTCAATTTCCCTATCTGCAAAGCTAATACCTCAATGCACTGTTAATATAGAAAACTGAACACAATTAATGTTGTACCTTGATACTTTCATTAGTATACATTTTTCAATTTTGTTGAAAAGTAAGAAAAGTAAAGATGAACACCAAAGTTATTTTCCAAATCACTTAAAATATAATGATGCATCTTTTAAGTGGTAAACATAAGTACCTAAAATGTAAGTCTGATTGTTATGTCCTTTTCACTAATGAGAATATACAGGTGAGGATTAAGTAAAATTGCTCAAGGTTCTACTCTTTTTATGCAATGGGGCTGGGAAATGCAAGTGGCAAGTGGCTAAGCTCTTAACCCAAGCCTACTAGTGGTAAGGATAAAACAATAAATCGTTATATCTCAGGGTAGTCACGATAGTGAGATTTCTATGAACTGTGTCATTTATAGAGAATGAACTTTTTAATTTAAAATTATCTAATTTAATTTAAAAATATGTAGTTGTGTTTGAAACACACATTTGGCCTTAGCTTCACGGCTGATACAATCCTGATCTCTCAGTTTGTCCCCTGAGCTTTCCAACATAAGAAGGTCGTGCTGTCTACTCCACCCTTGATCACATCACAAGTGTGTGAAAGACGGGGAGACGTCTAGAAAATCAGAATGGTAAAGGGATAAAGGGAGCACTGATCCTGTGAGTGGATGTGAATGATGTCTCTCCAGCATCAGAGGAGTGGGAGTTCCCTGTGTGTGCTAGCGAGGGAGTCCTTGGAGAAGGCTGGTCATAGTGTACGTGTTGTGGGGGCGGGGGGTTGGAGATCTAAGGGCCAGGAATTAAGTAGTGTTAGAGCTTAGGGTAACATATCTGTCCATTTGGGGAACCACTTACTGTTTAAAAGCTTGAGGAGGGTATCTTAGAGTAAACCACTGTGCTTCTCTGTAAGTCTGGGCACTTGGGACCTGTAAGCTAGGTGGAAATTCCACAAGATTCCATGTTCTATAGCCCGTGGCTGAACAGCTTGGGAGGTATCTACAATACCTGGTGGGTCCTGCCAACTAAAAACTGTCACTTGCCACCTGCCTCTCCAAGGATTGGATACATGGGCACTTGCCATCTACCTCTGCTTGGATTAAATCACGAGCCGCTGCAGCCGCTGAGCTCCAACATGCGCGGCAAGGAGTTCAGGGTGGAGAGCAGGAATGAAGTGCTCTGTGCTCTGGGAACACTGGCAGAGCAGGGGTTCTTCAGAGAGTTAGATATTTTCAGGAGAAGATTTTATAAGCCCAAATTCTTGTTTCTCCTCGTATCTGGAAAAGTACTAAATTCATTAACGGTGACATCTGCTCCTCATGACTAGCAGCAGCCTCCTCCTAAATGTGTGCTTGACTGCACGTGCCCGCTTCACTGAAATCATATATAATACTGAGTCCCCCCACTTTGGAGCAGTTCCTCAGAGCTCTCTGAGGTGCTGTCTCCTGGGCTATAGTCCTCATTTTATCCTAAGTGAAACTTAACCCACGACTCTCATGTTGTGTGATTTTATTTATATCGACAGCCCAAAGGGATGAGCACACACCTGGTAAAGAAGCAGGCTGCAGGGTGGATGTAGCATTTCTGGAGGAAGCAGCCAGCAGGAGCCCCCTGCCAGTATCACTGATGGTGATCACACAGCTACCATCTCCAGTAGAGAGCAGCAGTGGTCCAAGAAAATCAGTGTGCCTTCCTGAATAGGGTCTGTCACCCAGGTTGTCCCGACGTGGGAGCCTTCTAGAATTCTATTTGGGAACAAAGAGAGTACTTATTTACCACCACTTTGGCTAGAACTGTGGCAAGGGGGAATTCACACCTGTCTGCTCCGTCCGTGAGCACTGTCACTCCCCCGTGGCTGGGGGTGACATGGGCCCACTGTGCTAGTGCGCGTGGTGTCCCTGCTGTGTCCCTGCTGTGTCCCGGCTATGTCTGGTACTCCAGGAGGTGGCCCATGTGGGGCCTTGGAGCAGGCATGGAGACTGGACAAGGAGTCTGCCGTGTGATTATAATGTGCTCCTGGTGTTTGTTGCCGTGTGTGCACAGAGACACACGTGACCACGATCAGCCTAGGTGAGCTGGCTCTCTCTCTCCAAATGGAAATGCGCCACAGAGACTTTCCCTGAATCATGAAATTATCCTTTTCCTTTTGTCCAGACCAGATAGCAAGCCCATTTACTGCCTGGTGTCAGGAAAAAAACATATGTCCTTGGGAGTCCCACCTTTAAGACTCTTGTAGAGCCACAGGCACTGCCACCACTCTGCCTGCTGAGCCAGCCAGGAGAGCCCTCCCCAGCTAGGGACACGCCGCTAGCAGGAAGAAATGCTCAGCCTCCCCTGGGCTGCACTGCACACCGGGCTGGCGCTGCTGTCTGGGAGGAACACCAATGCCCTTTGCACGTCAGACAGTGGGTCCCAAGGGGGCCCAGTGGAGGAGCCACCAGTGGGGGTGCCAGTAGCCGTACCTCGGTGTCAGTGGGCAATAGGCTGAGCACGCAGGCAGGGGGGCCTCATTTTCCTATAATCTGCAAAGGCCCTTGACTTCAGTTTAGTCCTTCCCTGCAGGTACCCCACTGCCTTTTAACAGTGAGGCCTCAGTGGCCATGCAAGACTCTGCTGGATTGAATCCCTTCTCAAGGCAGGACAGGGAATCATGTGGGAGGCAATCCGGGCTGTGAGCCCTATGATGCCTCTGTCTCTAAAGGGGCCCAGTAGGCGTCAAACATTTGACGTTGAGTGTCATGTCCCAGGCTGCTGTCTGGGGCAGGCGTTTGGTCCAGAACCCCACGCTCAGAACCCCAAGTAAAGCCGTGCTTAGTCTAGCGACTCCACGAGGTGTTGCAGTGACTCAGCTGGGAAGTCTGAGCTCAGAGGGACTAATGGCAGGACCCACTGTCTGGTTTGCTGGGCCAGTGGCAAGGCATCCTGCTGAGGTTCACCCCAGTGGAAAGAAGCCAATTTGCATATAAAGCACACATAGGCTTAAGGATAAGTGTGGACTATGTTGTTTCCAAAAGGTGAAGCTACCTGCTGTGTGCTGGGCCTGCCTTAACACGAGGCTTGGTTGTGAACTGATGTTTTACAGCAAGAGGAATTTTGAAGCCCTTGGCCAACCTCAGCAGCTCATCCTTGGCTCATATGTGGGGCCATCGTCTGTCTTCTCTGCTGTAAATATTGTGTTACTAGGAGTAAATCTTCCTGGGATGCATCCTCAGAGAACCACCACAGTAGAATATTATCCGTTTAATGCCAAAGGTGGCAGTGGTTAGTTCAAGTGAATTTAGATCTTGCTACGTGGGTTACAAGCTATTCAGATAACCCATGGGCAGCTGGTTAAGTTATACTGGATGCCCTTGAAACCGCAAGCAAATTGAAGTTGTGAGCCTTCAGTCATCGTGACAAAGTGAAATATTTTGGCCAGACCTAGGGCAGCAGAGCCCAGGCCCGGGGCTTTTGGGGTGTCATTTATTATCTCCATAATATTGGGAATGGGAGCCTTAATGGCGGAAAACATGATGCATCGCAATTTCCCATGATATTCATGGGATTGGGAGATGATATGGGACAGCAGCAAGGTATGCAGCGATAGAGGGATCTGGGTCCAAGCCACATCTGCCTTTGCCATGGGCCATGACTTTCCCAGTGACGGTGTCCCAACCACACAGTTTAGAACTCAGTGTGCTGGTGCTGCCTGAAAACACAGCAGCCAGGGGAGGAGAGCCTCCCTCTCCTTCTTCTGAGTCATTGCCTGGCTCCTTTGTACAGTAGCCCACACTCCTTTGTACAGTAGCCCGAAAGTGGGGGTGGTCACTTTCCTGTCCTGGCCATTAACTAATGCAGCTGAACCTTCTGAAATCTTAGCCAGTTCCCCTAAGAGTCAGTAGCTGGGCTCTTGCTTATAACTGGGAAACACACTAAAAGCCTAATGCCTGCTGGAGGGCTTTGCCCACTTCCTATCAGTATTTCTAGGTGGAAAACACATCCAAAGCAACTCACACCAGCCCCAATTATTAATGCTCTGAGGTTCAGGTGGATTCTGGCCGCTTTTTTCAGAGCCTGAGTTTTGGAATGGGAAGCCAAGGTAAAACTCAGCAGAGTGAGCACAATGCACTGAGAAACAGCACAACTTTCAAAGGCCAGTAAGTGGCAGTGGTGGTGGACCTTTTCTGGATAAATGCATCACATGCCTCTGACTTGCTCTTCTGCTGCTATCACTCATTGTTAAGAACCTTAATGATTACATTGGGCCCCTCTAGAAAATCTAGGATAACCTCTTATTTTTAAGATCAGCTGATTCGCAACCTCAATCCATCTGCATCTTAACTCCCTTTTGTCTTGTAAGGAAGCATATGCATAGTTCTCAGGATTAGGATGTTTTACCTTTAGGGGGCCACTATTCTTTCTACACAGGTTTCACGTTCAAAAGCATCCACTTCTGTCAGTTTAGTGAAGTTTATACTATTCAAGTGAGACCTTGTCAATGTTTGATGTAATAGTTGAAGGTGAGGAGTTAGATAATTCTACTTCATTTCTGTAGGATACTAATCCTCCACTCTTATTTCTTTTGCCCCTTCTTGATTATCTTCTCCAGAGAAGCATTTCTTCATGTCTCTCACTTCTGGTCCTGTTCCCTTTCAAACTACGTTCTTGCGGCTGGTATTGTGAACTACCAAATCCCAGCTGTGTGTTCAGTATTTTGGCTTTTAGTCCTGGAATTTATCTAACTAAAGATAATTTAATTTATGATTTATTGAAGTTCCTCTTTCCCTTTTGCTTTTTTAAGAAGTCTCTTAAATTTCCCCTTCCCACATAATGACCTTTGCTCTCTGTACCAGCAGGCTGGCAGCGGAGTGGGAGCACTATGAAAAGTTAGTGTTTGTATCTGTACTTGGATGTAATGCAATTTTTATGGTATGCCCTGTTTCTTAGTAATGCTAAGGTGTGGAGCGTGTGTGCCTGTGTGTGTGTGTGTGTGTGTGTATTTCTCCACCCATTGGCCTTATGCTTTTGGGGGGAGAATACATGGAGAAAATCAGATTCAAGCAAATATTGTTATCTTTTAGAATCAAAGTTCTCCTGTGTGTTAGTCTTTACAACTAAAGAGCTAACATTCTTTCTGATTAATTCTTCATTTAAAACTATAATATATGAGTAAAGGTAAATTTTAACAGGGTTTTTTAATGTTTTCCAAGTAACAGATCCTTCTATGCTGTCATCTTTCATTTCTGTAACTATTAAATTAGCAAGAATATGTTTCTTTAGAACTAAATAAAATTGCTATTACTGGAATGTCTCAGAAACAGCAAAAAGGCAAAACAAAATATGTCATATGCAAATTCACATTTTCATATATTAATCAAAAGAGCATTCAGAGACATGAAACAATTATTCCCCGTCTCAGTTTCTAGTCCCAATTTATCTTTGAATAAGAGGGCTTTGCACGAGATGATCTCTTTTTCAATAATTGTAGTTTTATACCTAACATCTTTGATTGCTTTCTATTATTAAAATTGCGTTTTATTCCTGCTTCATGTTTTCAATATGTTCTTTTTCCTTTCCCTTTCCAGTATCACACACACACACACACACACACATATTAGTTCTGATTCTCTTTAACTGATGGCTTACCTTCCACGTGGGCTTTCGCTGTGATTGTCTTCCTCATATGTCAGGTGCTCCTTTTTAACGCTCATGGATTTTTGTTTTGCTTTCCCTAATAATATCTAACTGGAGCCAGAGGAGGGGTAAAAGTCTAAACCCTGTCTTGTGCTTTTTTAGTTAAAAATTATAGCATATTATTTCAAACTTGTTTTATTACACATTACCATGGAAATATATTTTTCATAGTGCATTTTAATAAAGTGGAATATACTTGTATTTAGTAAAAATGTTTATTGAATGCCCATTAAATATCAGGTATTGCTGTAATCTGACTATAGGTGTCAGGGTTGAATAAAAGACCAATATCTATGTTCTCAGGGAGCTAATATTTTACCCAAGAAAATAAATATATATGGTGCCCTCCCCCTCACAGAGACATGTTTAGGTTTGTAGATAGAAATAGATCTATAGATACAGATATAGATACACACACATTTGAAAAGTTTAACTTACAAATATTTTAAGAGAACATACTTAGCGCTACTCATGAGATATACCTTGATGTTTCAATTTACTTTCATTTTATTTAAGCACATTCATTGTGATCCACTAAAATGATTTTGAGACCGGCAAATAAGAATTTCTCCAACCTGTTCTAACATTAACATGTGGCCTCTTGTCCTGTCCCACTTCAGGGCAGTGATTTCCCTGGTGCTGGGCTCCATTCCTCCCATTCTTCTCACATGGGGTCCCTCTATGTTCCCACAGAGTTTTCAGAGTTCCATGGCGTTGCTAACTCAAGTTCCTTCAATCTCATAATTTCTCACAGCTTCAGGGTAGAGTCTGGGAGCTGATGCTTGTTTTTCGTTTGGCCAAAATCTTCAATCCTGGCTCAAGTACTTCTTTAAAATTCTGTATCTTTCATCTTGGTTCATAGCTTCTCAATTATTTGAGAAAAGTGGGTTTGAAATTATAGAAAAATAGTAAGTTTGAAGGAAATATTAGTTAATACTTGTTTTTTGATTTTTTCTTTCTTTTTTTTTTTTGCAAAATAAGAGAAACAAGAAGCAAAGACTTATATTTACCTACCAAGGTTTTAAGGCATTAAGTATGCTTGTGATTAAGACTATAATTATTAAGAATATGTTAGGATTGTCTCACAAAGAAGGCAAAAAATTATTCTATTATTATAATAAAGAGAAGAAAAAGAAACTGCTTCTAAAAAATATTAAATTAAAAGTATAAACCAAATCTATCTTCTTAAAATTATCTGTATAAACAAAATCATCAAGATATTAAAAAATAATATTTAAATTATGTAATTAGATAGGGCTGAGCTAGTTGTGGAGGAATAATGGCTATAATATTTAAATATGTAAACATGTTTTTTTAAAGATGTAGTTGAATATATTGGTTTTCAAATGACCTTTTCAGCGTGTGGTTGGATAACTGGAGAACATCCAAGCTTTAAAATGTATTTAAATATATATTGAATTTCGTGTTGATTCTTAAAAATCTTTTTATATTTATTGGTGTATTCTAAGAAATACATACACATATTACTCATCTTTATATATGTATACACATACAGATACATAATTACATATGCATATAAGTTTCAAACACATTTTATTGCTGTTATATATACATATGAAACTGTTATATACATATATGAAATTATATACTTATATAATTACATAGATATTATGTATGTGATTTTATAGAAACTACCTCTTTGTAGCATTTTTTTGGTTATAGATCAGTATTCATAGATTAAAGCCATTTATTTGCTTTGAGGTAGACTATTTTTTTAATAAGGTGTAATTTAAGTATAGAAATTTTGGAGTTTTGCCAAACATGTGCAAAGTATAATCCCCACCTCAACCAACCTATGGAACATTTTCATCATTGCTGTAGGTTTCTCAGGTTCTGTTTTAGTAAATCTACACTCCCAAGTTCCTCCTGTGCAAAAGAGATTTCTGATTTCAATCACCATCCGTTAGTTCTGCCTGTCTAGAACATAATATAGATGTAATTACTCAATATGTATTATCTTGTAATTGACTTCTTTCACTTACCACAAAATTTTGAAATTCATCTATATCATTGCATGCATCTGTTGTTTGTTCCTTTTATTGGATCTGAGTTACATGAATGCTACAATTTCTTTGTCTATTAATGGATAAGATATTAATGGATATTAATGTCATTTCTTCCCTTTCAATTACTATGAAAGAAGTTTTCGTGAGTATTCTCTGGAGAGTAATTGCTGAGTCATATATTTAGAAAATGATGGTTCATAGTGTAGGTCTTGTTTGAAAGGAAAAAAACACAAAAACCTGCCAAGTTGTGTTTTGATGCGATTGTAACATCATATACTCCCAGAAGGAACGTGTGTAAGATCAAATTGCTCCACATACTAGCTAACATTTGATACCATCGGATTTTAATTTTAGTCCTTAAAGTTGAGTATGAAGTAATTTTTCTTAATGGTTTTAATTTACATTTCCCTGAGGACTAATATGTTGAGCACCACTTCATGTGATTCAGAAGTCTTTTGCACATTTTATAAACAATGCTATTCTTGAATTATTAGACATGCACACAAACATAGACACACACACAGATTCTCCAGATACAAGTCTTTAGACAGCTTTACATTTATTGTTTTCTGCCATACTGTGACTTGCACTTTCGTTTTCTCAGTATACATTTTGAGCAGTTGAAATGTACAATTTTGATAAAGTCTAATTTATCTTTTTTTCTAAATTTAATGATGTTAGTGGTTTTTATAAGAAATCTCTAATTAAAGGTCACAAAGATATGATCCTAAATTTTCTTCTAAGACTTTATAGTTGGAACATTAATGTTTAATTCAATTACCCGTTTCAATTTAACGTTTGTGAATCATTTGTGGTAGGGATATTGATTCTCATATCCTTCTCATTTCCCCTCATACAGATATCAAGTTGTTGTAGAACATTTCTTGAAGAGAAGAGACTTTCCCTAGTTAATTATGTTAGTACTCGTATCAAGATTTAATTGATCTTACACACTTATATCTACTTCTGGGCTCTCTATCCCGTCTCATTGATCTATTTGTGTACCCCTACATTCTTCTTATTACAATAGATTTATAGTAACTGCAGTATTAAAATCAAGTAGTATAAGTCTTCTTTCTGGGTCCTTTGCATTTTTATGCCCATTTTAGAATCAACTTATCAATTTCTACTAAGAAAGTCTGTTGGATTATTTACAGGGATGACTTTGAATCTGTATATTATTTTTAGGAAGATTACATAATATAATGTTTAAATTCTTTAAATCTTTAATTTCTCTCTGATCTATTTTATAGTTTTCATTGTAGTAGGCTTCCATATTTATTCTAAATAGCTTTTAATTTGAAGTTGCTGTGAATGGTATTCTTTTAAAAATGTTAATTTTCAATAGTTTGTTACTAGTGTACTAAAATACAATTAATTATTTCATGTTGATTTGAATCTCATAATGTTGCTAAATTTATTTATTAGTTATCTTATTTTTTTCCCCTGATTTACTAGTATTTTACATAAAGCAATAACATTTTCTGGAAACAAAATTATATCTTCTTCTGATATTTATTGAAAGACTTTTTTTCTTTCTCTTTTGCATTGGTTAGGAACTCCAACACAATGCTGAACAGTGCTGAGAGCAGACATCCTTGCCTAGTTCCCTTCTTAGGAAATTTGTGGTCCATAACTAAGTATTAAGTTAGCTATGGGTTTTCATAGGTATCTTTTATTATATTAAAGGTGTTCCCTTCTATACATACTAAGTTACTGAAGGTGTTTCTCATGACTGAGTATTGAATTTTGTCAAATGCTTTTTCTACCTTTATTAATATGATTACATTGATTTTATTTTTTATTCTGTTAACGTGGTAAATTGCACTGATTGATTTTGAATGTCAAACACATCATTCTAAGTCATTTACAGATGTCAACTCATTCAATCCTCATAATATCTCAGGGAGAGAGCTCTTATTAATTTACCCAAGGTCACTCAGATAATAATTTGTCCAAATAAGATTTGATATTGTAAGTTTAACACCTGAATCCATGCTCTTAGCCAATACTATATTTAACAATAACCTTTTCTGATCAGTCACATGAATACAATCATTCAATACTCTCATAAAAACTATGTGATACTAACTTATATTACAAAAAAAGTTATATGGGCATTTTGAAACTTTCAAGTGATATAACAATATACTAAAGGCTAAAATCTTTATAAAATCTCCTCTAAATTTGAGTATTTAGGGAATTAAGGTGTCTAATCTCTATTACCTTCTTAAATAAGAATAAACAAATGTTTCTTCTTGGCAGAGATCCTCATTCTTGTCAACTTCACTTGGTTTAATGATGAGAAAAACAGTAATATTTGAAAAGACTCACTGTCAGCTTGGCAAGCATTTAAACATGTGAATACATTTTTAAAGCCTAATAATCATTTTTTCAAAATGGAAAGTTAAAAATTGTAACAGGTTAGCTCTCTTGAGGACTTTCATTGAATTTTTTAGTTTTTGAACACTTTTCTTTAAAAAATACCAGAATATTACAGAAAATATGAAATTGAAATAAATAAAGACATTTGTATTTTCATATTAAATGAAATCATTTTTGAGGCTTTTTCTTGTATCAATCTCACCCAATAAAAAATATAAGAATATTCCTTAATTAAACTGTAGTTATTTAAATTATTTTCAAGGTATAGCAGAAAGATACTTCTTTCTATGATAAATAATACTTTACAGTGTATAGCATGTTATTTCAAAGTAGAATGATATACAATATTTTATTTCATCTCTAATTATTCCTATAACTGATACATCCTATTTCATACTTATTTCATTAGTCGTATTTCAATGGCATCTGTCTTCTGCTGATTTTGAGGTGTTTATTTCCCTACTGATTTACTTTCCTGAGTACTTTTGGTCAATTTTTAACCCTTAAGGATTTTTTATATATCAACTGATTTCTGAACAGCACTGAGTGCTTCTCAACTTCCTTAAGAATTTTGTTCAAAGTTCAAATTTTCAAAGACAGGATAAAACTGAGATGAAGGAGTCCCTTCCTCCAGTCAAAATCCTGTGCCTTGCTGATTTCTGTCATCTCTGAGGTCTTGTCCCTAACAGTAAGCACCATGTGTTAGATCACTCTGCTCATCTCAATCTGCCAAATACTACTTCAGTGTTGAAAGGAGGACGCCTCTCTTCCCAGTGTGATGCTCTGACAGGAGCTTCATGCCAAAGTAGATCAGGACTCCTGCAATACATGCTCTAAGCAACCTGCAATCAAATTCATTTTATGCAACCATGGATTAGTGTGGTAGAGTCCGGAAAGGTACAAGCAAAACCCACATTTTCTTCTGCCCTAAAACGTGTCTTCCCCAAATACTCAGTTCTGGTGTCTGACGTGAGTCAACATCACACACCACAACCTTTTGTAAGGTGAGTTGACATTTGGAAAGACTCTTGGCCTTCTTTCTGGTATTTGGTCTCACTTAGAGTCTACTTGATATATGCTTTAAAACTTAAGACTTAGGGTAAAATGGAGAACAAAATGCCTAGTTTCAAAGGAGATGATGAAAGTTTCATAAAGAAAATGAGAACTGCCCTCCTTCTGAATAGTGTACAAGAGTCTTCTCAGTAATCAAAAGAGGTAAAGCCTGATGGAAATGTAAAATGGCACCACCACTTTGGAAGACAGTTTGGTATTCTTTTATATAGCTAAATATGCTCTTACCATTTGACATTGCAATCATGCCCTGGATATTTATCCAAGTGGTTGAAAATTTATGCCCATACAAAAACCTGCACATGGAAGTTAACAGCAGCTTTATTCATCACTGTCAAAACTTGAAAGAAACCAAGATGTCCTTCAGTAGGTCAATGAATAAATAGACTGGTACATCTTTACAATGGAACATTATTAAGCACTAAAAAGAAATGAGCTATCAAGTCATGAAAAGACATAGAAAAGTCTTAAATGCATATTACTGAGTGAAAGAAACCAATCTGAAAAGGCTATATACTGTCTGATTCTAACTATATGACAAAAGGCAAAACCCTTAAGACAATAGAAAGATAAGCAGTTGCCAGGGAGGGAGGGAAGAACGAATAGGTGGAGCACAGAGGATCTTTAGGACAGTGAAATTATTCTGTATATTACTATAATGGTAGGTAAACATCATTATATGCTTGTCAAAACCCTGTAGAACATACAACATCAAGAGTGAACCCTAGTGTAAAATATGGACTTTGAGCAATCATGATGTGTCAGTGTAGCATTATTGATTGTAACAAATGCCCCACTCTGGTCAAGGGGTGTTGACAGTGGGGGAAGCTGTGCTGTGTGGGATAAAATGTATACAGGAACTGTCTACTTTCCACTCAATTTTGCAGTGAACTTAAAAGTATTCTAAAAAGTAGTCTTTTGAAAAGAAGTGGTAGAGCCATTTCAGATGAGAAAATATCTGTTTCAAATACACATTCAGGGGTGGACCAGCATGTGAGGTGTCTGCATATCAAATTCTGAGCAGTACCACATCATCACTGGAAATGTAACAAGGTAGAGAAAATTATATGTGCTAATATTTTCTAGAATTTAATACTGTACACGTTAGGTTAAATCACATCAAGTTGCCAAAATCTGACTTTTTTGACCAAGAAAAAATGTTATCTTTTTATGGCTCAATCTAATATTGACAAATTAATGTTGATTTGTGGTGTTATAGGAGGTTGTGGTCCCAATACAACTACTTTAGGTTGGTGCTCAATAAAATGATTCAAAGGAGGGTGAGTCAAGTGAATTATCTGTGCTTTGCTGAGAGAGTTTTGGGTTTGTTTTGGTTTGATTTTGGTTTTGGTTGCTGAGGAGCCAATGGAAGACTAAAAACAGAGGTGAAATGGTTGGAAAACAAAAAAGAAGGGAATAGTTTAGATAATGGCACCAAGAATCCACCTGTCTAGCACATGGTTTCTGTAATCAATATGTCTTCAAGAAATATTTAGAGAATATCTTTCTGACGAGGCACCCATTTGTATACTTGGGTGACCAGATGTCTCAATTGAGACTTAACGGTCAAGGATACTAGAAAGAGCATGGGGAATCAGAGGGAAAAAAGACTCCAAATTTAATGGATTCCAAGAATCAGAGAGAGATGAGCTGAAAATAGTGAAGAATCTTGTGCCCCATCTAGGACGATAAGTTATTTCCCAGGGGCAATGGGGATTCATGGGAAAATGAGACTTGATTTACAATTTAGAAGTAATATTGTATAGCATGAAATAAATTGATTAGTTGGGCGTGTTAAAGAAGGCAATGGACACTAATGTGAATGCAGGAGGTCAGTCAAGAAATGATAGATGTGGAACCAAAAGTGTAGTGGAAATGAAGGCTGAGGGAAATTTTGAACATTTTCTAAACACATTATCAGGAAAAAAAAACAGTTAAAACAGGTTAAGAAAACCTCAGTGGGAAGTTTCCACTGAGGGAATAGGATAGAAAGAGAAACCAAAAAAAGACCTTGACATTTTTGGGTAAGAAATGGGGGAATGTTGCTACCATTCCCTGAGGAAAGGAATCAAAGAATCAAAAAGAAGTGCATTTTCAAATAAAAAGTCTCTGATTAAAGTAACAAATTGTGTTAAAAAAAAAGAGTACAGTGCTCAGGGTATTGAAAGATAAATATGAGCTTACAGCACGGACAATAGGAAGGTGGAGATTGGTAAAATATTGAGACAAAAAAATGAAGTTAGAAATACATACAGTCTCCCAGTTAACAGCCCATGAATGGACCAAAAAGATTATTTCACAAATAAGAATAAATTTAAACATGTCCAACAAAATAAGAAAACGTGATATCACTTGACCAAAATACTAAGGGAAACCCTAACATTTGGAAAGCAGACAGGCCCAGATCTCAACCAAGAAGCCACCTCCCAGAACACGTACAGCAGATAATCACTTCAAAAGTAGGAGCAGCATCAGAGAATGCCAGGCTGAGCCAGTGCATGCAAGATGCAGTAATGAACCTGGAAACATCTGTTGTCAAGGCAACTAATGGGAAAAACAGATTTGGAGTAGCTCGACCACTCAAGTCCCTCCCATTTCTGCTCAGACTAGCAGTAGTAGCACTTGATCTTCAGCTGGAGCAGTGAGTGTCAGCCTGGAGAATGAAGCGACAGAGGAATGTTCTTGGAAGCTAATTATACCCAGGACAGCAGGAACAGCTCATATCCAGAAGAAATGACCCTGGCGTATACCTCTCAGTAGTATCAGTATATAATGTCCATTTTATGTAACAACCTGGAAACAACCACAGCAAATCAGAAATGAAATAGGATTTCCAAATAGTAATTAATAATAATAATAATAATGATAATAAATGAACCACCAAATACTGAAAAAAAACAGTATAGTGAGACTAAAGCAACAAATTAAACCAAAAAAATTAAACAGAATCAAGATAGGACTTTAGGATGAATATAATGAGGAACTCTTCAGAGAGATAGCTTTGGCTATTGTATATATAAAGAGAAGCAACCAATGAACTTGGAGATTACATTTTTATTTTCAAAATAATATAAATTCCCATTATGTATAGCATATTGTATCAGTTTAAAATAATAATCTTCTTTTAATGCACAACATTTATAAATTACTTTGTAAAGCAGTTCTTTTTATCTTACAGTTTCTTGAAGTTTCTTTTCAGTTAGGAGCATGCCTAAGTATTTTCAAAACAATGTTGCATAAGAGAAAAAAATGGACTTTCTTTATAATACGCTGTCAAGACACCCAACAAAATTTTTTCGAATTTGAATTTTTTTTGAAAACTAAGTATATTTAGTTAAAATGAACAAAATCTTGGAGTACATGCTGTTGATTTATTTAATGTGAAAATTGCCTAAAAGTGTAAGAATGGGATATGAAGTTTTATATTGGCACTGAGATTCTGCCTTTGCTGATTGAGTACATAGAGTTCACATCCCAATTTGCATTTCTGAATATGATTATGATGTTAATTTCTCTCTTGCTAAGTGTAAATTCCTTGAGGATAGACATTTTTTTTTTGCAGAAATTGTGCACAGAACCTACCATATTGAAGATATTCCAACAACGTTTTATGAATAAATGAAAAAAGTATTATTTACAAACGTCTTTAAAATATTTTCTACTGTGTGAACAATGCAACACCTTCTACAAACGAGTCTTTAAGAGAGTAATTACCTTATTGCACTAATTTGTTACTCAAAGCCAATTTTTAAATAAATAGTGTTATAATTAAATCAATTGTAAAGTCAGCTCCAATTGGGAAGTGTTTATGAAATAAGCTACCTAAATATTTTCAAAGAGAAGAAAGCAGAAAATCACCTCTCTCTCATACCATCCTCTTGCTTGTCCCATTCTTTCCACTTGTGTGAAGATAATTTCTCTTGAAATTATTAGGAGATTGTCTGACACCTAGTGGACACTCACCAAATGCTTGTTATGTTATGAAGATACAAGAGAGAGAGGAATGAAGGCAACATCAGCAGAATATGCAAAGCATCTTAAAATGCCTGAAGCTATAGCTGAGGTGGGAGGAGGGGCTGACACCTGGAAGTCTCCTGGAGGCATTCTTCAAGAACGTTCTCCTAGAGGTTAATACAAATCTCTTGACTCTTTGAAACTAAAAGGAGATTAAGAATAAGACATACTAATCCAAATATGCACATTCCTTTGAAGAAGTTGGTAAAATAACCCAATTATAATTTGTGATTTATCCACATAATTTAATGATTTAACACAGTAGAGAAAATGTGAGGTTTTGATCTGAATAGAAAATAGTTTGTGTTTCACAGGTTATTATTGAGTTACCAATTCTGTTTATTTAGAGGCTTAAAATCAAGAATACTCCTGTTACACAGGAATCAGTAAAAGAATAGAAGAATACAGACACAAAGATTTCACCTAGAACAGGCTAGGTCAAGTGTAACAAGGTCAGTAAAGATCTTAACATTAGAATAAGCTGCATGCTATTTTAAATTAAAAAAAAAATCCTTTTATCTGAAAAACTATTTTTCTATGCTTCTTTAAAGTAAGCGTTTATAGGAGGTGGGTATAGTTCAGTGGTAGGATGTGTGCTTAGCATGCAGAAGGTTCTGGGTTCAATCCCCCGTACCTCCACTAAAAGCATAAAATAAAATCAGTTTTTATAAATTAACATATCTATGCATTTTCATTATTTAAAATGGATTGATCTTTTAATGAAAGTTAGTGAGCATTTTGTTTCTTTTTCTTGGATTTCATATGTCAACAATATTCAAATTTAAGGCCTTTATAAGAGATAATCCTATACAAACACCCAATGTGTCAAAGTCACTGCTCATCCCTTCATTTTTGGCCTGAAACCATATACAGATGCAAACATCACAAATCAGAAGGAGGCTCAGAGAGGAGAGACCTTGCGTTCAGTCACTGATGTGTGTACCCACTGTGCATCCTGCCGGGCATAATGTTACTAAACACCTACGTGCCCCTGAAAGATTCTGACCTACAGGTGATGTGGCCCAGTGCCACAGAGGCAGACGGAATTTCAAGGCCTCAAAGTGAATGTGTAAATCAGCTTTCATATGGGTTTGTTCTTCCTTTGAAATAAATTAATGTACATTATATAGTTTGAGCAGAGTACGTACTTCTAAAATCGCCATCATAAACTAAATTTTAATGATTAGAACTGGCATCAATTTATATGATTATAAAAATTAAAGCTGTAGCACAGTGTTATATAACTATATCACCATATTAGAGAGCCACCTGATTTTCCTGAGATAAAGAAATACAATGGAGGAACACATGGATAAGATGTCAAAAAAAAAAAAAGAAAAGAAAATACATAGGCTAATTTGTTTGTCTGTTTCAATGTAGAAAAATTAAAGCCTTTTTAAAGCTGATGTAGTAATGTATATACTGATTTCTTTTCCCCTTAAGTGTTTATTTTTAGATTTTGTTCAAGTTACACCATAATCAGCATTGCTGTGTATCAATGGTATTTTTTTTTTCTAGCACATCTAATCATGTGAATGTACAGGCATAAGAATGATATATAATTTGGAGTCAACATCAAAACAAACCAAGCTGGAAAAGATATGAATGAGTCCAGGAATGAGGCTTTACAAAGTCAATTTGCACTTTTTAGGGCAGTCCACCTATTAGTTCACACTTAAGCTGGATATTTATAAGATCCATAAATCTGTCATAGTATCTCACACTCCAGCTCAACTGTATGCATATTTATAATAGTGAAAGGAGGAGACTAGTCTGTATTCATTCAGCAGGGACTTATTGCCCAGTGAGAGGAACCAAATATTTTGTTAGCTGCAGACTGTACAAGGCGGGGTCAGACAACAGTTCTCACCTCAGGAAGTCACTGTAGAGTGTGACAGCGCTGACAGAGCTGTGTCCTATAAAAGCACAGGGAAGGCTGGCCAAGTGTGCCTGCAAGCTCACAGAAGGCTTCCCAAGGAAGACTTGAGTCCATCCGAAACCTGGACTAGCTGGCTGTTGTGAGTGGATAAATGCGGAAAGACATTTCACGCAGCACGGATGACATTTGAAAAGGAGGGAGGCAAGGACCAATGACGATTTTTTTTCATGGAAGACTTTTACTCAGGGAAGTAACGTGTTGCTCTTTGCTTAATGTCCTGCAAGACAAAGACTTACCGGATTCAAAACAGACCGTTTCTTCGTCCTCCACAATCACGTCTTTTCAGAGTCTACCTACCAGCCCTGCAATGATTTAAAATCAACCATAGGAAACAATTTTCTGGTTCCTCTTCTCTCTTATTTCCCACATACGGACATGGCTCTCACATGTTTTCTCTCCTTCATAGCTCCTTCTATTAGGAGCTGGTGCAGCGTATGGGTGACATTCTGAATATGGAATCAGATACCCTGGTGCTGAAGTGCCAGCTTCACCTTCCACAACCTTGTGGACATCTCACATGTTGTCAGTGGAGTGTATTCAATCTTGGTCTAATCAGCCCTGTTGTGAGGCTTAATTTTGTGTTAACTCGGCTAGGCTACACTGCCCAGTTGTTTGATCAAACACCAGTTCAGACGTAGCTGAACCATTTTTTTTTAAAAGATGTGATTAACATTTACGAGCAGTAGACTTTGAATAAAGCAGATTATCCTCCAAAATGTGAAGGCCAGTCAGTGAAAGGCCTTGGGCACCAAAACAGGTTTTCTGAAGGAGAAGGAATTCAGCCAGAAACTCTAACAGAAATTCTTCCTGCGTTTCTAGCTGGCTTGCTACCCCACAGATGGGAGACTTTCTAGCCCCCACAATCGAGAGAGCCAATTCCTTAAAATAAATCTCTCTCCCTCCCTGTCTCAGGTCTCTGTCTTCTGTCTGTCCCTTTCTATCTGTTTCTGTCTTCTGTCTCTTTCTGTTTCTCTGTCCTTATCTGTCTGTCTGTCTGTCTCTTTCTCTCTTACTCTATATATTCTATTGGTTTTGTTTTTCCGGGATAAGGCACTAAATACATTCAGATAATGTTTTGTTTTCAATATTATTATTATGCTGACTTTGTTCCGCACACAGGATGGCTGTACCCTATGAAGACATTTTCTAGTCTGCAGTCTCTTCCTCTCCCAGCGAGTCCTCTACACAGTGGCTGAATGAGCTCCCTACATGAAAAAAAACCCTAATAATATTAATAGCAATACAAGTAACAACAGCATAGTAATTGAAATTTGAGTAAAATTAGGCACCTGTTCATCACATAAATTTTATTATTTTATATATTTAAACCTGACAAACCCATAAAACATATATATTCCCATATTTCAAATATGAAAACCAAGTCTTATAGCTGTCAGGTCATTTGTCCAAGGTGAAACAGTTATTACTGAGGTTGAAGCAGGATTCAAGCCAAGTTCCGCCTTACTCCATTGCCCACAGTTCATCCATATTTCAATTCCCCTTTCAAATTTCACATTTAAAATGTTTTCTGCAGCTAAGCCACCTGGCCCATACCCTTCACCTTCCTTTTCCTCAAATTAAATTTTACTTACTCCGCTTGAAAAATCCATGCCCTTTAAGATACCTGATTTTTTGTGTCTTTTCCCATTTCCTATCTGGTACATCTGGCAGACTGTTTCAAACACTGTAGAATCTGATTAAAAGCAACCTTCTCTGGGAAAGCTCCCGTGACAGCCAATCCACCTGAAGTTGGCTGTGTCCTCCTCTTCCTCTGTGTTATGGAAGTAACACACACACCTCTATTATGGCATTTACTATAGTCTGTTTTTTTCCCCTGCTCCTTTAGAATCTGCAATACATAAAATCAAAACAAGGACATGCCCTATTTCTCTTTCTATTCAATTATATAGCCAAATATCTGACACAGATAATGAATATTTGATAAATGAATGCAGGAATGAAGTGAGTTTGGGAACAAAAGGTGTAACATAAAAAAAAAGTCTCGCTTCCTTAAATGCCAGCAATGTAGTAATTAAAATAAAAATTTAATTAATTATTTTCTTAAGCATGTTGATAATAAAAATTAGGTTAGGCAGAGTAGAACAAAATATGATTTCTTCATTGAACTCCATCTGAAGAGCTTCGTATTTTCCTGAATTTACAGATTTTGAAGAAAGAGAAAAAACTAGTTCGTGACTTAAATTGATTAGACATTCTAGAACTTTTGAAATACAAAGGATAATTATACAAATTTCTACTTAGCTTTGTCTCTCTGACCCACCAGTTAAAAAGGAAGAAAAATGAAAATGCCTAACTTCAGGCAAAAATAAGCATGCCACTAATTACAATGAGTCAATTATATTACATAGGCATAAAGTTCTGATATTAATGAGCTATTTTATGTAAGCCTAGTTATTCCAAAAAATGGAAATTGATTTGTGCAAATACAAGGACTCCATAGCAGTTATAAAAGAAAGTGCAAAATTCAGGTTGTTATCAAACAGAACATCAGCAAGTACAGACTAACCAATTTGGTTATTTCTTCATATGATACAAACATGTGAAAAAATGCAGCCTTCTTCTGGGGTATGAATGTACATAGTGATTTGAGATTCGGCAGGCAAATAAACTGCTAACTTTCTTTTAATTTCAATTGATTAGTCGAAATATAAATGCATGGAACAGCTAATAATAAAGGAAAGCCCTATGGGATTTTGTCAAGAGTATGCTTTTTAAAAAAAAGTTTAATTAAAAAATCCCCAATTCAGCCTGACCCTTTCTTTTAGTGTTTCTGGGTTAAAGGACACACTATGTCCTTAACATACCTCTGTTTTCTAATCTGTAATATGAGGATGAGAATAATTCTTTTCAAATCTCAAAGGGCTGATATGAATGTCAAATATATTAATCCCTATGAAAATGCTTTGAAAATAATTAAATACTACACTTATATTTCTAATGTTGCTAACAATGTTATTTCTGTGATTTTTGTCAAAAATGGGATATTATCCCAGAGTACTTACCCCAGAGTACAGTTACTTATATGAAAAAAAATCATGAAAGAAAGAAAATTTATTGAATGTCCTTGGAAAATGTGTTTTTTTTATTTTCCTAAAATTAGGTTTAGAGGTATATGCGATGCTAAAGTTTTAGAATGGTATAGTAAAAAGTATGCTTGGAGGAAAGACTTTTTTTTTGGGAGGAGAAAAAGTCATCACTTCCTCAGATTGGCTGATGTAATCCACATATCACTAAATGACCCTGCAAAGGCTGAGTCTAAAGCTGTACCTTGTAAAGGAATCCTGATAAGGTAACAAGGCTCAGACAGAATGAGCTAGTCATTTGTACTAGAGAAACACAATGTGTCGATTCAAGCCTTCTTGCCACCTGCAGAGACAAGACATGGGATTGAGTTGCAGATGATTCTTGAATGCAGCTGAAGAATAGAGTCAGAGAAATAGATTTTCTTGATTTTTTTCATTCAGACTCTTAAAACAGAAGGTGAGGAAATGAAGAAAGAAGTAAGTGCCTTCAAGTAATCTTCTGACCATTTCTCCACACTTGTTCTTTAGGCAACTGATTCTTAACAACAGTCCAACCTTCCTTCTTGGGATACACGTGGCTCATGATATGTGTTGGATGTGGGTCCTCCTGTGCCACCGTGTGACTGCCTCTGTGCTACCCACCACAGGTACGCTGGAGGAGGAAGACTTGATTTTCAGCTGGATGATCTGAAGAAGCAGGATGCTATGGATTCAACTGTGTCTTGCCTTCCCTAAATTCCTATGTTGAAGCCCTAATCTCCAATGTGATAGCATTTGGAGATGGGGCTTGAGGAATGTAATTGGACTTAAAGGAAGTCATGATGCAATTTGTGTCCTAATAAGAAGAGACTAGAAAGATTGCTCTTAATTTTCTTTCTGCCATATGAGAACATAGAAGGTGGGCATCTCCCAGCCAGGAAGGCAGTCCTCACCAGAACCCAACCAAGCTAGCACCCTGATCTTAGACATCCAGCCTCTAGAACTGTGAGAAATAAATATAAGTTGTTCAAGCCAACCAATCTTTGGTATTTTGTGATGGCAGCCCAAGCTAAGACAAAGGATATCCAGTGAAGCAGTCCTAGGCTAGATCTAAGATTCAGAATATTTAGAATACTGTTTCTGACCAGAGGTATCAGAACCAGGGATCTTCTCATCACCAGTCTCTTTTCCTTTAGTTCATTGTATAAGAAGTGATGGTGTCACTCTTAATTGCCTTATTCAATGACAGTTTTAACTCATCAGAAACAAGATCATTTGTATTAGTTTAAATACTTGGCTAAATAAAGCAAAACTTAGCAAAATGGGATCAAAAGTAGAATATTTAAAACTGGAATCTTTGGCTACATCATATAGTTTAAATTTTTTTTATTTCATTTACCAATTTGAAGGTTATATCATAACAAAATGAAAAAAAGAGTCATGTAAAAACACATTTGTTATGATAATATTTTTAAAGGGAATTGTTAGAAATAACAATAATGTTTGGAGAACACAAAATTATTTACTAATTTTATAGAAAAATTCCTCAAGTGGAATACTATACAACTATTAAATTGTATTATGGGAAAATTCCATGGAAAAGGGTCACATGTAAATTATATGGATATATATATAAATTTAAATTTATATATATTTACACAAATGTACATTATGCAACTATAAAATATCAAACTTTTGTCTAGAGTTATTTCTGGGAAGGATAATTTGGTGTGATTATTTTTTTCAAATTTCCTCTGGTTTCAAAATCTTTACAACTAGCACCCAGTACTCACATAATAAAAAGTTATTCTTATAAATAAAGTTATGTGAAGAGAGGCACTGTGTGACTATGAAACATGTCATCAAATGGGAAGCCAGTTTCTCTTAATGTTTATGGTGAAGAATTCCTGTATTCCATAAATGTTGAAACATGATAGATTGCTTGTATTTGGTTACATCCAATTAGGGTACATGAAATTACGTGTTTGCAGTATCCACCTTATCAGATGCTCTAATAGAAAAGCTTAGGTTATTTCTATTACTATTTTAAGACTAATAACAATTTGAGAATTGCATACTTTTTCTTTTGCTGAAAGTAAGTCTCAGGAGTTTAGTGATTATGAAATGAGACATGTATAAATATATTTAAATCAAAAATTTTAAATAATGATAGGCTAATAATTACATTGTAGAAACCCAAATATAGGCACTATGTTAATGGTAATAAATATTAAAATAAGAGGATTATGTGATGATGAAGGAGAAAGAGGGGATGAGGGAGAAACTGAATTCTTCAGTCTTCAGGACTCAGCCTATATCTCTCTTCCCTGATCTTTTAAAAACTGGTACCCACTGCTAGGGAACCACCAGCACATGCTTCATTGCATTGTATTCGTTCGTTTCATTATTGTCTGTTGTCTCCACTGTAGTGTAAGCTGGAAGAAGGAAAGGATCTTGTCTCTGTTGCTCAGACGGTATGCTCACTATGTAGCACATTGTCTGACATATTGGAAGTAATCAATCAATATTTTAAAATCAATTATTGAGGAAGTACAGGCAAATCAAGCAAAAATAAAGTTGGGGGAAAAAGAGGAATAAGAGAAAAAGAAAAAATCTGGATTGTTGGCATGGTTTTCAATAGAATTGATAAGTTGGTTTTTTTTATTTTTTTATTTTTTCTTCTTTAATCAAAAGCAGTGTTTTTGTTCTGTGTGGATATAGACATGTGAGATATCTGTAAAAGACTTTCAGGGATTATTAATAAAGTCTCTTAAAATCAGACTGAGATAACAGAAAGTAAAAAAAAAATCTAATATCTTATAAATATATACCATGCAGATAATAGTTATTTTAGCAATATAGATATCAATCCACCAAAAATTATATCAGTATTTATTTTCAGAAATTGAAACAAAAAATACTTCTGTTCTCAATATGAGCAAGGCAACGTAGGGATCAAGGAACTACTAAAAAACAAACAAGCACACAGAGTAACAAGAGTGGTAAGTGGCATTTATTCAATGTGACAATTTGCTAAGAAATACTTGTGCCAAATATTAAAATAAGTGAAGTACCATAAATTCTCCATCTGAACCTCTTAAGAAATAAAAAGCAAATATTTTTCTTTTGCTGATTGTACAGTCAGTTAAAAAAAAAAAGCAGGTGAGTAGAATATTGTTACAAAATGTTGGCCATAGTGGGGAGAAAAAGGAAGCCAGAGGAACTTTCAATTAGTCATGAGCTGCCTGAGAGGTCCTGCTCGATTGGGACAATGGATTTGTTTCACTTTAGGTCTGTACTGTTAGGGAGAAGGAATTACTGTTTGAGATATTGTACACTGTGCCAATTTCAATACACCAAGAGCAGAGTGGCTGTAAATTTTAGAAAATCTATTCCGGGGAACTATGGGGAAAAGTTACAATAAGGCTGATGAAGGTTAAATAGACCATATATTTTAGCTGGGGCTACAAATCTATAGCAAACTCAAGCCAAGAAAAACAGGTAATGTCTCCAGTTGAAAAGGAAAAAAGAGCTTGTTTTGGACTATTGTAAAAGATAAAATCTTTTTAAAAAGTGATGAAATCTGTGACTTAATAAGAACTTGTTTTCTGCTGCATGTATTATATCTGTATCCTTATTCTGTGTATATTCTTTAATGTTTATGTCTATCTACCAGTAACTGATTTTTTTTAAAGAAAAATAAAAGTCCTTTGAAAAATGATTGAGCTTAAATTTTTGGCTTATAATGGCACTATTAGCTGGTAGGCAGTAGCCACAAAGTATTTCAGTCATGATAAATAGTGTCTGTTGATAAAATATTATTAATGAGTTAAAAGGTCAATAGTGCAGAATAAACCTCCCTCGATATTCTGGCAATGGAAAAGAAGCAAGAGCATTTTTTTAAAAAGGCGTTTGATAGGAAGAGACCTGCTACTGAGAAGATAATGATTACCATCAAGTGTTAACCGGCACATGAAATGCTAAAGAGGGGTTAGCGTTCTTCTTCTATTTGGTTTCACATTTTTATCTGGGCTGTCACCTCTACTGCTTTCTCTAGTAGTTAATTCTCAAATATTTTGATTTTTGTTTATTTTGAAGGTAATTCTCCATGATATTTTTACATGCCATAGCTTTGTTGCCTACTCTATTTTCAAGGATGTTTGTATAGCAAAGAGCTTGGAAGACAGAAATAGATAGAAATATGTTTCCTGTTGAGTCTGAAAAAGATATGTGAGGCATCCACCTGGGGCAAAATTTAGGCAGGTTTGCTAGTAACTCCTTTATAAAATAGGGATTTTCTTAAGCTTGGATTTCCTCAGCTACCACACAAATCTACTGTAAGTACAGTGTACAGTTGGGCCTACTTCTGGGTTGCCATAATGGAACTCGGGAAACAAGTAGAAGCCAGCGTCAATATAAAATTATGCTACCTGTTGTTCAGGAAACAATAGACTCCTTTGTTTGTGGTCCAGGAGTCTCATGTCCTCTGCCAGAATCTGTGAAACTGTGGGAGATTCACTTCACCATTCTTTACATGTGTAATGGCAGATTCTTCTTGTGATTATTCATTTCAAGGAATGACAAAAGTAGAACATATACAGGGTACATTTATGACCTGCAAACCCAATGACAAAGAGCAGAAGTAACAGCCTTTTGAGTGTGGCTAGTAGAATGCTTATATTAAATATTTCAATATTTTCCTCTTTGAACTAGAAAAGTCCATTTTAAATAAGTAGATACTTTGGGTAAATAAGATAATAAAACAGAAGTACCTACTTTTGTTGGGACAATGTTTGTCAATGGCCAAAGATGAACAGAATTCTATTTTTCTAATAAGGTGAGAGGTGTTCTTTACTGTAGAAAACCTAAGCCAAGATTCAACTGATCATTTTCAGGGATTGCTGCAGAGTCGGCTGTTTCAGATGACATCTTAAAATAAAAATGTCCTCCTTATTTCCCCATTTGGAAAAAGCAACTGAGGAAGAGTTCCCTGTGGTGGTCAAAACTACTGCTGAGTATCAGTCATTACCATCTGTCTCCAGCCAGATTCATCATGAAGGTCAATATTCAGAACATGGCAGCCTTCTGCCCTGAGGAAGGAACTGGTTAGATGTTACCTGTAATTCTTTCCTTAGGTGCTGTGCATAACGAACAACTCCACCCCCTCTATTTTTCACTGTTTAAATTATCTTTCCAAAACCTGATATCGAATGATCATTCTTCATGGCACATTTTTGGGTTAGGGGAAAATCCTCAACATTATTCAACAGCCAACAAAACTGTTACGTCAACATTTCTAACTGTATCTTCTGTTTCACTGCCCTGCTTTTTTCCGATTTACTTATTAAAAGATACTGGGGTCATTTTATAAGAAAGGGCCACATTTATAATTTAAAACTACAAATTTTTTTGCAAAGACTAAATTCACAGTGGTTTATGATGAGCAGAAGCTTATGTTTTGTTGTGTATTATGGTCAGTAGGATTCAGTCATTTATTTTCATGATCACAGTGATCTATCTACTCTGTGTGTTGTGTGATTCATATTGAATGGACCTAGAATATTTTGCATGTTTCTTTATGCTCATGGTCTCCGTTTTGATTGTCTCTGATAATTAAACAATCAAATGATTGCCCTTTAATTTATCTTCACATATTAATCTTACTTCATCCCATAATCAAAGAAGTCCTCTATCTAACTAAAAACAAATATGCAAGGCAGTCATCAACTATTTTTCTACAGTGAAACTAAGTGGAGATGCTGTGACAGAATTTCCAACTCTGTTCAACTCATCTCGAGTATTTAAATTTGTTTCTCAACCCTAAATATATTCCTTTCCTCTCCAACCAAAATGAAGTAAATGTCAGACTTTGGATTTGATTTAAATTTACACCAAGCTCTTTCATCTCAAATGCACACATCTCATCTGTGACTACTTATCACTGAGATGACTGAAAGCAATTGCTTTAAGTGCCTAACTCTATATATCTACATCCATCTGTAGAACTTTGGTGCCACACTCATATATATCACCCTGCTCTATGCTCTGTGATTCTGTCTATGGAGAATGTAAGTCTCATAAGGCATACACTTGGCATTTGTCTTGACTCACTGTATTAACTTAACTCCATTGTCATTCCCTCACAAAATTGGATGAAGAAATTATAGTCAAGTGTCAAAAATTGAAGACTCAGGAGAAGAATAATGAAATATTGAGTATTTGTTATGCGAATGAAAGTTAATATGCACTACTGAAGAAAAGATGATTTTTGAGCGGAATTTATTCCCTTAAGTATTAAAATGTTTTCCCTGGCCCACTAATCACCTTTCTCATTGGTCAGTCAGATTTGACCCAATATAATGTATACATTTAATTTTTATCTATGAAAATATAGGACAGGGAGTATGAATAACAACAACAACAAAAATCCAAGATTCTCTTATAATTATAAATCAATTTCAATGTGTGAAACCTAAATAAGAATGTCAAAGATCATTTTCACCCTAACAATATTGCGGATTAATATTGTCACAGCGATCTGGAAGCATTTTCATCTAAAGTAACCATATCAAATTTAAACTTGTCAAATTCCTTCTTATACACAGAAATTTCACCATATAACACTTTCAGTGGTCTGCAAAGTAATCATAGATTCTGATTCAAACTAGAAATAAGCAAAATGGGCTATTTTTAAAAAAAGCTTGTCTGTTTTTCTCAATAAATTTCAGTTACTCTGCTATAAAAAAAGTTGTTCAGTAGTCTAAAAAGACTATACAGAATTTTACTGTGTTTACAGAATATAATTATCATCTGTTATTTTAATAAGAATTGGATTAGCTTAATATCCATTACAGCAAACCAAATACTAATTAATTCCAAATTTGGAGAATTCTCTCATAAGTTTCAAACTTTAAAAGTTGTTTAAATGATTGAATTAAGTGTAAACATATGTCACTAAATCTTCCCATAAATCAGTTCCAAGCAAGATGTCATTTACTGTTATGTTATATTTTGATATATTTCCAAACATGATCTATTACCAAGTGATCTTTAAGCCATCTCCTGGTTTTAATGTCTTAGCTAAATATAGCAGTATTTCTTACACTTAAGGTCATGGGATCAGGACACACGCGGTGACATGAGGGGAGGCAGGGAATCCAGAGATTCAGCGCATGTGCGCGTTCAGTAGTGGGTCTGCCTTGTGTGCCTGTGAAGGGTGGAGAAAACTTCCTTTTTGAGGGAGCCCCTCTAGTCTCCAGTCCTGCACTTGGCTCCTGGAGCTCTGGGAGGCCAACTTAAAAGTCTTTCTTCCCAATTTGGGTGTTAGGGTTAGCTGCAAGTGTTCACCAGTGTTTGGTGGGGCACCTTCAATTCACCTGCAGAGAGTTGCTTCACTACTCATTTATTACAGCTGGACAGTGAAATGCACAGAAGTTATTCTCAGGTCACTTGTTCTGTTAGACTGCTTCTGAATTTTCAGTCTGTACCTGGAACAGCCCTAAAGGAAATGGAGATTCATTTTCCTTGTTACTTTGTAAAGGTTTAGTCATTTACAAAGTATTTCATTTATGAATGCCTTTATGAATGGCATATTCTTGGATGTGGGGTGTTATATATATATATAAATATGTATATATATACACATATATATATATCTTTAAGGAACAAAATACTATCTCCTAAGTAAAAACAAATAGACACAAATAAGCATAATAAAAGGCAGTGTGTGATCAGAATCACCAGTTATGGAAGGGGATGAAGATAAAAATTGGTGTCATTCAGGCCTTTGACAGAGACTGGATCTTGACCAGGGATGGGATTCAGCTAGAGTTCTAAGGAGAGGAAACAATAAAAGTAAATACTTTAGTGGGAGTATGGAGAACTTACTGGTTTTTAATGGAGAACTTACTCTATGTTATCACAGTTCCCAATAGTGGAAGCTATCTAAAGACCCACATAAGAATCAAGATGCTATCCCATGGGAAGGAGGGGAGTCTTGAGCAGAATCACAATTTACATAGAGTGAAAGCTTAGGAAGTAATGTTTGGGATGAACTGCAGGGAATAAGGAAAACTAGAGGTGTTAAAGAAACCATTGTAGGAATAGAGGTGAGAAAGAAAGGGTCATAAGAATACAAAGATTGATATAAAATGCAGAGAAAGGGACATTTTGAGAAGGAACTAACTTTTTTAAGATGTGATATAAAGTGAAAGAATCTACCAGAAAGAATGTATTGATTTTAAATCTATATGTTACATAATAGTACTTCAAAATTTATAAAGCTTTAATTGGCATAGCTAAAAGAAAAATAACCTAATCCATTATAAATGCCGGAAACATTAATTCTCATTAACTTACAGATCCAGCAGATGAAAATAATCAGTAATGATATGGAAGATTTGCAGAACACAATTAAAACTTTAAATGTGGGTGGACCTGGAGATAATCATTCTAAGTGAAGTAAGCCAGAAAGAGAAAGAAAAATACCATATGATATTACTTATATGTGGAATCTTAAAAAAAAACAGACACAAATGAACTTATTTACAAAACAGAAACAGACTCACAGACAATAGAAAACAAACATGCTTACCAGGGGGAAAAGGGGTGGGAAGGGATAAATTGGAAGTTGGAGGTTTGCAGATACTAGCTACTATATATAAAATAGATAAACAACAAGGATCTACTGTATAGCACAGGGAACATATTCAATTTCTTGTAATGAGCTGTAATGGAAAAGAAACTGTAAATATATACATGTATGTATGTATATGTATAACTGAATTGCTTTTCTGTACACCTGAAACTAAGATTGTAAATTGACTAAACTTCAAAGAAAAGTAAGAATTAAAAAAAAAATTTAGCTACATGTCAGATATAAACATTGTGCCCAGTGGTGACAGAACATACATTATCTTCATGTGAAAATAAAATACTTACCAAAATTGATCATATAATTGATTATTATACATTAGTTTTCGAGATTCAATATATTTCAAAGATGTAAAATCTATTAGAGGTTGTTCCCTAATCTTGGTAGATTTAATAATTACTAGAAATTTTCTGTTTGAAAATTAAGTGATACAGTTCTAAATAACTGTTAGATAAAAGAATGAACTACAAAATAAATTGAAAATAATTTAAAGTGCATGACCATAAGGATATAACATCAAAATCTGAAGATGCAAATAAAGTAGTGCTTAACTGGAAGTTTATTGTTACAAATAAATGTTTTAAAAAGGAGGAAACCCCAAAATCAGTGATCTAACATCCTTTCTCATAAAAGTAGTAAAAGGAAAATAAATTTAATTCAAAGACAGTAGGAAGAAATAATTAAAGATAAAAACATCAATCAGACAAAAAACTTGTAGTAGACAAGAACCACCTATTTTGAGAAGATTATAAAACTTGATAAATCTTCATAGTTATAAATCTTATAAATCTTCTTATAAATCTCAATTCAGTAATTCTAATTCTAGGCTGATATTCCCTAAATGGAAATACATGTTCACTAAAAAACTTGAACCTGAACATTCACAGGAACTTATTCTTAAAGGCTCCCAACTGGAAATTCACAAATGTCCATCAACTATTGAATAGATAAATAGATTGTAGTATATTTATATAATTGAATACCTTCCAGAGATGCAAATAAATAATATATAACTATACACAACAACTTGGATAAAACTCACAGATGTAATGCTGAGCAAATAACCAGCACAAAGGCATACATTGTGCACTATTTCATTTATTTGAAGTTGGAAAGCCATGCCAAACCAAACAATATTGTTTGAGATAGAATAGTGGTAAACCTGTTGGGCTAGGAAGTGACCACGATGAGGAAGTAAGGGCAGAGTCTCTGGGAGATTGGTTGTTTTTATGACTGAGGGCTGATTACAGTAATAGGTTCATTTTGTGAAGCCTGGGAAGTAAATAATATGTGCATTTTTTCCTGTAGTTAATTTATTGAAAAAAAAAAAACCAACAAATCAGTCATAAATTAAAAAAATCACATAAAGATATATGCACTCCACTGTGGATCATATGATAGCATTCTATTCAATTGAAACCTTTAATAGCATACTTTCTAAATATGCCTGTTTTATCTTTTTGAAGTTGGAGATGTTACCTTTAGAATGAAAGTGAACACAATACTTAAAAGTGACTTAACACGAAGATCCTAGCGTAATTTCATGTTGTAGATCACAGTTCTTTATTAGATAAAGACTAGATTAGGTTAAGCAAAGACTCTTTTGAGCAAAAAAAAAAAAAATAGTGTGATAGGTAATTTGGTTTAGATAAAATATTGCGCAAAAAAGACAGAAAGGACTAGCACTTTAAAAATAGTTTATTTAAAAGAGACTATTTTTGTTTTATTTCGGAAGTCTTTATTCATCTTATAGTGCTGATATAGGACACATATCTTCAAATAATATTGTGTTAAATTATTTTAGCACTGCTGAAATTAATATGCTAAAAATTAATTGAAAAATGTTTACTTGAGAGTGTGCATTTATGCCATCACTGTGAGATTAATAAAACCTCCAAAAATGAAAACAATACTTCTTTAAAACAAGAGAGACTGACCAGCCTCTTGCTACAAGTCGACTATATTGGGCTCCATCTGACCTGGACAAGCCATAGGTTTTTCCTTACATAGGTTTTGCAGATCCTGCCTGCAGAGCTGGTGATGTTATGACCATCTAGGGGCTTAGAAATTGCCTGATCCACACTCACTTAATCCACACAGCCTAGCACCTGACCTGGGGGACCACTTGACAGCAAAGGAGTGATGGAAATTGCCTGCACTTGTCAATCCATATACAGAACTGTCCAGAAGAAGACTGCCTTACAGAGCAGTAGAGCAACCTTCCAAAGGCACAGCTAAAACTCCATACTATGAAAGGACGTAGTGACTGTATTAACTTAGAGATCTTAATGTGTCACTGCGTCACCTGTATGAAGAATATATGGGTCCTAGAAACAAAGTGGAGAAGCAGGAATGGTTCCATTTATCCTAACTCTGTGGCATTTTGTGCTCTGTGTATCTGGAATTGTCTTCTCTACAAGGTCGAAGTCTCTGGTCCCCAAGAAGGCATCCTATTAGCAAAGGACACTGCACAGGTCCCATTAGACTATAAACAATGCTTGCTGCCTGAACAATTTGGGCTTCTCATGTCCAGGGACCAGCAGGTGAAAATAGGAGTCACTGTCCTGGAAGGGTGACTAACCCTGATCAGCAGAGGAGGTGAGGCTACATTTCTGCGATGGGGCAATATATGCAGAAACCAGACGATCCACTTGGAGCCTCCCGGCACCTCTTGGCCCTGTTGTAAGCACACTTGGCCTGACAAAGGTATGACTGCTAAGGGTTCAGCCCCCTTAGAAGTGAGACCTTTGGTTACACCACCAAGTAAGCCATTAAGACCAAGGAGGTGATAGCTTCAGGTAGGTGGGGGTTTGAAGAAATAGTGGAGGAAGGCGAAGGTAAGTACAATTACAGCCCTGAGGCCGACTTCAGGAAGTTTCCTCCACTCTTCTAAATTTCCTCTGCAGGAGGGAGTCCCACAGGAACCAGGAAGAAGCTGCTCTCTGCACTTATGTGGAACGGTAAGCAGTTTGGACAATGGAGGCCATGAAAATGCATTACTCAACTCTCCTGCTGTGGGATCCGAAGTGACTGGTGACGCTGTGTCTTCACAGCTGTGTTTGGGCCATGGCCACACTTCCTGTAGCCTGCCATGATGGAGAAAGCAAAGGCACTAAGGTCAGCCCACAGAGACAAGCACGACAACCTCGCGGGGAACACAGTCCTTCTGTGTTTGTGAATTTGTCTTACTCAAAAGGAAAGTAAACTTTCTCCTATCTTCATGACAGGAGGTAGTTTGACAATTTGGGGCACAGTGCCAAGGAGTGAGGTTCCTGTCCTCCCTCAGAGATTGAGAGATAAGGACAGTATCTTCCTGCATGATTACATTTCTAAGGGATGGCTCTCAAGTCCTTGAGAAAGACAGTCCTAGGTTGTAAAACTGGCAGGAGACTATTAAAAAGATTCACATCTCAGAGGAGCGGACAAGGAAATTACAATGATACATTTTGTAAAGTGAATGCTCAAAAAAAAAAAAGGTGGGGGGGAAGAGAGTCTGTAGTTAGGCCATATAGATTCTGTAACGGTCAGGGTGAGAGGGAGGTCAGAAATCTAGAGGCAGGAAGTGAACTATCTAAGGTGTAGTCCAGCTGAAGGGTATGTCAAGGCCATCTTGGTCACCCCCTAGGACTCATCTCCCCCACTCCTGCCCCCCCACCCCCCACAATAAATCTCTTGCATGTATATCCCTTCTTGGAGGGTTCTTCTCAGTGGACCCAGACCAGCACAACACAGTATTACATGCATCTATCTCATGGAACCAGCTATGTATCTCACTTTAAATACTGACTGTTATGCAATCCATGAGAGTGTGAGAGCTTGTTGGCATATACGTGCCATGTTCAAATAAAGCTTGCTCCAGACCTGACACAGTTCCTGTGCCGAGGCATGAGCCTGGAGAACACCGGGTACTGAATTTGAGTTCCCTCCAGTCCCCTTGTTCTGGAGCCCTTGGTTAGAGCAAAAGCCAGTAGATTTATAGCTACTGCGGTTCACTCCATTGCCACTATTCCACACTACTATCTTATCTGGTCAATTGCAGCGGTCTCCTTGTCTTCCAACCTCATCCTTCTTATCTTTTGCGTGGAAACACACACATGCACACATGGGCTCAAACGCTCTCTTTTTAAAAAAGAGTAACAGTATGTATTCCCTTAAAGCATCTATGGGATTTAAACAAAGGTGATTCTACAGATGAATATTGTATTTACCATAAAAAGCAGATGCTACCTACACAAAACTGGATATATATTTTATTGATTATATATTACCATGTGAGCAATATATGCATGAAAAATTATAACTTCTCTCAGTATTTGTATCATTTTGCAGGTTTTATTTTTAGGAACTTCATTTAACACATAATGATATTAATGATGACTTATAATAACTGCTAAAACCTTTAGTCAATCATTGGTATGCTTTCAATTATTTGAATATATTGGGACATGAATAATTAATTTTTTCAGTTCTCATTTTAATATTTTTCATTATCTGGCCTGCAGAAGTTTCTCATTCCTACCCATCTCCCCCCACCCCAACACAGAAGCAGGGCCATTGCTATCATACTTTCTATGTGTAATGTGTAATGTGTAATGTTTAATGTGATGTTTGGAATGACTTGAAAGGAACTTTATTTGGGGCCTATAATATGCCAGTAACTGGGCTGAGGCTCTCATGTATGTCATCTCATTTAGTCCTCCAACACACCATCCATAGTTGTAAAGAGATTAAAAGCTAAATCTGATTTATCCCTTCTCCCTCCCCATCCCTTTCTCCTTTGGAAATCATAAGTTTGTTTTCTATGTCTGTGAGTCTCTTTTTGTTTTGTAACTAAGTTCATTTGTACCTTTTTTTTTAGATTCCATAAGAATACACACACACACACACACATATGTATGTATAACTGATTCACTATGCTGTACACCAGAAACTAATGCAACGTTGTAAATCAACTGAACTTAATTTAAAAAAAAAAGCTAAATCTGAGAAGTTGAAAAAACTCACTCAGGTTCTCAATTAGAAAACTGCAGAGTCAGGAATTAAGTTCAGGCCTGATTCTAAAGGCATGCCTTTCCCTCCATAACTTATATCCTTTTCCATTATACTATTAAAGTCATCAACCAATGAATGCATATGAACTTAGCAGTAGATATTATAGTGACATGTTTATATATTTTATTAGCATTAAAACAAGCTAATGGTTATTGCCAGTTTACTGAAATATATGTTGCATAGTCTTAATGGTTATTGCAATATTAATAAGATATGAAAGAGAATTTTTGTAGTGGTGATTGCCATTTTAAGAAGATATATGAAGAAGTTTATAGGCTACAAAAGGAATAAATATGCTGAAGGAAAATGCTGTCATAATGCATATTCTAAGAGTAGCACTGCTTGGATGGGTATGGATTACAAAAGTAATTTCAGTAGAAAATTTTAATGTCCAATAAATTTAAAGTTTAAATGATACAGAGAAGATATACTTAAATGGCCTCCATGTCTTCAGACTCCCTCTGCTTCAGTACATCTACTAGAATCCTCTTCCTAAAATGCAGCTTTGAATGTATTAAATCAGCCCTCCGAGTTCCAGGAGTTCCATTTCCTTCAGCACTGACAGAAAAATAAAGTCCTTTTCTGTAACTTGAAACCATAAGTCATTCATGACCTCTCATCTACATTTCTACTTTCTAACCTTATATTGTTTTCCTTTTTGAATAAATCTGATTTACTCACTGTGCATAAACTTTAGTTACACATTATCTCTTCTCCTAAAATGCCAGTGTCTGCCTATACATTAAAAAAGTCCTTCTGCTTTTAACCTGTTTGAATTATACAGATTGTTAACAGCCTGTTCCTATCTTAATGTATTTTGTCAACCAGCTTATGTTAGAAATACGTCTAAATGTTCCTTGAAGTCGTAATTTTTTCAGTATACATTTTAATTGTATATTACTGATACAGAAGAGTACGAGTGGCTTTCCTATAATAAATATATATGGGAATCTTTGGTTATATTTTATGGTTTTCAGACTATATCCAATATATTGTTAATATAGTCTATCAAAAAGTCAGCCTCGTTTATTTCTTTCTGATTCTTGGGTGTATCACGAGAGTATCTGTGTGCATGTGTAGGAGTCTGTAGGGGGTGTTGGCACAGTGGGGACAGAGGGTTATCCGACCGCACCGCCAGGATGTCCAGTACCGCAGTGAACAGAAATGAGGGGAGAGGGCTCCTGAACAGTGTTGCCTATTATTCTAAAAGGGAAAGGCTTACAAATACTCACTATTAACTATCTGCTCTAAGGTTTGGTAGATTCTCTTTATTAAGGCAATAAATTTTCCTTTTATTCCTAGCTAATAAGATATTTTAATTTAAATCATGGTTTGAATGTTTTAATGTCTTCATTACATATTTTGAAGTGATCATAAGTTATTTTTTCTAGAGACCTGCTAATGTGGTAATTCGCATTACAAGATTGTTCAGTGTTAAATTGTTCTTGCATTTCTGAAGATAAATACAGTAAGATGACCTTTGTTTTATAGTTATTGTTAAGACTTTTGTATCAAAATTCATAAGTGAGATTAAATCATTACTTTTCTTTCCCATTCATATCCCAGTCTGGCTTATTAATAGAATATAATACTCTTTTGCTTAATAATGCTTGTTAAGGTAATCAAACAAGGAGGCCATTAGACTGAAGTGGCTGTTACTCCTTGGCAGCTTTTGGAAACAAAACCGAAGCCAGAGTTAATGCACTAGAATCCCAGGAAACGAAACTCAAGAAAACTAATACGAACAGCCAACTGGGTTTCTCCTAAATAGGCAGCTGCTTAAGCAGTAGCCAATCATATAATTTATTTGCTTTGTTTTCTCCTTTTCTCTGTAAAAGCCTTCCTTCTAGCTTCTGTTTGTGAAGTGCTCCTAACCAATTTTGCTTTGGCTCTGCCTGACTAGAATTATGTTTGCTCAAATCAACTCCTGTAAATTGTAATATGCCTTGGTTTGTCTTTTAACAGATTTTTGCTTTAAAGTCTCTTTTTCTAATGATATTACAGCAATGACAAACATCCTTTACTTGGAATTTTCCTTGTATAATATTTAAAAAAAAATCTGCCTTCTATGTGGCAATTTAAACCATTTTAGTGCTTATGGTTGTCAGTATATTAGAACTAATTTCTACCATCATAATTTGTGTGTTCCTTTATTCAGTCTTTTATGCTCCTTTTTCTGATATCTTTGGACTGTGGATGTTTCTTTATTTTCCCACTCATCCACATACTGGTTTAAACTTTATACACTCTTGTTCTTTTCTTTAAAAGTCTACTTTTGAAATTTTATTATGTGTCTTTGACTTAACAAATTTTAAAAATAGTATGTATAGTCATAAAATAATCTACTCCAGGGAAGCACAGATTTGGATATAATAGAGTTGGTAACCAATTTCCTTCCAGCAATCCTAAGATACTGTATTAAAGTTTCAGTAACTACCTACTGATATACCAGGATCTAACTGCTTCTCCTTTATTTAGTTACTTGTATCACTAAGACATGCCCACATACAGATTTATCCTATTGATTTCTTATGCTTTTTGAATCTGAGAAGTCATTTCTTTCAACACATTATTCCTTTGCCTTCTCCCCATTCTGTCTCCTCCCACTTCCAATTACATTTGCTAGACCATCTCCTGGTTCATTATACATATTATTCCATTTTTCCTTCTATCAGTCTGTACTGTAATACACATCATAATCTCAGGTCTTTCTGATTTTTCAGCTGAGTAGAATCTGTTGATTAAAATTTAATAAGTGTCTATGTTTTAAACTCAATAACATGCTTAGAGATGTCACAAATAATTTAAAAATGATCTTAATCTCTTTTGGCTTTTTATATGTTTGATTTCCTCATATGTTTAATTAATTACATTTTTAACTGGTTTTAAATCAATTGAACATTCTTGTTTAAAGGGCTATCAAATATTTCTATAATCTGTAGCTATTGGGAATTTAATCCTGTTACTTATTATATTTACTAATTCATTTTTTATTTCTGTGAGAAATTGGGCAACATATTTTGAGGAGGTTTATATCTTTTCATTTTAGTATTTATTGGGATAAGTATATTATTATTTATTTAGTAATATTCTTTTATGTATGCTTTAAAAATGTATGCCTACACATTTTTTCTTGATTTTGATTGACCAAGTTTTATGCATGTTATTCAAAAATTTCACTATTTTTTCAGTTTTATAATTATACTTTAATAGTAATTTACTTCTTCCATTTTAAAAATAACTTCCTGAGGAGAAAACTTAGTTGATTTGTTTTGTACATTTTCTAGCAAAAAGCTTTTATACCTTTTGGATATGTTCTCTTTAAAAAGTGTCTTTCATTTCATTATTATAAAAAAAATTTATAATTTAGCATTAGTTTTTTTGTAGATGTCTAATTTTATTTCATTGTCTTTAGGGATTGTGGTATGCAAGACGGTGGATTTTAAAATTTGTTGACCTTTATTTTGTGACCTCATTTATCACCTAACTTTCTTTATGATTTTTGTGTCTTTGAAAAGAAAATCATTTACAGGTTTGTTCAGTACAAATTTATTTATATGAGTACTGTAGTAAGTTGCTCAAAACGTATATTTTTGCTGATATTTTCACTTCTTGCTCTCTTGGTCTCAGAAATCAGCCTGTAAAAAAATTCTATATTTAGTTTCTCAGATGCAACTTGGCTGCATAAGTTTTTCAGGTTTTTCATAATTTTTTCTAATTCAATTATCATTCTATAAATGCTTTCAGCTTAAATTAATAGATAAAAGAACTTTTTTATTTATTATACTTACAATATTGGATATTAATTTTCAAGAAAAAATATGTTTTAATTCTTTGAAGTTTTTTTTTCATTTTCAGTTCAGGTTTACAGTTATCTAACATAAATGCTGCATATCATCAGTTTGTCACTTCCTTAATTAGTGTTATAATTTTTTTCTGCCATTACATTCTTTTAAATGATAATTGTTGGTATTCAATGCTAGTTAGAGTGCTTATTTTTCTTTCAAAATTACTATATTCATTCAATTTAGCTGTACAATTTATTCCAGAAATTTCTCAAAGTTTGAGTGTAGGCCTGTATTACCAGATAGATCCCAGTTTGGTGACTTGCCAAATGAGTATGTTAGGAAAAGGGAAGGAAAAAGCAGTAGAAAATATTACTAAGTGATGGGTTTTAATTATGAACAATAAAATTAAGTTTATAGGAAGATGGGGGATGCTAGGACATGAATGTGGATCAGAGTCTCAAAGAGATAAAAAGAATGTCTGTGAATATAGTTGATATAGAAAAAAGGAAGGAATGACTAGAGATTTCTGGGGAGAGTTCAGAGTGTCACATTAGGAGAAGCTAAGGCAGCTGGATGAAGGTAAATAAGCAGATAAGGAACTGACTGTTCAGGAATTTATTTGATTCATCCTTCTGTATGATGACGTTCCCAGGCCTGAGGGAAGGGTTGGAGGTATAAAGGAAGGCTGTCTCATGGAGTTTCTAATTGTTTGTTTCCTTGAATTATTCTCATAAGTTTTACAGACATCAAATTAATTCTTGTGAAAAAATCGTATTTCTGCATATTTCTCTCCATTTGCCTTCTATCTTCTATATTTCTCTGAACTAATTGTACTGCAAAATCTTTATCACCATCATCATCATTATAATAATTAAATATCTGTTGTTCTCAATAGAAATAGATCTACTCTAATGTTTGAGACTTGAGAATTCTAATCACATTTCATATGGCTTTATTATTTTTCATAAGGAGAAAAATTTATTCAGACTTGTATATTTATTTCATAATGTGTTACTGTGTCTGGGAAATAAATGAGTAAGTATTTATGATGGAACAGACTGAGGACTGATTTAAAGAATAAGAATAGTTTTTACATTTGCTCACTATATAAATTATATATGTATAAATACACATATAAGTAGCTTTGTATTACACATATATGTGTGCATTATGTCCTCTACTCCAATGTTGTCAACTCTTTTTTAGATGTGGAGCAATTACATAAATATACATGTTTACATATACATATAGAGATAATGACGTGACATAAATATGCATATGCATAATACATACATTATATTATATTGTATATATATCACGAATACAAAACCTGTATTTCTTAATCTGTTTTGGCAACAGATGTCAATCCTCAAGAGAAGTAAAATGGCAGGTTGACTGTGAGATAGTCTAACATAATAATGTAATTCACCAAATTGATTGCTGTTCAATTAAAGAAGCTATCACTTTGAGCAGCTTATTTTGCTAAATTGTCACTAAATTGTCAAATTGTTTGTTTCAATTTGCTCATTTGAACACTGTTAAATGGATGTTTTCTAAAATTCAGAAAAATTAGAAACCAAGGTCTAATTATCATTATGACAACATAAAAGACATTAGTTTTGTAACTGGCAAAACATCTCTTGCACTGTCCTAAAATAAAACTCCATGTTACAGATTGTGAATTATCTTGGAAACTGGGGATTTGGAAGTTATTGAAAAATAACACAAACATCAGTAAGCAAAACGCAGGAATGCCAAATTATATCAACAAGCAAATACTACATACAGATAAGTGAAATGTTTAGAGTGGTTAGTATATTTAATTTCAAATATTTCTGGTTTGGGTAAAAAATAATAATAGTAGAAATGTATACAGTATCTAAATATAGAGCATATCTTTGATAATTTATAGGTAACATCTTTCCATAATTTTCTTTTAAAATAATGACATGAACTAAAGATAAAACATCATTCAGAGCCTAATGAGGATAAACAACATGTTCCTTCTCCCCTACATTGCATCTGTTTATCCTACAAGGCTCTCAAATAAAAGATTCAGGAATACAAGAACTGTCCCCTGATTTTGGCTCTGAAACACAGGCTGTCAGGATGAAAGAGGATTCAGGTTTTAGCAAAATCGGCACTGTACTTGAAGATTAGCCATTAGCTTCAAATACATGCCAATAGCAGCAGCTGGCCTTTAAAAGTCTCACATGTTCATTTCATTTCTGCTCATTGATTTATCAAAAATGAGTGAGGAACATTAGGAAACAATAGAAAAAAGAGGGCATCAGTATCTTTATGTTGTTTTCACTGTACTGGAGTTAAACTTAATTTTCTTCGTCACTCAAGGATCAGTAAATTTGAATTTGATAGTGAATATTTCAGACCATATCTCAGAAACTTCCTTAGACAACAGTCTGCATATAACATATACTACATGAATGTGGGTATATATCTGCATGTATGTATACTTGTATAGGCAAACAAGTGCACATGCATATGTACACATATATCACAGTTACAGTTAATTTGAAAAATAGAGATAGTATGTTAAATGCATAATTTACTGTCCCTCTTGACTATATATCAAAATTATATAGCATAACTATATGCAACTAGAAGAGCTGGCTGTCAATGTTTTATGTATATATACATAATAAATATACACAAAGTATATATACACACACACACATATATATACATATATATGAAGGCAATGAGGATTTAGATGTGTTCATTAAGGTATCTCTCCATTCCTCATATGCCTTATCAACATAAGATTCTTCATGATTTACTCAGATGGTCAGCAGTAATTGCTCATAGTGGATAAAGGTCCATTTATATCATACAATGTGATAATTCATCAACATATTAAAATAAGAATTATATGTCTAGATTACCACTGAGATAGTAAAGGCATTAAAAATTCTTGTTATTTCAGGAGCTGCAAAAAGGGTTAGAAATGTTTAGTTTGGGAAGTAGTTCACATGGTTGATGGACCAAGAGGTGAAGGAGGGTTTGCTTTAAGATATATTTCCCAAGAGTTTCAAATTTCAGCATGAGGAATGGGAGTTCGGAATGAGCTTTTGATTCACTGTTAGGTAAAATCACTGTAGCAATGGGGGGAGGGCATAGCTCAGTGGTAGAGTGTGTGCTTAGCATGCACAAAGTCCTGGGTTCAATCCCCAGTTCTTCCATTAAAAATATTAAATAAATAAATAAACCTAATTATCACCCCCCCAAATCACACTAGCAATGATAATTATCCAAAACTGGATTGAAATCTTGGGATGTGAGCTCTAGAGGTCTTGAAAGACATGGCTGGGGCTTCAAGCAGTGCTTACATAGCTGAATGTGTTTAGAGGATAATCTATTAAAAATGTGTAGCATATTATAAGTTTACAAGAGTGGGAGTTCACTCAATTTTTGTTAATAAACCTAAACACTTTTTCCCCCATCTCCCTTTTACTTAGTGACATTTGACATTATACTTCCAAATAATATAGTTTGATTTGCCATAAAAGTTACTCCAAATGGCAATGTGCTGTCTTAAGCAGAAAATATGGAAATTCAAGAAGATATCTGCAGTGTTTTTTGTAAATCTGTGAGTTGAATAAATTTTGAAATCATTAAAAATAAAGTGAGAAAAATTCTTCTTCTCAAAGGATTTATGATTATGGGAACATCTGGCATTTGGAATACAGATATTAAAATAAAATTCATGAAATTTTATATTATACGCATTATACAATTGATCTTTTTTAGTAGGTTTTTCAAATTAGCTATTCTTGCTTTCCTTTCAAAACACATTTTATATGACCAAAACATTTTATATTATATTAAAATATATATAAATAAGAGAATTTTAGTATGTGCCTTTAAAGAAAAGTAATAGTAACTTCATAGTATAAGAAAACCATTCAAGAAAAAGTAAAAAATTATATCACATTCCCAGGAGGAAAATATACTAAACAAAGTATCTCCAACATATAAAATCTTTTTTCTCCATTCTTGGAGAAGCAGCTGTGTGGCTGTCATATATCTGTGCTGTTTGGAAAACAAAACGCATAATTAGTGGTCATTAAGACAGTAAGGTCATTCCGTGCACATGCCAGTCTTCTCGATGCCCTCATGCTAGGGAATTCTTGACTAATAGCAAAAGTGGAAACACTTATATTTTGAGGGCCAGGAAAAGACTGTGTCCAATCATAATTTAGCGTGGATTTTCTTCAAAGTTCTTAATTACAGGTCACTTCGGTGATGTGGCAGATGGTAGAATGATAAAGCGGATAACAAGACACAGAGACAGGCGGCAGAGAGGCTGAGGGAATTTTTCTCTAAGATGTCAGTCTTAGCACTGGGTGACATTGGGACTCCCAGGGCAAGATCATGGGCGAAGTCAATGCTAATCTGAAATCATTTAAGAATTGATAATTGCCTTAAATGAAACAATCAACTCTGTTAGTTACTACCTTGAAAGAACATGTTAAAATTACACTGAGTTGTTTTTTGTAAACAAAAGACTATTTCTCATTGCCTTTAAAAGTTTATTTTATTTAGGAATGAACAACTTAAATTATATGTCAAGTGAACCAAAAATAAATAAATAAAGCAGGAACTATGTGGAGAAAGTAATTTGTATTAGCCTGGAAATTTTTAGCACATCAACATAAACCAACATATTTTTAAAAAATTCATATAGGAAAACATCTCATAATCTCTTTTAAATCCATCTCTGTGGCTTGACTATACTCAGAGATGAAAGGAGGATAGAGGCTAGAATGTCCTGCTGACCTTGAGCAGAAGGACCCAAGTGCCCCCGTGAATTGGTGACAGCTCATTTTAAAGGACTAGAACTGGGTGAAAGGCTTTCTGGAGCAAAAGCAGCACCAGAAACAACCAGAGCAGAAACACAGTAAAATACTTCTGTTGAGATTATTCAGTAAATATTTACTCCACAAATATTTACATAAATTTCACATTTTTCTTACTTGCTGCAGTGGATTAAATAGAGTTCCATTAACTAACCGTGTCTAAAACTTTGAGAATAACCCATTGTCTGGCATGATTTAGGAACTTTGTAATGCTCCAAATTCCACTAGAGTAGCACTCAAGACTTCAGCACAACAGTAATGTAGAAATATGGACTTCAAAAATAGGCAGTGCTTCTGTGTTTTAGAAACTAGAATCCAGACCCTTTAACATGTCCATTTTTATTTAAAACTGTGCTGGGCTGCACCCCGCAGGCCTACAAGGCCTGTACTCACCCAGCTTCGAGACTGAAGAAAGGGCCCAGAGTCCAGCAACAGAGATCTCAGAGGTTTAATGGATCAGGGGAGCTTACACATCTGAACCCCACTGTTTGCAGCGGATGACGAGCAGGACATGGTGGCAGGCTTCACTGCAAGGGGCAGAGGTAGGTTAGCGGTTACAGGTGGAACTGACATCAGATTGGCTTATTGTTACCAGGGAAACCAGCAGACGGGCACCCCCCTCACCGCCCTTCTGGTAAGAACAATCCCTAGCCTGGGGCTGGGGCAAGGATGTAGGAAAGGTCAGTCTTAGTGAGCAGGGCACAGGTGAAGCAGGTTGAGCAGGGGGTGTACAGAGAGCGAGAGAACACCACCTCCAGAGGCCTGACCATACACACTGTGACTTTTCTTTCGAAGCAATGAGTAACATTACTTCTTAACAATGACAACAACAATAACTACAAAATGCATTTATAAGTTCATGATAAAAGCAACGAATAATTACTTGGATATTTTATCACTAAAGGTGGTATGGTTGGGCACAGAGAGGTAAGGAAATTAGATATGGGCCAAATAAATACTGCCAGCTAAAAACTTGACATTTGCCATCTGCTTCTACAAGAATCAAATCACACTGACACTTGCCATCTACCTTTACTTGGATTAAATCATGAGCCTCTGCAGCCTCTGACCTTCAGTACAGCCTGCAAGGAGCTCAGGGTGGAGAGCAGGAATGAAGTGCTCTGTGCTCTGGGATAACTAGAGGAACAGGCCTTCTAAGAGTTAGATATTATCAGGAGAAGATTTTATGAGCCCAAATTCTTGCATCTCCTCGTATCTAGAAAATCACTAAAATCATTAATGGTGACATCTGGTCCTCGTGACTAGCAGCAAGCCTCTGCCTAAATAAATGAGCTTGACTGCATGGAACACCCCTTCACTAAAATCATACACAATATTGAGTTTCCCCCGCCTCTTCAGAGCAGTTACTCAGAGCTCTCTGAAACGCTGTCTCCTGAGCTATAGTTCTCATTTTGCCCTAAATAAAACTTAACTGACAACTCTCACGTTGTGTGATTTTATTTCAGTCGACAGTGGTATAGTTGGGCATCAAAAGGTAAGAAAATTAAATGGACCAAAAAACTACCTTTACACAGACAAGAAAAAGAAAATCTCCATTTTCTACTTTAGACATATATTAAATTGACTTTAAAACAAGCAAAGGCATTATTGCATTTTCATTCTTGAGTAACATTTATTTAAGAAAAACACAGGGCAAAGGATAAGAAAAGTTTTTTTTCTTTATTTACTTAGGAAGAAAATATTGCCTATTAGTTTATTACTAACATTTTCTATAGAGGATATTTATAGACTTAGGACCAATCAAAGGAAAAAAAACTATCTTGGCAGACTACATTGCAATTTATCTTTTAAAGTAAGATATATCATAATAATTTCTTTTAATATTCAAATTGCAAATAATGCAAATGTCATTGAACATATTAGAATAAGGCTAACTTGAAACAACATCCTGGCACTGTTGTCCTGGAAAGGCTCAGGAGTGTAATAGAGATTGTAAGGGATGAAAACTTTTTCTTCTCTTCTAGTTTCTTTGGCTGGTCTAATAATTAAATTGACATAAGACAGGTCAACGAAAGAAATGTAATTTTATTTTGTACCTACAGGAACCTCAAAGATATGAGGCTCAAAGACAGGCAATTGAGGTTCAAATGCCATCCTGAGCTAAGGAGGAGGGTGTTGGGGGCTGGAGCTTAAAGGGAAGGAAGGCGAGTCACAGGAAGAAGGGAAGAACAAATGTTTGGTGAACAAATGTTTGTTAAACAAATGTTTTTCACACCTTGCGGAAATAATGAGACACCAGAGGACTCGGGACAAAAAGGTCTTGCTAAATTCCACCTACTCCATCGCACCTAGGTCATACTCTTTGTAGTTATCTCTGAGGATTACTCTCTTCCCAGAATAAGCACTCTGTCTAAATTCTTTTCAGCAGTTAAGAGAGAGGTGAAAAGAAAAATTATGGAGTCTTCTGTTCCTTAAAAATAATCAGCCTAAAATAATCCTCTCCACAAAGAGACAGATTTTGGGGTGGCAAATTTTGCTTCCCTATAAGATTCATATAATACTAAATTTGCATGTGTCTTACTATTTTATAGTTTCTATTTTATTAACATGTTATAAGATTTCTAAAAAATTAAAAGCACCCAATAACACAAACATAGAGCTTTGAAAAAAATCACTAGTCATTTCTCAAAATTAAAAATTTAATAGATTAGATAGATTTTCTTATTAATCTACTAATCTCTCCAGGAACTCTCTATTACAGAAAAATATCATATAAAGTCACAGGAATAACAATTTAAATACAGTAGTTATGGTTGCCTAAGAGACATTTGTACAGTCATATTGTTTATTTAAAGGCAGTATTTATTCTGAATGACCTGTGCTGCTTCTTAAATGGTTATTAAATATTTTGAATATCTTTCCTGAATTTAGCTAACTGTTACCGTGAAATTGTAGAGATGTTTTTAATCCATATTTTATGTTGAACTCCAAGGTGTAGCCTCCCATCCAATGCTGGTGCAAGAAGCTAGGTACCGGGTCTGTCAGTGGCTTTGTACTGTGCTCGGCTAGGGGCACAATTCTCTACTGCAGGAGAAGAATTTGTACGTAAGACAAATATGTGCATGAAGGCATTCCAAGTTTTATAGCATAGAAGCCACTGAGTTTTCTCAGGTCTTCAAGAAGGCATGAGTAAAATCACTGCATTTTGAAGTGCAGCAAGGGAAAGCAGTATTTTCTTTCAGTTGCAGAGTTTTCCCTCCTCTACTCAGAGAAGAGTTCCAGCATCAGTAGAGCTCACCGGAGTTTTCTTCAAGAAGTAGTTTATGTATACCTCTAAATTTGGGTAAACATTTGATTGAAATACCATAATTACAAGTCATCGCCTATGGCAAAACAATTTAATTTGCAAAATTTTCAGAGCATTCATCCTCTTTATCCTTGTAACAATTCAATAATATCCCTGGATGGCATAATTGCTTGGTTGATTTCTCAGCAAAAAGTTTGCAGGCAGATGTATCCAAGTTTTCTTGATAAATTAAGTTTATGTCAGCTTTTTAAATAATGAAGAATATGAGGTGTTAAGGGTTGAACTGTATTCTGTCAAAAAAGGATATGTTGAAGTCTTAACCCCAAGTTATCTCTTGGAATGTGGTCTTATTTTGAAATAGGGTCCTTGGACATGTAAATGGTTAAGATGAGATCATACCAGAATAGGGTGGGCTCCTAATCCATTATAACTGGTATTTTATAAGAAGGTGGCTATGTGAAGACAGAGAAACCTTGGGAGAATGACATGTGATGATAGACCCAGAAATTGGACTTATGTAGATGCAACAAGGAACACCAAATATTTGCTGGCAGATCAACAGATGCCAGAAGAGGCAATGAAGGAGTCCCTACAGATTTCAGAGGGAGAGCATGGCCCTACTGACACCTTAGTTTCAGGCTTCAAGACTTCAAAACTGTGAGATAATACATTTATTTGCTTGAAGCCACTTAGTTTGTGGTACTCTGTCATGGAAAGCCCTAGGAAACTAACATTCCTGGCTAAGAAAAGGTTCACTTAATTAAAACCAGTGTTAAACCATTATATGTTATTCGAGCTACATTCCTAGAAAAATTGCTCTTTGTGTTGGCTCTTGTTGCATAATAATAAAAGCCCATAAGTGAAATATAGAATCCACGTCTTCATTCTTCTATGACGTTTGTATCTAATTCAGTCTTTAAAATGCCTGAATTCATGTTCTTACACGAAAAATATCACATAAAACAAAACACAATCCTCTTTAAAATGTCTCAGATTGTGATGTACTTTGTCAAGAAGCCATTTCTCCTACACTAATTCTTAGACTGATGTAAAGACAGATAGTCATATGCAAAATGGTCTACCTAGAAAGTATTTCTGTTAACAAAGATAAACAATAGTTCAATATAATTTAGTCCTTGATTTTTCTATATAATTGCTTATTATTTATTATTAAATATTTGTTGATTTCATGATTGTAATAAAATATGAATGCAAGTAAACCAAATAACATTAGTAAACAGTAATGGAATTGTGCTCAATATCTGTTTGCTTTTATAAACTACAGAAGGAAAATTCAGATGGAGGCTTTATCTGCTTTTTAGATAACAGAATATTGCTTGGGATATAGAGAGGAGCTTACTCTGTTAATTTTGTTTTGTTTATGATTTTATGATCATAGTTATGCAAACAAATATGTTTGGAGAGAGTAACAGGGATCATCTTCAAAAGTCTTGTACTTTTATGTCAAGAATATTTATGGGTTAGGAAATACCCAACATTGTTATTAACAGCATCATTCTCAGTTAGGAAACGTAAGGAAATTTCCCTCTAGATATGACTCACAAATCTGATCATTAAATAATTTGCCCAGGAAGTGCTAATGCAGTGCCTTACAATGGAATGTTCTTGTTAATTTGGATGATACATGGATGAAATTCTGGAAAAGTGATGTTTATCTAGGGTTCTGTTGCTGATGTATCAGTTGTTGGGGATATACAGACACTGAAGAATTTCCAATTAAAGTCAGGCAACTAAAATGATTTCATGCAAGTTTCGAGAAATTACGAATGTTAGGACATTTTGATCTCTATTGTGTTAGAACATGTATTCAATATTTTGAGAAATAAGCTTCCCTTGGTTAAGAACAGTCTCAGAGATCACCTCTCTGGCATTCAAAGAAATTGATGTGATTTACCCTTTTTACTTTAGGCAAAAATATATTTAGACTGGCCTGGTAGAAGGGAGAAAGAAAATAAAACGGTGTAAGGATGTAAAGGATATTTATACAAATAACCACACTCTAAGGAGGTGATTTGCTCTTCATATCAGAACACATTTGTAGGCCGACTTTGGAAAATAACTTGTCCCCTCACGTTCCTGGAATCTTGCATTTTTACTAGTGAAAGCTCTTGACAAATTGGGATGCAGAGAAGCACCTTGCACTTGAACACTTTTCACATTTATTATGTTTCTCCTTGTGTTTGAGACCAGTCAAGTTGTCAACCACAGATGAAAATAAACTTCTCTTTATATAATGCTTTCTATGGTCCTAAAAAGAGTAAGCTGCCCTGCTTGCCAGTAGATGAGAAACCAACTACAGTTTTCTTTTAGAATCACAGTGTGAAAGTTAATAATAACTGGACTATGTTGCAGTTCCTTTTAAAGACATCTAACAAGGAGCCACTGAAATCTGTTATGGCGAAATGGACTCAAACACTCGGGATGTGTAATCCATAAATCAGAAACAAAGCTACTTCAAAAGGTTCCCAGATATGAAGTGGTAGAGATTTGTTCCAGCACCATGTGCACCTGGGTGGCTAGTAAGTGCTGTGGCCATGTAATTTATCATCCAAACCTGCACATTTTGGAGTGAATGGGGGCATTATTAATTGTTCAGGAGAATAGCTATAACGGAAATGTCTTGGGTAAATTATAATGTATGGTCACCCAGTTTGTGACTTCAAGAAATCTGTCAACAGCAAGAGGTCTCTGAAGAGTTCTTTGTTTCAACAGACAGGTCCATAAGGTTTTGAAGAAATGTATCTCAGATCAAGAGTTTCAGGTCAAAGTGATTTTTACAACATGCTCTTCTACAGATACCATAGTAGGAGCTACTCAATACAGATTAACTTCGACAAACTTGGCTACTCAGAATATGCATGACAGAATGCTACCCCTCAGTTTCTCTTTAGATCTACTTGGTTTGACCCAATAGTGTAAGAAGTGTGTGTGAGTGCTCACATGTATGTATGTTAACCTAGTAGATACATATACAATAATGTAAAGAGATTTTCTTGTTCTGAAGCTACTTGATTCGTAAGAAAATAAAACCACTAACTAGGCTCTTCTTAACTCTACAATCCAACTAATGTAACTAACTGACCTATAAGGGAACACACATCAAAACTGCTTAATAAATACTTTGTTATGGTATAATATTCTGGATGTTTTGTTAAACTCATATGTTATAAATATATTATTAAGTAATATTAAAGTAAAAATACTGATTTGCTGTACTTGATTTTATCATATCATTTATATGTAAGCAAGTGACAAATAATGAGCATTATTTTTAGATGTTACACATATGTACAAATTCTAGTGCATAGTAAACCTCAACTATAGGATAAATCTACCTTTTACTCCTATCACCCATTGCCAAAAGATTTTTTTTAAAGAAAGCCCCATCCAAGAAGTTGGTTAAAATTTCATGACATCTTCTATAGATTAAGTATCCCAAACTATGAGGCCAGGAGGCTCAATCTTACATATAATTGAGATTTAACCTTTTTTTTTTTTCCTGTCTAAAACAACTGTAATTGAACAGGCTGGCTGCCTGAAAAAGAACCCACCTAAACTATCTCCTTTCAAAGGAAACAGCAAAAATTACTGTTCTTGTTCAGAGCATGTTTTAATAAGGTGCAGGGCTGATCTAACACTTACTAGTCTCATTTTGTAACTATATGTATGTATATATACATATACATATACACATCTATTATAATTTTAAAGCTGCTTATGAAACGTATTTGTGATATTTTATAGCCCAACATATTTTTCCCAGTTGTCCAAGTTAACCTATAATTGTGTAACAAAAATGCTTAAGATGAAATAAATTACTGTCAAATGAGATTAATCAACATCCCAAAGTAAAATTTACTTTACAAATTAAATGAGTATTTTGGTGTGCAAGTTTATGTTACAGTTAAGTAACATATTAATTTGGTTACATAACCAAATTTTAATCTTTTTATCACCATTATTTTAACAGGAAGCTTTATAAGCTTAGGTATTTTGAAATTTAATTACATATTTTCCCTCTTTACAACCTGTATTATGGTCTAATTAAGTTTGTTTAGAAAAACTGTAATCATTTAAGACATGCCAATAGTTTTAGTTTTATCTTTTGCATAGGTATGTTAATTCAGGATATTATTTTTCCTTTTTTTTTCTTTTCATCAATGTGAAAAACGTACTCTGATACAAGGTACAAAATTAGAATAAGATAGATTACAGGCTGAAATGGATTGTAAATCAGCTTCTGTACTGTGAATATTTTATAGCAGCCTTTTGCAAACTAAAAAATCTGACATTTATATAGCAATGCATGCATAATTTCCCTCTTATATGTCATTTCCCTGAGATGAAAGTAATTTTAAAATGCAAGGTCAAAGAAATAATTACCCCTAACAAATAATAATAGAAGTTAAGGGCAAGTATCAGGAAGCAATTTGGCATTTTCCTATCCTGTAGAGCATTTAATATCTAATGTACATCTTCAGATAAGACTAGGAAAGTTGAGGTAGGAAATCTTTGCTGTAATACAAAGGTAACTTCAAGGTAGATAAATCGTTCCACTGATGTAATGGCTGTTTTGTTTCCTGGCCAAATCACAGTTGGAACTGTACTTGTGGGACTGCAGTATCTCCTATATCTGATAAATGGTATGACCAGGACAACCTCAGTCTCAGCAGGAAAGACACTGAACAAATTGTCAGCATGATTTACATACAAGTTGTCAACAGCATCTGGGTTGCTCTGTGAAAGAATGATGGGTAACAGATGTTCTGGGAAATGCTACCATCTGCCCTTTCTCAAAATACATCCCTTGCGAAACAATGCATTGGAATGGATGCCACAGCGATACCTTTCTTTTGAAGAACTTACCCATCCTCAATATTTCAATAGTACTTGTGGCTATCACAAAGGCAAACGGTCTTAAGAGCAAAAATGCAATCAGGCTAAGTAAGCAGGCAGGTCCTTGAAAGGTCTTTAAATTTAGTCACATCATTTGGGAGGAGAAAGCTTGATGACTCTCTAGTGGGCATGCAGCAGGGAAAATTGTGTCAGGAGGTCAGGGACTCCACTTGCGCATCTGTAATGAGTAATGTCACACTAGTGTGTTATTCCCTTAGTGATTTGTTTAAACTCTGCAGTGCTTTCATAATATTTCAACACTATTTGCTCTACAGTTACAATAATATAATAAGAAAAATATATAATTCAGTAAATTGAACCTGATGCACCTGTTGTGTAGATAGAAACTCAGCAACGTATCAATGTGTTGAAGGTTAAGTATGCGACGGTCAATCAGTACTAATAATAGCAACAGGTCGAAGCTCCCAACAGTGAACATTTGGCCACTTTCTTAATCCTTTTCTTCTCAGTATGAATTATTTGTTTAAGCAAAGTGTTTCTTTCCCTATTGGTGGTGATAAGCTAGATATTTGAAAGACTAGGAATTCTATGTGCAATGAAACACTCCTCAGAATTTAACTGTATCTTAAAAATCTACCAAGGAGTTTTATATACTGGATTATTAATAAGAATGCTGTTCTTAAGTATATAATTAGTGAAAGAAAGTACTCATAACTTTTTCTTCTCTCTGTGGATTTAAATCATATTTCAGATCTTAACATATAAACTTCTTATACTCGTGATGATAATACATTTATTAAATATAGGATAATTGAAGCTCATTTTAACAGGCATTTAATAACACACATGAAAATAAATGATATACACTGCTTTGTTTATTATGCCTTTTAATTATAACAATCAAAATTCTTGATGAATTTTAAGAATTGAATGCCTTTCAATTGTTAAATAATACCTTATTTACATTTTGCACTTTATTACATTTAAATATATTAAGATTCTCCTATAAATTTGTTAGAAAGTACAATACTATGGTAATCAGAATATTAAGTTCATGAAAGTAATTTAATCTTAACAATCTCTCTGAATAAAAAAAAATATATATTTCTTTGGAAACTTCTTTGGAAACTAGCCTGAAAGTGGAATCATCTACCCTCAGATTTACAAGGAAACTCACATGTTAGTCAAAATCTTGATATTGAAGTAATTAAACACACACACACAAACACACACACTCAAACAGAAGAGTAATAGACAGCTGGTATTTAGGAAAATACATTTGACCCTCTGAAACCAAGCCCTAGTCAATTCTCTTTCATGTTGGAATCCCAAGAAGAACTTCTTATCTTCTTAATTTTTATATTTTAGTCTCATTTTATCTTCTTAGCTTTTCCCCAACATCTCTGATAAAATTTAAGAAGGAATTGCCAAATGGAATCATAAATTAAAGGAAGGGATTAGGCAGGCTGACCTCTTCCTTCAGCTAAGGTTTTAAAAAAAATATGAAGCACCAGAGAATTGCTAATGAAGTTACACTGCCATAATTTCATCCAGCTCAGTTCAGCACATTTACTGAGGAACTAATGAATACTGCTGGGTGTTAAGGAGGACATGGTATAAAGATGCAGTTCTTGGTCACAAATGGTAGGACAGTGAGACAAATCTTACATCAGTATCCATTGTGGGTGCCCTGAAAGTTAAGCTTACATGAGCTAATATGTCAAATTAACTTCATAGTTTGTTTTTGTTTGTCCGCTTGTTTGCTTTTATCAGCAACAGAGCTAGGAACATCATGATCATTCAGTTATCTATGAAAATTAAACAAACTTGGCTAAATTTTCTTCCAGATATGAGACTCAGATATAAATGATTCTTTAATATATACAACTATCTAGACTATAGCTGAGGGCAAGGATGGAATGCTCTTTTAGAGACGCCATGCAAGGTGTAGGAGATGCATGGCAATGATGGACAACGCTCTCCAGCCTTTATCCTCTCATCCACGTATTTGCTATATCTTTGCAGCATCTCTCATTAAACAGCCAGAGTCTATCTCCCCAGTCCCAAATTCTAAGTATAGACCTGTAACTCACTTAGGCCAATGGGATGTTAAAATATGTGATACACAAAGAGGCTTGAAAAAATTACTCATGTATTTTCATTTCCTCTCTTGTTTCTCTTGGAATGACATGAGAGTGTGCCCACACTTGCTTACTGGAGGATGACAAACCACAGTCTTCCCAGGTGAGGCTGTTTTAGGTCATTCCAAGGCCAGCTACTCTATAGACGTGGGAGTCAGCCCTACCTAGAGTGGAAGACGAAAGATACATGAGCTTACCTCAACTGAAATCAGTGGAATCCCTCAGAAGTGGGGTAAATAAATGTTTAATGATATATGTCACTGAAACTTTGTGATTGTTTTTCTACATGATTGTGGTAGTAGAGATCTAATGTACAAATGCACAGTTATTTTTGTTTGTTTGCTTTTGTTGTTTTGTTTTTGACCAGTATAATTTAAAAAAAATATGATTTGAATGGATGTATTTAGAAAGGCAAGCATCTTTCAATGAACTGAAGAGCCAATCACATCCTATTGTTGTGCACCTGGCCCAAAATTATGCTATTTGCTTGAATTTTGTTAGCCTTTACTTACACAACTCTTGATCTTTAAGGGTATTTATAAAGTATTTATTCTTTGGAAATTGTAAAGCACTTGACACAGACTTTGATTTTACAAATCTAGTTGTCTATGAGCTAAAAAGTCTCTGGCTTATCTGCCAAATAAAATATTTCAAGAATAGTTACTCATGTACAGTTCATGTTGTTAATTTCTATTGTAGGATTTGCTAATTGTCAAGACCAATGTCACAGAGAAAACTCAGAGAATGTACAACGTAACATTTTTAAATAGTAAAAGAAAAAATCAAAGACAAAGCAATCAAAACCTGTCTCTGGTTGTAATAACACTGAACAATTTTTTATCATGAAATTTTGTTTACAGTAATCAAAAATCTAGTTTGGAAATTGATAAATTTATTTATTACTATTTTTTCAAATATAATTAGAGTTTGGGTAGTTTTATTGATTTGTATTTAGGCAGGTAAAATTATTTCATTTCCTTTCATTACTATTTTGAACATTTTCCTCTTCTGAAATAGTATGTTAGATGGCAGTATATCAAGCTAATAGACAGTCATAAACATACTGCACAGGTAAATTTCCAATAATTTATGTGTTGCAAAGCGCATCACAAATAGCTCCTTTCCTATGCATTTTTTCCCTGAACTGCTCTAAATCTCTTGTTTTTTTTCTTGTATTCCTCTATTCTTCCTTCTTTCAGTTGGAATATATATTTATATACTGAGTATATGCCATGCACTTGGCCTTTGCAATACCAAGCTGTAAATGTCCCCTGCCTACAAGAAGGCTTTAGATGGTTAGGAGATAGACTTTAAAGCAAATTAATACCTACAAGCCTTATCCAAGCCAAATATCTTGCGTTGTTATTTAGTTCAAAAAAACGGAGGCCTGCTCTTCACTCAGTTATACACTTGATTATCAATTTATCAAGGTTAATGCATTAATGCCTGTGCTTTCCATCACTACTTTTATCCAAGAATGCAGTTGTTCAGTGAATTTCAAAGCCCTAAAACTGTGCATGACAAGCAGTAGTTCCCTCGTAGGATGCAGCTCTGGAGCCCAGAGTTCACATCCCCTGGACCCTTTAATTTCACCTGCAGTTGTGGTGTACATGCCCTGCCTCTCTGCTGCCTGCCCTGGGGTCTTCTCCAAAACTACAGGAACTCACTTAGCCTGGAAAAGCATCCTCTGGATTGTTGAATAGTTAGTGTCCACAGGGGCAAAGTTCAGACTACTGGGGAAGGGAGCTGGTGAATAAACACTATAATTCTCTTGTGCTTCAGTTATATAATTCTAGGAGGCATTCTCATTATGCTTCTCAGAAAGTCAAGGAGGACCCAAGCTTGTGCCACCAGCAGCAACTACATAGTAAAAACTCTCCTGAGTTGCCTTTTCCTCTTCCCCAACATGCACTGCTTGATGTGTTGCCCCAGTTTGCTGGGTTCACCTCCACTTGCCTGTGCCCACATTTCCCAATGTTTTCAGGGGAAACCAACCAAGTTACCCCTTAATAAATACTTGTTGATAAATAAATGAGTTCCCACTGTTTAGCAACATACTTTACAAAGAAGATAAATGAATGTCTTCATCAGTAATGACACTGTCACCCTTTTGAATCCAAAATTCCATAAGTCCATGATTATGTTATTAGAAGATAAGTTTAATGTGAAGTATGAAGATCAGCAGACTAAGTCATTTTGATGATCAAGTCAACTATTATGAATTCCCTTTTCTGGCTATATAGGTGAAAAAAATAGATATTGCTAAATAAGTAATAAAATCTATGCACTTGAACTGAGTTGAAGACCTGAAGAGAAAAAATAAATTTCATATCAAAGATTTAGCAATTCATGACACCTAATCCCTGATGAATAAGAAATCTCCAGGGGACTACTTGTTTCCCTTATTATGAGTTTTTAGAGTAAATTATCTCAAATTATGTAACAGTGAAGAGGTTAAATTATATATATTTTGTTAAACTTCAAGTAATTCACCATGCTGAATTATGTCATTTACAGAAAATGTGGCTCTGAGTGAAAGTTATCTTCACTTATATCTTGCTGATTACTGAAAGTTATGGTTCTTGTTACTTAAACATGATGAGAATAACTTCAATAGATATTTCCAAGAATTGTTTCACAATGAGATGTAAGAAATTATAAGTTATATGGGATTTTTTAAAGACAGTTTCTGTGCATATTTTTGCTTTTCTGATTTTCTGTTTATAGTAGGTATAGTCTTTTATTATGCAGAAAATGTATTTTTATAGGTCTTCACTTTTATAAGATTTGAAAGAACTTATAAATATTTGGATCATACTCAACATCTAGTTAATTGTGTATGAATTATAATTTAATACAATAAACACAAAAACTAATTATTCCCCTTCATATACTCAGTGCATCAATATTTATTTTTATTTAAAAAAATCATTATATTAACTTCTCAATTTCCTTTCATTATTGGTGTGTTTCTAGAATATCAAAGCATTCTTACTAATAATTTTTCTATGCATCCTTTTTCTTTAATTATATGTAATTGTATACAGCATTTATTAAAATGCTAAACTGTTATCCTGTTAGGTATAAATTTACCAAAATATTGCTCTTTAAGTTATCAAAAGGAAATGATACCAAATTTTATGTCTCCATTAAGTAGCTGAATGTTTTCTCATTTTAAAAATAGTATCAAAAATTTCTTAAATATACATGCATACAAAATTCAGAAAATCATTTCATAGTTAAATATTATATAATAGGTAAGATATTTTTATTATCAAAGGAAATATAATTTTATATTCTGTATTCTTTCTATAGCATATGTACTTCTTATGTTTCTAAATATATTTATTATTATCATTTTACATGACTGTAGGTAATTTTATGCAGTTGAGTTACTATAACTTGCTGCATACATTTGAATACATAGGTTTACTTAAAAATTTTGCTAGTATATAATATTTCATATATTTTTAAGCTATGGAATAAATTTGCATTTATAGAAAAGGTCTTAGTGTGTAAAAAGTATATTTCCTGTCACATTGGTTACCAAAGTACTGTAAAAGCTAAAACTCTCATCAGTCTATAATTGTATTAGTTTTACTATACTTGTTTCTATATTTTTTCCTCCTTTTCTCTAAAACTTGTTCTTTTTATTATTTCAAATTTGCTTAATTTGTGTTAAAATATTGTTTCTATTTTTAATTTAAAATGCATGCTTAATTTCTTAAATAGTCCATCTGTATCTTTGAGCATGCTAATCCATATTATTTTTGTGCTATCGTCTGAAAATTTACCAATTATTTGTATTTTGCAAGATGCTACGTTATACCATTCATAGCTTGAACATTTTGCATTTCTTATCTGAAATTTAGTACATTTACATTATAATATAAATCTGGTTTTGAAAAAGTAACTTAAAAAGTTAAGGTAAATATTTTCTTTTGGGGAACACAGAATTAAATAACCAATACTTAATATTTAATAGATAATAAAATCTAATATTATAACAATATGGAAATTTCTAATGACATGCCCTGGTTCACAGTATTAAAGTAATATTTCATTGGAACAAATATGGGAAGTTTTATATGATGTGAAATTGATCATAAAGATTTGTAGCTCAATTGTAAGGTACACCACATAGAAAATAAAATTTTTAAAGGATGAAAATATCAAAAGTTTCATTGTTGAGGCAGAAAAGTAACATGAGTGTGGCAGGCAATTCTTCTTATTCTTAACATTTATTTACTTATATAATAATATTTAATCGTATGTTCCCTGTTTTAAATAATGGCATTTTTGCTGCTTTCTAGAGAAAGTATGTTTATCTTACTAATTACATTTTAAGGTTTGAAAATATTTCTGCTTTTAGATTTTACAAATGCCGAGGAAATGCTTTTAGCTTTATTTTAGTAGGCTGTTATTTTAACTTGCTTCCCTAATTTTATAAAATCTAGAATTTTATAAACAGGTTAATAAGACTATTTTCTTCAGCATATACATATATATATCAGTATTTTTATATTGATACAAATGTACCTATTAATATTTTAAAGTTAAGATTCTATTTTAAATAGATTTTTTATTGTTTGTTTCATTTAAAATGCTATGACTTTCACTAGTAGTTCATACTGTGTACATATGTGGAGTATCTTTTTTATGTTTTTCCACCTCTGAGAATTGAGTTTCTACTTTTTGTTGATAAGGAAATATTTAGTAGCATCACATGGTTGTTTTGATTTTATATAAATACAGTCTTTCTTTAAATATCTTTTCAATAAGTTACTCATCTCTAAGATATTCTATTTCAGTACTGCTGTAGAACAAATGTTTGTGTGTCCCCAAAATTCATCTGTTGAAACGTAACCTTGAATGTGTTGGCATTTGGAACTGGGGCCTTTGGGAGGTGTTCAAGTCATGACAGCAGAGCTCTCATGAATGAGATTAGTGTCTTTTATAAAAGAGACCCCAGAGACCCCCCTCCACCATGTGAAGACACCTAATATACTGGTCTATGAACTAGGAAGTCAGATCTCATCAGATATTGAATCAGCCAGTGCCTCGGTCCCAGGCTCTAGAAGTGTGAGAAGTAACTCTCTGCTGTGTATAACCCAGCCATTCTATGGTATGCTGTTACAGAGACTCTGACAGACTAAGACAAGTACCTATAGATTTAATTCTTTTTAACTTCCTTATAATATTTACAAATATAAATTGACCTAAGTTTAATTAGCCAGTTTTTATTGACAATGTACATATAAGATTTTTTCCAATTTAATTGTAATAATTATTAAAAACAACTCATTGGTTAGTGCATTTTTGTACATTTTTTAGTTGGTCCTTGAGCGAGTGGGTTTTGGGGGTTCTGTTTTGTTTTGTTTCATTTTTGAGATTACTACCAAATTGCCTTTCAAACTGGAAATGGCACTATACTACTACCAGCAGTAAATGACTGTGCTTGTTTTTTAATTCTTTGGACAAACGATCTGATCAAAATGTTAAAATGATGTCCATCTAATGGTTGGCAAAATGGCTTACTTTTATAACTTGTTATTCACATGTTACTATGACGAAAAACAATTTCTGATGGTCATCAACCATTGTGTTTTTTTTTCTAGTATGTATGACTTTGGCTTTTAGTCTAAATTTTGATCTGAATAAACAGATCAATGTTTTTCTTTACAAATTTTGTATATTTGGAAATCCTTAACTTTAGGACACAAACATCTATTCTTGTTGTTCCTTTTTACTTGTAGTATGGTTGGCTATAGTTAGTTTTTATTTATAAAGTATTTGGCTTTAGCATTTGTTTTCTTTGGGTAAGATACATTTTCATAGTAAATAATATGTGTTGTGGGACACAATGGTGGCCAGTCGAGGAGCCAGTGACACGCAGGTTGGTAAAAGAATTTACCAGAGATAAAGTATGAGACTAGAAAGGACTTTATTAGAGTACACTGCCATGGACAACAGCGGGCCACACAGAAGAGAGGTGCCTATGTGAGCACCGAGGGCCGGTTGTTGGGGACTTTTATAAGGTCGGATCACAAGGTGCCTAATCTGCTTGTGCACAAGTCTCTGATTAGTTGCAGGTGAAGTAAGAGGTTTAGGGTCTGTGAAGGGTGATGGGGTTTATGACTCTGATAAGGTGGGCTGAAACAAGCCAGCCTGAGCTATTGTGAGATTAGGCATTACCTCGGGCTATTAGTTTGTTATGGGAAACATGCCTGGTAAAGAATGTACTTTATTTGTTGAGGAATCACAGGCAGACATCTGAGAGCCCAGAAATGGGGCTCACTGGACTTTGAAGGATGCCATTTGGCCCCACAATGTGTCACTGAAGGTTTCAAGGTTACTGCAGTAACAACTCCCTAAGACTCATTATAAAATTAATCTTTGTATATATAACTTGTTGGATTACATTTGCTTTCTCTAACTTTTGTTATTTTTTGAAATAATTTTAATGCTTTAATCTGATTAATTCCTTAAGATGAATTCCTTGGAGTAGATACTACTGATTAAAATGGTACATATATGACAAATGTTGACACATCATGGTTGGTGTTGGTCTTCAGAACTCCGTCCAGTCCCATAAGGAATAGGTAGGACTCATTCATAAATTCACGAAAGCTTTAATTCCCTGTGAGTGATCAGGCATTTGGGTCTATGTGAATGTGATGTAGTTTTAACTCCTGTACCTTGGCTGGGGCGGGCGAATGAAGACAGGCACAGAGTTGCTACAAATACATGTTAATCTCATCAGAGATCTGGGGATCTGACAAAGAACTATATCATTCTCTGTCACACAGAAGTTGTGTGACCTTGGGAAAGCCACTGCTCCCCTTGACCTTCAGCTTCTTCACTGTTACATGGGAATGCTGAGAAAACAGTTAACAAAGTCTTTTTTCCTACTCTATGGACAAATACGTTCCTATCCCTGTTTTTCCTATAAAGATGGGACAGGAGCTGGGTTACTAGGTAGCATTGTTTATAGTAAACATGAACTTAAAACAGGTAAATGATGTCTGGACAAGAAAGCTATGAATAGACTATAAATAATTAAGGGGAAGCCAAAGCTTTGGGACTGCCTCGAGGGCAGTAAATCTTACAGCTGGGCCTTGCCCTTGCTGGGGTCCTGGAAGCCTTGCCCATGGGACTGTCACAAGAGCTATTGATTCTTATTTGAAACGTGGGGCTTCCAAGCCAAGAAGGTCTCACCCTTCGTGGTCCCCTTTCCTTGCACCTGGGCTATCACACGGGCCCACCAGAGAACTGTTGGAGGGTTGGGTGGCCTCCCATAAGAACTCTCCTTGAAGAAAAGCACCTGAGGCTGCCCTGTTGGCATGCTCTCTATCCTGCCCCATGTCCTAGGTAAAGCCAGTGCCAAGTACTGCCTCTTTGGTCTTCTAAGTCTAATTGATTGGTTGAGCCTAAGAAAACTCAGACAGGGTTTTTGTATGAGGTGACAATAATAACGACTTCACAGAGCTGTGAAGAATAAATGAAATAATAGAAATTGAGCTGCCAGCACAGGCTCGGGTACCTTCTCTACATCCCAGAAAGAATATCTCTTCTCATCTTTTCTTTGATAAAGGCCAGCCTCTGCCTTCCAATGTGAATAGTCAAACCCTTTTCCTCTCTTCTTCACTATTTCTTTCCCTGCTCTTTCTCCCTTTGGCGGAGTCCCCAGGGAGCCTGCAGCCACTTTCAGTTTTTGATGAGGACTTTGGCCAAGACTATAACTTCACGTCAGAATGGTGTTCCTGGAGCCCACAATAGATACTCCAACCCTGCTGTTACTTATACATGATAATTGCATTAGCAATTTGAAGACTGTTCCTTAAAATAAAACTCCAAATATAAATGACAAAAATTCCCATCTAAATTGTTGTATGCCAAAATTTTTATTTAGCCACCATATAAAGTTTTATTGCAAATTAAAGGGAGATCCAAAGAACACTTTCTGTGAATACTATGGTCATCTCTCAAGCTGTTCTTTCTAAAAAATCAGATTGGGTCTTGCTTGACTCAGTGGAGTTTTTCTGTATGAACACAACCATTAGATTCATGATCCAGAAAGTGCTTGAAGTGTTAATCACTCTAGTAAGTTAACTACTCCATGGTCATCGAGTCTCAGTTTTACTCGCCCAGGAAGTGAATGGTTCCAACTTTGGCATCCAATCTCACATTAGCCAAAGTCATACATACAAATCTGGATAAATACACGCAAGAATGGATGAGTGGAAAGAGAGCTATCTACTCTGATAGATGCGTGAGGATAGATTGGTTAATGTTAGGTATAGGTAGACACAAGAATATAGATACAGATACAGACAGATAGATGATAGTAGACTCAACTGGCCTATTTAAAGCATTGCCTGTTTATTTACTAACATTGAGAAAGTGACTGCCAAACAGATCACATGCTTTCTTCAGCTGTTTAATGCATTTGCTTTCTGAAATTAGGCTACCTTGGAGGCCACATTCAAGTTACCAACATTTTTCGTGAGAGTTGAATCATGAGAGGAGAGACTATCTCCATTCTTATCTTTATAGAGAATTGCTTGATGTGATCACACCGATGGCTATGCACATCCACTAGGCTTTGGGTTTTCTATTTTGACTCCCAGAGGGCAACCTAAATTCCATCATGTCCAAGGTGATAAGAGGTGAGTTTCATTGTCATTCCTTTGTAATAACAACACTAGCTTGATGAGCATATTATTTATCAAGCATTATCAGGAACCAGCTGCAAAAATTAGAGATTATCTTGTTTGGATCAGGTTTCCATTATAAGGGAAATACAGCAATACTATTTTTCATCTTCTTTCAAAAAGAGCTGCAATAATGTCACTATGATGATGCTGAAGGACTAATTAAGACTTTATTTCACTTCTAATGTGAATGTACATGCTTTTGTGTATTTTTCTCTTATCTCTCCTCTTTTTCACATCTGTTATGTCTTAAATTTAAAGATTTTTTTTGTTAAATTTAATTTTAAAGAAATTTTCTTTGTTTAATGCTCTAATGCATAAAAACTTAAAAACTCAATGTTTATTCTCTTCAACATCAACGTTATACTTTGCTTTTCTCCTTTTTTATGCCTTTTAGAGATACTGTATTCTGTAGCCCTCAGTATCATTATAACATAATTTCCTTAATGGAAAAATTTCCCATAACATTTAATTTTCAATATAAGCAAAATATCAGAAAAACTGTTAATTCTTATAACTTCTATTTCTTGATTTTCTTATATACAATTTATCTTTTTAATCTACATTTTACTCATTTAAAATTGCTGGGCTAGATTATACTCAATAAGAATATTTTTTAAATTTATTCCATAAAATGTCAGTATAACAAATTCATAATATCAAGAATAATATTAATTGCAGTAGCTACATTTTTTTAAATTTTTTTTTTGAGGGGGAGTGGGGAGAGGTAATTAGGTTTACTTTGTTATTTATTTTTAGAGGAGGTACTGGGGATTGAACCCAGGACCTTGTGTATGCTAAGCATGTGTCCTGCCAGTTGAGCTATACCCTCCCCCAGTAGCTACATTTTTAATGTTAACTATGTATTCTGGCATTGTGCTAAATACTATATATCATATTTATATTTGTATATATTTAATATTTACAAAAAGCAGTGAGATAGATGATAACCAATTTTCAGATAAGGAAATCCAGATTAAGTACAGACTAAGAGACAGTACTTATCTTTAATTATAAAATCACAGTGGGGGAGGGTATAGCTCAGTGGTAGAACACGTGCTCAGCATGCATGAGTTCAATCCCCAGTAGCTCCATTAAAAGCAAACAAACAAACAAAATCAATACACTGCAAAAATTGGTCTGTGTGACATTTATGGTGGGCTCTAAATCATTAGGGCATGTTAACTCCATTCACAGATCTTAGTGACCTCAATAAATAGATAGCCCTCTTTAAAGTGTGCATTGATTCAAGAATATATAGCTTGAAATTTAAGAATGTAGCTTGAAATCATTCATTCAGAAACACCAAAATTCTGAAAGCTATTTTTGCCTCAGGATCCTATCATCCAATATTATATTGCTACAATATGCTCCTCTATCCAAAAGAAATATATTTTTAAAAAAAACCTTTCCACTATTTTTCATCATTTGAATCTTCTTCTGTCTTAGGACAAAAAGGAAGGGCAGAGTTATTTTTGGTGACATGAATAGGATCACATGTCAATTTTTCATGTTTGCAGAGTACAGAGCACTAAAGATAATGAGTTTTATTTAGAATGTAAGCAATCACAGAGACACCAAATTTATACTTGGCCTTCAAGTATTCCTATCAAGTATGCCAAACAGACCTGTGATTTAAAACTTTCTGAGGAATTTGTAGAGAAAGGGAACTATTCTGGATATTCTTAAAGTAAATTCAAAGCCTAAAGAAATAAAGCTTACTTTATGGAGGCAGTAGAGCGAGTCAATATTGTGTAACCTTTAGAAATGTGCGCTGGGGGACCATAACAGCTTGCTTTATTTATGGAAATAACAGACTCATAGTGGTCCCTTGATTGTTCTGTTGCATTCCACTTTCTACTTTGTAAGTGGACCAATGAGAAGTCCCGTGACGTCGAGTTATGGCAGCTGCAGGAGAAAGAAAAAACAATGGACACAGAAAATGGAAGAATGTGCAAATAACAGGAAAAAAGAAAGAAACAGAAAGGGAATGAATAGAAAAGAACTAGAGAAGAATGTAAATGGAGAAAAAAAAAATGTTAGTGGTCATGGGTACAAGTGCTCACACTATCCCCTTCCTGCTCTGATGATGCTTCTGGTAGGGCCTAAATATGGTGTCAGAATCATGGGAAGTACTCCAGACAGCCCTCTTGATTAGTCAAGATTAGATAAATCCTATTTATCACGCTGGGTTTAAAGGTTTTTTTCCCCCTCTTCTTAAAAAATTAATGTCTTATTAAGTGATTCTCCTAGTATGTCTAAGTAACATTTGGAACATTTAGGAAATTGCTGTTTAAATGATATTTTTTGCTTTTTTAAAAAACAGATATAATGTCATGGGTATGCATTTTCAATCTCATGGTGATCTTCCTTTTCTTCTAATATTCCTGGGAATATACAGAGATACATTTTTCAAATCATTTCTGGTACAGCTTCCAAATGAAGAGGGCTTGACAATTATTAAAGGAGTTTACAAGCAAGCCCAACACAGTTGACAACGTCACATTCTTAGGTAAGAATTCTTTCCTATTGGTGTCTCTTCATGGAAGGTTAGCCTTAAAAATTACCTTCCTGTATGTCTAAAGAAGTTCCTGGAAATCATTATTTTCTGTTTGTTTTTGTTTAATTTCTTTGTCCAATTACATTTCTAGTACATTCTAATAATTCCCTGTCAATCCTTTCTTTGAACTCTTGGGGCCACAAATGTTTCAGAATGCAGATTGTTTTAGAATTTTAACATATAAGTAAGTGACATGTATATCACACATGCATCAAGACCCAGGGCTGTTCTCTGGAATCGGGTATCTCCCATTGCTGAAAACATATGAATAGTCACACCACGCGGGCTAATTGATACCCATTCAGGACCAGTTTTGCTGCCAAATGAACTTGCACAAAACTTTGAACAATAACAACAACTACAACCTTTCAGTTTTTAAAGCTTTCAAGGTTTTGGAATTACTGACAGGATATTGAGAGATGTATTATTAAAAAAGAGATTTAAACTTTATTAAACTCTCTCCTTTCTTACTATTAAAAGTGATCTTCGATCATTCAAACTTAAAGTAAACATTCTCTGTAATCTGAGTATATAGGCATTTTAAATTCCTTTATGAATTTTACTTTATACATTAAAAATTTTTAGCACCTAGACAAAGGTGTCAGGTTACTTTTCTCAACTACACTGAATATAATGGGTCAAAATTTACTGTTGTTTATTGTCTTTTTTCCCCTTAACAGAGTAGATTTTTACTTAAATTCTATATAAAGTAATGCAATTCAACAAAGCCATCTAAGTTTTCTACAGTATGCTGAATCTTGGATTTTTTTTAAAAAACATATATTCAACAAATAAATGTGTTGCCAAGAAGAAAGGTGATATTGAACTGAAGAACCAATATTTTGGCAAAGCATCATTACCCATAGGAATCTCATTAATGCTTTGGCACAAAAATTGGGTAAACAACATGTGGTTTAGCAAATCTATTTAGCCCCCAGGGAAGGACTCTAGCATAGGGAGAACAATATGGAACATCAGCTTTTACTGTGTTTCCCAAATGGTCATTGCTATTTTATGGAGATGAGGACACAGGTAGGATTACAAAGTCTCCCATGTAATATAATCTCAAGTGCGCAGGCATTTCAACATCGGGCGATTTCATTTCACCACGACTAATATCCACTCACCCTCACACAGCAGCCCACGCATGAAACAGTATATTATCAACATTTTTTCACATTTTAAAATGTATTTTTCATATTTTCTTTTTATGAATTCACTCTAAGCATTACTTTCCTAATTAAGATCTAATATTTTCTTTGCCGGTGGCAATGCAGTAAGATAATGTGCAGAGGTACTGCTGGCATGTACTTGTTTCTTTTAGAATTGCATAAAAGCACCCCTCTGGATGGAGGAAGGAGGTGATGGCTCCACACAGAGCACAGGCAAATTTTCAGCCGTCACTTGCTTCTTGGCTGAAAAATGCCATGGGAGCTGCATATAAGCAATTCTAAGTAAAAACTCTCTCTCTCTCTCTCTCTCTCTCTCTCTCTCTCTCCATATATATATATATATACGTACACTTGGTGTGTGTACAAATAATTAATGAATGAGTCAATTGATTGTAATATTGCTTGTAAATGACTTCCGCAAACCACTAACCTCAAACTCCTTTGAAATAAGATAAAAATGCCCTCGCTACAATGTTTTGGTATGTGTCTCTTAATTTACAGTAGTTTTTCCTACCCCATCACAGCTTTATGTTGGAATAAATGAAGACCTCCCAGATGAGAGCAAACAGAGGCTATTTATTGATAGCCTTCTTTGGCCAAGAGTTAGCCTGATCGCTAGAGTTTGCCAGAAATTCAAAGGCAGGCAGGGATAGGAAAGCTTTATAGGGAAAAAAAGAGCAGAGTTCTGTTAGGCTCTGAATGAAAGGCATTGTCACAGGGAAGTTGCAGAAGGGCTAACTAGGAGTGGGGTGTCTTCTGTGATAGGCCCGGGAGGCATATTTGACTTTTTGTTATTGGTCCTGAGTTGGAAGTGGGGCAAAAATTTTAAAAGGGAGAAGGGAAGCTGGCAGTCACTGACTACATCCTGACAATTTTGGACAGGTTGCTTCAGAAGCTATGGTTTGGCTTCCTGGGCTGTTGCTGTAGGCGTTGTGAGTCAGAGTTCTGTTTTCATATATGGTCTGGCCATTGCCCACTTGTATATTTGGCTCCTCACTAGGTATTTGATACGCAACAGTTCTTGCCGAAGGCAAAAATTCCCAAAGGAGCATCAGGTTTTAGGAGTTCAGCCCCCCATCTCCATCCCAATCAGCTTTGAGAATCACTGTTTCAATCTTTTGTGCTGTTTTAAATTCTAGGAAATAATAGAATAAAAATCTTAAAAAAAACCAAAACAGAGTTTAAACTGAGAGTAATATTCTAGATTAGTTTTTTTTTTTTTCCTCCAAGAGCCTAAGGATGCCAGAAGAAAGTCTGTTGGCCAAAGTTCAAGGTTTTCTGAAAAGGGACAGCTTTATACCTAGGCATAGGGACTACAGCTGCTTGAACTAAGGGGCTCTGCCCGTTTTTTCTCCATTGTGATGGTTACTTTATAGCCCAAGAATCTGAGGAATAGAAAAAAAAATATATATATATAGTTTGCTTAAAATTATATACTTTGTAGTTTTAAAATTTAACTCTCTCAAATTCTTTACCAATATCTCATTCTGTCTTTTACCACAGCCATGGTACACGAGCACAGCAAGAACAGACACAGAAGTCCGTGACGATGATTCACATAAGCTAATTTTAGCTGAAGCATTACTAGTTTATAAAAACTTGGTGTTATGGTCACAAAAGCAATGACATTTATATTATTTTTATTTATTACTTATCTTAGATGTTATTGCCTAACCAACAACATTGAAGTAAATGGGAAATGAAGCTCTAGGTAATCCCAGACTGGGCCATCCCCCTTATATTTACCATCATTTCTGTATCACATGGAATGTTTTGCATCATAAATGTTCAATAAATACACAATGTGGGAATGAATATCTGAAAACTACTGTTTCGTTAACATTCAAAGAGTCTTAACCAATCCCAAACCCCTCCCCCCCACGACACTCACACATGTCCTGCATAAACTATTCAGGGCTATAATGATCTGTTGGTAAACTTGATTTGATAAGAGAAAGCACATAATTTCTATGTTAAAAAGAACATACTGATTTGGTGGGGGGGATTTTAATAATCTTGCCTTTCTGAATTTTATTCTTTCAGAATAAACTTCATCCTTTCTGCGTTTCATTTTTCTTGGTTATCTGTTTTCTTTATTTAATCTTCAAGGTAGTAAATCTTTAATGTATTGAGTTTATTATTTCTGTATCAGAGATTTTTCTAAACTTCTCTTTCATTCAACATTTTGACAACTTACGTGTCAAACCCTGTGTAGGGTAGTGTAAGTAACAAGAATGACTCTAACCTTTAACCTCATGGAAAGCTTCCATTTCCATGTTTCAATTTCCTTTTAGGACATAATTTAAAACATACAAACTTCTCATATACCCACAGAATGCCATGTTTTCTCACATACTCTTGGTGTCACTTTTGGCCTAATTGGAGCAAACTTGTGGTTGTTTTAGTTTACTGTTGGTATTTTTGTCTATTTATTAGCATTGCAAACTTGATGTAACAAAAGTATGCTCAACGATTAGTCATCACTTGCCTTTAGAAAATTTGGGTTGCAAGTCGTTCAGTCATACAAATATATTTTGAGACAAAGGGCACAAGGTACAAACAGCCTCTTAAAATATCTTGCCAAAAATGTTTCTGAATTGCTGGGGTGATTTTAACACAGGTTTACAAATTCTTCACTGCTCTTCCCTCCAGGAGGTGGGCTTAATTGTCTTCCCTTTGAGTGTAGGATGGGACTTATTAAATCCCTCCTGATGAACAAAGGGGGCAATTTAAAAAAAAATACAAGTTTTCAGTAGAGAAATCTGGCAGACACCACTGTAACCAAGTGATCAAGGTTAATATCACCAGATGACATTGAAAGGGAGTACCATCTACCTCCCGATAGGATGTAATCAGAAGGGCACGTCACCTCTCTGGCATTGTCTCCAGTGTTCACGACATTGTCTAACTGTGAGAAAGTATCACGCAAAACCAAACTGAAAGTCATTCTAGAAAATGCTGGACTAGTGCCCACAAGATTTCAAGAACATGAAAAACAAGGAAAGACTGAAAAATGTCACAGATACAAGATTTCTAAGGACATTGTGACAACTAAATGCAATATAATATTCTGGACTACAACTTGAAACAGAAAAAAAGGACATTGTGCAAAAACTGGAGAAATATGAAGTCTTTAGTTTAGTTAATCTTACTGTATCAAGGTTAATTTCTTAGTTTTGACAAATGTGCCACAGTGAGATAAGGTGTTGACCTCAGGGGAAGCAGGGCGAGGTATGTGCAGGAGTCTCTTTGCTGAACACTGACCAATTCCATAAAGATTCTTTTGTTTTTTTTAAAAAAAATCAACCAGTCTTCAAATTGCCTTTTGCTCCCATGCTAATGCCAACTTCGTTTTAAATTTCCTTATTTCTGTTTTAGGTACAATGTAAACATTAGGAAATAAAAGGAGTACTCTACCATCTGACAAAAGCAAGAATCTGCAATTTGTGATAAACTGATACTTGTTCCATCTTGCCTTTCTGTGGATGAAAGAACATCTATCTACGTGTCTAAAGACTGAGAGTCTGGGCCCAGATAGATTGCTTACAAGTATGTGGCGATATAATTATTTAACTTTTTTAGAATTCAAATTTCTGAATTCTAAAAAAATCCTAAAAAAAAATCTGAATATACAATTATGCTGATTTAAACTTAAGGGATAACAATTCTGCCAAAGATAGTTTTAGAAATTAGCTATATTACAAAAAAAAAAAAAAAGAATTAATGAGAGTTCAGCAAAGTTACTAGGTATAAATGAGTACTGAAAACAAATGACATATATATACAATAGCAAAGGATTTAAGATTTTATTTTTAAATATTACGTATAATAGGAACAAAAAGAGTACATAGGAAAAAAAATTTTTTTACCCAATAACTGGGTAATAAATTTCATGCATATCCTAAATAAATAAATCACCATTTTCATGGAACTTCACAATCTGATTCTAAAAGTTACATAAAGAGTGAAAGCAAAGACTTGCTCAAAATGTTTTGAATAATAACTAGGTGAGCGAACTTGCCCTGCCAGGTGTCCAGAATTATTATAAAGTTAGAGTAATTAAGAACTTTTTTGTAACAACACACAAAATAGTAAATAGACAAGTATACAGAGTAAAGGCCCATAAAAGAAACCTGTGTTTACAAAAACTGATGTATGATAGCTGTCGCATTTAGGTTACGTAGAGAATGCATTCCCTGCATGAAAACATCTAGCAGTCCCATCACTGGTGTGTATTTGGAACAAAGTGGGATACTTATACACAACTAATATGGAGATGAATTGCTATAACCCTTTAGGAAAACACTGAGGCACTCTGTTGTAGTGTTGAACATTTCCATGCCCTACAACCCAGTGTACCATTCCCAGATGTGCATGAGGACCAGCAGACATTACAAGGCTGTTTACAGCAACATTGTTCAAAATAACAAGAGGATGAGTCGAGCAGGGAAAGGGGATAGATTTTAGCTACAACATGAATACTAGAAACTAATGTTGAGGAGAAAAGAATGGGAGAGCAGAAAAACATTTAGCATAATAGTTGCACAAGGGAGGGGAGGCCATGTTAACGAATTTACCCTGAAAGAACAATCACTTAATAAAACAAAGGTTTATTTCTTCTTGTACAGAGTCCTATGTGAGTCAAGCAATGCATTAGAGCATCTCTTCTCCATGCAGTGGCTCAGAAATCTCAGTTGTTTCCAATTTATGGATTTGCCATTCAAAATGTGGTCTTCATTACTGCCGTTGTTTACAACCTGCTTTTCTATGCTCTGCTCTGGAAGGGACACATGTCCTTCAGCCATTAGTCAGAAACAGTCAAAGGGGTATGAGGGAATGTGGGAAATAATAGATGGATCTATCTCAACAGCATTTTAACAAGATCAACAGCAACAACAATGTACTCTTTAGGAATAACTAAATATGGGATGCAATTATAAGAATCAAAGAAAGGATAAAAAATAGAAATAGTGACTATATTAAGTAAGAAACAGAACAACATAACACATGGGGATCAGGAAGGAGAAGACAGAATTTTAGTAATGTTTTATATTAGAATTCATGTTACTGGGTCAGGATATCGTTTTGTTATAAATCATTCTAATATAGCTTACATTAACATTTCACACTTTCTCTTTCATGGATAAAAAGTTTTATAATAAAAAGAAAGAATATCCATAATGTGGATATTTTAAATATTTTAAGAAATGGACATTTCTTCATTAGAAGAAATATACAAGAGAGGCACTTATGTGACATTAAGGCATGAAATGACTCTTTGGTGGAAACCTATAAATTCCTTTCATGTTGTAAATTTTTAATATCTTTTTCTTGACTATGTCTCTCCCTTCTTCTCCTGAGTTATTAAACATATTAAATAGCATAAAATTAAACTTTATGTTACCCCTAAGTAATGGCAAATCAGTTCTAAGATTGATTTTGATAATCCACAAAAGTTGAGATTTGAAATATTTTATTCATGCTCTAAAAATTAGCTGGACTAAAGCTACATACATAAAAGTGTCCAGAAATTCAATGCTGTAGCCAGATCTGGCCTTCGGGAGAATCCAAAGAAAATTGCATTCTCAGAGGTTTCCCATCTAAACCTTTATTTCAGGGCCCCAAAGCACAAAACCTGGCCTCATGATTTATCAATAACTTCCTTCTAAGCAGTTCATTCCTTTCTTCTTACCTTATAAGCTATTGACTGATAACAATTTGGTGAAGTCAACCCCTGGTGACCTTCTGCTCTTTGGGGAAGACACATGTCTGCCTGCTGTTGTATATACAAAAGGCAAATTTTGCACAGCCAATATAATCTTTTAGAGTTTTTCCTAAGATTTTGGAACTCACTGGGACCTGACTTGCATATTAATGAGCTTACAAAATGGAGGAAGTGACAAGAATGTACTTCGTATTAGAACTCTTGTCAAGACAAAAAGCATAAGATATGAATGAAGAGAAAGCTTCTGTGGGGTGTTATCTACTGCAAGAATTTTTCCACTTTCTGACACTCATGCCCTGCCCAAGTGACTCCATCTGTGTGAGGAGTGGAGATACTCAGTTCAGGCAAAACAAAGAGATCTGCCTCTGAAAGGATTCTATCCCCTGTCCTGTGAAATTCAAGGATCCGAATTTTTTTGAACGGGTCGATGGAAATTCCTGCAATCCCCAAAAGCACCCTCTTTCTTGGTACCCAAGAAAGCATTGCAACAATTTTGCCACAAAAAATAAAAGAATTATTTTTGGATATTCCTCCAAGAGGTAAAAAATACAATAAAATTGGAGAATAAATTTTAAGAAAGGTACAATGATCAGAGAATTGCTTCTGTCGCTGACTTTCTTAAATAACCTTGCACTATCTATTTCTATACACATAGGTGTATCTCATGAATACAGCCCTTCTGACATTAACGAAAAAGTGACTATTGCAGATACTTGTGAAAAATCTAATGGTTTAAAAAACTCATTAAAAATATCTAGATAAAACAATAAATAATATTTTTTCTGAAGATGGGGGAAGATGCATCATAGTTTCACTAAGAAATAATCAGCTCCTCACAGTTAACAGAAAAACTTGTGCTTTTGAGCAAGACATATTATTCCTGAAGTATCGCCTCAATTTATTTATTGTTGGAGCACTTGGCATATCTTAAAACCCTGTGGCTACTGGGCTTTTAATCAACACTTCTTTAACAGAATATGTACTAAAAAAAGCATCAATCAATTTGTAAATAAAAGAAGAATCAATGTTGGAAAAGAAGTAACTAGAGATAAAAAATTTAATGCTCCCATTAGGTTTTGTAGTGTTTTATGTTACTATATTTTTCTTCATTCATAGAATGAAGAAAATAGAATAAAGTTTTATTTTAGGTTTAATATTAAAACACAGAAAGTAATTTAAATTTTAAGATGACATTTTTTATTAATAAGAATTAAATAAAATAATTTACTTCTATTATAAAATAACTATATTTTTGACAAACTATGCATATATTATTTATTATTTTTAATAAACTTTCAGTTTTACTATCCACAGATAGTAGGAATATCTGCTGCTAATGATAGATATATGTTTGTGTGAGTTTAAGTGAACATTTAATAAGCTAGAAGTAATTTCTGTTTTCTGTACCTATGAATACTTACTTCTGACTTGCAACTACAGGCAAGAGAACTAATCTCAAATGGTTTAATCCAAGTTAATCTACCAGAATTGAGTAAACGATCATATTTTCAAGAAGAATTACAGATTTCTAGCACTGGAAGGCCACTGTCAGTGGGTTTGCTCTCTAATATCATCACACTTATACATCTGTCTACAATCACACAAACACCCATGTAATTCTGAAACTATACTTTTCATGGAGTTACTGGACAGGAGCCTGACTACCTTGTGATCACGTGACAAATGCCGCTGGGAAGACACTGATTTCTACTAATTATAAATTTAATTATTGATTTGGGTTTGTTAGCTAAGATGCTTCCAAAGGTGCTTTGCATTTTTTTATTTATAATTATTGTACATGAAGACTATTGTAAGGCAACACACACTCATTATCAATTTTAGAATTTATTTTTCCTTTAAATTTTATGTATCAAACTATATACCACTGAAGTCTTTGGATTTCGGTAAATATGTGATATTGAACTACAGCTATAGAGTGTTTCAGTGATACTTCACTAAAAAGGGGGTCTGGGTATTTTTCTTTAAGGCATCAGCTAGTATTTTATTCTTTGAGGTTCACATATGTTCCCTGGAGCAGCTAATTAACTCTGCCATTGTGGACGAAAGCAGCTATAGACAATCTGTAAATGATGAGCATAGATGTATTTCAATAAACATTTATTCATAAAAACAGACAGCTCACTGGATTTGGCCCACAGGCCATAATTCCAACCTCCTCATTAAAATTTAAGTTTCACAAAGATAAAGAATGTTTTATTAAGCTTTTTAATAAGCTCTTTGAAGCAGATATGCACATAATCACTCATATCTTCCTCCCACACATTTAACATGAGTGTATTTCATTAATTTTGTCCTCCAATGATTACTTTTCTTGTCATACGAGAATCAACAAGATAGCAAGTCATTTCATTCTAAGGCGTTATAAATAAGTTTTGTTTTATGTGTTTATAGTTTGGCCATTACTCTAAGAAAATATTTTATTGGTATTATTATATTTTAATTATCTTGAAGTAACACAGTGATAGTGAAATATATAATATGATGAAACAAACAATCTGAAATGTAACAAAATCAATACAGAAAGAAGAAAATTTAAAACAATAATATCACTGATAAAGAGAAGATTTTGTAACAAAGCAAAGTCAGGATGCTGTTATAAAATTTGAAAACAGAGAGAAGAAAAAAAAATCTCAAAATTAAAGAAGAAAAGTTACCACAATAAAAATTCAATAGAATTTTGATAAAGATAGTATAGAGGAAAGGATAATAAAACTGAGAAAAGAAAAGTAAAAATAAAAGTGGGAAAGAATAGGGGATAACATTTAAGAATAGTAGGAGACCCGTACAAAAATCCTAACATTCAGGATATCAACATTCCAGAAACAAACCAAAAATGTTGCAAGGAAGAAATTTTTGATAAAATTAAAAAAAAAAAATAGATTCCCAGAAATGAAAGGGTTTTCTGAGTTAAAAAGCTCAATGAAGAATAAATGGATGGAATTAGGTCCAACAAAGGCACATTCTTTTTGGAGAAAGAGTTAAATGAATGGAGTTTATTAGGAAAACTTACAAGACAAAGACCCACAAGGTCATGTGCAGAGTCCTCAATTCTCTTATCCAATAAAGGAGCCAGGGCAAGGTATGCTCAGAGATACACAGCGGATTTGTATTTCAGAAAAGGGATACTATTCTTGTGTTGTTTACCTCTTTTATAAAAGTCATATTGTTTTGAAAATTTAGAACACTTTAGATAAGGACAAAATCCTGTAAGTTTCTAGAGCAAATGGACCATATTGACCATATTGAAAGGATCAAGAATTAGGATTGCTGCAGACTTTTCAGGGTAACACTGAAATCTAGAAGGCAGTTCAACAATTCACTAAATATCATTAAAATTATTTCCAATCTCTTATTCTATACCCAGTCAAAATCTAGCAAGGGTCAGGATAAAATAAAGACATATTTTCCCAATGCACAAAGTTGGAAAACTTTCACTCACCAAAAATGATGGAATCAGAAATTTGAGGCAGGACATAAAACATCCACTACAGAAGATAAAAGTAATCCCCTGGAGTACAGAGAAAGAAGCTCTCATTCTTAGGGATGTACCAGTCCACAGTGAAGCAGATCATAAACTCTGGGAGTGATAGCTCTAAGAACAAAAATTAATACAATAGTTGAAAATTTCAGTTGTCTTGAGAGGATGCATGGATATGTGGGTATTAGTGAGGTTGGAATAGTGGTAAGTACAGAGCAAACAAAGTGAGCAAATAACAAATATTCTATAGAGAAAATAAAACTACATACATAAAAGGAAAATTATGATTGGAAACATGGCTGAATTAAATTTAGTCAAGAATTAAAAATGAATATTGATTTTAAATTATGATGTAAATACTGAGAGCAGGAGAGAATAACAGGAGTGTTCACATGTGATGTCTGTGGAGACATAACAGAACCAAATACTCATTTCCATATTGGGACATCAATTCATAATGCCTAAATTTGAAAAATCAAAATGAACTTGGTACTTAGAGGTATGATCATAAATACACAAAATATTAGATAAACTAGTTGGAAATGTCCATCTATAGGAGTAAGTATGGGATTGGCAAAAAAAAAGTTACTTTTTCCCTTAAATAATTTGATTAAGAAATAACACAAAAACAACTTAAAAAGTTAGGAAATGAATGGTAATGTGTGTGTGTGTGTGTGTGTGTGTGTGTGTGTGAAGGAATAGAATTTTAAAAGGGAAGAGTATTTTAATAACATTTTCAGGTAAATATGGATATTTTTCTTTGATGTTATACCAATTCTTGTCAAGGCAGTTTCCTGAAGGTTAAATGTAATGTGGATTTTATAAAGCATGTCAACACTATTTTTCCCCCAATTTGTTATATTACAATCCAGTGGCCTATCTTGTACTTTGAGAGTATCTTTTTCTTGTGCAAGATTTTGTAATAAAAATGCATTGTTTATTTGGAAAATGTTTGTTTATTGCATTGTGCAAATTTTCCAAAATCTGACACATCTATTACGTGTATCTAAAATCACACTTTTAATTTTTCTTCTGATTTCATCAGAAAGCATGTGTCAGGAAGGTGTTAAGTTCAAAGCTACAGATACCAGTTTTCCAAATTTACAATTTTCACTTGAAAGCTTGAATTTCATTATTGACATCAGATAGTGTGCGTTGATTTCTTTGAAATGACACCCTCATTGCATTCATGTTTGAGAAAATCTGCCAAACAACCAAGCCTGAATAATCATAATTTTTTTATTAGACATCCTTTCAAATAAGAATGGCTTTTCTTTAAAAGAAGTTGATAGTTAAGCTTGCAACTGGCACAACGGACTTTCCTTGAGATAGTCGTGCTGCCCCACTAGGCAGCAGAAGGCCGTATGCAAACCCCTTTACTTCCTCACGCAAAATATTGAAAGTATGTGTATTCAAGTGTCAGGATTCAATACTATTAGTCATTTTTAGGGCTTTATCAAGAACAGTTTTAAGTGAAATAATTTTTTTTAAACTGAGTGAGTAGTGATGAAGAAGTCAATGACTACTAGCTCAGTTTGGTACCACACTGAGAACCACTAGCATAAATCATACAGAACTGCTGAATAGTCTAATTATGTTTATAATTAATGTACAATTTTTGGCAAATTACTTTTAAATAAGTAGATATTATAGCATAAATATAACATAAAATATATACATTTCTGGCAATGCATGTATTGGTCTCTAACAATAAAACATGCCTTACATGCATTTACTCTAAAAAACCCAAAATGTTAAATAATACTTTGTTAGTTTGAGGAAGAAATATTTTATGACCTTCATTAACAATCAGTACACATATGAAGAAAATATTCTAGTTTCTTTTATAATATACATTAGAAAATGTACACATATTCATGGCAAATTCTGGGCTAGATATTTTTATAAAGGAGTTTCTGTGAAGGATTTTACTAAAAGAATTATTTATGATGATAAAAGATAACTTTTAAATTTTATATTTTGCCTAATATAGGTAATATAAAAATATCAAATGCCATGTTGCCTATGTTATTTTGAGATCTTTGAATAATACTTTTTCTCTTACGGTAGATTAATTCCTAGTAAAGAGTAAGTTGAGGGGCAAAGCAAAGGGGCAGTATTTTTTAAAATTTTGAATGACTAAGACTACTTAAAAAAGTCCTTAGATATTTTTGTGTGCTTTACTATTTTTCTTGTAAGTATTGTATTTAAAAGTAGCAAGGAAAATTTTGAAAGAATTCTAGGTTAATATATGTTACTTATATTAATCAGATTTCTAAACAACCTTTGAAGGACAAAGAATTATGGTCTATCTCAAACAGAAGTGATATTTAAAATTGGTTATCTAAACTCTAATTTAGGTGAAAGTTTTAATGCTTTATTTTTCATAACTGAAAATGTTTTTCTGTCTTTTTGTTGTTTTCTAAATTCAGTTGCCTTCAATAGAAAATCAAATGTCTTATTTTTAAAAAACTTCTTTTACAATTAATACTAATAGTATTTAATTGAAATTTTCACAAATTAGTATACCTTTCCTTCAAATAGAAATATAATAACTATTAATTTTCTTAAATTTTAGGGTTAAGTGTACACAATCTTGTAAATATTTAAAAATGTAGAAGAGCAGAAAATATTTGCATTTCCTTAAAATTAGAATTGACGGCTGTAATACCTTCCAGATGACCATCTAATTCTCATGATGTAAACAACTTCCTGGACAGTTCATAAGCTGTAACAGTTTCAATTTTCTCCCAGCTGGACGACAACTTGCATCAACAGCTGCTCTATCTTTGCCTAGGGGCCAAAAAGACCTGGATTTCAAAAGAGACAAACTAGCTAAGAGCAATGAATTGATGATGCAGTCATTTGAATTTGGACAGTTATTCACTTCCTTATTTAAATAAGCAGGTTAGGACTCATGTTTTGTCATGAAAAGTTTACTTTTTACTTCAAAGCATTAATCTCATGGAAATTTAATTTTGGGTAACTAGGAAACTATGCATTAAATATTTTTATATATGAATTATGAGCTAACTTGACTTTTTAGGTCAACATGTACACATGCACCAAAAATATTTTAAAGACGCTTGATCTTCTCTCTGGCAGAATCTCTTTCCCAAATGTTTGAATATTAACTTGATATAATATCAAACTTTTAGAGCTTTGGCCTAGACCATGGTGCTGGTTAGGGGCAATGAGATGGGAAGAAGTAGAATAGAGTTAGGGAGACCCAGCTGGCATAGTTAATAAAGGGTCTCTGTGAAATCTGGAAACAAAGCAAGGACCTTTGATTTTCAGTCTAACACCCTCCCCACTGAGCTATTTCACAATAATGTGATATAATAAAATAAAAATACATAATTCCTTCCTCTCCCTGCAGCCCCCTGCCTGTTCTTCCCTGATGAGGTCATAGGCCTCAGACAATAACTACTCCTTTTTTCTAGTTAGTGCTTGTTGGAGAGAGACCACCAAAACACCAGGTAAGGGTCAGAAGAACAAAGCTTCAGTTCCTGCATCTATAAAAAGAGATTGTTTCAAATGAATCTATGGTGTTAGAAGTCAGAAAATTGGTTATTCTTGTGGCAGGGATGGTAAGGCCTTAATCTGGGTCTGATTACACATTTGTGACAGTTTTGTAATTAAATGTGTATGTTAATAAAGAAAACCAACATCTATGAAACCTAGCTTATAAATCAAGTTATGCTATGTAGGTAGAAGAAATGGTTCTCTTCATTTAGAAGGTAGAAGAGAAAGGAGATAGAAAATAAGTAAATGAATGCAAATGAAAATGTTAAATCTTTAATTAAAATTAAGAATTAAAATGAAAAGTCAAGTGTGACACCATTATTCAGACACAACCTCATTTTAGACCGTAACCCCCTGGTTACCTGTGTACGTACACACGGGGATACAGATATACCAGGAAATGAAATAATACGAGGGACACAAGTTTTGATTCAGAGGAAAACTCTGGATGCAGTGGGTACACTGGTGAACTGGGAGTGTGAGTTATAAGCTCAATGGTGCCTCAGAACACCCGAGAACCTGTCCTGCTCCACTGGCCCTTGTGGTTAGGATCGCTGCCTTAAAACAATCCCCAGTCAGCAGAGGCAAGAGTAGAAAGCAGATTAATGGAACAGTGGAGCAAAGGAGCTGTGTCCATGGTGGAAGTCGTAAAGGGAGTGCGGATGACATTTTTTAAAGGGAAATCACAAAGAATAAAGTTGCTTTTGCTTGGGGCCACACAAAAGTGGCAGCTAATACTGCAGCGTCTGTGGCTGGTGCTAACTGCTAATGTCACAGTGCCGAACTCCTGAATGTTTCTTTTCAAAATGCTGGCATCTGAGTCCCTCCTTATGCTCTCCATGATACCCAGAAACAAAGATTAATTGCCATGGAAACCATGGTGAAACTATATATTTAGATAGATAAATATATAATCTGATAGATAAATAGACTGGTAATGAATATTTGCATTTAGATATTTGGGAATGAGTCCAAAGGGATTGTGAACAAAGGCTTTTGTCCTGAGTTCCCCAACATTTTAATTTGAAAGAAGTTTTAGATTTCTTAGGCTCATTAGTTGTGTCTTATATGGGGGGAAAGAGGAGGAGGAATACATTTAAGAAGCTTCTGGTAAGTAAAAGAGGGACGTTTTAGTGGGTCTGATTTGTTCACAGAATACTGAAGCACCCAGGACTTAGAGGAAACTGGTTAGAATAGGACAGGGGCTCCTAGAGGCTGGTCTAACTTACACATAAGGCTATATACATGCGGAAAGAACCAAAGTTATTTTGCAAGAGGAGCTATGGTCATGGTTGAGAAGCATGTGTGACGTGTGAAGACATGACTCAAAAGCACTTACTCTCACACAGGTGATGAGTTTAGAAGGTGGGAACCTGTCCGAGGGATCAGGAGTCATCACGAAGAGTCCAGAGAAGCCATGCATAGAAATTACGGTCATGCTAGAGCTGCAATTGTTATGTATGTGTCACCGGGATGGCAGGAATTGCAATTCAAAGGAAAGTTTTTAGACTCTACAACGTTGCATTAAAAATTGCTTTCAAAAGTCAGATTTACATAAAAGATCAAATTACAACCTGGATCTTGATCTTCTGTAAAGAAGAGTTTCCCTTAATGTATTGAGTGAATTCCTGAAATGAAGGTAAATTTTTCCAAGCCAATTTGCACCTTGAGTTAAGCTAGGTCTGGGTGGTCACTGGAAGGACAGAAGGGAATAGGTGTGCATGCTTCCTGGAGTGGTGGGAAAGGGAGGAAGCAAGAGTCATTTAACCTACTTTTGCTGCTGTACCCCCGCTACTCATGAGAGCATTAAATAGGAGGACCAACTCATTTAAACCAGTTATTTTGGGAGTGAAAAGAGATGCTATTAATAATTAGGTTGGACAATGGGTGTAAATTGGGATGTGTGGGCACACTATCATTAAGGCAATTTTTGTGTGCATCAGCTGGAATGTTCAGGACATTGGAGAAAGTCTGTTTATTCCAGACTTCGGTGTCATCTGGACCTTTGAGCACTGTCAGAGCTGTGAGGGATAAGTGCTTCCCTGGCATGTATCACTTACTGGATTGTCTTCCTGGTTACATCTCCATAGGTCTCATTTTAAACAAGCTTGTGAATTTCTTGAGAAAAGAGCCTATGCTTAGTGCTGTATCTAACACAGAAATCTATATATTAAAGGTAAAGTCAGAAGAAACATTAGAAAGAAGGGACACAAAGATTACTCAATTTGTAAAATCAGAGTTAAATCTCAAATTCTTCCTCTTTCACTCTTTCCAACTTGTGGTAATCAAAAGGAAATATAAGAATGAACCATCAAAACTATAGGAAAAAATACCAACTTAAATCACATAGTTTGCTAATTATTTTTTAAATCAGGGAATTGTCCACTTAAAGAATTCCTTAGTCAATATTTGGGCATTGATTACAATTAAATTCTTTTAATATCACTTGTATTTTCATCCGTTCAAAGAAAAAATGAGAATTAGTAAACTTTTAAAAGAGTTAAAATATGCAAGAATGAGTTTCTTGCAAATATTTCAATCACCCTTTGCAAGCATTTATTTTTTCCCAAACATAGCAAAGAAATATATGCCAAAATACAGGAGTGAAATTTACCAGATGTCCAACAGCCTCAAGCCACACACACATTGGTCAAAACTTGAAAACTCACAGATGTAAGACAGTCTGTTACTCTGCTTCAAGCGCTATTTTCATTCCAGTAAAGCCACTGAAGTGTATGACATCAGATAAATCTATTTATATTTTAATTTTGTAAATTTGATTAAATGAAGACCTTCAGTTAATAGTATGTAAGCATCATTTTACTAATTCTATTTATGACACTTTATCCATAGTCATATGAATGGAATAAAATATTTCATAGGCTAAGTAGCATATAAAGGTAGATATTCTCAGCTAAATAAAGTTTATTAGTTCATTTCTTAAATCAGCTTTTTAAAAAATAATGTGTTTTATAAAATACAACAAAACACATGAATTAATTTTAAAGTAGAATTTATTATTGTTTTTAGTTAACATGCATTGAACTCTGCTGCAGGAATTGTGCTAGATACCATGCAAAGACAAGAGAATCTTGCTTCCTTCTTTCATAGAGATGACATTCTACTAAGAAAGGGGTCTTATATATTCCCTTTATTTTTTTTTTTTTACTAAATAGACTAATAATGTATTTTGTTTGTTGTATTAATGCTTTAAAGGAAACACATACAGGACCATGATGAGCAGTGGGTGTGGGAGAGGCCAGGGCTGTGTTAGACAGGCTGTTGAAAGGGAAGCCATCTCAGTGAAGAGATGCCACTTGTACCAAGATCCAAGGAATGAGGTGCTTGAGTGGTAGGGGGAGGGAAGATTGCAAGCTGAGAAAACACCACGTGCAAAGGCCCCAAGGAGGGAAAGAACATCCTGTGTATGAAGAACTGAAAATAATCTTATGTGGTTGTAACAGAGTAATAAGAAGAGATTGGAGAGAGTCAAAGGGCCATGACAGAGGTTAGAGTTTCCTCTAGGAGCAATCAGAAACCATTAAAATGCTTTAAGAAGCAGAGTATGTGATTAAATATGCTTTTTTAGGAGAATAGTCAAAGGAGGGGTAAATGACTAAGAAGCAAACCAGTTAATCTGTTTAAGAGACTATTAAACTAATAGAGATGAGAGGTCATTGCAGCTAAGACTAAGATGTTGCTAATGAAGATTAAAAAGGAGAAAAAATTACGTTGCTGCACTCAGAAGGTGAAACTGATAAGGGTTGTTGAATGACAGGATGTAAAGATGTTATGAAGGAATGGGAAGTTACAACTGATTTCCAGGTTTCCAGTTTAAGTAAGTAAACTGGTGTTCTTTTCTGAGATAGGGAGGGTTAAGTTAAAGGAGGGACAGTAGGTTTGGGTGAAGGGAAAGTTGGAGTAGGGAAATAAGATATGCTTTTTGCACAAGTTAATTCTGAGAAATGCATGAGGTACCTATATGGAAGCATCAGTTTGAAGTTGGGTGTGTGTCCTGGGCTTAGAGGAGCATTCTTTTCTGGATCTATGCTTTAGGAGTATTGTGCTGAGACAACATTTAAATCCACAGGAACTGATGTATCACTCAGGAAAAAATCTAAAGAGAAGAAGACCAAAAAATTAGCTGTTCAATGCAAAATATTTGTAGGTTGGATACAGAAGGAAGACCAAGCATTTGAATTAAATCAGATCGAACTTGCTCAGCTAACATAAAAAATGCAAAGAGAAGAAGAGAAAAGAAACATTTATCAAACATTTGACATGAAGCATGTTTGATAAATATTATCTCATTTAATTCTTCTAAAGTCCAGATCATGTATTGTTGTACTTAACAGATTATAATAGCGAATCAAAACTACTATTTATATAGGTATTACTAGGTTCAAAATACACTTCTAAGCATTAAGAAACTAATACATAAGAGAATTAAACAAAAACACCCTTTGGATCTCTGTCCCCAAACACAGTGTGATACAGTCTTCCTATATGATAGCTTTGGTGAGAGAATTGTGGCAAACCCCTCCACAAAAACAAACAAACAAACAAAAAAACAACCCATAAATCTAATGGCTTAAAATAGTATACATTTCTATTCTTACAGTTCTGGAGGTAAGAGACCCCAAATAGGTCTCGCATGGCTAAAATGAACGTGCTGACAGTTACTGACTCTCCAGGTTCCTTCTGGAGGATTGAGGGAGAATCTATTCTCTTCTCTTTTTGCATTTCTAGAGGCTGCCCATATTCCTTGACCCGTGGCCCCCTTCCATCCACATAGCCAATAATCATATCACTCTGACCTCTCCTTCCATCATCATGTATTCCTCTCTGACCCTCCGGCACCCTTTCACTTATAAGGACCCTTTTGATTACGCTGGCCCCATCCAGATAATTCAGGCTATGTCCCCATCTTAAGATCCTTAAGTTAATCACATGTTCACAGTCTCTTCTGACATATAAAGTAACATATTCACAAGTTCCAGGGATTAGGATGTGGGCATCCTTGGGATTCTACTCCCTTTTTCTGCCTGCTCCGATAGAGTAAGCTGTCTCGTTGGGTGGAAGATAGACACTGGGCAGCCTTCCACAAGACCGCCACCTCTGACTGCGGGGTATAAGCACCAGTGGTGTCCCTGATGCATGATGATGGTGCTAAATCAAATATTAATATTCACTTCAGAGAACTTTTTTACATAATCATCGAATGGTTTACGTTTTTCAAATAAAATAAACCTGGAAATTTCAACTTCACATAATACAGATAAGTAATGATATAATTGTAACTGGGGGGCTCTTTGGAGGAAAAAGTATAGTTTAAATCCTCCACTGTAATGTCTGAAAAGTAAAGACTCAGAAGAGTAAGTGGCCGTCCGTAATTGCACAACTGATCAATGACACAGCTGAAACAAGTATGATGGCTCCTTTCTGTCTTTAATGTCTGCGGTAGTGTCCTTAATCTAGCTACCCAGTAGCCTCCGAAGCAAAAATGGAAATACACCCATGCCCTCAGCGCCTAACAGTTTCCTTTCATTTATCACCATGTAACTGAATTTTCCTATAAGATTATCTTACATCTATATTTTTCTAAAAAGGAGGTAAGAACTTTCGATTTGCAGATACTAACTACTATACATACCATACATAAACAGCAAGTTTCTTCTGTATAGCGAGGGAACTATATTCACTATCTTCTAGTAATCAATAATGAAAAAGAATATGAAAACGAACATATGTACGTATATGTATGACTGAAGCATTATGCTGTACACCAGAAATTGACACAACACTGTAAACTGACTAAACCACAATAAAAAAAGAACTTTCAAGATATTTACATGATTTATTCACTATTTAATATAATGTGATAATGGAAATAATTGTATTTAAAAGAATAGTTTCCCCCACTTTGAAGGAATTAAATGGCTACTCAGTGTCAGATATCTTCCCTTTAAGAAGCTTATTTCAAATAGTTATTTGGAAAGAGACAATTAATGGGTTTACTTTTGAATTGCTCTTGTGAGGCTATTACAATTTTAATGGATTCTGACCTCTGTTCTGAAATGAGGCAGAGCCGAAAGATAAACCATTTGAGGTATATGAAATTGACTTGTGACATTTTAGATGGCAAGATACTTCTAAGTCCTGTTTCATTCATGTTTATGATCTCTGAATCTGTTTGAAGTTCTGCTTTTATTTTTGACAAACCTACCAATTTACATTGACAAAGACAAAGTAATTGCATAATTTAGGTTGTTGTGGTTATTGGATTAGTTCCTCCTCTATATGAAAGCATGACTTGAAGAACTCTGTGATGGCAAAAACGTAGCAGAGGAAGACGACCAGTTATTCTGTCACTTCATAATGGCAGCTTTTTATCCTCTGACCCAAGGTCAATTGCATTGTCTTTGGTGAAAGATAGAGAACTATCGCTAAGAAAGATTTTACTGGGCAGCAATTCTGAATCTATTTCCTCTGATGAAATGTCAATAGCTTTCTAGGACAAAATGTAGTTTTTCTAGAAACAAAGGTGAAATTGGTTTGAAAATGTACTCCACAAATCAATTTCCTTCAATATAAAACATTTGAGAAAGAAAAATTAACAAGTAATCCAATATGCTGTTATGCTTCCATCTTTTTATTTTAATTCATCAAACATATTACATTTTCTCCAAAAACCAATTTAGGGAAGCATTGATGTTCTTCTAATGGTTTTAGAGTCATAAAACTTGTAGTAAAAAGTCAGCTGCTATGAACCTGGAAATCCTTGAAAACTAACAAGAGATAAAATCCTCTGAAAGGACAGACCCATAGGACAACACATATTATGTGGCATTTTAGAAAGGAAACCAAAATAGTAATAAAACTTGTTGATATACATATTCAAAATAATACATCTCTAGAGATGATATTTTAGAATTATGGTAACAAGCCTATTTATCATTTACAAGAATATCAAATTCCACCTTACAAAATTTTTATCAAATTTTACAAAAGTTTATTTTGTTCAATTTTTTTCAAAATGCAATTCTTTTTTATTAAAACAGTAAAAATATAATCTAACCCAAACAAAAGATATAAATCTTAATTTTCCTTATAAAAATGCTAAACTCCTTACATTTTTTCATAGGTAGCATTAGTAACTAGCTGATTCCTTGAAAACTGTTTGCAGTGTGGATAGTCACATCTTCTAAGGAATTCTGGGGTAAAATAGTAAGTTCTTAAATGCATAGTTTTACTTACATGCATATGTGGAAAGGGACTTCAAATGGAAATATAGTAAAAAACCAATAGAAGGGAGGCAAACAAAGGAAAGGCAGAAAAAAGAAAAGCCACAAATACGGTTAGAATACTTCTGTGCCACAGGGTGGGTTGAGGCATCAGGTGATCTTGGTTTCTTGATCAGCACAGAGGTTAAGTCTCTTCTGGAGGCGGCAAGCAACTGAATAGTGAGCCACCCTCCTTCTACATGACTCACAGCACCACCAAGATGATCCTCCTGAAACAGCAAGAGGTTTCTGGAGGATCATTTCAACTTCTGACTGCTAGTTAGGGCAATTCTGGACTTCCTGGCCTCTGGCACCCCCAAATGTTAGAAGACCCTTGAAGGTTCAAGTACTTTATACACTGCCCTGTATGAAGCTGTCCTGTGGAAATATTCAGATGTGGTAGAGGTCCTGGTACACCATGGCCTGGCATGAGCTAAAGGACTGGATCCATGTGAGCAACCCCTCAAACTGGGGCAGGAAGAGCCTGAGTGTCTGTTCCACTTGCAGAGCCAGTTGCATTTCCAGTCATGTCAACACAGACACAGAGCACATGGAGGATGCTTTGCTCAATACTTCTGCTAGAAGAGAAGAAATTGGATCCATATACAAAAGACATCCAACCTTTTCTGGAAGGAAGAACAATCATCAGGGCCACCACCAGAGGGGTGACAATGTTACCACGTGCTTACTCAAAGTGGGAGGGGCTAATAAGGACTGAGCCACTGTTTCTGCTTCCGTATAACTAACTCAGCTACTTATTTCAGGCTACAGACTCCAGTGAATGCCCAGCTCAATAGTCCTTTATTTACACCTGACTCAAGAAAGCCTTTAATTTTCCTCTTCTGCCCTTTTGCCAGTCAGCTGTGTTCATGGTGCAACACACTAATATGGCTTCATATTATCTTTGAGAGGCTCTGTTCGCCAACTTCTGTTCATAGAATGAGGACCACACAGACCTCTTGCAAAAGCCAAAACCATCATGAGCCTCATGTAGCTGACTGCAATTAACTCCAACCATATGAAAATGGCCATGTCCACCTTGTAGTAATAACAGGGTCTTGTATTTCTACACTAGGCAGCAGAAGAGCTATGCTCCATCCCACCTGTGTAGTGCTTCCATATTCCTCTAGTCCTGTCTATGGAGTGACAGTCAAGATTACAGATAGCTCTGCTGGAAAAGCAGAAGCGGTATGGTTCACCCTCAGAAAGATCTCTGGCACCACCAAAGATGATATCGAAGACTGACAAGTCAGAGAACAGCAATCTAATTCTCAAACCTGTAGTTGGAGAATAGCCCAGTAAAATCTTTCTTAGCGAAAGTTCTGTATCTTTCACCAAAGACAACGCAATTGACCTTGGGTCGGAGGATAAAAAGCTGCCACAACATGTAATGACTGTTTTTGTTATCCTGAGTAGAAATGTTCACCACTATATTTAACCAAACAAGGTGGGTTGAGGAAGAGATGTGTTCCTTAGTGAGTAAAAAAGGAAAATGGGAAGAACTCAGCAACTATAATCATTCCCATGGCAAAATGTGTTTTTTGTCTTTCAGAGGACAACTTGTCTTCCCTCTGGCAGTACTCACATGTCTCAATTCATCTGGTCTCCTTCTGTTTCCTTGAACAGAAAATAGTGATGTGAAAATGTGTACATATCTAATGTGATGGCAAACTCATTTCCAGAAGTAGGAAAACATTGTATCTAGCTATTCTTGACTGGTCTAGAGGTCTTTGTTCCAAAGGGAAGAACATTCCACCAGGGAACAGAAAAATGATTCCTTTGAACTACAAGTTGAAATTGCCATCTAGCCTCTTAGGGATTCTCATGTCATTGAATTAATAGGCAAAGAAGGTTACTGTACTTACAGGGGAGATTGATTCTAGCTACCAAGGAGAATTGGTTTGCTACTACACAATGAAAGTAAGAAGTACTATGTCTGAAAAGTAGATCCTCTAAGGTGCTGCTTATATAATAAAATTATCCTGAAATTAAAAGTTTATGTAAAAATTTCAACTTGGTGACATCATAGGCCAGTGCTTTGCTAATACTTGGTTAATGTTATAAAAATAAATGTTCATTCCCACAGCCCAAAAGGACTTACGTTTCAAAAATGTTAATACTATATTTACTATCTGGCAATGATGATTCAAATTTGTCACATGGATGTTTCAAGGCATCTGGGATTTTTATAGTTTATTTGAGACTATATCTGATGAAGACATTCTAGAGAATAACTTAAATTTATCATTGGTAATATTGTGATGGTGGGATAACACAACCTTCTTGATGTCTGGACAGCAAAATGAGGACAGCACAACTTATTTCATATCATACAAAGAAAGAATCCTGAAAGAATTGATAAAACACTCTACTTCAATGTCTCGACTCCATTATATAGGGCATTAAAGGCTACACTTCTGTGATTTATAAAATAATGAGACAAGAATTGGCTGAAAAAGACCAGAGGATGTTGGTTATAGTTTCATATACATCAGAAAATAAAGTAAAAGGGCAGAGACAAGCTACCCCTTTTCATACTCAAGGACATAATCACCAAAGTAGCTTTTACTTTAATCATAGTGAAATGTCTATACGTGGGTTGATGAGTAATGATGACAAGCATTCCATCCACTCCTAGGACCCTGCTAACTTACTTCATTAAATGTATTCAGTTAATGAAGCAGAGGTCATAAGATCAATTCCCCTGTGGTCTTTACATTTTCCTAACTGCCATCACACAAAATCACTTAGGGAGTTCAGACTGGAAATATATAGGCATTCAGTCTAGTTAGGCATCTTAATTAGGTCTATCCCCTGCCATTAGAAAGAAGCATCTCTTTGAAAGCATCTTGCACAAAAGCTTTTTAAAAACAATTTGTTTCATTATATACAATTTAAACAACTACTTTCTCTTAATTTATATTTTAATATGCTAATCTGAATACCGAATCATTCCATTAAAAGGAATTCTAGGGTCACATGAAGTTGTAATTGAAGCAACAAATTTGTCCTATTTTATTTTTTGCCTTTTAGTTACTTTTTTATTTGACCTTCTGATGGTGAATTAAAGTAGTCAAAATGATATTTAGGAACTAATTTATGTACATATTTTTTTCAATTATTGATATTTCTACTTGTGCTGATACAAAGTGGTTAAGCATTGATAGCTGCTTAGGGGCTACAGATGATGATAGTTGCATGAGAGATATATAGATATATAGGTAGATAACAACGTAGTAAAAGTATGTTCTCAAAATCATGGATTTTGGTTGATGAGGAACCACTTCTTGGAACGGATACATGGGTTATTACTCACAAACCAAAAGTCCAATCCAAGGTCATCTTAGAGAAAAATTTTCCACTTAAAAATTACAATTATGTTGATAATTACAAATATGTATTAAGTTAATTTCATGAAAATAATTCCATAAGCATTTTTCATCTGAAAAATAATGTAAGCTGAATGTGCAAATTAAAATCATATTTGTATCTAGATTAGAATGTATAATGTAAGCTATAATTATACAATTTATGATTTCAACATTTATAATATACATTATTGTTCCCTCAATAAAGACATAAGAAAAAATAGAGAAAATACTTATAGATTATATTTTTCATCAAGTAGTTTGTGAACTATTAAAGCAAAATCATTTATAGATTATTTCATCTTTGTTTTACACACAGAACAAACACATATACTTGTGTATTTATGTCCCACTAAATTTTAGTAATGAAAATTCAAACCTAAAATATCTAAAATTTTGATATACATAGTGTGTTAATTTATAATTGAAACATAGGTAGGTGATTTAACATTTTTCATACTATGTAGCAGTGCATAAGGAGAAGCAGTATAGAGCAGGGATTAAATATCATATAGTAATATATAATGAAGGGCAGAATCAGCAGAGTTTAAGATCATGGTTACTGGAGTTAGAATGCCTGGGTTTGTGTGCTGTCCTATCACTTACCAGTCAGGAGACCTTAGTTTGCCTTGTTTCTGGTACTTTACCACCCAGATATCACTGAGACTAGCACCTACCTCTAAGTTCAGCTGTGATGTTTCAGTGAGTTAATATAAGGGAAGCGTCTAGGGCAGTGTCTGTCACATGGCAGCACTGTATATTCTGTTTGTGTATTTGCTTTCTATCATCATCATCATCTCATCATGTTATAAAAATGACTACAACCACTTTATAAAGAATTTGAACTGTATAGCTTGTTAAAGTTATTAACTCTAGCCACATATATAAAGTTAGGAATATAAAGTTAGGAAGTCTATCTGGTAAAAAGGAATGAGTCACTTTCTTTAACTCTTTGATTGCTCATGACCAGTTTGCACTTGACTGAAGTATATAAGCAGGCTGCTGGTTTTTGGTCAAAATGGTGAATTAACCCAGGATGCCAGCCAGCTTCTCACCACAAAGTATACCCTACTGATGTCAAAAAAGACCTTAAAAATGGGTGTTAAAACACCAGATGATAGATATGCACAGGATATTTTAGAGGCCTAAGGAAAGTTACAGTATGCCAAAGTTCTATTTGGGGAAAAATATAGATATTGAGTACAGGGGATCCTTGTTCAATTTAAGGCCTACTCTAGAAAGAGCTAGGTTGCTAAAAGTGTTTCTGATCAAAGAGAATCAACCTCTGCAGTTTTCCCATAAATGTACCAGTCTTTCTGCTCAGACATCAGTTGCTAAAAACTCAAAAATATTATGATTATGCAATAGTATAAAGCAGTAGAGTGATGTTGACCAATTAAGTGAGAAAAACATCAAAATATCAGGTGCAAGTAAGAAACTAATTTAAAGCTCAATCATATATACATATACACAAATTTATCCACATATATATTCATAAAAAACCTCACACAAACATATATTGTATATTTAACAATTTAACACCATACTTACAGGTATTCCAGTGTAATTTAATCATCTGACTTCAGTAGACTTTGTCCTCTTTTAACCAAAGCATCTCAATATTCCTTCCCCTCCTTAATAGCCACCTGCCTTTATTTGAGCTTAGGGTGTAGAGAGAATAATTTGGTTACAATAAACAGCTCAAATCCTAATTAACCCTAATTTAATTTATAAGATCCAGGATTAAAAAATTTTCCTATTTGGTGGAAGAAGGAAAATGTATACAGCTTTGTACTAAAGAAGAGATCACAAAGTAACTGAAATCTTTTAACACTGATGTAGTAATACAGACCCAGAAGAGAACAAGGTCTAAGTGCTACTAGATGTTTTCAAACATCCAATTTTGCAAAACACAATTGTCCTCCATCCTTTGTTTCTTCTGCTGATTCATAATAACTTCTCAGAGACAATTTGCTACCCCAGAACAATTCTATAAACTTACCATTTCTATGCTCAAATCAGGCTCTTAAACTCAACTCCCTTCACAACATTCTCATTTTAATATAGAGAATCTGTGTGCATAACTTGGCAACCGGGAAGTGTTTCCTGGATGACAAGTCTAAAGCTACCTGATTTTCTTCTCAGTGTGTTACAACCATCTTAAGTTTCCCTGATATAAATTTTGCAAAGAATCAAGCAATTGCTTTGCATTATCTCTTATGTACAACAGTTAATGTCAAAATGACCCATCTGTTTATTTATGGTTTTCACTGTCCTTATGAAATTGGTTCTGTTTTTAATGTTATTTGTTCTGTTTTATAAATAATTATGGATATATATTTGAAAAATACTATTAGAACTGGAACATATTACTGTGTTTTATGGTCAATTTTATTCCTCCTCATTTCAGTCCTAAAATCATCTACAGACTTTCCCTGAATAGATTTTAGTTCTACCACATGTGGCTATATTTCCAAGTGCTTTTTACTTCATTTGCAAATGGATTTTCTCTTTATATTGTCAATGCATGGGGTGCAAACCCATTATCAGAGCAAATGGAAGTGATATCTGCACACTGCAGCCTTTAATAGAACTTCAAGTCTACTGTTCAAATGCTGAATTCTTGGTCCACTTCACACGTACATTTATAAAAAAGGCAAAACAGTCCATATTTGCATCTATCTATCTATCTATCTATCTATCTATCTATCTATCTATCTATCTATCTATCTATATCTCCACAGGATGTTCCTAACCTCTATACATTTTACATAACTTACTAAGATTGGATTTAAAAATTAAAATATATATAGTCCCTTCTGTTGACCAATATCTTATCATCACAAGTCTCCCACTGATTAATCTTGCTAATTTACCAACCTTTGGACAAGGATATGTGGTCAACACCAAGTATCATTATAAAACTTATGTCATTCATATCAGCAGAGATGTGGAACAAAAAAAATTGACCCAGTTAGTAGAAGAAAACAAAAAACAATGTGGTAATTAAAAAACAAGCAGGAAGATGATACAACAAGAAGGTAGAAATGAATCCTGAATTATCAGCAACTACAGTAAATGCTAAGTTTAAAGTAACTGGTTAAAGGTAGAGAAAACAGAATTTGATTGAGAAGTAATTCATTATATTATTTCCACTGACACATTTAAAAATAAAAGACATGGAAAGCTTAATAATAAAATTATAGGAAAAAGTAGGTCAAATAAAGGAAAGAAAAAAACTGTTAAGGTGCTGTTTTATATAATCAAAGTCCAAGTTAAACATACATGTAGAAAAGTGTACAAAATAAAGGTATACAGCCTGATATATTTCCATAAAAAGAAGAAACAAATTTCCCTCATGAGAACTTCCAGCCACTCACTTTCCCCAAGGACAACCATTATTTGGGTTTCCAATGCTATGGATTCATTTTGCCTGTTTTTGAACTGTTTATAAACACAGTCACATACTATGCATCATTTTGTGTCTGATTTTATTGCTCCAATTTTGTTTTCAACATTTATTCAAGTTTTTTCACATAATTGTAGCTTGTTCATTCTCATGGCTCTCTCATGTTCCACTGAATTAATTATCTATTGCTTATAAAATAAATTACCTCAAAACATCAGAGCTTAAACAAACTATTATTACAGCTTCTGTGTGTCAAGAATCTAGATAGAACTTAGCTGAGTAACTGTAGTTCAAGGTTCTGACACAAGGCTGCAGCCCCAAGATGAGCCATGTGACAGTTAACTCAAAGCTTTCTTTAAAGGAGGAACATCTGATTTCAGGCTAACTCTTATGGTCCACTCTGGATGTTGGACAGAGGTATTGGTTCTATGCCTTGTGAGCCCCTTCATGGGGCAACTCATACCATGGCAGCTGGCTTCCCTCAATGAGGGAAATGAGAGAGAACACATAAAGCAAAAGCCACAGTCTCTTTGTTACTTAATCTCAAAACTGAAATCCTATCACTTTTCTTGTATTCTATTGGTTGGAAGTGAGTCATTAGTTTCAGTCCACACTCAAAGGGAGGTGACTACATAGATTGTAAATACCAGTATTCAGACATCATTGGAGGCCATCTAAGAGGCTGCCTACTGCATCCACTATATAAATATATCACTCTTTACTTATCCAACCTAAAGTAGATGCATACTTGGGTTGAGTTTTTAGCTATTGTGAAAGGAACTTCTAGGAACTGTCTTATACATTGTTTGGGGGAAATGTGGGCATGTTTTTATTAGTTTATACTTAAAAATGGAATTTTTGGTTTACAGGGTATATATATGTGTATATACATACATATACATATATATATATACATATATCCAGTTTCTTTAAAAACTTCTAAATAGTTATCCAAAGTAGTTTCAAAAATTCAAATTCTAACCAGCAGGGTATAAAAAAGTTAATAATTTTAATATAATCTAATATCTTGACTATTTCCTTTATTTTAGTGTCTGTGTATCATTATAAATAATCTCTACATAACCAAGACCCCAAAGATGTTCTCCTACGTTATCTTCTATAATGTTTTTTACTTAAGTTTCATGTATGATCTAGATTAGATTTGAAATGTATTTTTGTGTATATTGGGAGTTAGAAGTTAAGATATATAGGGAAGAGGCCAAGATGGCAGAGTAGTAGGATGCTCGTGGCTCACCCTCTCCCACAGATACACCAAGACTCACATCCACAGACCCACTCAGCCAACCAGAGCACCTGTGGAACTCTGACAGAACATCGTCCTCTTCAAAAGACAAAGATGCCAAAAATCTGGTAGGAGAAAAGAAAAAAAGAAAGAAAAGGCAAAACAGTGCAGGAACGGTCCCACGGGGAAGGAGCAGCAAAGGAGGACTGGCGCTCATTCACTGGGTCTCCCCTCTCCAATGGAGAGGCCAGCGGGATGGAGGGGGAGCCTCTGAGGCTCAGATCTGTGCGGAGCAGCCCTTTACCAACAGAACTAAGTTAAATGGGCACAGAGGGTCCCCACGACACCCAGCCTGAGACCTGAGCTGGCAGCTGGGGGCTGGGACAGGTTGCCCCAGCCGGGCAGAAGAGAGTGGACGGCTGTACTGAGGCAGCACTGGGGGACCGAAGGGGGTTGCACAACGTGGATGAGTGGGTGCACAGGGCAGAACAACCTGGGCCCTCCATAAAACAGCACGGCTGATGTGCCTTGAGGGGAAGGGTGCATACCCCCATTTCTGAAAACCTGCAGAAGGTTTTCGCGGAGGAGGGGCGGGGCTCAGGCAAGGCCGCCAGATACTCTGGCGCTTGGCACCCAGGCAGGGGTGGGGGTGAAACCTGAATCCTCGCCTGGGGGTTCAGCAGCCTCAAAGGACAGACGGTGACTTGTTCGCAGCCCGAGTCAGATAGAATCTTTCCACCCTGGTGCCTCGCAGAGTTCGTGCCACCAGGACAAACAAGGAGCTGAGTTTGGGCATGGAGCAGGGACAGGGCTGTTCTGCGGTCTCCCTGGGGCCTGCCTGCAGAGTGCCGACCCAGGGCAGAGCGCACAGTGGCACGGACTGCACAGCGGCACAGAGCTGCGGAGAGACCAGTGCCGGGAGATGGCGGGTGGCCCCCAGCCTTTCCGGCAGGAGCACTGCACCTGACCACGGTGCTGGGAGGGGGCGCAATCCGCCCGCACGTGTAGCCAGTCTGGAACATCTGGCTGCGGCATCGGGAGGGGCAGTGACCCGCCTGCCCACAGCGAAGGACAGCTGCACCTGAACCAGTGCTGGGAGAGGGCGCGATCGTCTTGCCGACAGGCACTGGGAGCAGCACAGATGAGGGCGCCAACGGAGGGCCTCTGGAAACAGCAAGCTGAGATTGCGAAACAGGGCGAAGACAGAAAGACTTTTCATTAAGAGCACACAGTCTCCAGGAGAACACTCCCTCCCCCCCTTTTATTTTAATCTGTTTTTACCTGTTCTATTTTATATAACCTTTTAAATTTTTACTTTTTAAACAACTATATACCCTCCCAGTTTTAATCCCTTTAAAATTTTTCTTTTAAAATAATATTATTATTTTAAAAAATCCATGTCATGTCATTTTTATTTCTCTTGGTTTTGATCCCCTGTTATTGATTATACACAGGTTTCAAATATATTATTTTTCCTCTTTTCTCCTTTTTTAAAGGTTTTTAAGAGACGTCTCAACCCAATTGCTATTCTGCTTCAACTTGCTCTTTTATTATTCATTATACACTGTTTTCAAACCTTTTTTTCTCCCCTTTTTAAAAACTCTCTCTTTATCATATCTTTTTTATCTGTTCTATTTTTTATTACCTTTTTAATTTCTACTTTCTAAACAATTGTATATGCTTCTAGTTTTAATTCCTTTAAAATTTTTCTTTTAAAGTAGTTATATTAGTATTATTTTCAAAAACCCACCTGATTTCATTTTCATTCCTTTTGGTTTTGATCTCCTGTTATTGATTATACAGAGGTTTCAAATATTGTTTTTTGATCTTTTTCCCTTTTTTTTAAAGGGTTTTTAAAAAGACATCTCAACTCAAATGCTAGTCTGATTCAAATTGCTCTTCTATAATTGATTATACACTGTTTTCAAACCTTTTTTTTCTCCCTTCTTTTAAAATTTTCTTTCTCTCTCTTTTTTTTTTTTTTTAAGTTTTCTTCCTACATAGGCATTAGATAGATGAATAAATAAACTCCTTAAGGACCACAATAGATAAGTGATACTCCATAAGCCACAGTGCCAGAGAGATATGAGCAAGAAGAAGCAGAGAAACCACTCTCAATTAAAAGAATAAGAGAAATCCCCTGAAAGAATGATCAATGATAAAGACATTGATAGCTTACTAGATCAAGATTTCAAAAAAGGAGAGATCAAAGTACAGAAGGAACTAAAAGAGATAGTGTTTACAGATAAAAAATATATCAAAAATAAAATTGAAGCTATAAAGAAGAGCCAGGTAGAACTGGTAAACTCATTGGCTGAGATGAGAACTGATCAAAAGGCTGTGCAAAGCAGACTAGATAATGCAGAGGAATGAATAAGTGACCTAGAAGACAGGACAACAGAAAGCACCCAATCAGAACAACTGCAAGATGAACACATAAAAACAAATGAAAACAACATAAGGGACCTATGGGATAATGTAAAGCACCACAATCTTCGCATAATTGGGGTCCCAGAAGGGGAAGAAAGATCAAAGGGGATTGAAAAGGTATTTGAAGAAATCATGACTGAAAACTTCCCAAACTTAAAGAAGGAATCAGATATTCAAGTACAGAAGGCTCAGAGGGTCCCCAACAGGAAGAATCCAAATAGATCCACACCAAGACATATTATAATCAAGATGGCCAGATTCTAAAGGCAACAAGAGAATAGCAAAGAGTGAGTTACAAATGAACCCCCATAAGGCTCTCAGCTGACTTCTCTACACAAACACTACAGGCCACAAGGGAGTGGCAAGATATATTCAAAGTCCTGAATGAAAAAAAGATGCAGCCTAGGATATTTTATCCAGCAAGGCTATCCTTTAGGATAGAAGGAGACATAAAGAATTTCACAGACAAGCAAAAACTACAAGAGTTTAGCAACACTAAACCCATGCTAAAAAAAATACTGAAATGTCTACTCTAAATAGAAAAGCAGCAGGATGCTACCAAAATGAGAAACTTGTAACTGGGAAGGTGATAACTCATGAATTACAAATAAAATAAACACGAAATTCTAGAATAAGACATCTAAATCATTAAGAGTGGGAGAGGGAAGCAAGAAAATACAGAGTATTTTTTCTTTCTTTCTTTTTAAAAATTTTTGTTATTGGTAGGATGGGTTCAAGATATAGTAATGGGCTAATAGACATAAAAAAAAAGGGTAACCACAAGCCAAAAACTTACAAGGGAGTCACAAAAACTAAATAAAATCCATGATAATAGAAAGGAAAATTATCAAACCACAAAAGAATAAAGGAACAAAGAAGAAACACCAAATCAACTGCAAAAATAAGTTCAAAATGGCAATAAACACACATCTATCATTAATTACTGTAAATGTTAATGGACTAAATGCTCCAGTCAAAAGACATAGAGTGGCAGACTGGATAATAAAGCAAGAACCTTCAACATGCTGCATACAAGAGACCCACTCTAGAGAGAAGGACACATATAGATTGACAGTGAAAGGATGGAAAAGGATATTCCATGCAAATGGAAAAGCCAAAAAAGCAGGTGTAGGAGTGCTGATTTCAGACAAAATAGACTTTAAAACAAAGGCCATAAAGAAAGATAAAGAAAGACATTTTATAATGATTAAAGGAGTAATACAAGATGAGGATATTACACTTATTAATATATATGCACCCAATATAGGAGCACTTAAGTACATAAAACAACTACTAACGGAGATAAAGGGGGATATTGATGGGAATACAATCATAGTCAGAGATTATAACACTGTATTGACGTCACTAGACAGATCTTCCAGACAGAAAATAAATAAGGCAACAGAGAAATTAAATAATACAGTAGAAAAATTAGACTTGGTGGATATTTTCAGAGCATTACACCCCCCAAAAATAGGATATACATTCTTTTAAAGTGCACATGGAACATTTTCTAGGCTTGATCATGTACTTGGGCACAAAAGAAACCTCAACAATTTTAAGACAAATTATCTCAAGCATCTTTACTGACCACAATGCCATGAAACTAGAAATCAACTACAGAGAAACAAAGGAGAAAATAAAGGAAAGCATGGAGATTAAACAATATGCTATTAAAAAACAGTAGGTCAACGAAGAAATCAAAGTTGAAATTAAAAAATACCTTGAGACAAATGAAAATGAAAGCACAACCACACGAAATTTATGGGATACAGCAAAGGCAGTGCTAAGAGGGAAGTATATGGCGATACAGGCCTTCCCCAAAAAAGAAGAACAATCTCAAATAAACAATCTAACCCACCAGCTAAAAGAATTAGAAAAAGAAGAGCAAAAAACCCCAAAAGGCAGCAGAAGGAAGGAAATTATAAAGATCAGGGAGAAAATAAACAAAATAGCAATTAAAAGAACCATAGAAAAAAATCATTCAAACCAAAAGCTGGTTTTTTGAAAAAGTAAATAAAATCGACAAATCTCTGGCCACATTCACAAAGAAGAAAAAAGAGAGAGCACAAAAAAGCAAAATAAGAAAAGAAAATGGAGAATTTACAACAAATAACATAGAAATACAGAATATCATATGAGAATATTATGAAAAACTATATGGAACCAAACTGGATAACCTAGATGAGATGGACAAGTTTCTGGAAACATACAGTCCACCAAGACTGAACCAAGAAGAAACTGATCACTTGAACAAACCGATAACTAGAAATGAAATCAAATTAGCAATAAAAAACCTCCCTACTAATAAAAGTCCAGGACTGGTCGGCTTCACCAGGGAATTCTACCAAACATACAAAGAAGAACTCATACCACTCCTTCTCAAACTCTTCCAGAAGATTGAAAAGGAAGGAATACTCCCAAACTCATTCTATGAAGCCACCATCACCCTGATACCAAAACCAGGCAAAGACACTACAAAAAAAGAGAATTATAGGCCAATATCACTGATGAACATAGATTCTAAAATCCTCACCAAAATATTAGCAAATAGAATCCAACTGCACATAAAAAAGATTATACATCATGACCAAGTGGAGTTCATCCCAGGGACACAGAGGTGGTTCAACATACACAAATCTATCAATGTAACACATCACATCAACAAGAGAAAGGACAAAAACCACATGATCATCTCAATTGATGCAGAAAAAGCATTTGATAAAATTCAACACCCATTTATGATAAAAACTCTCACCAAAGTGGGTATAAAGGGAACATATATCAACATAATAAAAGCTATATATGACAAACCTACAGCCAGCATAGTACTCAATGGTGAAAAACTCAAAAGTTTCCCACTAAAATCTGGGACAAGACAAGGATGCCCACTATCACCACTCCTCCTAGCCACAGCAATCAGGTAAGAGAGGGAAATAAAAGGGATCCAAATTGGTAAAGAAGAGGTAAAAGTGTCACTATATGCTGATGACATGTTACTATATATAGAAAATCCTAAAAAGTCCACACAAAAACTACTAGAGCTGATCAAAGAATGTAGCAATGTGTAGCAGGTTACAAGATTAATGTTCAAAAATCAGTTGCATTTCTTTACACTAATGATGAATCAACAGAAAAAGAAAATAAAGAAACAATCCCTTTTAAAATAGCACCCAAAGTAATAAAATACCTAGGAATAAATCTAACCAAGGAGGTGAAAGAATTATACACAGAAAACTATAAACCAATGATGGAAATTAAAGAAGGCTCTAAAAATTGGAATGATATCTCATGCTCTTGGATTGGAAGAATCAATATTGTTAAAATGGTCACACTGCCCAAGGCAATCTACAGATTTAATGCAATCCCTATCAAATTACCCAGGACATATTTCACAAAACTAGAACAAATCATAATAAAATTTATATGGAACCACAAAAGACCTAGAATTGTCAAAGCATTACTGAAGAAAAAGAGGGAGGCTGGAAGAATAACTCTCCCAGACTTCAGACAATACTATAGAGCTACAGTCATCAAGACAGCATGGTATTGGTACAAAAACAGACATATAGATCAATGGAACAGAATAGAGAGCCCAGTAATGAACCCATAAACTTTTGGTCAACTAATCTTCAACAAAGGAGGCAAGAATATACAATGGAATAAAGACAGACTCTTCTGCAAATGATGTTAGGAAAACTGGACAGCAGCATGTAAATCAATGACACTAGAACACTCCCTTACACCATACACAAAAATAACTCAAAATGGATCAAAGACTTAAACATAAGACAAGATACAATTAAATTCCTTGAAGAAAATATAGGCAAAACGTTATCTGACATACATCTCAAAAATGTTCTCCTAGAACAGTCTACTCAAGCAAAGAAATAAAAGCAAGAATAAACAAATGGGACCTAATGAAACTTACAGCTTCTGCACAGCAAAGGAAACCATAAGTAAAACATAAAGACAACCTACGGAATGGGAGAAAATTTTTGCAAATGAAACCGACAAAGGCTTGATCTCCAGAATATATAAGTAGCTCATACTACTTAATAAGAAAAAAACAAACAACCCAATTCAAAACTGGGCAGAAGACCTAAACAAGCAATTCTCTAAGGAAGACATACAAATGATCAATAAGCACAAGAAAAAATGCTCAATATCACTAATTATCAGAGAAATGCAAATCAAAACTACAATTAGGTATCACTTCACACCAGTCAGAATGGCCATCATTCAAAAATCCACAAATGACAAATGCTGGAGAGGCTGTGGAGAAAATGGAACCCTCCTACATTGCTGGTGGGAATGTAGTTTGGTGCAGCCACTGTGGAAAACAGTATGGAGATTCCTCAAAAGACTAAAAATAGACTTACCATATGACCCAGGAATCCTGCTCCTGGGCGTATATCCAGAAGGAACCCTACTCCAAAATGACACCTGCAGCCCAATGTTCATAGCAGCACTATTTACAATAGCCAAGACATGGAAGCAGCCTAAATGTCCATCAACAGATGACTGGATAAAGAAGAGGTGGTATATTTATACAATGGAATACTATTCAGCCATAAAAACTGACAACATAACGCCATTTGCAGCAACATGGATGTTACTGGAGAATGTCATTCTAAGTGAAGTAAGCCAGAAAGAGAAAGAAAAATACCATATGAGATCGCTCATTTGTGGAATCTAAAAACAAAAACAAAAACAAACAAACAAACAAACAAACAAACAAACAAAACAAAGCATAAATACAGGACAGAAATAGACTCATAGACATAGAATACAGACTTGTGGTTGCCAGGGGGGCAGAGGGTGGGAAGGGATAGACTGGGATTTCAAAATTGTAGAATAGATAAACAAGATTATACTGTATAGCACAGGGAAATATACACAAAATCTTATGGTAGCTCACAGAGAAAAAAATGTGACAATGAGTGTGTATATGTCCATGTATGACTGAAAAATTGTGCTGAACACTGGAATTTGACACAACATTGTAAAATGATTATAAATCAATAAAAAATGTTAAAAATATGTAAATATATAGTACATATACATAAGTATGTATATGCATATTTATAAATCTATATACACACATATATATGTAAATGTATTTTTTCTATTTGGATATTCAGTTGATCCAGTGACATCTAGGAAATGATCACTGTCTCCACATTGCATGACAGTGCAATATGTACACAGGTGAGACTACACCTATTCCATCTGTCTCATTTTTCTGTTTTTGTTCCAATAGCACATTATTTCCAGTTATTATAGTTAATAATTATAATATTGAGAAATATGTTCTCTGCATCTTTTTCAAGATTGCTTTGGTTATTCTTGTTCTTTAATATTTCCCCAAATTTTGAAAGTAACTTCTCAATTTACTTAAATTACCTCAAACTTTAATTTTCCTGATAATTACCTCAGGGTCTCTGATGTTGCCTTTCTTTTATCGTCATTCTCTTTGCTGTAGTTTTTCATTTTAGTAACTTTTAGTCTTTCCATTTCTCAGTCATACTGATCACAGGTGATTCTTCACATTTTCTCACCCTGATGGCACTTTTGCTGTTGATCAGGGTTGCTATCTTGATCATTTTCAACATTATCATCTATTTATCCATCTATCTATCTGTCTGCCTATCTATCTATCTATCTGCCTATCTATCTATCTATCCATCTGTATTTGTCAACTATTTATGAGACTTATAAAGGAGAGGAGCTAGTCATTAGTAGTTATTTCCTTTCATCACCTAGAAAGGAGATGGCCTGGTAGTTTCAGCTGTGAGTTGGCATTGCTATGAGCTGGTCTGGCACTCACAGCTAGGCTTTGGTATTCTTCTGTTGAATATAAGGAATTTCACAGAACATCAACCCCAGCACTACTATCTAATCATGTCTGAATACAGACCGAACCTGACCATCTTTCAAGACAAAAAACACCAAAATTTCCCCTCCTCCATCCAAGATGAGTGATTGTTGCTTCTTTACAGATTATAGCTGTGCTTCAGTCTTGCCTTCCCTCCTTCTAATTAAGACTTGTTAGAATATTCAACCACAGAATTACTCCATTTCCTGATAACATCCAATCTAGAGTAAAGGCTCATTCCATTAAGCCCCCCTCACAATCACCCAACACAAATCCATATCCTATAAGTCTATTACCCTTTCGATGAACACCCCACAACTTTCCATGATGTGTGTTCTCTCTTGATACAACAAAAAATGACTCAACTTGTTCAACTATTGTTGTATTCTTGGTTATCTTTGGCTGGAGGGCAATTGACCTTAACCAACATGCAAGTCATTTATAGGAAACAGCTCCATGTTGGATTTCTTCATAGATGTGAGATTAAAAAGTTAGAGGAAATAGTTTGTTTTGTAATTGAGAACCTGTTTGCAATTTTCCAGATTAATTAAACAATGTAAGCTGTTTATATTTCACACACTTTTAAAGTAATAGTTACATCAGAATTTTTATTGTTTCAAAAGATTTAAATGAATCAATGCTTAATGAAAAAATATTTTCTGAATACTAGTGTTGATGAAAATATCAATATATTCAAAAAAGGAATAAACATTTCATCAGATTTTGTTTGTTTAATAAATCTACTTATCCCCATCATGCTCAAATTCCTAATCAGATGCAAATATTCAGGTCTGAATATCTGCTAGTTCATGTCCCTCGAATAGATTAATTTATAAGAAACTAGGAAAATGAAAACATTAAATGGCAAATAAAATACAATATCTTTATAAAGCTGCCTTTATGGACAATATCTAATGTATGCATGCTCTCATATTAATACATTTTATTTTCTTAACACAAACAGTTTTCATGGGATTTATGTGCATTATACTATTTATGAAGTTTAATCTGATTCAACATAATAAAGGCATTTGCATTTCAACAGGATCCTTCATTAGATTTTGTGCCAAGAAGCTTACATTGCTATGTAATTCATTTGCTTCTTAGCAGTCTCTGGACAGGATATTTAATGACCTGGCCTTATTACTCGGTGGCATTTAACTCTCTCAGACATGACACACTTAATGAAAAGCCACTATCTTTATGATAGAAAGTATCTCTACATTTCTTACTCTCTACTGAATCATCATATAAATTTCTGTTACACTCTTTTATCATACGGTGAACACAAAGCTCAGTTCTCACTACCCTGTCAAGTTATTGTGACAGTTGCTTCATAATTCTGTTGCATAGACAAAATCTTAAAGGTTGGTTTTTAAAAATATAAATGTACTCGAACTGCTTATTTACTTTTATATCAGCTACAAATATGCAAGTTGAAACTTCATGTTCCAAGGCCACTAATAACAGCATGATTTTTTCATTTTATTTGACCTCTCTGTGACTTTGATATGATAGGCAGTCCTCCCTCTTAGTATGACCCTTTTAACTGCTGGTTTCGATAACTCAACTTTTGCCTTCCTCTTTACCTTGGGGGTGTTACTTTAATTCTCTGTCAAAATAATCCCCTTCTACTGTCTCACTCACGACAGACTTTGAAGTTTGCAAAATCTGTGATGGTCTTTCTCTTCCCTCTTTATTCCTCCTCTAACTGACAGTCACTATTTCATGTCCTTAACACCATCTGTCTTTTGATGACCTCTAAATACATAGCTTTATTGCACACCTCTCCAGGGAAATTCAAGATCAGGTATTCAACTTTCTCATTAACTGCTCCACTTAACTACATTATGAGCTTTTCTTATCTAATATACCAACAGTAAAATCCTCGAGTTTCTCCTAAAACATACTCTTCCCTAGTATTCTACATTCATGTAGGAGGCTCCACTTCCATTACTCATCTTCTGCCTTTACTGCATCTACTAAATAATCAAGCCTTGCTGATCTTGTATCCAAAATATATTGTAAATATGGCTTCCATTCTCCATCTCTTAGCTAAAATTGCAACAAGATCATCAATGTATGTTGAACCTAGATTGCTGCAACAGATTCCTAATTACTCACCCTAGTTTCCTATTACTCCCCTTACAAACCATAGTGGATATGGCTGCTGGTACTTCGGAATCCATTTCCCTTTTACTTATTTCTAGGCAAAATCTGGAATTTCAAATTATGTAACTGTAGAGTGTTTAATGCCAATTTCATTTAAAGGTGGAGGTCTAACTGGCTTAATAAAAATCAGGCTATCACACTCCCAAAGGTCAGAGTTTGTTTAAAGCTTCAGTGAATATGTAGAATTGGGCAAATCATTATTTAAATGTTTTTAATTGAAGTACAGTCAGTTACAATGTATCAATTTCTGGTGTACAGCACAATGTCCCAATCATGCAAATACATAGATATATTTGTTTTCATATTCATTTTTGTTAAAGGTTATTACAAGATATTGAACATAGTTCCCTGTGCTATACAGAAGAAATTTTTTAAATCTATTTTTAAATATAGTGGATAACATTTGTAAGGTTCAAACTCCCAAATTTATCCCTTACCACCCCCTTTTCCCCAGTAACCATAAAATTGTTTACTATGTCTGCAAGTCTGTTTCTGTTTTATAAATGAGTTCACAGTGTCTTTTTTTTTTCTTTCTTTTTAGATTCCACGTATGAGTGATATCGTATGGTATTTTTCTTCCTCTTTCTGGCTTACTTCACTTAGAATGATGATTTCTAGGTCCATCCATGTTGCTGCAAATGGCATTATTTTATTATTTTTTATGGTTGAGTAGTATTCCATTGTATAAATACACCACAACTTCTTTATCCAGTCATCTGTCGACGGACATTTAGGTCGATTCTAAGTCTTGGCTATTGTATATAGTGCTTCTATGAACACTGGGGTGCATGTATCTTTTTTATTTAGAGTTCCCTCTGGATATACACCTAGAAGTGGGATTGCTGGATCATACCGTAAGTCTATTTTTAGGTTTTTGAGGAATTGACATACTGTTTTCCATAATGGCTGCATCAAACTACATTCCTACCAACAGTGTAGGAGGGTTCTCTTTTGTACACACCCACTCCAGCATTTATCATTCATGGACTTTTTAATGATCATCATTGTGTCTGGTGTGAGGTGATACCTCATGACAGTTTTGATTTGCATTTCTCTGATAATTAGTGATATTGAACATTTTTTCATGTGCCTATTGATCATTTGTATGTCTTCCTTGGAGAATTGCTTGTTTAGGTCTTCTGCCCATTTTTGGATTGGGTTGTTTGTTTTTTTCTTATTAAGTCGTATGAGCTGTTTACATATTCTAGAAACTAAGCTTTCGTCAGTTGCATCTTTTGAAATATTTTCTCCCATTCAGTAGGTTGTTGTTTTTGTTTTGCTCATGGCTACCTTTGCTGTGCAAAAGCTTATAAGGTTAATTAGGTCCCATTTGCTTATTTTTGCTCTTATTTCTATTGCCTGGGTAGACTGCCCTAGGAGAGCATTGCTGAGACTTACGTCAGAGAATGTTTTGCCTATTTTCTTCTATGAGATTTATCGTGTCTTGTCTTATATGTAAGTCTTTAAGCCATTTTGAGTTTATTTTTATGTATTGAGTGAGGCAGTGCTCTAACTTCATTGATTTACATGCTGCTATCCAGTTTTCCCAACACCACTTGCTGAAGAGACTGTCTTTTCTCCAGTGTATATTCTTGCTCCTTTGTCAAAGATTAATTGAGCATATAGGTCTGTAGGTTTGTTTCTGGGCTCTCTATTCTGTTCCATTGATCTATATGCCTGTTTTTATGCAATTAGGCAAATCAGAACCCAGGAGAGTCCATTTTGGGAATATGGTGAAATGATAGAGAAAGTAGAATTTTGTGATTGTTTTCTGCAGAGTGCTCTTCTACTCTGATTTCTATAGCACTTACTATCGTACCAGCTGGAAATTAGAGTAGCCTACAAAATAAAAGTGAGATCACAGCACTTGGATGCCTAGGACTCTTCAGTGCCTTCCCAGTAGACTGAGAATAAAATATGAACCCTTCACTTTGGCTAAAAAGACTCACATGGGTTAGAGACAGAACTAGTCGGCAGAGAAATAGTAACTGAAGCCAGGGAAAGAGCAACAGATAAGCAATAAATATTCTTGAAAGTATTAACATTAAAAGTGTGATTATAAGAAAAACTGTAATATGACAATGAGTAAGAAAACCAACAGAATTAGGAAGGAACCACAAAAGGATATTCTATGGAGAAGGAGAAGGAAGAAGAGGAAGAGGAGGAAGAGATGGAGAAGGTGGCAGCAGCAAGTGTACTTCAAGAAAGAAATGGTGGTTGGCAGTGTAACAATTGTGTGTGGCTTCCAGTACAAGATGCCTGCCAAATAATTTATCTCTTGTGTCAGTCAGCTCAGTCAAACTGTCACAGGAAAATACCAATGACTGGGTGGCTTAAGCAACAGAGATTTCTTTTATTACTATTCTGGAGGCCAGAACACCATGAACAGAGGGTTAGCATGGACAGGTTTGGGTGAGAACTTTCTTCCTGGTTTGTAGCTGGCCCATCTCTCTGCATCTTCATATGAGCTAATCTTTGTGTACACAGGGGAAGAAAGGGAAAGAGAGAATAAGAGAGAGAGAGGGAGCTCTAGTATCTCTTTTTATAGGGGCATTAATCCCATCATGAAGTCCCCATCCTCATGACTTCATCTAAACCTAAACGTAATTTATTCCTAAAAACCCCATCTCTAAATATCATCACATGAAGAGGGTTAGTGCTTCAACATATGAATATTGGGGGCACATAAACATTCAGTCCATAGCACCTTTTCTCCTCTACAAAATTTCATGGCAAGATAGAATAAGTAACAAATAATCTCATAGCAGCATGGCCTACTAGGAAGGATGTGTCAATAGACTAGAAACACTAAAGTATTTCTGGGAGTTAGAAAGTGGATGGCATTTAATTGATGGGGAAACATAATAGAGCTGAGGGAATCAGAACTCAGTATAGATAAATGACTGAAAATCTGACAAGTGTATTTTTTTTTAAGAAATACACATGAAAAATTGCTAAGATCAAAAATAGAAAGAGCTGTGGTTGAGGGTCAACTAGTTTGAAAATTGTTTAAATGATTAGCAGTAGGACTATAGAATAATGACCCATCCTTAGCTGTCAGTTGGATGGCTGCCACATTTTTTTTTTTCTTTTTTTCTTTTTTCACATTTTTCTTTAAAATAAAGTTTAATAGGAAGAAAGAAAAGCTTAATAAAAGTTATGGGAGAATTCTGCTGTTGGAAGACTACTCTGAGCATTTTTTTAGGAGAGGACAAAAACTAGAACAATGCACTATATAATGTTAAGGGATACTGAGATGGACAGAGATCTTCTAAAACTTAAAGGTAACCTTTCTACAAGCACACAGAATAGACAGCTTGACTGTGAATCCCCAAACTCTCACCATGACCAGGACTCCTGTGATCATCATCTGCATTCACTCTGGAGGAACAGTGACTTTACATGAGTGAAGAAACCAGCTCAAGCAATGAATATTGAGCTGCCTTGAACATATTTTATAAATATAAACAAGCAGTCTAGATTCATCAAACACTTAAGAAAAATTATCGTGTTACCTAGGTATCAAACTGAAACAAAATCCTTAAAACAAACACACAAACCAACAAATAGGGGTATCAATATCTAAGAAATAATGTTTAAAATGAAAGGTGAGATACAGAGAAAGGAATAAAAATCTAATTTGCTTCCACAAATTTATTTTGGAAATGTACTCTGCTTATGTTCCATTTTCAGCCTAGCTTTCTCCTAGTTCATAATTTAGTCTCTGATAATTCAGTCACAGTTTTGCCCTGTGTTGGTAAACAAATCTTTAATTTTGCTTTAGACATAGTTTTTCTATTTTAACTTATGATTATTTCTGGTTGATTTGCTTATCTAAATCCAACTCATTAGGACCCGATGCAAAAACATAGGCATTTGAATGGTACTTTATATCAGTTAGAAATGCTTTCTAGACAAAGATTCAGTTAGTCAACCTGTCACCTGGAAATAGGTGGTCTCAGGGTTGGCAGGTTAACAATTTCACCAACAGCTCAACATCTGTCCACTTGCTCTCTTGTCTTCAGTGTCCTGGCACTTTACCCATCTGTTCATTGCTTACGTTCACAAAATGACTGCGGCAGCCTCAGAACTATTGTTCCATTCATGACAGGACAGAAACACACTGGCGAATGTGAACCCTTTCTCTGATGTATGTCCCTTTGATAAGAGGGAACTTCCCTGTAAGCTTCCAGAGGAGTGTCCCTAGTTTTTCATGGACAATGCTTGACACTGCAAAAAACAACTTCTTTCTTAAAATCAAAGAACATGACACAAGTCCCTTGAAAGAGCGAAATAAAACAACAACAAAAGCATAAATAATTTTTTTTTCCCCCAAAATCTTGGCTGTGAAGTAAAGGAATACAATGCTGTGGCAATTAAAGGAGAGATGGCGCTAGGGAAAATGTGTATGTAGGTAATCGTTTATATGTATACATACATAGACACGTACACACACATGGTTGCTGCTATCTTGGTGTTGTTAATAGGTGTTGTTAATAAGAGAACCTTGAGCATGGATACAACTTGGCTTTAATCTCTTCTTTTAGGCATTACCTATGGACATAGTTTCTGTTTTGATTTCTCACCCACAGAACGACAACACTCAGAATCTCTTCTAATCCACAGAATAACACACTGTCTCAAAAGCATTAATAAACACATCAAATTTCACAGAAGGTTTTCTCAGATATATGCAGAAGAAGATTTACATCTTATATTCACAATAAATAATTTAAATCCTCTGCTGGAATTTTTTCTTCTCCCATGTCCCCAGGTTATTATTAAATTACGTCCTGATTTCCTGGAACTGTCTTGATTTGTTCTAGTTTTTGACAACAATTACTGAGTATCCTCTTCTAGTGTCCTAACTTAGCCATAAAAATTATATGTTTACTCTACTATGCCTGGGTCAAATAACCATAAAGGCAAAAAGGAGAAGATGGGAAGGTGACTCTTTGAACTGGGCTGACTGGAATTTCCTTTCATTCCTTTCCCACCTCTGTTTTTCATACTTTAATTTATAGATGATCTTTCTTTTCAACTGCCTTGAGTTTGATCAACACTCAGTTCCTAGGTGCAATGTCCTACCACGAGAAGACTTACTAAAAATCTATTCTCAACTTAAGTATGAATCCCTCAGAAGGGATTCTCATACCTATTGTTAAAACTTAACAAAATCTCTTCAAATATTAAAAGAGAGAAAGAGCAAGAGAGAGAAGGATGTTTTAGGCCAACAAAAAGAAAAAAGGAAAATGAACTACTGATAAAGTTACATAATTAAAAATTTTTAAAATTTGGAGGTAGGTTTTTTAATTTACTGAAGAAATTTTTCCAGGACAAAAGGACAAATACTTCTACTATGAAGGGAGAAAATAGTGTCCAGGTGGTGCAAAACAACGCATCAGTTTTGGGGGCAGAAACTGAAGGCAGATCATTTGGACTGCTCTCTCTTCGAAGGAGGCAAATTTTCCTGTAGATAGCAAATGTGTAAGCCTTATTTTGAAACAGACACTATGAGATGTAAAGGGGCAGCTGACTGGCGATACTGAGGATTGCCAGCTGATGTTCCTATCAAAGCGAGAAAGTAGATAACAAACATAAACTATCAAGACACAGAATTGTTTAATTTGTTCAATATTCTAGGTACTTTAAGATCAGGATTCTTTTGCTAACTCTACTGTGATGTAGAATTTTATATGTCTTCCTAAAATTAGTTAAGTTTGCATCAAAATCACGAAGAACGGATGAATAGAATTTGAATTGCAGGCTATACTTTGAACAACTGTAATGGTGACCATTCTCAAAAGTTCAGTTGTGAGGCTGTGCACATCACCCTTTTAGAATCCTCAGAGCAGACGCCATGGCTTGAAAGGTGCCTTGCACAAGGTGTACTCTGCATAAAAACACTGTCCAAATAACTAGGCCACCTCCTTCACTTGTTTTCACTCTTTTCCATTGTTTGCTTCTATGTCAGCACTTAACAGTCTGGCCTTTAACTTGCTTCTCACTTCTGGCTTTCCCATTCCCCCATTCAGGGGTCTGTTTGTTGACACCCATCACTAATTATTGTCCCCTTCAAGGCTGCTCCTGGCTCATGACTGTTACTGCTGTGTCAGAGTAGGTTCACGCGTGTCCGCTTTTGCCAGCATCTACATCAGATAATCAATCCACCATGTTTCCTTTGGGATTCTATTACATGGGTTTTGTTTTCACTCAAATTCACCCTATCATAAGAAATAAGTGAAAAAATAAAAACTCAATGAAATATATATGCTACAGTGTATTATATAGACTTATGAAAATAATGCATATTTGTATTGCCAGTTTATGAGTGAAAACAAATTCTCTATATGCTATGATTTCTAAAATAAGATTGATGAAAAACAAACATAGGAATTTGTCTCTCTTTTTACAGCATCCTTTCACAGTATAGTGTAACTTTCACTCTCCTTTGAGAATTGACTTTAATGAATTAAACTAAAGCCTCCTTGAACAAGATAAAAACATTTCTAGCATCAAAAATTCTCTCACTCATCATGTGTGAGATTTCATCATTCCTTAGTCTTATTGATAATTTTAATTTATTAATTTTCCATGTATTTCAACAAAATAACCAATAAAATTCAAAATAATTGTCATGCTACTAAAATGATCCTTTATTAAATTACTTATTAAAGGATAATATAGAATCATTTGTATCAACAGTTATTTTTTTACAAAACAGTAATATTCTAAAAATACAAATTTGTCATCAAAAGTGTTATCTCAAGAACAACATGGTAGAATGTTGTTCTACCTAGCTACTGAGTAAGTATTTAAACTGAAAACACAAAACTCATCTTAGAAGAAAAATACAGTTATCTTTGGTTTTGTCACAATTACATACAGGAACAAAACTACTTCTCCATTGACTAGATAAAATATTTTCCTCTAAACCATCAGATAATATGCATTGAGGCATTATTCAATTACCAACATACAGTAAATCAGCTGTTGATAAAATATAGGATATTAATTCTTTTCATTATATATTTTAGTAATACCACTTCACATCACCATTTTCAGTCTAGGAAGCACAAATCTTAGTTTAGCATCCCAGGCAAAAATAACCTTTATTTAAGCAGCATTCTTCAAGTTCTTAATTTTATTTGATTTGAAAAACATAATATTGGTTGTGAGCAAGACTCATCAACTTTAGATAGCCAGAGGTATCCTTATGACCTAGAAGTATTATTTAACACAGAGAACACGTAATAGTATCTATAAGAAGATTTTTTTTTTACTAAATTCACACATTTTAGAATTTTGATTTTTAGTTTTCCATCCAATATGCTGTGTGGAAAAAATTAATAGAGTATAGCTAAAATAAATCTTTACAGTGACCTATTCTTGTTTCATTGTCTGTCTTCCAGATTCTCTTGTATCCAAATCTGTGGGTTCAGTTCTGGTCTGCGAGGGGGTGCTCCTTTCCTGTTTTCAATCCCTTAGTTTTATAATTTTAGGTTTGTGGTCAAAGTTTGCCTCTTATTCCTTAAATCTTCTAAAGGATTCTACAATATATAAAGTATCAGGTTACAAATCTGTAACTACTCTTAAGACAATGACATCTGTGAGGGCAAGTGATACGTCACATTTATCTGGTTTTCCCAATAAACGACTTTGTCTCTGGAGTTGAAGCTACTTCTATTTCAACATGTTTTTTAAAAATGGATGTATACTTCATTTTTTTGCATGTTTTAGCCAGCCTTCCTGCTTTGCAAACACATTTAGTGCTCTCTCTAGTATATATCTATCTTTAAATGAAAATTTTAAAGCTTTATTAATTCTAAAACAATGATTTTCTACAAATAAGGCAAATTCACATATTTTCAAGTCACCCTTTATATTTAAAATAGCTCTTGACTAACATTTTTATGTTTAGAATTTACACACTTATTGGATATAATGATATTATTCTTTCTTACTTTGGCTTAGAGATATCAGATATTAACTAGCATGGATGGATTATCTTTTCAAAATGTGGGAGGGCCTTTCTACCATTTACCACATAGTAAAATTATTATTGATAATAGTAAAATAACATACAAGATTCATCTGTAAATCATCTCTCTCCACAAACCAAAAATAAATCCACACTAGTTTTCTAAAAAGTTAATTTCTTAAGAGTTTTAGAAAATATTATGAAAAATATAAAATGTCAGTGGAAATATATTGTTAATCACACATTTGTTTCAGAATACTTAGGTATAATATATATTTTTTATGCATATACATAAGAAAAAGTAAAACGAGTCTTTTCATTTTAAGATCTTAATTTATCTTCTTTAACTCAATCACTAACATGGATTAAAGCCTAATTGATTTGGTTTTTCTACATTTTTACCTAATATATTTGATTTTTATCCCAATCATTTGAGATTGCTACAATACGCAATAAAAAACTGCTCAGTTGACAGCTAAAGAATAGGTTTGAAGCAAAAATATATGCATAAATATAACTGAAAATGAAAGGAATCAGTATTCAAAAACAGGATCTGTCAAGCAATTCTCTGTAACGATTCCAATCAAGTACAGTCACTTAAATATTCCATTTAAAGTATACTTTGCTATTATAAAACACTTGCATAAAATAAGAAATAGAATTCCATGTACAGTTCATGACATTTTTTATTCATGATAATCCTATCATTTCTTCACGCTATTTCAAATGCCATTACCATAATCCTTTAAATATTTTTTGCCTTCAGCTTCTTATAATATCTTGGTATACCAAGTGAAGAACATTTCAAACAAAAGGACATTTTCCACTTTATGATTTGATGAGAAACTGAGTTTCAAATAGATTCTTCTGATGTATTCATGTATTTTCCTACTTTAGAATTATATAATGTATTAAACTTTCTTCTCTTTTAAATGTGAATTTTGAATGACAATATTTTTATCATATCTCAACACAAATTCTCTTCTAAACTAGCTGACATTATTATTCCTTTATTTCAAACTTTGATTTCCCACTCTTTTATTTGCTAAATGGCCTTTATATGCTTTGATCCTTTTTTGCCTATTAATGAAGGACTTATTCTTTTAATTTATCATCTTTCACCCAGATCTTCCACTTCATTATTATTCCACTTTCTCTAATAATCTCTTTATCTCTGAATAAGCTCTGTTTTCCCTTGCTTATGTTTTCAAAATGACATCAGACACACACATTTTGCGGTAATGCCTAGAGAAATATTGTAGTTAGTACAAATTCTTTGGGTGAAATTCCTATTATCATTAAAAATATTTAGCAGCTATTCTTGAATAACTAGTCATTTCAATTTAAAACAGATCCAACAAAAGCATAATTTAATCTTTTCTTTCTGTATTGAAAGATTTTCTACCGATTTAGCTTGATTTGTACATAAAAATAGTTGATAAGAGTTCTTGTTTGCTGTATAATGTAAATAAAACATACACAGAGAATGAGAGATTGATAAATAGATATATATATATAATGTATATTAAACTAGGTACCAGTAATATATATCATATATAAAATGGTGTCATTTGCAATAAGCTTATGCATTTAACTATTAAAATAGCTTGACAGATTCAGCTTTCTCCTTACAAGTTAATATCACTATTGGTAGAATGTCTACATTTTAACATATTTATAAAATAGATATCATAATTTATGTTGATTTTTTTATATTTGTGGCAATTTTTACTTATTTATAAATTATGAAGAATGATAATCATATTGGAGTAAACAGCTACCCTACAGATGAAATTATTAAACACAGGAGAAACAATAAAAAGGAAATAGAAAAATATCAAACTTTACTACTGAAACCAATAATTATTTCTCTAAAAATACCAACAATACAAGGAATCTTCGACAAGTGTGATGAAGGCTCAAATATGGAATACACGAATAAACCCATTAAAATAATAACTTCATAAACTGGGTATGTTCATATACACACAAACAAAGAAATGCATTTGAAATACAATATAAATTCAATAATTTGAATGAAACATAATTTGATAAAATTAACTGAAGAAGTGACTGAAAATTTGAATTGTCCATAATGTCATTATAGGAATTAAAAGATATTGCCAGCCATGTCTCTTTTAAAATTCACTGAGTTCACCTGTTTTCATACACATTGTTTTTAAGTACAGTGAAAGATAAGATATTACCCAAACACTTTAAAAATTCATATAACTAAAAAGAAAAAAAGCAAAAGAAAGTAAAAGATATTACTAGAATCTTTCATCTCTCTTATGAATAGATGTGGAAAAATCTACAAAAAGTGCCAGAAAAATCACACCCAGCTAAGTACTTGGTTTGTTAAGGCTAGTCATTATTTCAGCTCCAAATATTATTCTCAGCAGATGACAAAAAGTTGATTAAATTTCAAAATCTATTCATGAATAAAAACTTAGAAACCTAAAAATAGAAGATACATTTCATAGATTTGCATTCTGAGGAATAGAATAAATCTACAGAAATATTATAAAGATAAAACTTTCCATTAAAGTCAAAAAGATGAACAAGTCTTCACTTTGTACTATGTCTATTACTGAACAGTTTGCTGACAGTTGTAGACTACCTTATAAGTGAAAAATAAATAAAATCATAAATGATGAAGAAAGCAACACTTACCAGGATTTTTCTGAATATATCATTATGCAACTTTAGTATACAAGGCAATAGACTGCAAAGTATTACACTTAATAGTAAAGTTTATATAGATGTCCAATATAAAATGTAACTCTTCTAACTGCATTATCTAAATGAAAGGAAGCAAATCATGTTCCTTCCCAAGAATGCTGCTATATGAAGAGATGTATGTGATTCATAGATCAAAATCTTATAGTCAGTAAAATCTTTTTATGAAAGATTTTCTTTAAATGAAACAATTGGTTCTTATTTTTTTTTCACAAAAAGAAGAAAAATGAAAAATGTATGAAACGAACAATTACAGATTGAATGAAGGGCTAAAGCCCACGTCCACTTCAGTGCCTAGTGTTGTAGAGGTACCACCTTGTTCTGTGCAGCTAGCACACATTTTTCTCTATGAATAGACTTTATTACAGCTTCCCCAAATAATATATAGACAATAATGTAATAGTAAAGTACCTTATCATCCAGAGAAAGATAAACTTCCTAGTTTATTGAATTTTCTAGTTTATTGAATAGTTTTGTAATTTTGCATCACAACCTTTTAGTTAATTAAAATAAAAGAGAAAACATTAAAGATAAATTCAAAATGTCCTTTCCTGTCCTCCAGCCTCAAGCTGTCCTCTCTGTCCTGGATAGGTAGATGGAGAGACAGATAGATGGGCAGACATTCCTTGCTCTTTTACTCTTCGTTTAAAAAAAAAAAAACAACTTAGGAGAGGGGGATTATATTTGGGAGTATTTTCGCAGTTCAATCCATATACTTTTAAAAATTACTGCACTAAAATATTATTATGGTGGAGAGAAGCCTAAGAAAGTTTCCTTGTGAAAGTACTGTCAGTAGTAATCAATATGATTACTAAAAAAGATCCTGGTTTGGTAAAGCAGAAAACCTAAAAATTATTCTTTTATCTAACAGAAGAAAAACCCTATGCTAAAATATTCTTACTTTTAAAGTAGGGTTTGTAATCTGTATATTCAAGCTCTAAATATCCTGTTTCATTCTCTAGCATTCAATGAAACAAGATATACTTCATCGTAGTGCTGCTTTTATAATAAACTTTGATTTTCAATCTGAACATTAGCTATCACTTGGGTGATCTAACAAAATAAGGCAGATAGTGAACCAAACTGCCAGATTTTGTTTTAATTTGTATAGACCTAGGCATTTATGTTATATTAAAAAATTCACTAGATAATTCAAATGTACAGACAGGTTTGAGAACTGCCTAGAATCAAAATCAAATTGCCAGGTTTGGTATTTGAAATTAACATTTATCAGATAAGATTTTCTATGTAATACTCAAACTCGAGGGAAACCTATCTGTTAACTGGAATTTCGGTGAGTGTATTAAAAAAAGCAGATGTGAGTTAAGGTCTCTGCAAAACTCTCAATTTCTATATAATTACAGAAACATAAAAGAACATCATATAAGAGAGCTGCTCAGTGAAAAATAAAACTCATCATTTTGTTAAAACATTATTATAATGGATGATTTTAAAATCTTTGTCGTGTAGTTCAACATCTGCATTTAACTCAGACTGAGCATCACTTGATTTTTAGTTGTGGTTTTTATCTGGTTCTAGGTATAATGTGTGATTCTTGATTCTTATTATTTTGGATATGTGTTAGGATACTGGTGATCCTATCTGAATCTTTTATTTCAACAGGCATTTGCTCTGTTCAAGTTGAGCATGTAGGTTCTGGTCTAATTTGTAAACTGTAGTTCCATTGACATCTTAGCTTGCTCAGATCTTGCAGTGCTGGTCTTGTCTTTATTCTTCTGGCTCCAGGAGAGCTCTGTCTCTGCCTCTGCCAGTGATACCCACTGGGGCAGAAGGCACTGCCTGGGGACCCCCCATGATGCTGGTTAGGTGGTGAGGAAGCTGGACAGAGAATGTTTCCTCTGGCCTGTTCACCACATACCTGGTACCATCAGCTTCCAGTTTATCTTTGCTGGTGGTGTTATGGTAAAGAAATACCTGTCTGAGTAGCCTTCTACCACTTGGTGAGAATCAGAAAGTCCTGAGACTAGTTTGCCTTCTGCTCGTGGGTGGAAGATGACCATGAAATACATGACTTCTTGGAGCCCTGATGTGGTCAGATCAATTCTGTAGGTGCCAGAGATGTTGGGTGATGGATGGGTCTGTCTGTCTGTCTGGCTCACTGGTGCTGTCACTGCCACTGGGTGTGAATCAGGTGATGAATCTCCCTACTACGTCTCTACTGAGCTTATTCTTTCCTAGTCTTTTGGTCAGAAAGCAGGTTTCTCTGAGTGTGTGTGTTTGTTTCCTATGACTCCTGGAAATTCTGGGTAAACTACAGCTCGGGAACTCACCGAAGTGTACTTCTACAAGACTTAAGGACCCTAGCCAACCTATCTTCTTTCTACCTATCAATCAGAATACTTTTATGATTGTTAAATTATCTCCAGAGTATCTTGTTGTATTCAGAGGCTAGAAGAAGAAAAGAGCGAATCTATGCCATCTAATCTGGGACTAGAAGTACAGAAATTAGAAACTTTTTAATAAGTGGAATTGCTGTCAAAATTAGTTCTTTTAATAATTAGTATAGCTAGAGAGGATAAAAAATCTGTATTAATAATAAAATGTATACTCTTGTACAATTGTCTTTATACTTTATTGTCAACAAAATAGTAGAAATCCATAGCTCCAACAAAATTTTGACCTGAATTTCTCCTTTTCTATTTTCTCAATCTTGGATCAAATATCAAGTGATCATTTGAAAGTTTTCAGGCTTTTTCCCATGGGTTCTGTTAATTTCAACCACAAGGATAGCTCTCTCTCTTTTCCTTTTAATATGCTCTACTTCCCTCTTACCAGATTTATTTTTATTTAGTAATATTATTGGCTTCCATTCTATTCCATTCCATTTATTTCTTACATCTAATTAGTTATAACATCTTGTATTATAACATTGATTATTTAAAACTATAAATATTCTATAATAGATTCAAACTTAAAATTAAAAAGTAAATGATCATCTGTTATGATATAATTGAATCAACTAATTTAAAATTAGCCAATAATCAAAATACTGAGAAAATGATTCCTAAACTAAATAACTCAGGACATTTTTTTACTATTAAATATGACCTGCAATAGTAACTATAATTCGGGTAGCCATAGAAACATAAAAGTAAACCCAAGTCCATATCCATCTATTTGATAAGATCCAGTAGAAGTATATCATAAGGTCAAAGGTATTCACACTCATTACCTAAATTTATTCAACAAGTTTTCTATTTGTTAGAATTTGAGAAACTTTGGAAAACATGAAATAACAAATAATTAAACAGTGCACATATTAAGCAAATATAAAATGTAGATTTGTATAGTTTTCCAGTCAGCTATTCTTGGGCAACTTGTTCAAGTATTTAAATTAAAAAATTTTTTTTTTCAATTCACATAGAATTTTAGAATATATTTTCAGTTATTTTATGATTATTCAAAATATCTCTACATTATAGTAAAATTTAGTGAGTGTGCATGACTCAACAATTATATTTTTCTTTCAGAGGCATATGGTATATAAATAAAAAATGTAACATATGTGTGGGACTACTGTTTATTGCTGCACAGAATAAGGTACAAATAGTATTCTCCTAAGAATTTTTAAGTGTGGCTAAATCTAAACTCATCTATCGTGAACTACTGAATAATGAAGCTCTAATCTGCAATATGTTTCCTTATTTCTCCATACCTCTCTTATAAAGAAATGTCTCAGCTACGATAGGATTTCTAGGATCCAATAGTAGTGATAGTCCTTGATAATGAGATAATATACATTAGCTCTTTAGACATTATACTGCAGATTAATCCTTATTCGTAAAAAGTGTTTCTCCATAGAATGATTAAATAGTTTAAATACAATTCATGTAGAGTTTTACACTTTTCATAATATATTTTAGATAATCAATTTATGCTCTAGGGAAAATTGATAATTACACTTATGTTAAAATTAAAGAAATTAAAGTTTTCAAGAGAATTAGAAGAAAATAGCAAACTTAATTGTATCTTTGTGATGAACTAAAATTAAATATCAAGTTAGAGTGTCAGAAATTTGACTATTTAAGTAGACAGTTGATGCATTCCTGTCACTGTACAGAATAGAGGAAAATTTGCTAATAACAATAAAAGACTGAAGTGCACATTAATTGTACTATACTTGGTATTCTCAGTTATTCTAGAACTGAGCTGTATTTGACATTTCATCAAGTTTTTCATTCTGCAAAAGCAATGATACTAGTACTAAGAATAGATAACAGATGACAAGTTTTGAAGAGAAACTTGAACTTACTAAAATATTGTAATACAAAATAAATGTCCTTTGGATAGAAATACATGTATTAAATATAAAAATCAATATTTACCTCATTGAAAAATTTATGAGGTGTTAATTTTCATTTTACAAATAAAAATGATCCTATTTATTATTAGTAATTACTATTTAACTTTGTTTTGAAAGTTTCACTATGTAATAACAGACTAGCTATGATGGATTAAGGGGTATCAAACTACTTTACTGATTGAGAATAAATTTAAAGTCATAGAAAATATATAAAACAATTGTTTTCAGAATTTGGACAGCAGCAGCCCTCGTCTATGATTCTGGGGATAAGTTACATATTTAAAGTGTACTTCACAGAGGTCTGGATGTTGCACAAAGCTGGGAGACAACCAACCAGCCAGAATGAAGACACCTCACTGAACACTCTAGGAATTCAGTTCAGTCTCAGAAATGGCTCTGCCTTAGTCGTAAGAATACTCTATTCATACAGTGAGAGTTACTCGAGACAGGCCTACTGAAGACAAATCCAGGAACCCAAAGATCAAGATGACTTGCCAGTGAAACTAGAGCAAAAATCAATACTAAGTCTATACCCTAAACAGTATAGTATCCACAGTCTCCAGTGTACAATAGAAAGGACTAAATACATGTAGACATAGGAACATGTTCCATAACCAAAGGGGAAAATTCACAGATGATGATGTTATATAATTATAAAAGAAGAAAAAAAAAGGTTTAAAACAAACATTTAACAAAGAGAATGAACATAATGAGTGGAAGGTTTGAGAATCCCAACAGAAAAATGAAAATTATTAAGAAAAAAAAGGAATAAAATGAAAATTCTATAACTGAGAGAGAGAGGTTCTCAGGAAAGGTTCAGTGTGATGTGTGATTTGCCAAAGCACACACAGACACACGTGTACACATTCAAACAGCTGCCTCTTGAGAGGGCTTTTTATACTGATATTTAGAGCAAAAAAGTGGTGAAAATTTTAAAAGAAAGATTTAAAGAGATGGGTATTTCTCCAGTTACAGAACTTGAATTTCAGAGATCACACTGGACAGTCCTGAGGGTGGAATGTCAGAGAGGTATGAGAATTAGTGTCAGAAAGAGACATGTGCAAAGCCACTTGATGAGAATGTCCTGTGGGATGCAGACCACTTCAGTGATTAAGGGAAACATGGATGTAGGGCATAATGAGATTTTTCCTGGTAGTGTTCTAGAAAAAGTTGATAACTGGCCTCCTTTCGGTGACAGCCTTTGAGCAATGGTAATAGTGAAGGAGGGAGATTTAGGTGAGGAGAGTGCAAGAGAGTCTCATCAGAAGCACAAACTCTACAGGGGGTTCTTTTATATCTTGCAGGGAGCAGTTTTTACACTGGACTGTGAAGCGTCTGCTGTAACCATTTTATTCTAGTCAGTGTTTGTTTCAGAAAATAGGAATGTATTTTATATACTTTAAGAATTGATAAATCTTGCAATATTTCAATTTTTCATTATTATTATATTTGTTATGATGATCTGTGGTCAGTGACCTTTGATGTTACCATTGCAAAAAGATTCTGACTCTCTGAAGGCCCAGATAATGTTTAGTATTTTTTAGCAATAAAGTATTTTTAATTAAGGTATGTATATTATTTTTCAGTCTTAAAATCATCATACACTTAATAGACTACAGTATAGTGTAAATATAACTTTTATATGCACTGAGAAACCAAACATTTTTATGATTTTTGAAAATCGTATTATGCCTTCCCTCTTGGAACTTTGTTCTAATCTTATTTTATACCTCAATTTTGTTCACTGATTTTATTTAATTCTTAATTCTGTTTTAAATTTATTTTTCCTTCTTTTTCTTTTCTATCTTTCTTTTTGTCTCACCTTGACACAATTTCAACTCTCCCTATTACTGTTTCTGAGAGTCACACCTTCTTGTTCTTTGTTAAGAATGCTAAATCTTTTCATAGATCATTTGTATTTTATTCAACAATATATTACTTTGAGATCTACATCATTGATATGACTCTCCTAAATATTTACCCCCTTGTCTGGTTCTAAAGGTATCCTTAAAGACCACATGATAATTTATCTTTTCTCATTCTGGAATTAGGATAGGACTATCTACACAGTGTTTTCAAGAGTGAGGCTGAGTTATTTAACAGCTTCATCCCACGGTCTCTATTTTTTTCTTAATCATTATATTTTTAACTCTGCAATGGGAGAACAGGGTGATGCTTATTTCTCAACTTGATTACAATACCCAAATCTCAGATGGACTTTTATCATAGGCTAAGTGGATTAACCAACAAACATTTACTTACTTACTGTTTTGAAGACTGGAAATTCCAAGATCAAGGTCCCTCAGGATTTGATTTCTGTTGGAGTCTGTCTTCTTGGCTTTCAGAGGGCTGTCTTCTCACTGTGTTCTCACATGGGGAAGAGGAAGAAAAGAGAAACTCTCTTTTTTTCTTTCTCTTTTCTTCTTTGTCTAAGGTCACAGTTCTATGAAGGTAGGGCCCACCTTTATGAACTCATTTAACCTTAATTATCTCTTAAGAATCCTTTCTCTAGCTAAAGTGACCTTGAGGGTGAAGACTTCAACATATAAACTTTGGTGAGGGGTACATAATTCAGTCCACAGTAGGGTCTCAGGATCAAAAAGTGATAGAGGACAGAGCCATATGTCATATGGATCAGTAGGCCCTTGACTGTGTACTATACAGTCTTTGAAAACCAGCACTATCTCAGAGACTGGCTAGGCGGATGAAGGGCAGGTAGAAATTAGAGAGACTATCACTTAAAAGGACTATTTAAATCATCAGACCCAGCTTTAAATTTGACAGGTATGAAATCAATTTCTTTTCCATTACCTATTGGGCAGAAGTTTATGATAATAAATTATAAAAAAGGAAAAAAATATATTTCCTTTGCTTAAGCTGAGTATAGTGTAAATGTATTTACAACCCAGATATTTAATCCCTCACATGTCAAATATGAAGTTAGGGAAAAAGTATGGAAATAAAGAACACCTAAACAAATTGAAAAACAGTGAGGTCATGACAAGGAATATAAAAAAATTAGGAAAGATAACGTGATTGTAAGAGTGACAATTTTGGATAGTCCAGGAATTTTTTGATGTGTGTCTCTTGTCCTGACTTATTTATTAATAATAAAATTTTAATCTTAAAGTGTTTCAGATTGCTTAGATCCTTATAAATAGCTTGTCATAGCAGAAAGCAGAGAAGTTATCAAAGACTATCAGTGATTTATAAAGGACTTGGGAGTCAGTTTGAAGAAGTTCTAACAGTCAACAATGGGATCGTTTGAATATCAATAAAAGTACTAATGCAACTGATTGAAATGCATATATATTTTCAGTCAATCCCATAAACCTATCCTCATGGGATTATTTCAACTCATAAATTAAGAAATTTAGAATTAGAATATCTTGATTGTGCATTTCTAAAAAGATAAAAGAATAAAGTATGATCATCAATAGCTTCTAACATCACAGATAAAAGACAACTAAACCATATGTGTTTCAAATAACTATGAAGTATTCTTGATGAGACACAGAGTGAGAGAGAGAAGAGAATCTAATCAGGTCTCTGAAAATTGCTAATTTAGAAATAATATGACAAGGGCACTTGTTTAACAATTCTACAGTGATGCATTCAGAAGTCCAGAATGTGGTAACACTATACACAGTTTATTCAATAAATAGTGATAGATATAAATAAAGAGAATGAATGTTGGTAATATTAAGAAGTTACATTTTGTTTTAGGTTTATTAATAATGTTTTAGACATGTATTTCATAAGTCCTCATTTTATATAGATTATATAAATGAAATTGTATGATACTGGAATTTGCGTCGAAATAATCCATCAGGGTGTTAGGAGAAGTGTGTGAAGTATAAATAAAACAAAATTGGTCATGAATTGATAATTGTGAGAAACAATAAATTACTACATGTACAGCTGCCTATATTCTCCTTACTTTTAAAATATCTTTAAGATTTGCTATAATCAAAGTTAAAATAAAAATTCTGTTTTCCCTCCAACCAGATCTAGTATTTGGAATTTGTAGAGGTTATTATTTTGATTAAATAGAGGTAATGGTTGGCTAAGTAGAAATTCATTGCTTAAAGGCAGCAATTGATGTCAGAACTAATATCATGGTGTTTTGTCATTAATTTTAAGAAGATACCCTCACTGACTTTCTTGATATATCAATTGTGGCAGGAGATTTTTATTATGCAGCCTGAGTTTCAAAGAAGTTTAGTAGTCAAATCTTTTATTAGGCCCCTGATTTTTATTTGAGAATTTATTTAATGTGATATTTATTTAAACATGTATCAATAAATGAAACACATTAATATTTATGTTTGTCATGGAAGCAGAAAGAAAAAGTGTTAAGAACAATATAGGTAAGAATAAATCATTTGCAGTTGAACTTAGATGAGTGATCTAAGTCTTATATTGCTTCCTTTTGGATGTTATCCTATGTGCTCCACTTCAGTGTTCTCAAAATAGAACATCCATAGGATGCACACTCAATGAATCTTTGTCTCATACTATTAAAAGCATTGAGGTAATTTTTGCAATTTCCTATGACTTCACATGTTGTCCCTGGAGAAGAATATCAATGAAAAAGTTTCAATCTGGAGAGGAGGATGGGATTAACGTGGTAATATTCTACCAATACTAAATTTTGTTTATCCAAAAGGGGAAATTATGTATAAACTCAAATAATGATATCCTTAGACAAGATATTCTTCAAAAGAGATTTACCATACAAGCACAGGGGAGATATATGACCAGCACAAGACACTAAAGTGAGTTTAAGAATACATAAACAAGCAGATAATGAAAGGAAGCAAGCTAGGTAATGACGAGGAAGACACAAGCAATCCACAAGGCCAGGATGTGTTAATCTGGATTTAGCAAATGTTTCTTTGTGGAAATTTATACAAGCTGTTCTCTGGGTACCAGATCATTCAAAATAATTTTAATGCAACTCATATTTAAATCTCTTTCTGCTCAATAAAATAAAAATTCAAATATAAGAGGCAAGTCTGTATTTTTTCTTCTAACAAATATTTAAGCATGAATGCTGTATTCATATTGAATGTATTTTCAAAAAATCTGTGGTCAGTTTCTTAGAATTTTTAATAAAAGAATAATACATAATGGCTATGTATCATGTTAGAGCTTTGGCATGAATATATATTGAAATTATACTAGTATACATCTTCTAAGACTACATTCTTAACTATTTCTAGTGCTTTCTGTGCATAAGTCTTCTTTATATGGATATGTAGTATGTTTAAAACCTGTTCTTTTTCATTTTAATTTATCACTGATGGAACAAAAATTTAATTTTTATTAGTAATTGTTAAAGAGATTTAATTTTCAAATTTCTATGAAAGAGAGGTCTTATTGTGATTAATGTTGCTCAAAACTTTCTGAATTTCTCTTTTAGTTAATTCATTTTTTCCCAAAATAAATGCATTTGTATTTCTCTTGGAGTATTTTAGTGTTGTTTTAATATGAACTTATGTTATTTGAAGTGTGAATTTATATACACACACACACACACACACACACACACATATATATGTATAAAACAATTTATTTTTCTATGAAATGTTTATTCAGAGGTCTAGAATTTTTTTTGATCTTTTTTTCCCAGCTTTAAGAATCTCTTATATATTTAGATTATGCTTTGAAGTACTCTCCCAGTGGGTGTTTTGCTTTTTTCACTCAGCTATGTTTTTTTTAACATACAGTTTTCTTAATTGTATACGATTAAATGTGTTGATATTTTCTTTTTAAGCACTTAGAAGTTTGAATAATAGCTTATATTCCCCACTTGTTTGGGAGGGATTCACTCACATTCTCTATCATCATTTGTCTGGCTTTGTTTTCAAATTAAAATCTTTGATCCACTAGAACTACATATCTTGATGTATGTTATGAGGAACAGATCCAATTTTAAGTTTCTTTACATGATTCTGTAGTTATTCCAGAACCACTTATGTAAAACACTACCCTTTCCATACTAATTTGAGACTGGAGCTTTACATATATGAAATATACATATGCAAATTGATTTTCTGCATTTTCAGAAATGATTTCTTAGGTAGATACTGCTGTGTAAATGATTATAAAAATGTCAATAGGATTGCCACAGGTACAATTAGGCTTAGTTTTTTCTATGAAGGCAATGCTTGGCATAGCAACCAAAACCAAATGAGAAAAAGTTTCTCTTTGTTTTTCCAGTGACCTCCCCATGTGTCTTCTAACATTTAAAATGGCACTGGCTTTAAGTACTTAAAAAAAAATCCTGCTCAGAAGTCCAGTGATTAAGGGATTTACCTTTAGTTCCAAATATTGAATCCTTGCTCCATCATCTACTACTGTCCCAAGGTAACCAGATGGCATTCTAGGCAGTGATACAATCTACAAATTAATTATTTTGGATTATGTCCTCAACTACCATATTTCTATTTCTAATAAACAGACTAGATCACTGATTAGAAAGACTCCTTTTGGTAGCCTAGATGTTAAGACTGAGCCTAAACAGACACAGTGCCCTCCTGGATTTTGCTACCCAGTCCATGTGCCAGTCTCAGTTACTTACAATGTTATTGGCTGTAAGATGAGGAGACTAATCTCAAACTTAGGCACACTGAGGGAAAATGAATATTTCCTCTGTACTAGGGATATTAGCCTAAGTTGTCCTTTAGTGCATTCATTTCCTCTGTCTTATCCTTGATTTATTTTCCAGGGTGGGAAGAAAGTACACAACTTTACATTTAGTTGAGAGCTGGGCTATTCTTTTTGCCTCCCAGCTACTATGTATGTGTATATACATGTATATACATGTATTTCATATATATATATATATGTATATACACACACATTATATATATATAATATATACATACATCAACATAGCAAATCTAAAAGGGAAAACATCAATCATCATTTTCATAATGTTTAACATATTCTTTTTTCATCAATCTAACTGGAACTCCTTTTAAAAAAGAGGATATAAATAAGGTCCATTTATAAGATTAAGAATAAAATGAGCAGGGAGTTCTATGAATGAATTCACCAACTCCTTTCCTCCGGAGTCCTCATGATGTTTGGTTTTCAAAATGTTTATCACCTGGGTTTTAATTCTTTTTTTGGCCTTTATTTATTTACCTTATTTTTATCAACACCTTGATTGTGCTTTTAGAATATGTTACTTTATTTAATTTAAAATTTGTATTGGCGAATAGATCAGTCTTGCTGAGGAAGAAAGAGAGAGGGGAAGAGAAGCAGAAAGACAGACAGAAGGGAGAAAGAGAGAGAGTTAGAGAACTGTTTAGAATTTATGGCTGTGGGATCATCACTACAGGTGACTTCTTGCTCAGATTTACCAGAATTACTTCTCAACTATTATATACCAAGTGGTGATGATTATTAACAAAACTGTTACCCAAGAAGATAGCAACCTGTGTCCATGACTGAAATAAATGCAGTTTCATGAATAGAAATAGACATAGCTTGTTCTCCTACGAAACTCTAGAAAGAATTATATACAAATAACGAAGAAGGCAGGTTATGGTAACACACTAAAGTAATAATACAAGGTGATATACTACTTCAAAAGAAAGTTTCTCTAATTAACTTGAAAATTTGAGATTCACTGTTCAGTCAGTGAATAACCATAACCTTGCTGAAAACAATGCCATATTTAAATTAAAGGCCAAGCTTCCAACAAAGTAGATAAAAGATGCTTTTCTTAATAGTGTAGCTAATAGTCTTAGAAATTTCAAGATTATTTTTAAAATCCTTTTTCAAATAAAATGTCTAGACTATTTGTACTTTGAGGTTTTATTAAAATAATTAATTACTTTATCTTTATTCAGTCCAAAGCTAAACTATTATATCTTCCAAGTCAATATAGCATGTGAAATTAAAGTATTAAAAATTAAATTTCCATAATTAATCTTTATTGCAATGAATTATTTAGAATTAATATGTAATAATTCTAATACTAATTTTCCTTTTGTGTCTTTGCTAAATTAGTTAACCCCTTTAAATAGTCTAAAGATTCTACATGAGAAATAATTTGCCTTGGGAAGGAATGGGCTACTTCAATATAAGAAACATTGGGTAGAGGAAGGATTATAGTTTAGTGGAAGTGTGATAGATGAAGTATTGCTATTTAAAAATCTGTTTACAGGTTCTTTACTACTCAGAAGGATCTTAATAGTCTCTCCATGCTTTGCTCTTTATTTTTGAAAAATATTAAGAGGTATTACCTAAAAAAAGAAACCTCAATGTTGTTTTCCCTCAATTTTTATCAGCTGGAGCCAGAAGTCTGTGTTCTTTTCTTAAGACTGGTTAGCCAAAGTTTAAAACAGAAAAACAATAAAAAAATTTATTTTTCTATTCCAAAGAATAATCTAAGATGGATCATGCTTATTCGAATGTATTTCAGAACACTTCTGTTGTAGGTGCAACCAACCTATGCAATTCATGCTATCAGATTTACCTCAACAACTCATCATAGTTCTCTTTAGAGAATCACACAGTTTAAGATTATCATTGATGAGAAAAGAGTTTCCTAGCTGTGGTGACAAATATTAAATGGTTTTAAACCTAGAGCAGAGAAAAATATTTGGATTTTAAAAAATACCTGCACAGGAAGAAAGCATTATAAATATCCAACAGTAACTTGAAACTTTCTACTGTTCAGCTCTATACCATTGGGTCTGAAGAAATGGATGGTCATCAACTGGTAGTTAGTTTATACCAATTAAATATTTTATTTACACCTGAACTGTTACTAAAGGGAGATATTCCATAAGAATGCCTTCTATGAATCTTCTAAAGATATCCTATACTTTTCCCTTTATTGTTATTGAAGTAAAATGATAAATAAAAATTATATGTATTCATAGTGTACCAGTGTCAAACGTGATATTTTCATATACATATACATTGTGAAACAATCATCCCATTCAACCTAATAAACATATCCATCACCAAAGCAATGAAAAAGCCCACAGACACTGCATTTCATTTAATTTTGCTTATCTATCTACAGTTCTAATTCACCGTTTTAGGGACTTACAAAAATCTAGCAGTCTCAATAGTAATAAAGCAGATACAAACTGAGGCAATCTACTTGCCTTAAGATAAAAATTAATTTTACTATTTGCCATTGAAAAGTTAAAAGATTAGTAAATATGAGTGAAGTTAAATCATGATTGACTTTAAGTCCCAGATACAACAAAGCTCTAAAGTATATTTCTAAAATTAATATGTCTTTACTTATGGTTTGTGATTTTTTTTGTGAATGCTTTTCTAAAATAGAATTGCACATCTAACTATAATTGAGGCAAAATAATATATAATCTTTAAAACTCTAATACACTTTTTACCACTACACAGAGAAAAATAATGGGCTTTCTAATGTATCAGAAAAAGTAAGCTAAAAATCATGTATTAGTCATTGTGTCTCAAATAAGGTTTCTTTGAAACCTTAAACTCACAAGTTTACTCTTTACGAAACAGATTTTCTCCCTGAAATAAAGAAGGGAAATTCACCAGATGTGTCTAAGTGGATGAGAATTTGCCTTAAGAGAAATCACACTTATTTCTTCTTCTCTGTGAATACTAAAATATCTTTTAACTTACTCTATTTTCTGGGATCATAAATTTACTACCTCTCTATTCTAGTGATCACATGATATGTAACATAGTATAAGTAGACAAGTTGCTATTATGATTCAGCCAGTCTCAAATTCACTTGACTGATGAACTACTGCTTTCATAGAGATTGATAATTCTGGCCGAACAGATAAAACTGAGTTTCTCAAATTGTAAAGCCAACAACTAGACACCATGGTAAGGGTAACACAATAAAAAATTACAACCACATCATGTTAATAAATATAACAAAACAGATTAATAAGACAAAATAGCAATGAGTTTAATATTTGTAAGAAATAAAAACATTTAAAAGTGCTTTTATATCTTTTTATAAATAGGAAATTAGGCAGCGAAACATGAAATTTTAAGGAATTTATTTTGTAAGATATATGTCATACTAGAGTCCTTGAGAAAAATTTCTATTTTTCAAAACCTAATACACTAAAATGCAATACAATACTTCAAGGAAAGTAATGTCATTGTAAATATCTATTATTGTAGATAACAGAATTTTGACTCAATTTTATCAGCATATAAAAAGGAGATATTTAAAAAATCATAATCAATGTTTAAAAGATCATAAAAATAGAACTGTGTTTTTGCTCTTTAATGGTGCTCATTTCCTTCCACTAATTCAAAGTAAATTACAAACAATTATTTATGAGTGCATATATGGAAGAAAATCCTTACTACTCATTTCTTGGTTTGCTATTATTATAATAAAGCCCCCAGCAGCTAAATTGTCATTCCTAATTTAAAATACTAGCAGCTAAACAATACATTGCTGCCTCAAATTCTTTTTGGAAGGATGCAGTTATAATAAACAAGGGAAAAATAAATAGTAACAATTTAAAGTTTCTGCCCTACAGGATTTTGAATTATCTGCATGACCTACATAAGCAATTCCTGGGTACTTTAAATACTTCAGAGGATTAGGGTGATAAACAAAAGTTAAAATAAGTATTGCCTGAATTTGCAACTATGTCTCTGATTATATCAGCCAACTGGTACATAGAGAACCTGCCCAAGAATAGCTTGTCTAGTTAAGTTTTCATTTCTGTAAGTAAAGGATATTCACTCCTCCTGAATTGTTTAAAGGTTTCCAGCTGTGGTGTGTGAAATATAATTTATGTGCTTTGTGAGTCCCACTAGTAAGAGTCTTGATATCGTTCCCTGCTTCTCTGCCTTAAGAGACTGAATTAACTCTACAGCTGAGTCTTTAAGGTGGTTAACCCAGACATTTCCACAGGGTTAAACATCAGAGTTGGCCAGGCATTGTGGGATGCTTATTTCACTTAATATTTAGTAGAGAGACTTTCTAAAAATCACATCTGCTCTGTGCTTGCTTCCACCAAGATGGGTACATTGCCCCTTTGCTGACTGCCCGACAGAATGAAGACAGTCACCTTCCTAGCCCACTGAATATGGGGGTTACCTGTGTCCAATCTAGTTTCCTGGAAACATAAAGAGGACTCAGGGAGTCAGGCTGTTGAGTACTAATATAGATGAACCATAGTCCCCTCAGATATGTCTATGCATTTGACTGGATCCATGACTACAATCCATGAAATCCTAACCATCTCTTTACATCTTTGATATCTTTTGTCCAAAAGAAAGTGTTGTCAGAAAAAAAAAAAAAAAAAAAGTAACATGTCCCTCCCTCTCTGTGCTACTCTTCCATAAGGGACCCAGTTCATACCATCCACAGCTGGTTTTCTCAGTTTGAGTTGATTTCAAGTTTTGCTTTATTTTCCTTAGTATACAGTGAATTTACTGAATTATTTCTATTTTGTTTAATCTATTTAGATAATATCTAACCTTTAAACATTTATTTATTGTGGTAAGAACACTTAATATGAGATCTATCTTCTTAACAAATTACTTCAGGCTTATAAAACACTGTACAATACAGTACTGTTGATTATAGATACAGTGCTGTACACCAGACATCGAGAACTTACTCATCTTGCTTAACTGAAATTTTGTGCCAGTTGATTAATGACTCCACCTTTTCCCCTCCCTAGTCCTTGGCAACAAGTATTCCACTTTTTACTATACAAATTTGAATAATTTAGATAACCCATATAAGTGGAATTATGCACTGTCTTTTTGTTACCAGTTTATTTGCCATCTTCTGTCCGTACTTTATTTTTCTAGCTTTGATTTATTGAGATTATTGAATCTTGTCTGTTCTTTTTCTTATCCCATATTCATTTATAGCTACTGCTTATAATTTGTACACAGTATGTCTAGTAATAAAGGCAGCTTTTGCCATGCATATTTAAATTTAAAAAATTGAAAGGTTAAACCTCTCTTCCTAGTAATAAAAATGCTAGAATATTTTAACTATGATCATCTTTATCCAAATACTCTAATATTTTCAGTGTTTTGAGTTATTTTATCTTCATAAAATATTGAGTGTTCTTGTTAATATTGTTATTAATATTATTATTATTTTGTTACAACTACTAGGATTTATTCAGAGGATTTTAAAAACTTTCTAAACCAGAGGAAGGGAGAGGGATGGGATAAATTTGGGAGTTTGAGATTTGCAAATGTTAGCCACTATATATAAAAATAGATTAAAAAAATTAATTTCTTCTGTGTAGCACAGGGAACTATATTCAATATCTTGTAATAACCTTTAATGAAAAAAGAATGTGAAAATGAATATATGTATGTATATGCATGACTGGGACATTGTGCTGTATACCAGAAATTGACACATTGTAACTGACTGTACTTCATTTAAAAAAAAAGTTCTAAAAGTATTTGTGTGTCAATTTTTCTTTTGTATCATGTCAATTTTTCTTTCTTCCTGATACTTTTTCTGTAGATACTTCCTTATTAGGTTTTCTAGTAGGAAACTCTGTTTATCACTATATGTTGCTATTTAAATCTTGAAACATAATATTATTTAAAGCCTTAAGATAGAGATTGAATGCATACTCAAATACAGTAATACAGTAGACTGTGTACCAAGGAGTGAGTAGGGTGATAAAAATCAGCAATGGATAATGAAGTATTCTGGGGCTAGCAACAGCAGGAGGAAACTCCCACCTCGAGGCCTGAAGAGTTAGGTGAGGCAGTGATACTGGCACTAGTAAAGGCTACAGTTGTAAATAGAAACAATGCCAATTGTTTAAGGACTTTGAAGGAGGAACTCCCACCAACCTACGGACCTGTAAGGAGAAAAATTATGGAATAGTTGTCTCAAATTCTGTTCTTTCATTCTCTGATCTCTAGCTGATTATTCTCCAGTGGCTGAAGAGGAGAGGTCACACAAAGCAGAGGTCAAAGTCCAAGAGAGCTGGTTTTTATGACACATTATATTCATCCCCTTCCTCCTTCCCTCCCTCCCTTCTACCCTCCTTCCTTCCTTCTTTCCTTCCCACCTTGCTTACCTCCTTCCTCCTAGAAGCAATTTTTAAAGCAAATTACACACTGTGTACAATGCTACACACTAGAGTTTTATTGGACCCCATGACTTGGTTTTTTGTGTCATGGAGTTGAAACTCAGGATGTGGATAGTTTTTATTTCTCCTTCACTCTTGAAAGATAATTTTGCAAGTTATAGAATTCTAGGTGTTTGTTTTTTCTTTCAACTTTAAATATTTTATTCTACTCTCTCTTTACTTGCGTTGTCTCTGTCAAGAAGTCCACTGTAACCCTTATCCTTGATTCTCTATAGGCTAGAAGCCCTTATCCACAAATCTCTCATTCTGTTTTTCTATCAGTGTTTGGATTGATTGATTCATTGATTGATGCTATGCTAAAGGTTTGAGCTCTGGGTATCTGGCTCTATTTACCTTTATAAGTTTATATTAGATGTTGGATTTTTTCCCTTAAGTTTATAAATAAAACAATTGAAATCTTTGAGGTCTCATGAACCTTAAACAAATGTAGTCAGAAGATTCAGTTTTATTATGTATACATAAATCTGATGGCTTCTATTACATCTAAATTTATAATGACGATCTGCTAAAACACAGCTTTTGGCAAGAGAACTATTTGAAGGCATCTTACACATTTACAGATATACAAAACAGATCTGACATCTTATCAGTTACATTATTTTAAGTGCATATAATCTATTTACAGATTTGCGTGTTATCCTTGAGAAGACTGAATATGTGGGTTAATGGAGTAGTCATTATGTTATCAACTATAGCTGTCATAGCCTAAAACTCTTTTGATTGAAAAGATAATTTTGTAGAGCATCAGGGTGCTTAAGTAATTAGTTTTCAGAAATTTACAGTATACATAAAACAAGAAGTGACTATGTAAGTATATAAGAGATTAAACACATGTCTTAAAAAATTTTTTTTGTCCTAATAACACCCAATAGCTTGGCCTGAAAATTAAATAATTTGTTTTAATGTCCAACTGTAATGACATTTTTCAACATATATAAAAACATCCTTTCAAGTAATTATTTGTATATATTGCAGCATAAACTATTGTGTATGCATATGTTGCATATACTCCCCAAATGTTACAACATCTATCCTCAACTTTATAAAATAATCAAATACAAAATTTTAAGATGAATTGTGCATGTATATTTCTAATTTTGTTCCAACTCCACATAAATTATTAGAGACAACATTTAGAAAAACAGCTAAGCCTGATTTCAGATATCTTTATGGAACTTAAATATGTTAACACTAGTTAAAATTACTTATTATTAAGTAAATTTTTTTCAAGAGAAAATATTTCCATAATTTTTGAACCCCTACAAATAAAATAGCAGAACAAATAGCTTAAAAAGTATTCAACAGATGAAATTTGTACTTAGCCTGAAGAAACACCTGTGAGTTTATTCAGTTATCTACATTTGATTGAATTAACAAAGGATATACTGAGCATAACCGTATACCAGACACTGCATTACACAGAAAGGTTAAACTAAAAAGATAAAATAAAATACCAATGACATAAAAGACTATACTCTAGCTGCTCACTGATCATTGGGCATAGGCAGACATTTAAATAAAGAGGGTAATGTACCATCACTGGTGCCTTGAGAAAAATACGTATAAAGTATTGAAAATGTACACAGACTGAGTGGTTACTTCTCCTTGAAGTTTCACTACCTGTTTATTTCCCACCACATAAGTTTCTGAATCTCATTCCTGATGAGTTGAGTCAATTAACTTTATTCTCCAATTGCCCAAGAGAAGTGGCACTCCTGCCATGACTACTAAGACTGGCCTATGAGGAACCTTGCCCCAGTGGCCTGTGGGCTAACATGGGTGTGTCTGCACAGATGGGAGTGAAATATACATGCGTTCAGAATCCTCCCGGGGAAGAGGAAGTGGGGAAACATGAAAAGGAGCACAATGGTACCGTGTCAAAACTTGGATATTTCTCTCTCCGCTGCACAGGTACTTCAGGATGGATGAAAACACAGAAGCACAGACAACGCCAAATATAGCCTCTTGCTTCGAAATTAAAATAGTTAGCTGTACAAATAATCTCCAGATACAGATTTTACTACAAAAATCTAATGAAATCAATGATAATTCCTTCCTACTCACACATTATGCATTCTGATTATAGCTGATACATTACAATTTTTAATTCTTATGTACAATTTTAAGAGTGTATGACATTTCTAAATTTAAAAAAATCTTGCATTTAAGCTAACTTTACATTTAAATATACAATGAACTTTTTGTAACTGTTTTTTCTTCTTAATCTGTTCAGAATATCTAAGTAGTGAACTAAAGTTTGTGAGAATTCTTTAAATTCCAAATGAAGTACTTACAGTGATTTGAACCAATATTCAAATATAGGTGCTGAATGAGGCCTATTTTTAATGTTATAAGCAAATATTGCTTAATTTTGTGTTTCTCAGTCAGGCTTAATGTATAGTCACAAACAAGCTAAATCTAACATATTAAATAGGCGTCAAAGGGAAAAAACTAAGCATATTTATTTTCCTTTTGCCAAGTATTGTCACTTAATAATAAATTTAGAAAACTACCCTCAATATTTAAATTTAAGTTCAGAAGTTTTCATACATTTGGGAACTACAATAAACACTAACTGAAAAGGTAAATATTTTAGATGATAAATTACAAATTGCCTTAGGGGTCATTTACATAGCAGAATTTTTTTCTGAATTTAATTTATTGTTTAATCATCTGTTTTAAAAAGTTAGTAAGAAGAAACAGTGTTATAAGTAAAGAATTTTAACTGGTATTATGTTTGACTAAATCAATTCAAATTACATAAACCTTTTCTGAAATAAAATTTTAGTATAAAATGAAGATTATCTCGTAAAGGAAAACTTCCCATTAAAGGAGCACTTGTCCAAGGGATATGAAAACTTGACTGTACTGTTTTATCACACGGACCTCAACCAGTTGAAACTGAAAGAAGCCGTCAACTTTGCGTGACCCTGAGATGCCAGGCCTTTCCTAGAACTAATTTAACTCACTTTCTTGACCAAGGGACAATGAGACTTAGTTTTTATAAATTGCTTACAGATCTGTGAACTTTTTCTCTTTTTTTGGACAAATATCTAGGAACATTTGCTGGGTCACAAGTGTATGTGTACGTTTAGCTCATAAGAAAGCGCCAAATTGCTTTCAAAGGTGCCTTTTACTATTTTATATTTTTAGGAACTCTTTGTGACCAATATTTTGCTAACATTTGGTATTGTCACATTTTAATTTTACCCATTCCAGTCAAGTGCAGTGGTATCTCATAACAGTTTTAAAATGCATTTTGTTAATTATTTTAAGTATCATTTTGTCTATAATTACTGGCTTTATCTTCTTTGTGAATATTTATTGAACTATTTTGCCCTTTTAAATTTAGTTGGGCTGTCTTCTCATTATTGAGCTGCAAGTCTTCTTTATGCATTTTTGAAATGAAGTTTTTATAAAATAAATGTATTGCAATCATTTTCCCCCAGTATTTAGTTGCCTTTTACTTTATTAGTGTTTTTTAAGGAGCAGGATATTTTACTAACTACATTAAAGTCAATTAAAAAAAATTAATAGTTTGCCTAAGAGTTGTGACATCTAAGAATTCTTTGCTTAACCCAAGGTACTAAAGATTTTTCCCCCATGTTTTCTTTTTGAAAAAGTATAGATTTAGCATTTACATTTAGACCTTGATCTATCTTAGCATCTGCTGGCAAAACTTTAGATCCACAGATAAGGCAGTCAGAAAGGAAAGACTGATGTTAAGGGCAGGAGAACATGGAAAAGCTGGACCCACAGCATGAGTACATGAGTATGGACTAAAATCCATGTTAGTCTTACTGCTTTTGACCTACGTGGCATGTGCATCCTACAGGGTCCACAGAACTTCATTATAGAGATAAACACATACAACTTGTCCAAGATTTGGAGAAACTGGAGGAAGACCCTAGGGAGGAGAGTGGATTTTGCAGACCTGGCCACCACTCCAAGCCAGTGAGGTGAGTCAGCAGATTAATGACAACATACTCATGTGCTGCAAAAATCACTGCTGTTTCACTTCCACACTCCAAATCTCACAAAGCAATTTTTTCTTTATTGTAGTCTGCTCTAACCAGTAACACACATGGAAGAGAATTCTGGGAAACCTAGCCCAACCTAGCAAGCTGACATATTGCAAAGCCACCATATTCTACTCCATGCCAAAGGCACTCATGTTCATCTCCTCAAACTATACTTAATATCCAAATAAGGACCATAATGACAATGTCATGCTTTTAGCTAACATGACACACAAACCCCATATACAGCCCCAAACTATAAACTATTCTTTTTTTCCCCAAAAGAGCATACAAATCCCTTTTAGTTTTGGGATAATTTTCTTTGGTACTAGCTGATTCATTGTGATTCCCTGTAACATAAATATCATGATACAGGTTAATTACTAAACATATTATGATATGATAAGATGAAGGAGAGGGAAAGAACACTCATACAAGTTCAAATGAAAATAAGGAAGAAGTACTATCACTATTACAGTCTTGGTTTCTTGAACTGGTTACATAGTTCACATTTATAACTAATGTCCACACTATTTATTTCATATATTTATTTTGTGTATACTTAGCAAGTGCCTCAGTTGGCTGTGATTCATTGCCATGTAAGGTAACTGGAACTTTCACTCCTAAAGGCCATTATTATTTGTCTTTCCTTGTTTGTTGAGTTGTTGTAGTTTTTCATTGACTTTAAGCATAAGCCATGAAAGTATTAAGTGGTGTTCTAGGGAATGTTCTTATAATTAAGAAGTTTGCTCCATTTTGGGTATTACACCATGAACAGCTTTCAGAACCCATGAATGCTCCACATCTGTGCAATGAAGGAAAGAAGCCATGCACATCCTTTGCTTTTGCACCCCTTTGGAAATTTCAAGTAGCTGTAAAATCCAGACTGTTTGTAGGAACTCTCCCATACCTCTTGTTCTTTTTATCTGGCCCCTGAATGGGCCCTTCACTTCCAGGGAGTCTCCAGTTTCTCGGGAATACTAAATATACTGTAGTCATACTCATGGGTGAATGGGTTGTGTCATCTATCTTGACATCCAGATAAACTCCTGAGAGGACAGTCGTGCATGCTGCTGGGTACACACACACACACACACACACACACACACACACAAATGAAACACTCCTCCTCATGCACATTATAGAGTAGCAACCCAATTCCTTTTGATACTCGGGATAAATCATCCAGAATCAAAATAACCTCTTTTTCATCCACTGATTCATTCACATGACATCCCAATGTGACCTGGTGGCAGTTTAACTTTTTAGTTTATTGGCATGATTATTGTTTTCCCAGGTAGAAGTTTCATCCCTTTGGAACTAAGACCTCTAGACCAGCAGAGACTAAAGTCATGGAGACAGGAAGCAAATGTTTTGCTACTGTATCTTCAGGGTGTGAGGGAGAAAAGCCATTTCTGTTTCTACCCCTTGATTCCCAGACCCATGAATTCAGGCTGGGAGGAAAATGACACCATACACTGGATGCTAATTTAGAGCATATACTGCATCTCCGCAGATATTGCCTCAGCCCAGCAAGGTGTTGCCACCTGGCTGGTTTTGTAACTGAATCTTCAAAAGACTATTTCATTAAGTGAACTGCTTCCAGACGATGGGGAGCTTGGCAATCTCTGAATTCTAAGAGTGCGGGCCCACTGCCACACTTGATTTGCTGTCAAATGAGTTCTTTGATTAGAAGTGTTGCTATATGTAATGCTATGATATTTCTGCTCTGTATGCAGAGCTATGATAGTGGATAGGGTATCTGTAGTTTTTTCAGAAACACTGTAGGCAAGAAAGATAAGAAAATATGTTGAGTATCTATTCCACTAAGGAAAATAAAGCGCTGCTCCTTCCACAATATTAGGGGTCTTATATAATCGACCTGCCTTCAGGAACCTGTTCTATGCCCCTGGGAAATACTGCCATATTTGGGACTAAGGATTCCTCTCTACTGTGACAGATTAAGTACTCAGCAGAGGCCATAACCAGGTCACTTATGGTGAATATATGTTATTAAACATTGATGCTGGATTTTTGTTTCTTATTTTGGTAATTTATGGTGAAAAGAGTGTTTGGATCTTTAAAATTTTAAATCCAAAGGTTTACTGGCAAGTTATCTTTGAAACTGAAACACCCCAGCATATGGATCTCTTGTGATGGTCCAATCCATTCATTTAATATGTTCACCTCAACCTTTCACCAAATGATATGGCAAGTGTTGATGACTATTGCCTGGTTCCATTAATTTTCATCAAGAGTTGTAACATATTACCTTTCTAATCAATTTGCCTGAGTTTATTATTTATGATTCTTCTTTCAAATGTGAAGCATCCACTCCTCATCTAATTTTGTTACCCTTAGATACAATCAGTACAGGAAAGACATGATGCAGAATTAATTTTCTCTATTTTTTTATACCTAACCATTTGCAGAAAATGGTCCCCTAATGGCCTTCAAATATTTTTCATATCATCATGAATTTATGAGTATTAATTTTAATGCTTTTCAACTCATTGAATCATTATTACTATTATTATTATTCTGTTTATACTCCCCTTTTTAAATTAGTGGGGGTCCTCTACCAAAACAAAATCAATGAGAACAGGATTCCTCTAAAAATAAAATCCAAAGTTTTTTGTCATATCAAGAAAATATACCTACACTGATGAGTCAGTATCAGGTATAATTTTTTCTCAAGTTATTTTTAAGACTACATTTTTGATAACATAACAAGTATAAATAAAAAGATATTTCAGAAAAATTTGCTGATTCCAATATTTGCTAATTAGACTACGGACTGTTACTGTTTTTCCCTGTAATTTAAATTCCTCTATATTCAAAGTTCCAACTATGTATGTCAAATTGTGCCAAGTTCCAATGAATGCTATCATTTTTGAGAGCTTGAACATTTGATATTTTCCCTAGTTACTCAAAAATTGGGTGACTTTTTTCTTGCTTAGGTATCCAGCCAAGAAGATATTCCTTTGAGAAGCAACAGACAAAGCATGGCAAAGAAAAATGCTATGATTATAATCTAAATCTTTATAAGACAGAGAACATTTTTAATGTTTCATACTCCATTTTTCACATGCAACCTCTTTATTGAGACTAAGGATTTCTTATAGGCTACTCAATAGAATAAATGTTTATAAATAAATGATTCCATACACTTAAGAGTTAGGTAAAAAAATTTAAAATGTAATACTTTATTGATAACTATAATAAACCTATTATTTATGCATCCCTGTTGGTGCACATGATAATCCATTTTCTTAACTCAGCTCACTTGCAAAAGCAATCCTAGGACAGCTTCTTTAGAGGAAAATCTTAAGAGAAAGTTTTCAAGTTTTGAGAAAACACTATTTGTCCTTCTTAAGTATCTTTAGCCCAATGTCTCTCATAGATATGTCATTGTGAACAAGCTCCTTCACTGCAGCTTATAAAAGTTTAATTATTTGTTTTTTAAAAAATAGTTTATATTCTCAGGCAGGTCACCAATTAAATGCTTGACCTTAGAAAAAGAAAGAAAATATTCAGAAATATCTTTCCAATTTTTATGTAATAAATTTCAGACAGTACTCAGAAAAAGCATTCTTGAGTCAGATAAAGTTGACCCAGCTCCAGAGTTGCCATTCATTAATTTTAGGGTCCTGGTCAAATCACAGGACTGAACCATTTTTCTCATCTTAAGAGAAAAATAATATAGGGCTTCATCCGATTTTTACCATGAGAATCAAACATGTTTTTTGCATGTGTGCACACACACATCCATATGTATATATTACTTATTATCATATCTGATACATAAACTATTAATATAACTCATAATAATTGACACTATAGTTATTACCATTACTAATAGTAATAGGCTCTCAATATCCTGTATTTATCCTTAAGGATAATGAGCAAGAAACCACCACCAACAAAAACAAAATGAAGTGTAGATCCCATTAATTTAAAATCTGCTTTGTAAAGTACTTTATTTTAGTCATAGTATTTTTTTCTGCTATGAGTCACTATGAGAAAGGTATGAGTTTTAAGGGGTAGTTTAATTCTCTTAGCCATAAAGGTAACATTTCTGCACTTACCCAGTTATTTTTAATGATGTCCTGTGAACTTAAATATTTTAAAAACTTGTAGATATATGTATATATTTTCAAGGGGTACTTCATATACTGGAAGAATGTGAGTAATATTTCTTTCAATATTAGTATTTTTGGAAACCAAAGTAAACCTGTAATAGAGCCAATTAAGTTATACTTACAAAAGAGTATACACTGCTTAGAGACTTAAAGTGCTGAAGCATAATGAGGAAATTTGATGATTGTGGAGAAATTCATTCATTTATCAACTTATTCCACTAGCTACTCTAATCATTTGGATGCACCTATTTAAAGTATAATGAAAAGACTGATAACACTGAATCCAGCGGCAATGTGCTTTCACTCTCCCAAGCAGTCTGTCATAATAAATCTACTACTATTCTGTTGCTGTAGAACATAGTATTCCAAATTGTTCCCAACTCTGTATCATAACTATTATTTTGAGTTATTAACCTACTAATATATGCAGACATAGAAAAAGGTTTATTGAAGACATCAGTGTGGGTGTTAAATGAGTGTCTCAGTACATCTTATTGTGATTGAACATAATTGGTCCAAGGCTCAGTATATTGATATTTTAAAACAGCAAATTATAGACAATAAACTATCAAATGTGTATAAACTACCAGGATGATAATATGAAGTAATATGCTATTATCTGTCACATACAAGTGATTCCTGTGAAACTCACACCATCTAGCCTGTTCTAAGCCAATAGTCTAACAGTCTTGCTGCTCCCACCCTTGCTATCCCTGTACTGCTTCCTCTGCACCTAGTTATCCTTTCCACATACAACAGAAATCATATCATTCCATTCTCAAAACTGTCCAATGGCTTTCCATCGTATTCCAAAATCAGATGGGAGTCCTTAGAATAATGTTCAAGCCCCTGCATGATCAGGATGTTCTCCTGCCCCCTCTCTAACCCCCTTCAGTGCTGCTTCTCTTGACATTCCCTCTTGTCACAGAGATCTCCTGGCTGCACCTGATCCCAGATAAGTGACAGTTCGATCCTTTACTTCCTTGAGGTTCCTGATCACATGTCACTATATCTGAAAGATCTTCCCTGATCATTTTACAGAAAATCACAACTGATATTGTCCAGTTTATGTCTCCTATCTCCTTTATTTTTAACCACAATACAATATCTGATGTTTACCACAGCACTTTGCTCATTTCACTTGTCTCATCCCATGGATAAGGGTGTAAAAGGTTATGCATGAACAGAATTTTTATAGACAGTAAATGACCATTTGATGAATAGATGAACGAGGCTTAGGTTCTATTTTACAATTTACTTTTAAAGGATAAGCTGTGGTATTGCAATTTTCTACTTACATTTATATATTTAAATGTTATACAAATTACCTATTGACTACTTTCAATTTCTTGCTTAAAAATGTCTAGGGTGCAAAACATAACGCAGAAAGCAGTAATAAAAAGTCAATAATGCCTAAAGTCATTGCGGATATTGAAATGTCTTGTAAATTCAAAGAGAAATTTAAATTAATCTATCATGATGTTGTTTATTTTAAAATTCAGGTCAAAAATCAACTAATGCTTCATAATATTTTCTAACCAAAGCAGGCATGCAACATTTTATATTATATAACTATGAATTATGTCTATAAAGCTTACAAGATAAGACAGACTTTACAATTTATTTGTATTAAACACTGATAAAATACTGTTACTAAGTTTTCTAAAAGTAAGAACATTTCAGGCATTGAGCTTTACTGATAAACTAAACTTATGGTGATACACGGAGAATCTAGCACTTATTGTCAAAGTAGAGCAGGCTAAATTTGGTATAAGCATGTAGGTCAATGAGGGTACTTCCTATAATACGATTTTACACAATGTTAAATTATTTCATTTATTTGTCACAAATTTATTTTGAACAAACACTTCTGGCCTTGGAGGTATAACTAGAATAACATGTTTCAATGACCCACAGCTTATCATGATTATATTCTAGTTCTGGGAGATATAAAGCAAGTACTTCTACATATGAAGTGTCAGGAAAAAAAAATGTATACAAAAAAAAGCATCAGGTAAGAGAGTAGTATGAAGAAATGAAAAAAATTTACAGAATATAGTGCAGATTTATTTGGTTTAGAAAGGAGAAGAGTGGTAGGAGGTTACGTCAGAGGTCTAGTTTTGAGTGAAATGGAACACACTTAGAGGTTCTTAAGCCAAAAGATAACAATCAGTAGAAAGAATTCCAATAGCTGTTGAGTGTAGTAGAATCTGCCAGAGCTTGCAGACCATTTAAAGGCACAGAAATAATTCAAGAGAGTAATTACGGTGTTCTGGACTAGCGAGGTATTGATGGAGATGCTGGGAAGTAGAACTCTTCTGAATATGCTTTGCATTTGCTAATGACAGATGTGGGATGTAAGAGAAAGACAAGTGTCAAGCATGATACCACCTTTCTTAGAAACAGAAAAATAGAGTTCTAAACTTGAGACAGGGTAGACTTGATAATGAACAGACTGAAGGGTGATGTGATGCTTCCTTTGATGAATCTATTGAACTAGACTACCATCACTAGTTATCAATTAAACACTAATCTTGGCTGTGAAGGTAATTTGAAGGCATGATTAAATTCCATAATCAGTTGACTTTAAAGAAGTGACAATACCCTAAATAATCTGGGTGAGCCTGATTCAATTAGTTGAAAGCCCTTAAAAGGAGAGCTAAGTCTTTCCTGATGAAGAAATTCCACCTCTGGACAGCAACTTCAGCTTGTGCTCTGGAAATACAGCCTGCCCCTATAGCTTGCCCTACAATTTGAACATTGTCCCAGCCCTCTACCAAAACTGTATAAGCCAATTTCTTGCAATATGTCTCTCTCTGTATATTCTGGTTTGCTTCTCTAGTTGATCTGTGACTGATAAAGCTACATAATAGGTGTTTTGTTTGCTTGGTTACTTGTTTTTTCCTTGATATACCTATGAATCTCACAAATAAAGATGTCAGCCAAATATCTAAAAACTAAACCTAAATGTCATGGAAGATGTGTAGGCTGGATAATCATATGTTGGAGTTATTAGTCTACAGATTATTGAGATAGGTCAAAGTATGATTCTCCAAAAGATATTCACTGGAACCTGTGAACAATAATTTATTTGGAAACAGAAGTCTTTACAGATGGACTTAAGAATCTTAATATAAAGAGATTATCCTGGCTTATCAAAATGGGCCAAAAATCCAATGACAAGTGCCCTTATAAGAGACACACAGAAAACAGACATTCAAAGAAAGAGGTAAAATAACTCCAGAGGCAGGAGTTGGAGTCATGCAGTCACAAGTCACAGCATGGTGACAACTGCCAGAAGTTAGAAGGGATGAAATGTAGCAATGCCAACACCCTGATTTCAGACCTCTGGCCTTCAGAACTGCGAGAGAATACATTCATACTGTTTTAAGCCACCTATTTTGTGGTAATTTGTTGAAAAGTAATGCAATCATATTTAAACCCATGAGACTGAAGAAGACATATGAGGAGACGAGTATAGACAGAAACAAGAATTTTAAGTACTGACTCCTGGAGTACTCCAAAATCAAGAAGTTGGGATAAAGAAGAGAAATTAACACAAGTATTTGAGAGGGAACAACCAAAAGGTATTAGAAGAATCAAAAGAGTGTTATTTCAGTATCCAGCAAAAATAAGTGTTGTAAGGAAGAGTGGATAACTTCATCAAATTCAGACAGGTTGAGGGAGATGAATATTGAGAACTGGCATTTACATTTGGTGAGTTGAAATCATTGATAATTGATAAAAATTTGTAATAAAAGGGTTAGTCTTGTGTGGTACTTAAGAACTGATTTTAGTGTTCAGCAGAGAATGACCAGAGTGAAAGTGAATACATTGAGTAATAACATCTCTTGTAGCATTTTTGTTTGTTGTACAGAGAAGCAGAAGAAAGTGGTAGATAGCCAGAATACTAAGGTCAAGGATGTGCATGAGAGTGTGTGTGTGTGTGTGTGTGTGTGTGTGTGTGTGTGTGTGTGTGTGTCTCATGGGAGACAATACATTATACTGGCTCACTGGTGAGCTGCCACCTTTACAGAGGAAGTTATAAAATAATAAGAAGCAACAAAATCAAAAACAATGAAAATCTGCCCTGAATGGGTTGCTAGAATTGATTTACTGAGATCCTGGGGAAAGAAGAAGCCCTATTTGAGTGAGATAACTGGCAATTGGACATTAAAAAAGGGGCTTCTGGAACTTCTCTAATTCAGTAATTATGAAACAGCTCTTCTTTCTGAGAAGAGTAAATGAATTTACAACTTTAATTGTGTAATCAGACAAACTATTTGCCTCCAGTTTCCATTTCAAATTCCTACTTTATCCAGTCCCAGAAAAAGTATGGTGTTTGCAGATTTGCTGTGGGTTATTGACAAATACATGAGGTTGTCATAATGGTGACTAGTATTGTCTGCTTCGTTCCTACAATAGAAAAGTTTCCAAGTCAATACTTACTTATATTTTTGGTCATTGAATTGGCTTGGCATTTATTTCTCTATTTCATGTTATTTGACAATTGATTTCAGCATGTTTCATAAAGGGAGTTGACTCTGTTCTTTAGACTAGGTTTAATATTTATTACAAAAAAGGCAATGAGGTAAATTTTAGGACAACAAAGAAAGAGATTGGTGACAAATCTTTTCTCGTGTTCCTTTAATCTCTATTTAAAATAATCTTAAATTTCTTTCATGTTGTAATCTTGTTTCTATACTCTACTAATGTGGTTTTAATATTTCTGATTTTCTTTCTTCTTTCATTTCTTTCTTCCTTCTCCCTCTTCTCATTTCTCCCTTCTTTTATTCCTTTATTTCATCAGTTATGGGGCAGGTAGAGAATATGCAAAATTATTTTTCTTTACAACCAGATTCTTTTGGAAAAAGAGAAAGAATTTTTCAAAGAGGAAAATACGCTTGATCTCATTTTATATATTTTTCTGGAAATGGTAATGATCAATAATGCCAATATCCAATAATACATTTTCTTACCGTATTAAACACTGAGAGGAAGACTTTTACTCTGCTGTCAAAATACTAAAAGGAAAAATGCATATCTGTTTCTGAGAAAGTAAAGTATCATAAGGACCTCCTAAAAATTGCATGCACCTCTTTCCTTTCCTTGTTCTCACATGTATCTCTTCTTCCTGGAGAAGGTGTGGTCACTCTCAGTTCTAAACCACAGAACACTAGTGACAGTATATCAATCCTGTCTCTTTGTAAACAAAGGAAGCACTGACATATGGCCAATATCCAGAGAGCTCTCTGGTCTGAAATCTGGATCATTCAAGTATTTCCGGGAATAGATTTAAAGTATCGTAATGGTCCTGCCCAGGGCCAAAAGCTAGATAATAATCTGTGGGCAGCAATAGCTTTTTAACTGGTAGATGACTCAACTCTCTTCCTTGCGAGCAGAGGTAAGGTTCTGAGGTAAAGAATAAGAACACTGAGCATGAACCATAGATGAGGTTAAAGGGAAAGTAATGTCTATCCAAATGCTAAAAAGTCAGGCACATTAGTCATGGCCAGTGAGGTAAGGAATGACCTGGAGCTTTCCCAGTGCTTGGCTACATGGCACAGTAAAGGCAGAAAGCAGGAAAACACACTAGTAAGAAACCCCCACGTCCTACCTTTTATCCTCTTACACTAGGCATACAGATTTTTCTTACACTTACTTTCTTTTAAAATTCTCAGTGATGGGAACATGTTAAGCCCATACCTTGACATGATCACAGCAGGACAGGGCAGTCATGGACATAAATGGGAGATTGTGATCTCTTCTCTACAACATTGCATTTGGATAATATTTGAATTTTATTAAGCAATTTCCAAGGGCCAATCATTATCCAAACTCTTTCATTTTTAACTCATCGAATACCTATAATAAATTTAGGAAGGAGGCTGTTTTTAAAGTGCTGTGACAGCCAGACTGAACAGTTTACATATGGTTACACAGATAGGCAGTTGTAGACCTAGGGTTGCCTTCTAGCTGCGACTGGAGTGCCAGGGTTCTAATAGCTGTACCTGTGTCTGGAGGATCAATATTTATGAAAGAAATCTGTGTCTTTTTTACATACTTCACAATTTCAGTTTTTATTTCACCAATGTCTTGGTCCTTAGAAATTCCCCAGTTTTTCCTTCTTTTTCCTTCTATCTCTCTTTAGGTGCTATGTATTTCAAGAGATGCATCAAGATGCCTGCAAGAGGCCATATAACCATTTCCTTTCAATTTGAAGATTTTGTCTTCCCACAATGAAAGGAAATCGTCCAAGGTCAGTGGACGATTTCCATCAGTGCTGACCCAGTCATCACTGTATGATGAACTTCAAAAACACCTCCGTGACCAATAAGTTATATTTAGGCTTTCCTAATTATTTCCCATGAAATCCATGACAAACATACTAGACAGATGATCATTCCCTGATTGCCTTACATTTGTGTGGTTCTCTAAACTGTTTTATTGATTATTTTGAGACAAGGTCCACCTTCAGAAGTGGTATAATTGTGTCCAGTCACCTTACTTAACATCATGAGTAATGGTCCCATCTTGGGGCTGAACAATGAAGTTTGCTGAGATTCAGATTCTTCTATTAAAATAAGATGGCTGAACTACACAAACTTAAAGTGATTTTTAGTTCAAGTCATACACATATTATTTAGAACTGATTCATAGATATACAAATAATCACTGCCATTTCTTACAAAGGCTTTAGGAAAAACAAAACAAGCAGACAAACAAAACATTCTGTGTTTTTGTATTAGATTGATACTTGGATACAGGCTTTATTTGGTGAAAGCAAATTTAGTAGAGGCTGTATATATGATATCCTCTGTGGGTATTTTCAGCACTTTTTCTTTTAATTCGAATTTCCATTTGAGGAGAGATTTGATCCCATAATAAATTTTTAAAATAATGTTTCTATTAAAAGACAGTTATTTGTAACATTTGAATATTGTGATGGGGAATGTTTATCTATATTAGTATATCTGTAAATAAAATCAATTTGGTATATGTCTAAACTATACAATTTGGTATATGTCTAAACTAAATAAGTTTCTGTTAGCACCATTTCCTATATTTCTTTTTATGCTTAAAATAATGTAAAAATAAAAACACAACTTAAAACTTTGAAAAAGTAGACTATGAAAACATAAATAAGGGCAGATTATATTTTAAGAATAACTGGATAAAAAGCTGCAAGCACTCTAAAAATATTTTGGGTATTAGGAAGAAAAAGCAGGTCAGTAACACATTTTGTTAATGGATGGTCAAAAAAAGTAGATATGGGCTACACAGATCCTAAATCATTTCAGAGCATCGCTAAATATAATATAGAAACCAAATATACTGGGAAACAAAGCCCTTCATGCACATCAAATTACATAAAATAAAAAATAAACTGAACATAAAAGGAAATAAAAGGGGAAAAAACCCACAAAAAACACACACTTCCCAGAAAGACAATCAGAAGGTTAAAACAGGCTATAATCAGACAACTGGTGGGTAAAAGAGTATTGAGCAGGTGCATATATCTACCTCAATGTTGACCACATACATTTAAATTTCTAAATGGATCTTTTCCCTGTAATCCATTCAGAAATACTTTTCTTGCTGTTTTTGCCTCCCATAGATACTATTTTATACTGAAAGTAGTCCTTAGGAGACTATGAATAATTGAAAAGTAAAGATAGGGCATACAATAAAAAAGAAAAGCAGGCCAGTGTTCAGAAATAATTTTTTACAATGCTGAATAAGAAACACTTGAATGCACTTGTGATGTCCCATTTGTATTAATATATTAGAGCAAGAGTTTTCCATTTTTTTCATAGCCTTGAAACTAAACCTTCTCTCAAACAAAGCCTTACCCAAAAGCATAAACAAACAAAAAATACAAAAGCAGTACAAGGTTTGTTTAAAAGATATTTTGTGGGAGAGTGGTATAGAAGGGTCTGTTCATTTACAGATAGAAACACATACACACACACCCCTACACACACAGGGTAGTACCAAGAGGCCTAGTTTGTTTATCATTACCCTTACATTTTTCAAACTTTTCATTTATTTTATTTTTTATTGAAGTTTAGTTGGTTTACAACATTGTGTTAATTTCTGATGTACAGCACAGTGATTCAGTTGTATATATATTCCTTTTCTTATTCTTTTTCACTATAGGCTATTACAAGATATTGAATATAGTTCCCTGTGCTATACAGTGGGACCTTGTTGTTTGTCTAATTTATATATAGTAGTTAGTATCTGCACATCCTGAACTCCCAATTTATCCCTCCAGTCTTCCCTTTCCCTTCCCTCTGGTAACTATAAGTTTGTCTTCTATGTCTGTGAGTCTTATTTCTCTAACATTTCATTTTAAATTCTTATGTATCTCAATGCCTAAAAACTAATAAAAAATACACATTTAATGTAGTCGTACCATAGTAAAAATAGCGAAAATATAAAACAGGAAAGAAAAAAATTTACAGATAGAAAATAGATGCTAAGTTATACAGTATGCAGGAAATCAATTCACATGTAAAATATCAGGATATCAGAGGTGAAGCATTAATTATGTGATTCTTTAACTTTCCCAAAAGGTCATATTAAAAAAAACTACTGTTTAGTGTGTAGTACTTGGTCATAATATATGATGTAGTACATTAAATTTTTGCCAGAACAAGTCCATATAAGTTTTCAAAAAATATTTAAGAATACAGTCAAAATCTAATTTGATTTCCTATATATAACAGTGATTTTCATACAACGTTGTGAGTATAGATTCAGTTCATACATCCCAAGAATTGTATTTTGTACATGTGTCACTTGTCTCAAGATTGTATCAATAGCTAAGAGGATGTATGCTGACACACCACTTCCATGCAACTACCCAAAGTAAGAATGGGGTCATTATTTAGTAAGGACTGCATGACAAAATAGTTCAGTAGAAATTGAATTAATTAATACAACTACTTCTGGCAAAATTCCCATGTGATAGAAATTTCTAGAAAAATGCTTTTGTTTTTTTAAAATGGTATGAACATTTGGTAATATATAAAAGCATATATACAATATAGAGAAGTATATCCTGTACAAGAAAAAAGTTAACCGAATCAAGAACTTCTTTTCAAATTACTTCCTTTCTGCAAATTCTTTAAATCACTGGAGACAGAATATCATTGTGCTCAAAAGAACAACTAAAAAAAAAATTCTAATATTCAAAAGTAGTACAAAATATCTCCAAAAACTTTTAATTTAAAAATTTTAGAAAAGGCAGAGTATCTGCAAATTAGTTCAACAAAGACCTTATCAAAGAGTACAAAGAAACCCAATTATATTTCCGGAAGCACTGACTATTTACCTAAATTACAGTCATCAGGAACACCAGCTGCAACCACACTCCTTAGATTTTCGCTCTAGGCAACTTAAATCTTAGAACTACATTTGGGAAGGGGATCCAAGAAAATGAAATAAGATAGCTAATTGTTGCATTAAGCTTATTGTGGCACAGGAAAAAGAAAAATAACAAAGTCATCTGGTAAGAGGGCATGTCCCACTAAAAGCCTGTATTATCTAAATTTTAAGGGATCATATCCATAAATCTTCTAGGTACTCTCTTGTTTTATTTAATAATATTGCTTGTTTACTTCATTATGTTGCCCTGTGTTTACTGAGAACTCTTATCATTCACATTCTCCTGCCACTCTTAGACTCCTCTCCAGATTCAGACTTCGCAGGGGTCTGCAAACTTTGCTATGTATCAAAGTTACTTGAGAAGTTTGTCAATGATCGGACTCTCAAGGCCCAAATCTAAAAGGCTAATCCAACAGCTCTGGGGGGAAGCCTGAAAAAGCTTTTCTAAAAATAACAAACAAAAATAGCTACAAAACAAGAACAAACAAAAAACATTCAAAAGCATCCTTATAATCTTTGGAGTACAATCTTTTGACATTTTTAAAATGGTTTTCCCAGATATACCTTTAACGTTTCATAAAATAATGTGTTTAAAAAAGAAAAAAAAAAACAAAAACAACACAAGTAGCAGTAAGGAATGATGTATATAATCAATCATTCTCCATCCCACATTTCTGCACTGGAATGCCTTCTCAGAAAGAACTACTATTAACACTTCAGCTCCTTTTTTTTCTCTTAGATTTTCTAGTGGGTCCCTCTATCAACAAAATAATGTGTCTATATTGATTTTTCTTTTCATCTACTTTACACACCATCTATATAAATTATCCTGTGATTGACAAAGGTATAGCCCCCTCAAACCATGCAAACTTCCCCAATCTCCATAAGAGTAGATTACTTAGTCCTCTAAGTCATGATACTAAGTCTATATTCAAATGCTTAGTTAAAATGTCATCTGTTCTAGAGACATTTATCTATTTTCAGATCTCCTTTATCTATTATTTCTATTGTCACGGAAACGACAGGCCAGTCAAGAAACAAGCACCACTTGGAGGGTTGGAGTACTCAGATGTATTACGCTGGCAGGCTCAGAGGGGCTTCTGCTCCGAAGCTCTGAGCACCTCCAAGACATGTGCATGAGGTTTTATAGGGTAAAGTACAAGCTTGGGGTATTAGGCCAATAGGCATGGAACAGCTTTAGCATCATTATCATCACAAAAGTGGGGGCGGGGAGGCAGCAGACCAACATTCCAAAGCCAGATATGTATCTTTGAAAACCCAGCTGGCTAGCAAAAAACATGAACAGCAAACCAACACTAATTAACTTAGATTTACAAGTTAGTCCAGCAGAACTCAGATCAGTATTCCGATACTTAGATTTGTGAGTTAACTTGTTAGACCAGCCCACCCTCTCCTTCACATTCCTAGACTAGTGAGTTATCTTGTTAGACCAGCCCAGCTTTTCCTTCACACTAAGTCAATTTGCTGCTAAAGGTATTGGAAAAGCTCTGTTTAAGTTTCCATTATTTGATTTACTTTTAATGAGGAGGGGGTGATTTTAAGTTTATTTATTTATTTTTTTAAACAGGGTTATTGGAACCCAGGGCTTTGAACATGCTAGGCATGCACTCTGTCACTGAGCTATACCCTCCCCCTTAATTTACTTTCTGAACAGAGTGACTTTCTGAACAGAGGTAGGGAGTATTACAAGTGTCAGTCTTGGTAAATGCACGTGGTGAACCTTCCTACCTCCCTCCCAAAGCACTGTAAGCACTGATGAGGCTGCTTGCGTGATCCATTACCAAACTTCAGATGGAGTGGAATAGTTCTGATCCACTATAAATATCACGCATCTCATTATCTATGTTAACTAGCTAAAGCTTTGTGCCTGGATAGTACATAATTAACATGTCACAAAAACTTACAATAAAACTGCTCGCTATCTGGAAGAATAAATTCGCATTCTATTAAATAAGGATCATCACCATTTTAATGGTCTACGTGTTGCATTTTAATAGCCATATAAGTAACCAGAAAATTAAATAGGTCTTTTATCTAATATGCATTTTCACATTTGAGTGTACGCCTGGCAGAAGATAACTAGGAGAGCTGCAACTGATCAGGTTCCATTAATGTGAGACTGCTTGTGAAGTAGTACATTTTCTAATACCTCGTGTGGAAATGTTATGCAAATTATTTGTAAATGTAAAATCCTCAAGAGCAAAGCTACATTAACTGTTCCTATTGCGAAGGTATGCTCAATAATTTACAACCCATCAATGGCTGAACTGGAAATAAATTGTTTCTCTGCAGTTCCAAAATGCAGTAGAAATGTAAACAGCACCATCTTCTGGATTATACAAACTCTCATAATTGTTTTGTAAGATGCAATGTTCTCTTAAACAGATATCTAACATATTAAACGCTACATGTGCACACTATATTTTGAAGACTTTACGGTTAATTTAAAAAATGACAATAATATATAGATACTAACTCAATAATGTGTTGATAATATAAGCACTTTTGTATACGTTAATTTGAATATTGATTCATAATCCAAGTATATATATACTTCAGAATATTATCAATAAGAAAATATAGTTCTGCTCTTATTGATTGCATCTTTCCATAGCCATTGTCAGTTTATGAAGTATCTGAAGTGGAAAAAAGCATTTCATACATTGAACATTTCATTAAAGTACAAAACAAAAAATAGACACACTATATGTACAGTCAGTGTTCTCATCCCAAAAGACAAACTTCTATAAGTAATTCCTCCAAACTCTAATAGCTAAAAGAAAGTTATTTTATCATTTCCTTTTCTCACCAGTAAGTAGTGTGAACGATAAATACTGCAAACTGTATCAGTGAACAAAGAATGCTGAAACCACCAAGTCATCAGTGGCTGCCGCCACCCCCCAGGGAAAACAAGCCTGCAGCCCAGCCTCCGCAGCTACTCACAATGGTGCACCCTGAGGGGACTCAGAATAAGAAAGGACAGGATTCTGGACCTAGATAGGTAGGTGCTTGTCATGGAAATGAATTCAATGAGACAAATGTTTGCTCCCTCCCATACATAGAAAAGCACTAAATTCTTCAACTTGGGATGCCTGGTTTTCTTTAGTTAACAAGTAAGTAGTCTTTTAATGTTCTGACTACTTGGTCTTAGTTGTAAAACTCCTATATATCCTTGCTCCCTGCCTACCTCTTCCGGGCGGTCCCTCAGAGCGATCTGGGAGGCTGTCATCCAGGGCTGAAAGGGGTTCGAGTCCTCAGAAATGTCTGCCAAGTAAAACATGACTCTTAACTTTTAGGCTGTGCATTTATTCCAGTCAACAGTGGTCTTAACAGGAAGAAAGTATTCAAGGATATTGTGTGCCTTTAAAGTATTCCTATGTTTTCAACTAAAATATAATTGTAGTGATTTAATTTCACATTTGCCAATGATGGGACTAAATTTGTGATACCTTTATTCTTTAGCTCAAAGAAAGTTGTAAAAAAAAAAAAGCCTAGGGAAATTAAGAGGAAAAACCAAGATACAATTATGAGAAAGCAGGTAACACCAAGAATATAATTAATAAAATATTTTATTTTTATTTACTCTATTGTTCCCCCAACAAACAGTCTTTCACCTTCTTCTGTGCTCTACGGCTGGCCCTCACCTTTCTTCCTGTCGTTAGCCATCTCCTGTGGTCCATTTATTTCCTCCTCAGGCTTGACAGTAGGACCCTGCCTTTTAAGCTCTACCTCCTTAGTGTTTTCAGTGAATATGAGTTCCTTCATCTATTTTGATCAAAAATGTCAACCTTAGATCAACCCAACCTTCCAACTTATTTTTTCAGCTTTAACTGGGCTGAACAGTGCAAGCATTGAAGGACAAATATTGTATGATATATCACTTATACGTGGAATCTAAAAAACCGAACTCATAGAAACAGAGAACATAATGGTGGTAACCAGGAGCTGGTGGGTGGAGGAAATGGGAGATGTTGGTCAAAAGGTATAAACTTCTAGTTAGAAGATAAATAACTCCTGGCAATCTAGTGTAAAACATTGTGATTACAGTTAGCAATACTGGACCACAAACTTTAAAGTTACTGTGAGAGTAGATTTTAAATGTTCTTACCACAAAAAAGAGATGGTAATTACATGACAGGATAAACGTGTTAGTAACACTAAGGTAGTAATCATATTGTAATACATAAGTATGTCAAATCAGCAGGTTGTACACCTTAAAGATACACAATATTATATGTCAATTATACTCCAATAAAGTTGAAAAAAAAGAAAGACATTGTTAAAAATGTAAAGTACGATCTTAATTCTTTAGGTTAAGGGTCATTAGCATCAGATTTGAGGGCCTAGCCCTCCATCTGCCTATCTTAGATATGATTGTTTGAGTTAGAGAGGTTTTGGGGGTTGCTAATTCTTTCTCCAACTATTATTTCTTGATAAAATATCAAATATAAAAAAATTATAGGGGAAAGTTGGAGAGTAGAGGGTAGCCTGTGTACAGACCCACAAGGAAGATAATTTATAGTAAATTAAAATATGAATTGATATATGACAAAAATGTAGGTGTACATAGCAATTTAAATAACATTCTTAGAAATTTAGACTTTCGTTGGAGGTCCATCAGGAGCCATGAACGATGTTTAAGCAGGGGAATGGCATAATGAAATTTTTTTCTCATGAAGATTTTGTTTTCCAGTATAGAAATGTGAGTGGGAAGCATTATGGGAGAAAGAACCAGTGAGGAGTCTATTTGGGAAATTACTAAGGTCTATTGGCAATTTTGGTTTGATAGTCAATGTAGGAAGAATGGAGAGAGAATGATACTCAGATTTTATTCCTTGGTGCACAGACCATAAAATAAGTCAGGAACAGAGAAAAGGAAAGCGGTAGGGAGAAATGTGCTAATTCAATTTTGAAAATATGGAGTTTGAGGTTGATATTGTTGATACTGCCTGCTGTACATATTGTTAAAATTGATATTGCCTCTGTAGACACCAGAAGAAAGGGTCAAATGTCAGCAACAGCATGATTGTGAGCTCATTAAAAACATCTGGACCTCAGGTACAGAGAATTATGTCCAGTTTGTTTGCTAACTGAACCCAAGAGAACAAATGAGGTCATCCACAGAGCATATTGGGGATATATAAATTAAGTAAGCATTATAGGTAACAGGATAGCTAAAGAGAGATGGCTTTACAAGAGACCAAGTGCAAGATAAGGGACAGAAAAATGGTGCTATGAAATATTTGAAAATAAATTATAAGAGGGGAATATTTGAAAGTGTCCAAGGCTGTGGAAAGTCAAGTAACACTGGGCCCACATGTATCTGTAAAATTTTTTATCTAAGCAAGAACATTTCTCATAGATTTTTGGGTTTTAAAAAAGAATTAATAATTTTTTAATTTATAATTATAATTTCTAGGTTTTTCCCTAAAATAAATAAAATTATATAAAATTTTATATTTATACATATATGTCATATTTAGAAATTTTAAATTCAGAATAGTATCTCCGGACTTTCTTTCAAAAAGATACTATTAAGCCACTGATATCCAGTATTTTTATAAAATCCTTTCTATAGAATACTTTTGACATTCTGTTTTTTCTTTAGCAACAGGATGTAATTAAAAGTAAAAGAAATATTACTATCTATTATAGTTTATGTTCCTAAAACAAGTATTATGTTTGAATAAATATCATTTTAGATAATTATCTATTCTATTAGGTATGAAATAGATTACAATTAAATAATAACATTGTTTAGTATTACTCTGCCATTTTCTATGACAGGAAATTCTTGGCAAGAAATGTAGGTACTTTCTACACACTGTTTTTTTATTTACTGAACACATTTTCCTCACCATAACAGTCAGTTTGTCTAAAAGACTGAAATTATTGTAATAGTTTATATCTATTTTTACCTGCAGGTAGCAGCAAAATACTATTAACTGAGAACAATTATCCTCTTTGCTATTAAGACTTATTACAAAACATATGTTTAGATGCAGGATTTCTATATTCCTTAAGACACTGTTACTTTGTTTTTTTTTTAAGTTTATGCAAATGGTTCAATAACTCTAAATTAATGGCTCTTAAATTGTGGTTCCCAGAGGAGTAACTTCAATCTTACCTTGGAATTTAATAGAAATGTAAATTCACAGACCTCACCTTAGTCCTACCCAGGGAGGGACCTAACATCCTATTTTACAAGCCTTTCAAGTGATTCTGGAGCAAGTTAAATGTTGAGAACCATAGCTATCAATCAGAATTGTGCAACAGAACTTTCTTTGATGATGGAAATGTTTTATATCTGCATTCTCCAATGCAGTAGTAGGTAGCCCCGTATGTCTACTAGATGGCTAGTATGACCAAGAACTGGTTTCTAATGTTCTTTCATTTTAATTCATTTAAAGCTGAAAATCCACATGTGCCCAATGGCTGTTGTTTTAGACAGCACAAGTCTGAGTGAAACTCAGAATTCATGTGATTAGAATCACAGAAGATTAGATTCTAAAGGAAATAAAAGCTTATTACATCTTTCAACCACTACTGGAATCCTTCATGCTATAATTTACTAAAAGAAAAAAATAATAACCCTTTACAATTTTGATCCTAGCAAAATTACAATAATAGTAGATTCAATTACTTTGGCAAAATTTATGAAGTGAATTGATTAAATAATGTTTATATTTTTTACCAAAAAATGTATTTCAGTGTGTAAGGCAAAAAGCTCAGACAGTGTATATGCCCTCCTTAAGTAAGGCTGGGGCCAGTAAGTGTGATGGAATCATGTTTATGGTTAGGTTAAAAATAAGTAGATTTTGCTCACACAATAAAGGTCCCTGTGTATTTGATAGTAAGTTTAAAAAAAGGGAGATTATCCTGAATGAGCATGTCAAGTGAGCTTTTAAGAGAAGGTCATAAGTGTAACCAAGTGGGATTTATTACTAGGATGCAACAATGGTTCAACATACGAAAATCAATTAATGTGACACATTACATTAAAAGAATAAAGGATAAAAGCCACGTGATCATCTCAATAGATGCATTTGACAACACTGTTTCATGATAAAAATTTTTATGACTAAAAACAAACTAGGTGTAGATGAAATTTATCTCAACAAAATAAAGGCCATATATGAAAAACACATAGCTAATACCATAATCACTAGTGAAAAAGTGAAAATTTTTCTTTAAGATTAGGAACAAGGGAAAGATCCCCACTCTTTACTACTTCTATTCAACATAGTACTTGAAATCCTAGCCAGGACGACTAGGTAAGAAAAAGAAATAAAACACACACAAATCAGAAAAGAAGTAAAATTATCCTTATTCAGAGGTGACATGATTTATTTATAGAAGATTCCAAAGACTTTACCAGAGAAGAAAAGAAAATAACAAAAAACTGTTAGAACTAATAAACATATTCAGTAAAGTTGCAAGATATGTCAACACACAAACATTAGTTGCACTTTCATATAGTTAAAACAAACTATCTGAAAATGAAATTAAGAAAATAATCCATATTGCAGTAGCACCAAAAAGAATAAAATACTTAGGAATAAAATTAACCAAGGAAATTAAAGACCTGCATACTGAAAACAACAAAACATCAATGAAAGAAATTAAAGATGACACAAACCAATGGAAAGACATTTATGTCCATAGATCAGAAGACTTAATATTGTGAAAATGTTTATAGTAACCAAAACTATCTATAGATTCAATTCAATCTTATCAGAATCCCAGTGGCATGTTTTTACAGACATAGAGAAAATTTTAAAATTTATGTGGAACCACAAAAGACCCTGAATAGCCAAAGCAATCTTCAGCAAGAACAAAACTGGAGGCATCACATTTCCTGATTTCAAAATATATTACAAAGTTATCACAATTAAAACAGTATGATATTGGCATAAAGTCACACACATAGATCAGTGGAACAGAGTAAAAAACCCAGAAAGCAGCCATGCATATACTGTCAACTGATTGTTGACAAAAGTGCCAAAAATACACACTGGAGAATGTACAGTCTGAAGAACAAATGATGTTAGGAAAATTGGATATTCATTTGCAAAAGAATGAAACTGGATGCTTATTTTATACCACACACAGAAGTTAACTCAAAATAGATTAAAGACTTAACTATAAGAAGTAGAATTGTAAAACTCCTAAAAGAAAACACAGGGGAAAAGATTCCTGACATTGGCCATAAAAGAAACAAAGGCAAAAATAGACAAGTGTGACCACATCAAACTGAAAAGTTTCTGCACAGCAAAGGAAACAATCAACAGAGTGGAATTAGGAAATAGTTATTATAGAACAGCTCATGTATACTGAATATTTAATATATGCTAAACCTGATGCTGAGTATTTTCCACTAATTAATTAATTTAACTATTAATGAGGAACACTGATGACCACTATTGTTAAATTTTCTTCTTGAGAATTAGACAAAGAGATATAAGGTAATTTATCCAAAATTACAGAGGCAAGTAATAAGTTAAGGATTTAACAATAGGGAATGTAGTTACAGTCTTTGTGCTTACCCAGTGCTCTATTTTGTCTCTCAAAGCAACAGTTAATTTGGGAATATGGAAGAAAATCTCTTTCTCTCATTAAGAAAAGTGCTGAGATTATACCTGAAGACTAAAGGCAGTTTTAATTGTAGAACATGGCATTGTGGGAGATGTTGATATTAAGAAAACATTCTTGAAAGATGAAATTTTTGATAAGGATAATAAATCGTATTAAATTTTGCAGTATTTTTGTTATACAGTGATTGATAGGTAATCAATACAGTAATAATTCTCCACATGGATGTATCATAATTTATTTAACATTCCCTTTTAATTTTCATTTAGTTTCTAGTTTTATCCTATTACTAAGCAATGTTGTAGATAGTATCTTTTTATTTATGTAATTCTTTAAGGTATATCTCTAGAAATAGAACTGCTAGAACTTATATCTTAAATTATGATAAACACTGGCACACTAAAGAGATTAGAAATTCATTTACTTCGCGTTTCCACCACAATGTGTTACAGTGCTTATATCTCCATGTCTTTGTCAATAATGTATATTTATAATGGTTGACAATCTTTGGTGACAAATGATATATCACTTTAAGTATATTAATGAGGTGGAGATAGTTATATCAGGAGTTTATTGGCTGCTTGCATTTCTTTTTCTATGATCTGTCTTTTTATGTTCTTTGGCCAATCATCAATTTAATCTTAATATGAAGGAATTATGAATAGATTATGGATATTAACATTTTGTAATATACCTTGAAGATATTTTTTCCAGTTTTATGAAGAAATAACTAAGAAATAGCATCACTGTATAAGTTTAAGGTATACAGAATGATGGTTTGATTTATATATATTGTGAAATGATTACCACAATAGATTTAGTTAACATCTATCATCAAAGATGTAATGATTTTGAAGGTAAAATGGAAAGTAAGATTAGTTCTTATAAAATGGTAGATAATCAAATAAAACTGACAAATTTAGTAAGTTCGGAAAGTTTGAAATTGATGTTCTATAATATTCACTAAATATTCAAAAAGAGAAAGATAATCACTGTTTAAAATGGACAAACCAGAACTGTAACTATTAAATATAAAACCTAAGGCATAACAACCAGACATTATAAAGTAGACTGAGATAACAAGCTCTTGCTGGTGGTTTAAAATTGGCCACTGGAACCAGAAGCATATGGATTTTCCTAAAAGTAAATGTCACAGGTCTTTTATTTGAAACGCGTGTTCTTAGGGTCTGCAAGCAAATCTCCCTATTAGCATCTAATTAAGTTCTAAAGAACAGGAGTGGGGAAAATGCTAAAAGAGAAATGAGTCTGACATTTGACTTTCATTGCTTACAACCTAGCTGATATAAAAGACAAGTGGATGAAACTGAAATGTGATAAAGAAGAATTCACAGTTACAAAATTTTACAAAAATGTTGCAAGACAAAAGGTGTTTATTAAAAAAAAAAGAGGTGGTACAAAACAGAGAGAAAAAGTAAAAAATCAAAAGACACATGGAAAAGAGAAAATGTACATCAGAAAAGCATAAACCAAAAAAACACCCACTTTCTACAAAATCAAGACAGTACAGATCATTTTACTAAACCCAAAAAAGAGATAAAGTAAGAGACACAATTTTCTGCAGAAGATATTGCAGTAGAAAGAAGAAGAAGGAGGAAGAGGAGAAGAAGGGATAGAGGAAGAGGGAGCTTAAAAGGAAGGTGGAAGTTTTCAGGAAAACAAATGGAACAGGAAAATAAAAGCCTTATGAGGTGAAAGTCACATTGAAAACATTAAAATTTTAATCAGTTTGAATAAAAACTTACAACAATACAATATATAGACTTATAAAATGTGATGATTAATTTTATATGTCAATTTAACTAGGCTATGTAGTATCCAGATAATTGCTCAAACATTATTCTGGGTATTTCTGCAAGAGAGTTTTGGGATGAGACTAGTATTTTAATCATTTGAGTAAAGTGGATTATCCTCCACAGTCTGAGTGGGCCTCATTCTATCAGTAGAAGACCTGAGGAGCACAAAAATCTTGACCCCCCCCCTGGAGTAAGAGGGGATTCTCCAGCAGATTGCCTTTGGAGCTCATCTGCACTGTTGGCTCTTCTGGTCTCTGCCTGTTGGCCTTCAGATTGGAACTACACTATCAGCTCTCTTGGGTCTTGAGCCTGCAGGTCTGTGCTGCATATTTGAACTTGCCAGTTTCTGTAACAGCTTGAATCATTTCCTTACAATAAATCACATGTACATACACACACACACACACACACACACACACATCACTTCTTATTGATTATGTTTCTCTAAAGAACCCTGTCTAATATACAAAATTCACACACTATACAATGGAAAGGAAAGCAAGGCTTAAGCTGGTTCCATTTTTGACCATGAAGAAGTGAAAAGGCAGGTGACTTCTCCTCTTAACGAAAGTATCAACCATAATACTGTATAACATTTATGCACCCACTGACTTCAGGCATCGGACAGTATAAGGTAGAAGACTGTGACCCTAGAGAGAAAGGAATTGCAAGAGGTAAGCTTCACATTCAAAACAATATTGTGTTTGGGGGCACTTTTCAAATCATAGCAAAGGAAATGAAATGCAACCACAAAGAAGTTCTTAATGGATAAAACAAGTAGAGATTAGAGATTGGGGTTCTTGAAGCATCTAGAATTTGAGGGGCAATTAGCCAAAGGAATTAGTTACACAAGTAATCAAGATCCTGAAAACTGTTTCCTTCAGCCTGTATTCCAATACTAAGTTACATACATAATGAACAGCATTCTGCAAGATCTAGCAGAAAAGATTACTAGAGAGTTGTGAGTAATGTAGAGATGAAAAAAGATGCACAATTGTACAGAGACATTGGTGATCTGACCATGTAACTTTAAGTGACCTTGCCATAGAACACAGTTTTTTTCAAGCACATATGGAACAGTCACAATGATGAGCCATTGTTTGGAACATGAAACAAGTCTTGATAAATTTCAAAGAATTTTAATTACACAAAATACATACTCTGAGCAAAATGAAATGAAATGAAAATCAATAACAAAAATATCTGGAAAATCCTCAAATAGTTGAAAACTAAACAATACATTTGTATATAGTCATGAATAAATAATAAATAATGAGAAAATATTAAAACATTTTGAACTGCATAATAAAGAACATAAATTTTATGATGTATTTAAATCAATGCTTAAAGGAACTTTTATAGTCTTGATAAATTTCACTTTTAATGAAACATTAAAACATTTTAAATGTTTATATTACATATAAAGAAAATTTTAAATCAATGGACAAAGTTTCCATCGTTAGAAACTAGAAAAAATGAGAACAAATTAAACCTAAATTAAGTTAAAATATGGAATGAGTAAACATGAGCTGAAATCAATAAGAAAAGGACAAATAAGATAAAAATGAATAAAATTAAAAGCAAATTATTTGAAAAGATAAATAAAACTGATAAAACCCTAGCAAGACTTATCAAGAAATGACTGAAATGAAAGTAGCATCCAGGATTGCAATCTCACTTAAAGTTTGATATCCTCTTCCAACCTCACTGATTCTTAGTAGAATTACTAATATAACAAATGAAAAAGGTAACATCACTACAAATCCTATAAAATATTTAAAAAGGTAATGAGGAAAAAGTACACACAACTTTATGCCAATTAGTTTTATAGTTTAGAATACATGGATAAATTCCATGAAAGACACTGGCATAAGAAGAAAGAGAAAGTCTTAAGTGTCATGTATCTATGAAAGAAACTGGTATTTTAAGAAAAAATCCTTTTATTTGAATGAAATTTGGACCCATCTTCTTTACAAGTAATTTATTTAAAATACTTAGTAAAGAAATAATGCCAGCATTATACAAAATAGTTCAGATACCATATGAAGAAGTCACATTTCCCATATATTAAGTGAGGCCAGCAAAAAATTGTCACCCATTGCTTAAAGTTAGACTATGTAGAAAATTGGACAGATATATGATGCTACTGGATTGGAAGATTCAATATTTTTTAAATGTCTGTTCTTCTCAAATCAATCTAAACGTTAAAAAAAAATCGCCATACCAAATTGACCAGACTCTTATGTGCTAAAGAGTTATATTAACTGGAAAGATTCTAGGTTAAAATACAATTTCAATTCTAGTTAGGAAATTAGAGAAAGCAAGAGTGTATGAATATATATACATACATATATATATTTGTATTGTTTCAGAGTACAACAGAGACTACAGAACACATGGTTGATCTAAGTAATATTAGGTGTAAGAATTGAGTACTAACTAAGAAGAAATGGTCAGAGGAAGATTTTGGAGAAATCAAATAGATTAGGGGTTAAGGACAGTGGGTCTGAACTCCCAGCTCCACGGCTGCAAGGAGTAAAGGAGATGGCAGTAAAGCACTAGGTCAATGTCTAGCACATATTCGAACCCCTTATTGTTATTATTACTAATATTAACTTTGAGAAACAAAATGAAGGCAGAGTTTTGAGGACTCTCAGGTTCACTATAGTCAGACTTCGCTTTCATTTGGGAAAGCAAAACAAATAAAGGAAACAAGGCCATTTGCATTAGTCCAAGGCATATTCTCTACCTGAATAAAATATGTTCAGTGAAATAGTGTTTATTAACCATAATCAAATTCCTCATAATTTATCTGAGTTTATCCATAATTCTCCAAACAGCCCAGCATTTGTATAGAAGGCTTTCTGCATGATTCTATTCATATTATTCCATTTGACCCAGTCAAAATAATTACAAATCATGAAGATATATTTTGAATTTGATGACTCAAATTTGAGAATAAGCTATGTTTTATTTAGTTTTTTCCATTATGTAATTAAAGACAAAGAACTAACTTATTTTGAATGGAAAAGATTAAGGAAAATGAAAATTTTCCTCCATCAAGAAACTTTTTATCTTCCATAGCTCAATGCTTGCCCATTCCATGAAAAACCAAATGGCCTTCCCTTTTTCAGAAAGGCATTAATACCTGTTGTGAAAAACCTTTATTAGTGCTAATTGTTCGAGCAAGCAGTGAATGGGGAACAGCAGGCCTGGGGTTGAATGTGACCACGTACAATGAAAAGAAGTTCTATACTTTGTGGGCCTTTAAGCATGCAGCCAACCCTCCTGATTACAAAACGTGCAGAGTGCCATTAAAAGGCATCAAGATTTCCTGAAGACAATTATAGAGGCATACAACATCTGTTCTCAATCACGGGCGACAGGAGAGAAAATGTGCTCCACATGATATGTGACATACAACAAAGGAGTCCCGCTGTGTGAAGAAAAGCATGTGAAAAGGCAATGGCCGAGAAGGACAGGGCAGAGGAAGCACTGTTACCACAATAGTGACCCAATCTCTTTGAGTAATCTCTTTGAGTAGCTCTGTGGTGCCAAGATTTGTTTGTTCTCCCACAAAAAGGACCACCTGTGACATCCTCAATTATTGGTACTACTCATAAAAGAATTCTATTTACAAGACAATTTGGATTTGACATTTCAAATGACAAACTTCTAAACAACTTACGTGGGCAAAGCATTTTCTCAGCCCTTTGTTCTAACAGTTCAGGATCAAAATTACCTTTATCTTCTTCTATAAATCTGTCATTCCAAACCATTTTGCATAATTTAAAATAGAACCATGAGTCTCATAATAAATGTCAATATGAATAATTATTGCTGAAAATAATAATTAGGGAAAATTATAGGACCATTAACACATCTGACCCTACCACATCTCTCTCTCTTTCTCCCTCTCTTTCTCTCTTATTCTTCCTAGATTTCAGCCACACTGCCTCCTTGCTATTCTTCCAACTTTACATACACCTCCAACTGGGCCTTTGTATCTGTTGTCCTGTCCACTTAGGACGTTCTTGACCCAGTCATCCACAAGGCTCGCTTCCTCATCACTTGCACACATTTGCTAACATATCACCATTACAGTAAGGGTGTTCCTAAAAAGCCTCATTAAAATTGAACCCATTTCACACCCTTCTTGTTGTTTTTGATTTATTTTTTCACATAGCACTAAGCAGCAGCTAGCATAATATTTTCTTATTTTAAAAAATTCCAAAATAATTTTTGTATTTATTGTCTTTCCCTGGAGAACATAAGCTCTGTGAAATCAGGAAATTGGGGCTCTTTTGTTCAATGCTATATCCTTAACACCCAACAGCACATGGCACATGAAAAAAGCTCAAAATTATCTCTCAAATGATTGAATCAACTTAGGATTTTTTTTTTTTTCGAGGTCTATAAATTTTAATTATGCAGTAAAGTATTGATTCAACAGGTTTGAGGTACTCAAACCCTGCACATTCCAAAGAAAAGACTGGCCCTTAACTTGCTCCAGGGAGATAACCCTGGAGCCCTTTCAAATATCCTGCCTGATAAGACTGTATTTGTAAACCTGAGATGTTGGGCTATCTATAATTTTTGGTAACATGTAACTTATGGTAAGCACTTCTTTTTGTGTACCTGGGATTTGGGGCCACTCTGCATCAATTTGACCTCTGGGGGGCTGGAGCCCAAGTGGCTTAGGTCAGTCACATTGGTGCTCCATGCCTACATGACAGACCAGTAAAACTCTGGCTTCAAGGCTCAGGAGGGACTGAGCTTCTCTGGCACCACCTTCTTAGTGTCATCACATTGTTGCTGGGAGAATCAAATGCTGTCTATTTGATTCTACTGGGAGAAGAAGATTGGAAGCCAGTGCCTGGTTTCTCTTGAGCTCTGCCCTAATGCACCTTTCTTTCCTTTCCTGATTTTAATCTATTTGTATCCTTTCACTGTAATAAACTGTAACTGTGAGTATAACAGCTTTTTTAATTCTGTGGGTCTTTCTAGCAAATCATCAAACCTGAAGGTGGTCTCAGAAACCTCTGAAACAATAATTGTATCTATGTTCGAATAAAAATGAACTAATCGTCACTTTGTAGCTCAACTAAATTTTTAGATTATTAAACTTAATGTATAAGATCCATTCTAGAAAAATTATAATTTAGATTTACTTACGTGGATGAATAATGTTCTCCTTCTCATAAATAATAATTCATTGATTATTGGTAAATAAGAATTATAGACCAATTAATAAAATTGATATTAGTACAATAACAGTATTGATCAATGTTATTTTTGACCCTGAAATTATCTGGGAAGAATATAAATAAGTTTCCACGGATATTCAGAATTAATCTAAGCTTCACCTTATGAGAAATAATGCAGAGTGCCTATTAAACCATTTTTTCATACTTTGAATAATTTTAAAAACCAAAGTGGAAACATGCACCTAATCATAAATGTAATTTGCAAGTATGCAAATAAAATAGATACATATAATAGATAAATCCTTCATAATTACGAGACTACATCTTTGTTTCAGCTTATACTAATGTCATGTGGCTGAGACCAAATCAGTGATAATGAATCCAAAAGCAACTTGGATGCTACCTAGGTTTCATGACCACATACCTCCCCTTGATTAATTTGAAGAGGCCAATGACTGTCTTAGGTTTTTTGCATGTATATGAAAGTCCAGTCAACTATCTCGTATATCTATGTGACACCTAAAATTTTGCTATGGAAATCTGATTTTGTTGAATTGATTAAAACACAAATTTTATAGCATGCTGATCTTGCAGACATGTGCATGCATTTGAGATAACAAATATTCTTAAGAACTTTGAATTTAACATGTTTCTTAAAAAAGGAGAGTGCATTTGATAATTATTTGAATTAAAAATGGAAATGCAAACATACACTGAACTCCCTTTTTTCTAATTTTCCATAGTATGTCATACACACCTTAACTTTTCTCACCTAACTCCTTTGATCCCCTAAGAAGGTAGAGGAAATGATTATGTTTTTAAGCTCAGTAAGACTATACTGGTGTATGAGTATTATTTAGTATTTAGTACATATACTTATTTATTTAGTGCATGAATACATGAGAGAAATCGGTGAGGGACATTAAAAGGTACAAATTTCCAGTTGCAAAGTAAATGAGTTACTGGTATAAATGTACAGTGTGGGGAATATAGTCAATAACTATGTAGGATCTTTATATGGTGACATTGTAACTAGACTTATCCTGGTGATCATTTTGAAATATATAGAAATGTTGAAATATTACATTGTGTAATAGGAATTAACATAGTGTTGTATATCAATTATACTTAAAAACAAACAAACTCATAGAAAAAGATCAGATTTGTGGTTACCAGAGGCAAGAGGTGGTAGGAAGAGGAATTGGATAAAGAATGTCAAAAGGTACAAACTTCCAGTTATGAGATAAATAAGTACTAGGGATGTAATGTACAATGCAATAAATATAATTAACACTGCTGGATGTTATATATGCAAGTTGTTAAAAGAGTAAATACTAAGAGTTCTCATAACAAGGAAAGATATATTTTTCTATTTCTTTAATTTTGTATCTATATGAGATAATATGATAATCACTTACTGTGATAATCATTTCATGATGTAAGTAAAATTATTATGCAGCATACCTTAAACTTATACAGTGTTCCATGACAATTATACCTCTATAAAACAGGAAGAAAAAATATATAAATAGAGAAAGACAGCTTTATGTATGTATGTATGTATGTATTTAGGTGTTTATGTATATATTTGTGTGTGTGTGTGTGTGTGTGTCTGTCTGTGCATTTGTTTCCCCAGGAAGAAATTTTAGAAATTTGGAGGGAGGAAATTTGATTATCATTGTTTGGGAGGCACTATTGACACTTAAATATGAAAGACTAGGAATCCTGGAACATGTGAAGAGTTACCTCAATAATGGGATTCTAAGTCCTTCACTCTTTTCGAACATCCGTCCAGATGTGCATACAGGTGAAAACCATTCTATGGTAATTCATAAAACCTAGACCCAAGTCAGCTTTACATATAAACACAAAGATGTTGGGACAGTTTTCCAGCAGTAATGCAAAAATAAGAGCAAAACAAAGAAAACAAAAATACCATTTGAGTCAGGGCTTCATATACTTGTTTAATCAAGGAAAAATAATACTGAGTACTGTGGCTTCCATTTTTTATTGTATCTTCATATTATTGAAATAGGTACTAGAATGACTGCATGATCTAAGTTCAGGGTAGCAAATAAAACACGTCCTGTTCAACATCAATCTGTTCCAGCTCACCTAGGTGCAGACAATTTAGGAGGTCAAATAGCTGTTAGACCATCCACATGTCTGAATGTCTTCTAGATAATGTTTACTTTTAAATCATTTTTAGGTATTTTATCTTTTCATCCACAATAAAGCATAATTATGTGCTGTTGTTTTTAAATAATAATAATAATTTCATATACGTTACAGAGACTCTTTAATTTTATGGACATCGAGGAGATTCATGTAAATTTTGAAAATTAAAAATAATATTAATGTTTTGATTTGCATTATTAATTCCAGATTTTTTTGTCAAAAAATCACCATTCAAATATCATTTACACTATTTTGAAAAGAAATGATATTATTTTTAGCACAAGCATACTTCATCTTTTTGCTGTTTGCTTTATTGGGTTTTGCACAAATTGAAGGTTTGTGACGACCCTGTGTCAATGGGTGCCATTTTTCCAACAGTATTTTCTCACTTTGTATTTCTGTGTCATGTTGTGTAATTCTAGAAATATTTCAAATCTTTTATTATTATTATATTTGTTATTATAATTTGTGATCTGTGATATTTGATGTTACTATTGCAAGAAGATTATGACTAGCTGAAGGCTCAGGTGATGGTTAGCAATTTTTAGCATTAAAATATTTTTTTAACTAAGGTATGCACATTGTTTTAGACATAATGCTAGTGCACACTTAACAGATTACAGAATAGTGTAAATATAACTTTTATATGCACTGAGAAACTGAAAAAATTATGTGACTCACTTTATTGTGATATTCACTTTATTGCAGTGGTCTGGAACCAAACCCACAGTATCTCTGAGGTATGCTCATATACACAGATTGAGAAAAATAGAATAGATTTTAAAAACAAAATTCCTGAAAACCACTAAGTTATAATTTTATGTCCTGAAAACCACTGTTATAATTTTATGAGTATCAACATATTCCATGCTGACATATTTATTACTACAGATTTTTCAAGGAAACACTAATGTCTATATTTTCATTGCTTATCTGAAAATATCTGGATTTTTTTCCAAGTTGAGATAATTTTAATTGCATAATCACAACTTTTAATGTCATGAGTTTTACATATGAATACCTAATTAACAATAAATATGTGTTTGCAATTTATTTTTCAGTGTGAATTATTTTTAAAATGTTTTTCTGGCATTGAGGAAAATTTCTTATTTAGGAAGATGAGGTGTCATTAGGGAAATTATGAATGGACCAATTATTTATAAAATACAATTATTTTTCTCTGAGTTTATGTAATTTAAATATATTTTTAAAATAAAATGCAATTTCACATTTTGGCACAATGGTTTTAATTGAAAAAAGTAAGATAAAGCATTATAAAATCAAAATGAGTAGTGAAGGATTTCAGTAATACTAAATACTAGAAAGGTTATAATAGTTTATTTTAGGAAAATACTGTCTATATAAAAATAAATCTCTACAGTCATATTGTTCACCTATACACGCAACTAGACTTTAAATAAAGCAAGCACTAAAAACTTCTTGCAAAAGCTTTGTGTAAGAGAAAATATTTTGACTTCTGGGCCACAAATACCATTATGTTTGAAACAGAGTACAAATTCACGTTCCAACACTCAGACTTACGTGTTACAAACATTCCTTTTTATTGGTCTCCTTTCTCAACATCTTAACTGATGGACTCAATCCCCAGTTCACAGATTAAAGAAAAGCTATGAGACAAGAACTCAAAGATATAAATTTCTGTATATTTGTACCTCTTATTTTTCCCTGGTTTTCAGGAGAGACAGTGTCCCTTCTCCAGTTTAGTGAAAATTCTTCTACCTTATTTGAAGCATCATTCTATTGACTGTCCCTTAGTACTTCAGTACTTTCAAGTTTCTTCTCTGACTTCTTTCCGTTAAACAGATAAATACATGTAAGTAGGCCCACCAAAAAATACACATAGTACGTGAACGGATAATTGTGGCACAGCCATACAATTAAATATTATTCAGTGTTCAAAATACATGAGTTACAAAACCATGAAAAGACATAAAGGGATCTTAAACGCATATTACTAAGTGAAAGAAGTCAATTTTGAAAAGGCGACATAGTGTTTGAGTCCAATTACATGACATTGTAGAAAAGGCAAAATTATTTAAACAGTGAAATGATCAGTGGGTGCCAGGGAGAAGGAGAGTAGAGAGAGGAAAAAGTGGAGTACACAAGATTTTTAAGACAGTGAAACTGTTCTGTATGATATTGCAATGAAGAGTACAAGACATTATGCATTTATCAAAACACACAGAACTTTACAACACAAAGAGGCAACCCTAATATGAACTATATATTTTAGTTAATAATAATATTTGATCATCAATTTTAAAAAATTAACACACTAATGCAAGATGTTAATAATTGGAGAAGTGTTGAGGGGAGAGGGAACCTATAGGAACTGGGTACTTTTTAATCCATTTTTCTGTAAACCTAAAACTGCTCTAAAAAATTAAGTCATTAAGAGAAAACTAAAAACAAAGTAACACACAAAAAAGCCTACAAACACATGCAACTTCTTTAAATTTTCACATATCTATACAACTTCTGCCTCTTTTTTCTTACTTGCCAAATCTATATGATCTCTATGTCCTCATTTTCTACTAAATTTCCAAATGCCTTTATCTAACTTCTGATCCATATCTTCTTCATGGAAAGTATGCTCTCTAATACAGTGAATAGTTTAATTCTCATTTTACATGACCTAGCAGCAGAATTTGGCAATACTGTATTTTTTTTTAAACTTTTTTCTTTCTTTCTTCGCGCGCGCGCGTGCGCGCGCGTGCGTGCGTGTGTGTGTGTGTGTGTGTGTGTGTGATTATCACACTACCCTGCTTTTCCATGAACATCATTTTTGGCCACTCCTCAGCAGTTTTTTTTTCTAGGCTCATTATCGTCTTCCTCTCTGCAAATTAATGTATTTCTACACTGCTTATTCAAAACCCTTCTGTGTGTTCGTTCTATAATTTCTTTCTTGAAAAAAAAAAGGGCTTCTGTTACGTCTGGGCTCTGTGGGCTCTGTCTTCTCATCTGAGTTTCTGATCAAGGACAATATTGCAATTCTACTTATGTGTTTCAAAGGTACTTTAAATTAACAAGTATACACTAAATTTATTATCTCTTTCAAAAGTCAGTCTTTCTTTAGAAAAATCACCTTTTTTAATCACTTAAAAAAATAAAACAACAACAAAAGGTCATTCTGATAACATCTTTCCATCTTGATCCATATCTAACAGCCTCAGTTTCAAATAATGGAAAACTCTAAGTGGTTTAAGCCAAAGAGTCAATATATTGACAGCTTTAACTTAATAGTTGGGAGGCTAGAAGGAACAGAGACATAGTTCTTTCGCAGTACTATTTTTCTTTGTGAATCTCTGGACCCTTATCTGTATCTGAGCTTCAATCTAAAGTTGCAAAAACACTAATAGCCATACATGGAAGTATAAGTTTTATTACACAGACAAGGACAGAGGAAAAATAACTCTTCTGACAGCTTTTATGTAAAAGCTTTATTTTCTTTTGGCTTAAGATACCGAGTCACTTGAACAACCTTGAACCATAAACATTACACATGAGACAGTATTGTTTTTCTTAAACTAATTACGGTGTATTCTTGCACTTAAGACGGAGTTAATTGCATCCAAGCAAAATAGCTGCTACACAATGGACTCAGGCATGAAGGATTATGAAAAAGACAATAGTAATGACCAGAATCTATCACTTGTCTGCTTAACATTGATATATACCCTCCTTCTCATTCAGAAAGCTTCATAAATGTGCATGTTTAAATTCATCATACTCATACCATTTTCAAAGGGAGAAAAATCGATGTTTATTCCAACTGCTCTATTAAGCTCTGGCTCCAGAGTCTCTGTTGTATCAGCTCTCTTCTTAATTGGATTCTGTCAGTGCTCTTCATATTCCAGTTATGTATGACTAATTGGTAAGACATATGCCTCTAACATGCATGATCTATAATGAAAGAGCAAGACTGGAACACATGCAGTGGACATCCTCAGTTGCTGTGCTGCTGCGTGATTAGGTCGCTAGAGTGGGATGTTAAAATGTTCACTGTGACAGGTTAATTGGCAGGTGGTAGGGATGGAATGTTTAGCTGATAAGTGAAAATAAAAAGGTCAAGATCAAATAATAAAAGTTCTAAATGATCAAACTAAGAATTAAGAATCTGAGAGCCAAAGCTATTTTTAAGTAGGGATGTGATTATTTTGATAACTAAGAAGTACCCTGTGCTACTCCAAGAAGATGGGGTAATGAAGTTATTTCATCACACTGAAACCTAATATTAAGCAGTGAGGTTTGTTCAAGAAAACCGTGAAAGAGGTGACAAAATCAAACACACATTAGGGGTTTTGAATTTTACTGGGATTTTTTTCTTTGCATGAGTATCTCATTTGTATTTGTAATCAATAATTTATTATTATTTTTAAGTTTGTATTCTGCTGACTTTGGAAAATGAGGTGGGAAGAATTTTTTTTCTGTCCTTTAGATGAATTTGTACAAAGCAGCTGTTTTCTCCTTAAATGTTTGAAAGAATCCTCAAGTGAAACTAATCTGAGACTGGACTTTTTTTCATTAGAAAATACAAAATTGTGAATTCAAGTTCATTAATAAGTAGGGATTATTTAGATTTCTTAGCTCTTCTTGGGTCAATTATAATAAGTTTTTAAGGAAATTGCTATTATATACAAATAAAATTTTTCTTAATATTCCATATTTTTTATATCTGTAAGATATTTAGTAATGTTTCTTTTTATTCATGGCCTAGAAAATGTTATACTTATCAGTTTTATTAACAAAATCAATTTTATTTTTATTTAAAATTTTTGTTCTTAAAAATGTTTTCTCATCTGTTATTTATCACAATTCCCTTCTACTTTCCTTAGAATTATTTTTTTCTAAAAACTTCACTTTTCTAGCTTTTTCATATTAGTGTGTTAGTTTCCTGTGGCTGCTGTAGCAAATTCGGTGGTTTAAAACAACATGTATTTTTTTTTCTTCCCAAGTTCTGGATGCGGGAAATCCAAAATCAAAGTGTTGCCAGGGCTGAATTACCTCCAATGACCCTTAGTAAAGGCCAAGACTTCACTTTTTCCAGCTTCTGGTGGCTCCAGGGATTCCTTGACCAGGGGGGCATCCCTCCGATTTCTCCACCTGTGGTCACATCGTCTCCTTCTCTTCTGATTGTCAGATCTCCCTGTGGGTCTCTGATAAGGACATTTATTACTGGCTTGAAGGTCCAAGGGAATATCTAAGATATTTTGTGATTTCTTCATTGAAACATGGCCTGTAAAATACTTAGAACTGCTTTGTTTAATAACGTTGTTTTGTGTTATCTTTTTGGTACTGATTTTTAGATTTCTTTCACTGTTGTTAATAAATAGTTTCAGGATGGTTTTGATCTTTGAAATAAATTTATATTTGCCCAGAATTTGATCAATATTCAAAGTTTTCATATTTTTTGAACATAATTTCATTGGTGGGAGGTATGTTGCTATATATGTGACTTTTATTGTGTTTGTTAATTTTGTGATCTAAATATTACCTATCCTGAATTTTTGTATGATTTTTCTGTGTTATGGAAAGAGTTTCACTGATAGCTCTATGATTTAATATTTTAAAATTTCAAGTTTACTTTTGTCAGTTGTTGCTTTATTATATACTTTGAGGTTCTGCTATTAGCTTCATTAAAATTTAGGATTTTTATACTTTTTTTCAATTAAACATTTTATTATATCTAAATGTTCCCTTTCATATCATATATGTCTTGCTTTAAGTTTATTTTGATGAAAATGGTGCAGCATTATTAACTTAGATATTCACAAAAGCTTCAATGGCAAATGACTTGCAGAATATCAGACCAATTTATTGGCTGTTTTCTTCACTTCTTTCACAGTTAGGTCTCCCTGGCAATCCTGAACTTCAATTTTTGTTTCTCCTCATTCCAATGAGACGGCCAAAAATCTCAGGATGCTCTTTCTTGCTCAGGTTCTATTCCCTGCACTGTTAATCCGCAAATGCCCTGAGTGAAATAGCAGTGGGAAGTGTGTGACTCGTGGTTTAATACCATCCTTTTCTCTGAGGCAATGGTCATTCAAATTTAGTCTGTCTTGATTGTACTCTGAAGCCTTCAGATAATTTATTTGTGCATTTTCTCCAATGCTTATAATTGGTCTCTGTAGGAGACTTTAATTCTTACATGGCTTGAAGCCATGCTGTTCCTATAGGGAAGTTGTGGAAAAGCAAGCAATGTTGAAAGAAGCACCATTGCTTATTTCCCATTCACTCAAATCATGTCCTGAGGCAGTCTGCGCTTTGACATGGACACAGTGTCACAATCAAAGTTTTGATAGTTCTTCCAAATTCCAAGTTCAACTCATAGAAATTTCTCTGAATTAGTTGTGGTGGAGACACACACACACACAAATCTGTGCTTTATATAAAAACAGAAGTTTATTTCTCTGTAAAGAAATGGTTCAAATAAAGGTGTTCAGGACTGGTATAGCACTCTTTCACTGTATATGTGTTTTCCATCTGTGTCCACAGTGGCTGCTGCCATCTTCATCATCCTCAGCAACAGCTAAGAGATTTAGAAGTAGGGTCCCAGGTGTTTATTCCTATTGAATAAGAGTTCTCTAATTTAAGAAAGGAATTGAGATAAAACTATAGCAAGGAGTTTCTGCCATCTTCCACCTTTGCTTTCTCAGGGATGGAAAAGATAAGGAGGCAATGTTCTGAGTGTCATGTTGTGGTACGGAGGTTGTCACAGATATTCTTTACTACAACATTTTGTGTAATGCCAAACAAAACCCAAAGTTCTAGTCTTTGAAAGGTATCAGATCTTACTCAATGTACCTCCACTCCTGCAAGATCATTTTCTATCAAATAACTTTAGTGTTAGTTAACACTACCCTCTGAAGAGAGCCTCATGTAAAATTTATAAACTCTAAAGTACATCCTCCACAGCCAATTAATTTACAGTTCCTTAAACCATACTCAATGACATAAAATTTAATTTTTTATGCAGTCCTTGACTTTAGTTTCTTCTAACATATTTCATTCTCTCTTTAGCTGATTTTTGTCATACCAAATTCTACTCCAGAATTGTTAGGGACTTTTGTACAGTAGTGTTGAAATACAATTCTAAAACCTTAACATAGGTATCACACTCTCAATTCATTGTACGTAATACTCTGGATATAAGTGTCAATATCAAAACCATCAATATCAATGACACTCAACATCCATGCAGCAATGCCATCATTTTCATATAGTTATTTTTGTCAATTGTTTTAAGTGTACTTTCTAGGACAGCTAATATTATTGGGTCATCTGTTTCAAGGCACAGTGGAAACAGAACTACAGAATAAAATTCCCCCCACCCCGTTGTTCTCTTTCATATTGTTTTCAGGTGAAACACTATTGGAGTTCATGGTGATAACTAAATAGGAAGCATGTCACATGGCTGAGTGAATCTTTATACATTCAAGAAGTCTTCAAATTCTGCAGCTCACTTATCATGATTGTGTTTTTTTCAAGGATCATTTCTGGTGGACTGACTTTCTCTGAGAACGTAGTTAGAGATATGGGTGATGAAGTATTTTGAGTTCAAGTATTTTTATCTTTCTTAGAATATATTTGATAAATGGAAATAAGATTCTGACTAGGTCAAGTGTAATTACACTAAGACAGCTTTTGTGGACTGTTCATTCAAACTGTGCCTTTCTCTACAGCTCATATACATCATTCAAGGAAAGGACATTTTACAAGAGAGAGATATTTTGTAAACAGTTGTGAATGTGAAGACAAATGCAGTCAATCCTATAGAGAGGAAACTGAGGAATGATTAATTCCCATTTTTACGTGTTATGTATGAGATGACGTTTGGAAATTCACATAGGCCTATCTGAAAAGCATGTGATAACTGACATCTAGAACTCAAGAAATGGGTCACAATCTTTCTCCCACCTTGAATAATTATTATGTATATAAGGAATACCTTTTTAATAAATGTTGAAAGTAAATCCCAGGTCACTAATATTCCATTAAGGTTAAATTTAATTGCATGCATTATAGAGCTTATCTTTCTATTTTCCCAACTGACAAAGAAATGTAATTATTCTTGAAACATGATAATATGCTATAGATCTATGACCTTTCCACAGTTTAAGCAATAAAGCTCACTCTAGAGTGTTCTGTTGGAGAATAATATTAATATACCTAAACTACACTGATTTTGATGAAATATGCTAACATATTACTGATAACATATCTTCTGAAGTGTTTTAAAGGACCATCAAGTATTACATGTAGAAAATTGCTTAATATTTGAGAATATTTTTCTACAGTCATGTTTGCCTATGTACATAATATTTGTGAAAACATATTCTTACTTAAAATATTAATTCTGGCATATAATATAAAATTTATCCTGTAAAATATAACCTTAATTTCATATTTTTAGAAAATCAGATGTTCTATTCTAGTGGATAATTATTGATACATTAATAATACATAAATAAGAGAAAACAAATTTTGTACTAAAAATACTGAAGAAAATTATGTGTTTTGAATTGATAGTTTCAACTTTATTTATTTTTGTGTTATAGAGGTGTTCAGAAACCAGAAGTAATGTAAATGGGCTAATTTCAAATTGGCCATTATCACAATTTAATGTCTAATTAATTCTTGCTAGATTCATAAGTTCATTTTTTCACTAGATAGAAATGTTATTTTTTTCTTATTTTATTAATTGTAGATTATATATGATTTAATAAAATATTTTAATTTCATTGACAAACCAAAGCAGCACTTCATGTGCCCCAAGGTATTAAAATGTCACACTTTTAGTAAAAGTATAGGAGCTAACATTTATTGAGGGTTTACATAATTAGCTCAGGTAATTCTCTCAACAGCCCCATAAGGTAGAGTGTTAGTTTAAAAAATGTGAGCTTCTGTAAAACATAAGGCCCCAAGTATCAATAGCTGGGTTAACATAATAAAATTCAATTTTTTAATTCATGTGAGGTCTAAATGAGAGATTTCTGATTAGGACTCAATTCCATTCAGTCATTCAGGGAACTAGGTTGATAAAAGTTCTTCTCACTTTAAGACAATATTGCCGTGGGGATTAATATCCAGTCAGTAGATGGAGAAGAGGGAGAGAATCACAGGCAGGAGGTTATGATGAGCCAGACTCTGTTCACATTCCACTGGCTCTAAATATGTCACATGATGCGGCCTCAGAAACAGGGAGCCTTATCAGTACAGGAAAAGTGGTCTTTTTTTTTTGTATCACCAGTCTCTAACACAGTTAGCCCTTCTATTCATCAGATGTTCATTTCATTATTCTTTCAACACAAAAAGTATTCTCATTCTTTCTCTGATGGAGATTCAAGGTGTTTCTATCAAGTTTCTTCATTGAATTAGATGACGCTGTGGTGATGGAGCGTATGAACCAAGAAACAAATCATTTGTTCTCAGTTTATACAATATATAACGGTGAGACAAAAGCAAGCTCGTTGTAATTAACTTCCTTACTTTGAAAATCTAGTATGGAAACTACACCCCAGGGCAATGGTGAAGTTCTGCCATCAGGAACTGAAAAGCGGGGTCGGATCCTTGATTACAACCTAATTCTGCTTTCTGGATACAAATCTCTCGTCTGTTGTCTTTTGCAGTCCCTCGCTCAGCTTTCTGAGATGTCCTCTGCCCTTTCTTCTGCGGCTGCTTAAAGTGAGTGTTGAGGTGCAGGGCTACCTCTTGTGGGACGTAAGACTTCCACAGACAGCCACCTAGGCATGCAGATTTGAGATCTTGGGAGTACCTTTAAAATCAGTATAGTCAAAATACATTTTAGTTCCAGTTGCTAGTCTTGTTAGCATTGCAATTCCCTCAAAAGAACAGTGTGCTTCTGATTTGTTTCCAGTCAGAACCTTGTGCAGTAACCAAACTGAAATCCTGTATTAGACAAACTTCTGAACTACAATCTCCTTTCTTTGTTTTGAATTATTTTTTCTTCTTCACTGAACCAATGACAGCTACCTTGAGGCAATCCAGATTTGTGTGGGGAGAAATACTCTTAATCATATTTTTGTCAGAGGAATGATTCTTAATTGGCTGCTTGTACACATTTTTTTCAATTTATTTTCCCTCTTCAAGGTGAAGGAAGATTCAATTTTTCTAACTGTTGAGGCTGCACATTAGCTAGCAGCTTCCATTCCAATAGATGAGGTATTATCCCATTTACAGATGAGAATAATGAGGCACAAACTGTGGATTATATAATGTATCTTGTATTCCATCACTAATGGTTTTGAAGCTAAGATTTAAAACCAGCCATTTTCCTGAAGATAGCATTTCCTGCTATACTGTCCCTCACATCCCTTATTTTCTTTGTCTGGTTCAAATATCTATTTATAAGGCACAGAAGCAAAACTTATTTTTATCACATTTATATATATATCTGAATAACTTGCTGTATACCTGAGAAACTAATACGACATTGTAAATCAACCAAACCTCAACTTTAAAAAAATTTTTTAAAAGATTGAGATTAAGATTGAGACGGAGATGGGAAAATTATCCTGAATTATGCAGGTGGGACCAACCTAATCATATGAATTTTTAAAAGCAGAGAACCATTCCCAGCTGTGGTCAGAAGGAATTGTGGTCAGAGGGAGCAGTGACTATGAAAGAAAATCAACAGGATTAATTAATTTGATAAGGACTGACTATGATGATGATGAAAGGGGCGGGAGCTAAGGAATGAGATGTCCTCCAGAAGCTGGAAAAGGCAAAGAAATGGATTTTCCAAGAGACTCCAGAAAGGAGTGCAGGTCTGCTTGCTCACCGATTTTAGCCCAGTGAGACCTGTGTTATACTTCTAACCTCCAGAACTGTAAGATATTAAATGCACATTGTCTTAAACCACTAAATGTGTGGTAATTTGAAACAATAACAATAGAAAATTAATATGCTGTCTCTCTAATTCATATATTGCTTCACTTTAACAACTGACTTTCTATTTCTTTTTAGTTGGATCTCTTAGTTTGTATTAAAAACAAACAAACAAATAAAACCCTAATATCAGCATCCATTTTATCTTTACAGTAAATATTGAATGAAATTTTAGCTTTTTAAATAATCATGGATGGTAAGAGAATTTTGTTATTGTTCTAAAATTAGCAGCTAGTATATGAAGTTGAGGATAGGAGATATGCCTCCCATTCTAATAATCAAGAAAGTCATTAATAAAGATTTGTGGTATCTGAAGAAAGAGACACTAGTGTCCCTCCCTAGTACTAGGTGTGTGGTGAGCTAGAGAAACTAACCATTCCATCTCAGGGACAGCATTTTGAAAGAGAGTTCTTCAGAACTTGACATGAATCCCTTTAAGTTGTAGAAATTTCATGAACAGAGTCTGATCGCTGTGTCTGCGTGAACATTCCTCATAGCAGGATGATTAATACTTGGTCTGCCTCAGTTGGATAGTGTGCGAGGGTAGAAATGGGTAGAGAAAGAAAGGAACCTCGGGGCTTCCCATGAAGCAATAATTATGAGCTTGATGGTTAAAACAGAAGCATAAAAAGTAAAACTACAATAGCAGAGAATATATTCTTCATCAGATATATCATTAGAGTGGGGCTTGGTCTACAGAAAGTATGCAGTAAATATGTCAAGAATCCATTCTCTAAAAGGCAAAATAAGAACTCATAACAATATTCATTAATTAAATGCACACAAAGAAATATGCCTTATATCCTAAACATAGACTATAGAATTTTCACTAAAATAATATGCATTTCAATGTAAAATTTTTTTTAGAAAGGTCCATATCTCATGCACAAGTACACACAAAAAAGTTAATTGCCTGGAAAAACAAGATCATATTCAGATCTAATAATTACACAGACAGGACTGAATTAACTGATAATGAGAATGAGGATAAAAATGAATTTTTATTACTATGTGATAAGCGGTTTAAAATTGATTTTGTTTCACTATAGTCACACTTTTCAAAATGTCATATTTATAGTCAAGCGACTTTTCTTTGGAAACAAAAATATCTATGGTTATTTAAATATTTTGCTAAATGGTTTCATGCTTGGGTAACTTTTTTCTATTTAAAATTCATTACTTTGTACACTTAAGTAGCAAGAGATGTATTATCTGAAAACTAGCAGTCATTTAAAATACTGGTTATTTTCTAAAGTCAATATGTGATACAAGGCAATTAAAATGAAATAGAACACAGAGAAGTTCAGAATTGAACTACTTACACGTTTAGAATAATGATAAAGTTACTAGCATTTCAAGTATGTAGTATGGTTTGATAAGATTGAGGTGGTTCTGTACATAAATATATGATGATGATTCATTAAAAAGTGTCAAAACCTCAATTGTTTAAGAAAATAAGCATATATTGGGAACACATCTAAGGAGATCAGTTAGATGGCTCTGATGAAGTTGAATGGATTTGACCAAATTTAGAAGTTGGCTCGCTGACAAATAATCTAGGATGGTGATGGCTCAGGCAATTGGGGAAACTCATTTCTGTTCCATGTGTCTCTCTTCCTCCTTACTGGAACCAATGGGATATCTTGAGAATACCCATCTCATATAACAGCGGCAGAAAGTAACTGCACAAGCACAGCTGTTCAAGCCCTTTTTGAAGCTTGTGCTTACATCACACCTGACCAATAGTCCATTTCCCAAAACAGGTCAGAAGACCAGGTCAGAGTCAAAGTGAAAGGGCACCACACATTGATAAGGCAAATGGTGTGATTACAGGGAGGGGGTGAAAATTAGGGACATCAATATACCACAGTCAGATTTTTCAGGTGAAGTTATCCATGCCCTTCCCACATTGCAAAGTAGTCATACCCCTATTCCAGGAAACCCCAGCTATCTCATCCATCATCCATCACTCATCAGTATTATAGTCTGTGTGTGATCTACATCAGCTCCACGTACTGCTTCTCTTGATATGGAGATCTACAAACTAAAAGGACAAGATATTGTCCTCAGCATCCAACAAACAGTTCTAAATAACTATAGTAAACATTCCTGTTTGAAACATAGAAGAATGGTAGGTACCTAGCAACACTGTTCCATACTAATTTTGTAATGCCACAGGCAGCTGTTGCCAGGGAGGGAGGGGTAGGTAATTAGGTTTATTTATATATTTTTACCTATTTCTTTCTTTCTTCCTTCCTTTCTTTCCTCCTTCCTTTCTTTCTTTTTCCTTCCTTTCTTTCTTTTCTTTCTTTCTTTCATCCTTTCTTCCTTTATTTCTTAGTGGAGGTACCTGGGGATTGAACCCAGGACCTTGTGCATGCTAAGCATGCACTCTACTACTGATTTATAAATGAGTGTTGATACAAAGAAAGCATTTTCCTATACCCAAGTGATATAGAAATGCTTTCACAAGAGATAATTGATAACTTTTTCTAAGTTTCTATTGACATAGTTTTGTTTAATTTTTCCGTGTCAAATGGAATCAATTTTGCAGATTCAGTGCAAACCCTATTAACATACCAAAGGCATTTTTCACAGAACTAGAACACATAATTCTAAAATCTGTATGGATCCACAAAAGACACCAAATAGCAAAAGCAATCTTGAGAAAAAGAAGCAAAGCTGGAGGAATCAAGCTCTTTGATTCCAAACTATATACTACAAGACTACAGTAATCAAAACAGTGTGGTACCAACACAAAAACAGACACGTACATCAATGGAACAGAATAGAGGGTGCAGAAATAAACCCACACTTATATGGTTAATTAAACTATGAATGTTAATAATTCTTGTGCAGGAGAATTCTTGTAACCTTTGTGGAATGGAATATTATTTAAAAATATATTTCAAATATTATTTCAAAATATTAAAAAGCCATTTCCATGCCAGAGTCTAAATTGGTCTATGATTGAATGGAAGTCCAACAACCTGCTTTATCTTAGGTTACCTTGAAAATTTATAGCAAAGTCTCTAATCAACTATTGCCATTAGAGCAATCAGGCCTTTATGTCTCTTAAATGCTATGTATGGGTAAAAAGTTTTCACTAACACAGTCAGTAGCCACTGTATTTCATACACCAAATCTCCCTTTCCTTTGAGATAATTGATAACCATATGAATCATAATGTGTCCTCTTTTGTCTCTGCAGTAGTGTTTTTTAAGGGTATAAATTGTGTCATCATGCATTTCTCCATCATCCTGATTATCCTGTGGGACTAGATCTTTTTTTGGGGGGAGTGCAATTTAGAGTAATGTGTACTCAGTTGGTATGTGTCAAGGTGTCCTTCCTTGTTTTATAAAATTAAAAATTCTTTTGATGAAGGAACACAACACAGTGACACTTGAACAGATGAAAGGCAGAACCCTTTGTTACTTACAGCTCCAAATGAAAAGGTTGCCAGGCAGGGCTACGCAGAGGTTTGCCTCTGGGAAGAGTAACAATAGTCTGGAGCCATCTGGCAGTTTCTATAACAACCACTGTGAGGTTAGGTTTCCCAGGCTTTCTTTGTACAGCTAACTTAAATAACTTGGGGACACTAGGGCATGGGTACTGCTCTTGGTTGTCTTGTCCCTCGTCCCTGGGCTGGTACGTAGGAGTCCAAGTGTGTGAAAGCCCAGTAAGAGAAGTGACTGGGGTGTGGACTTAATCAGCTGCTCAAGGAAGGGGGCTGATCTGGCTCTGTCAGAACATCAAAACTGGCCCAAGAAAGTGTAAACAAACAAAAATAAACAAACACAAATTATCATCTAGTTGTCAACAGGTATCTGGGTTGGCACTTATCTCCTTTAGCTGAATTCTCTAATGCAGAATCATACCTCCTATTAACCACAGTGCTGAAAGAGAGTTTAACTTCCCTAAACTTATGTCCAAACATGGGAAGAAAATTGGACTGACTATATTTTCAGGCAGTTGAGATTAGAATAAACCTTTATATATCTCTTCTCATAAAAGATCAGATCCTAATCCCGTGTGCTCTCAAACCTACTATCTTACTAATAAGCCTGATAAACATTAAATTGTATAAGGCCTAGAATAATTAGTGTTATTTTTCATTTTTCAAATATATCACTCATATTATTTTCCATGCATTTCACCTGTTTCTAAGTGTTTAATCATAGTGAATTTTTTCTATACCTATTTTCTTTCCCTAAACTTATAGGCATTTTTTAGCCTTTATTATAGTTTGTCCTTCATTATATTTAGACTAGAGTTTCTCAGTGCTACCCGAGAGATTTTAACTTGTTGTTGATATCACAATTATTTTCCTCTTAAATTCTCAAAAGGACCCAGGCTGAAATGTAGTGCTCTGTCCTTAATCCCTGTGATGATGAGAATCTGCTAGCTTCTTCCACAAAATGACCATATATTAAGACTGTTAATTTTTCTTCAAGGCTTCTTATAAGATAAATTTATAAAGTTATATTTCACCAAGAATTTACTTAGCTGAGGGAGACAAGTAAAATTGGAAGACTGACACCACCCAACATCAAGACTTACAGTAAAGCTACAGTAATCAAGACTGTGTGGTATTAGTGAAAGGACAGACAAATCCATCATTGGAACAGAACAGAGAGCTCAGGAGTAGCCCACATAAATAGTCAGCTAATCTCTGACAAAGGAGCAAAGGCAGTAGAATGGAAAAGGCATAGTCTTCTCAACACATGGTGCTGGCATAACTGGACAACCACATTTAAAAAACTGAATCTAGATACAAAGTTTATACCTTTCACAAAAATTAATTCAAAATGGACCTAATGTAAAACGTGAAAGTACACAACTCCTAGAAGATAATGTAGGAGAAAGCAGAGATGACCTTGGCTATGACAAAGACTTTTTAGATACAACACCAAAGGCATGATCCATCAAAATAATCAATAAATTGGACTTTATTAAAATAAAAATTTAGCTTTCTGCAAGACAATGTTAAGAGAATGAGACAACAAGCCACAAACTGGGAGAAAATATTTGCAGAAGATACACCTTATAAAGAACTGTTATCTAAAACATGGAAAACTCTTAAAATTCAACAATAAGAAAACAAACAACCCGATTAAACAATGGGGCAAAGACCTTAAGAGAAAACTCACCAAAGAAAGTATACAAATGGCAAATAACCATATGAAAAGATGCTCCACATCAGTATGTCATCAGAAAAATGCAACTTAAACAACAAGATACCATTACAAACCTCTTAGAACTGTCAAAATCCAGAACACTGACATCACCAAATGCTGGGAAGGATGTGGAGCACCAGGAATCCTCATACATTACTAGTGGGGATGGAAAATGGTACAGCCACTTGGCCCTCTAGAACTGAAGTAATAATGCTTTCTATCATTTGCTGTTTACTCATTTATAAACTTATTTATTTATTTTAGTTTAAGTGGTTTACCCTCAAGTGATCTAGGTATATCAAATTCGTCATCAATCTGGAATTGTTCTTCATAAATTTAGACTATTCTTCTCACTACTCCTAAAAAGTAGTTCAAACAGAATGAGACTTTCTAAAAATCAAAGTCAGTAAAATGATGAGAATGTAACTGAGTTTTGAACAGCTGTTCTATGTTTACAAATGAGTCTTTATGCTCAGCAACTTCTAATCAATTTCTAATCAATAATAAACATACTTCTATAGCTATAATTGAGTTATATGTTTTTATTTCTAGGGAAATATTTTTTCTTTTATTTTATTCTCTTCTGGTCATTATTTATGTTGTAATCTAGTATTTCTGTTTATTTGAAGTAGCCAGGAGGCAATAATAATTGTGGATACACTAAAAATTTTTTCTGGTAGAGATGTTTTGGTCATTAATTTTGTATATTTTTGTGTTTATTTGCTTATTTCATTTTGTTTTTCAAGGAACAGAATAACTTAATTGGCACTAAAACAAAATGTAGTTTATTTGTGATAAATAAAATATATAGTTAATAACTGAGCTCATGATTTATTTCACATGTTCAGCAATGTTTATGGATAAAAAATGTATGACTATCTGCAGATTCACTTTTCAAATAATTTCGTACTTGCTTCTGCCTTGTTTTTAGATAAACAGAATGTTTATTTAAAAGTGTACCTAACACGTTAATAATCAAATTCAAACAGGAGAGCATGATAAATAGTTCATATTAAAACTTTACTAAGCCCACTACAGATTTTTTTTAAAGAAAGGCTTTTAAAATAATTATCTGAATTGGGTAACTACTATGTTTCCAAAAATTTGTTATATATTGAATAGTTTCAAAACTCAAGGCAAAAGAGGGTGCTCTTATTAGTGGTTCCCAAAGAAACTTCTGTCATTAGGAAGTTTAGAATTCATACATTTCACATGTGTCCTTTTAAAATTAAATAAATAAACTCTATCCAGATTTGCATAAATAACCATGGACAACAAATTTGTAAGGTGTTATAAGTCAGTTTTCAAAGAGATATTTTAATTATCTTGAAACTTGAAAATGAGACTTGTTATTTAATTCGGTCAAACTGTTTATCTAATTGTAAAATCCAAAATAAAAATCAAAATAACACTAAACTGTTTAAGTCCTTAAATGATTCACAACTGAAATTTTACAGTGATGTTTCATAGATCACTGTTACTTTGTTCTTTCCTTATTTGTAGTTGAATTTAAGCTTCATGAAAATTTTAAGATTTTATGTGAATACAAGTAAAACTCCTTTATGCCTCCCACAGCACTGAAGTGATACAAATGGGCCCACAGTAGCCTTCTCCACCTCGCTACTCAAGTTCTACAAATTAAAGCTGTAACAGAGTTGACAGTGAAAATTTTCATATACTTTTTCTATCAAGATTGATATGTCAAGTTGACAATTTCCTACTAAAGAATAGTACATATTTTTCCAGGCTTTTTTTTTTTTTTTTGGCACACTTTCCTAACCCCAAAACTAGAAGTGTGTGTGTGTGTGTGTCTGTGTGTGTCTGTGTGTGTCTGTGTGTGTATGCACGTGCGCACACATGCTTCTGCTCTCAGCTTCTGTCTTTGTTGTTATTTGGGGACTGTTTTATGATAACACACGGAGGACTGACAGATATAATAAAAATATGGAGAACTTATTGTAAAATTTTCATAAAAATCTATTTTTAGCCAAATGATTTGATACATAGTTCATTAAATTGTGGGATTTAGGATGACAGTAAGAATATTTTTTTCAAAATCTGTATAAAATCAATAAAATGATATCCAAATAAAACTGATGTTTATAGCCAGAAGACAAACAGGTCCAAATAGTACCGATATGATTAGTTTTCTTGAAAATGCTTTTTTCATTTTATATTATCATGGAGCTGGTAGACTTGGCTTATTATTTATTCTAATTATATTACCATAAATTTTCTCTTTTTAAATGACTTGACAACATGCTAACATAAGACACATTATGCCACCTTGTTAAGGTGCCCTTAGAAAAATCTAATTTTACGGCATGCTTTAGCCATCTGTATCTATGAAGAATGCCATGTTAAAAATAGTTTATAAAACTGTAAAAATCCAATATTAAAATAAGTGTACACTCTAAGAATTCATATTGCAATAGCAGAATAAAGTTCTATAGATAGAACATTGAATCAAAAAATTTCCCCAAACCCCGAATCTTTGAATTAAGAAATATGAGCAATTGAAAATTTACTCTAGAGTGTATTTCCATTAATATCAAATTTCTAGGTTGGATTATATTTTATAGACGTCTTCAGGGGAGCGACTAACCTACATTGACTAGATGCTTTCAAATTTCATTTGAAAATCATTCAGAGTACACCTCTCACAATTGGGCATGGTAAACAAAAACTGAAGCTAACTCCCTTTCATTTCGGAACTAGTGTAATAAGGTTGATTGACATATAAAAAACTGCAGCTATTTAGTACATACTACTTGTTTTGTCTCAAGATACATGTACACCCATGAGACCATCATCACTATCAATGCTGCAAACTCACCCACCACCTCTGAAAGTTTCCTCCCATTCTCTTTGTGTGTGTTTTTTGTTTGTTTGTTTGCTTGTTTGTTTTTCCTTTTGTGGTAAGAGCAGTTAACATAAGATATACACAAATATTTGAGAATATAATATGGTGTATGTCTACAAACATAGATATTTAATTGCTTAATAGTAAAATGTCTAATTATAACTTAAAATTTTACAACTAATAGTTGCTAAGTAAAAAATGTGTCAGATTCAATGTTAGGTGTTGGGATACAAATGATGAAAATAATATATGCATCAGTGGTTACCATGGGGGAAATGCAGGGTAGAGGGGTGAAGGGATAATTTGGGAGTTCAGGATTTGCAGATACTAACTACTATACATAAAATAGACAAGCAACAAGGTCCTACCATATAGCACAGGGAACTATATTCAATACCTTGTAATAGCCTATAATGAAAAAGAATATGGAAAGGAATATATATATATATAATATTTTATATATATATAATATTATATATATATGTATATATACATGCTGTGCACCAGGGATTAACAGAACATTGTAAACCAACTATACTTCAATAAATAAAATATACATATATATGTGCATATCAAATGCTTACTTTTCTAGATGAGGAGATCAGAATTCAGTTTGAGTAATTTTTATTTCAAGATGATTCTGGAGATGTCTAAATATGTATGCTAATTATGAACTGGTTATGTTAGAAAATCTCAAGAATAAATTCTAGTCAAGAAACATTGATTCGCAAATTTTGTGACATAAATGACTTCTGAAAAATGGACCATGGATAAGATTGCTGTGGGAGAGCACAGTAGAAAATGGAAGAGAGTAAGAATCAAAACTTAAGGATTGCCATTACTTAGGGATAGGTGCAGACAACAGCAACTTAAGAATAAAAGAATGACCAGCAATAATAAACTAACTTGTAAATCAATTTATATAAGTTATTTGTTTTTAAAATTATTTTTATACTTAAATTTAGGAGAGGTTGGGCAGAAGTACAATTAAATTGGAATAAAGAAAAAGTACAGATAACTGTGGTTTACTCTTTCAGTATACTTGTTTGTGGAGAATGGTTTAAGATAATCTACAGGGATTGAATATAGTTGAGTAGTGCATCTGGTTAGTGGCAGATACAGTTTTCCCTAATACTACAGAGATATAGGCACATTCAACATAGATTGGAGAGGCATATTTTAAGGAAGTGATGGGAGTATATAAAGGAAAAAATAGTCAACAGAGCAAGGCAGAATGATCTGCCGTTATGCTTTTATTAACCGATAATAAACCTTCTTAGTACATTGCTTTCTATCTGTGTTTAATCTATTTTATTTTCACTTAGTCCTTGTATTTAGATATTTGGAAAATAACCAAGGCTTGTGGGAAAAAGTTTATGCAAATTTTAGACAATAAAAAGTTTAAAAAAGTAATTGCAATATTTAAGAAATATATTTACTTATAAAAATAAATGATCATTTGTGACTAACAGATATTAAAACAAAGGGATTGTCTAGGTAAGTCCATTTACGTCATTAAAAGCAACATACAGACAATATTTGAGAAGACTTTTTAACATTATGTGACCTACTTTTATTCTTATAAGTAGCTTTTCTCGAAGTTCCATATTCAATTTGTATTTTAAAGGAAAATTAATCCATATGGTACTGAATTCTTTCTACTTATCTCATCACAATGTTTTGCATGAGATATTTTCTATCTGTAAATGTTCTAAGCCTCTTAAAAGCCCTTTATTCTATGTTGCACAAAGCTATTTTATCTACAATTTAAGTCAAGGCTGAAAAGACTCAAATTTATTTGCAAATGAAAAACTTAGAGAATTAGAATGAGTTGGAAACACTTCCTATGAAAGTGTATTTGAATGTGTCTGAAAATTGTCCTACCAGAAAACAATTTGAACTTTAACTTACTCTGATGTGGTTGCTAACTAGGAATATGTATATTTCTTTGAAAGCACGGATAATTTATCTCCTTAGTTCAAATACGGATGTTTCTGATTTATAATAATTGAGATCATTTTTGACAATGCATTTATTTGGCTTCTCAGAATAAAACAGCGGTAGTTTACAGGCACTATATAACTGCATTATGTTTTTTCCTAGATTTATGAATGCAATATATTTTACTACCTACTATCACTTAGATATGCTCTTCAGAAATTTTCCCCTTCTCAAGTTCTATACTGAACATACCATTAATTTCTTAATAACATAGTTCTAGCTAAATATTGAGCTGAAATACAAGTATGGTAGTATTAATTACCTTGATCTATTAATCATTAATGCCTCTCATCTAAGCAAAATTTTATTTATCCTGAGATACAATCAATACACACCTAAGTGAAAGGGACAGTTGACACAGCAAAGCTGTATTTGCATAAAGAACTGTGGAGACTTATAGCAAAAGATTTCAGTTTGGCTCGAGAAGAAGTTTGGTTTTAGGGGAAGTTATAAATATTTTTGCATCATTGCTTCCTGTCTCTCATTTATTTTCTGCCCAGTCCCCAATGATTCATTATGTGGTAAAATGGCATGTGGGCTGCATTTAAACACACACACACACACACACACACATACATAAAGTAGTAAAAGGAAAATTTCTAGAATTTCCAGGGCACCATGAGTTCAAAGCATCAGCAACAGTGTTGGCAATAACTTCAATAGAAACTGGACACAAAAACTTTGATATATTCATCAGCTCTGTTGATATTTGTCAATATGTCAAAGGCAGCAAGAATATCATTCAGCTCATATTTGCGTTAGATATGTGACAAGGCAAGGAGATCAAGTATTTACCATTTCGGGGAAAAATCAGTACTCCCTGTATCAAACATTAAAAGCTCAGTGTGGATTCCATAATTTATCTGCAGAAATATTGGCTTCAGCAACATAAATGTTGCTTTGGGTAATTGCAGTGACTGAAAATGTCACCAGATAGTGATACAGATGGATAGAGTAAAGTGGCCAATACCATAAAATATCCAAAAGAACAATTTTTCAAAGGAAAAGGTAATATCCACTATTTCATAATGACTGAAAGAGCCTGGAAATTCTGAAGAGTAAGTGAGAATGGAATTTCAAAATGTTAGTGATTATTTCAAGGCTCTATTTTATCTTCAAGCGGTTGAGGAGCTACAGAATCATTTCAGTTCTGTTCAGGAAGCATTAAATAAAAAAGCCATAATTTACTGGACACTCTTGTGGGTGTGAGAAACATGGAGATTAAGTAGACTCATTCCCTGCTTCTCTGATAGGGTAGACAGTGCCTTAAAGAGCAAAGAGATCGCTGTTTATATGTTACATGTATTATGTTTACAATAGAATAAAAATAATTTTAGTCTTTGTGAAATGGATACATATCTGAGCCTTTAAGGATGAGTAGAACTTAGAAAGGCCAGAGGGCTACCTAATCAGAGACTAAAAATCCTAAGAGCTAATATTCATTCTGTGCTTTCTTGTGGTTGACATTCTTTTCAGCACTTTACGTGGATCATTCATTAAATCCTCAAAACAACTCTATGTGGTGATCCTATTATTATACCAGTTTTACAAATGGGAAAACCAAAGCTTAGAATAGTCATGTAATTTTCACAGCAACACAAAATTAATGGCAGAAGAGATGGACTGAGAACCTAGGCAGTCCTGATCCCTAAGCCAACACTCTTGGCAATTTATTAAAGAGGTAATGGTGAACTGAGTAAATTCACCTTATCCTAATTAGTTCATTCAGTCATTTAAAATTTTGTTAAAGTAGAGACAACACAGTAAGGTAGAGACTTAAGATCTGATAGTCTTGTGCTGGGGAATTTTGAGATGATTTAGGACTAGAGGCTGGGACACCATTTAGAGAAAATCTTGTGTGAAATATGTCAGGGGCTGACTTGTGATAGATACAGCAGTGAACAGAAAGGGGATTTGAGATACAGGGATTAAAATTTCCAGAAATTGATGCTTCATCAGGTACAGAAAGTAAGGGATGAAGGATAATTGTGTAGGTGATGTTAAACTTAACTGAGAGGAAATGCAAGCATAACAAACGTGTACTGTGATTTGAAAGACTGGATAGAAGAAGATGCTTGGAGTAAACTGAAATTGAAATGTCTGTCGAAAATTTATACGGGTGTGCACAACACACAGTTGAACGTATGTTTGAAACAGAGGGAGAGAATAGGGTTTGTGGGTTAGATTTTAATTCCCTTTAGTTTAATTTAATAAATATTACTTAGCAAGTAGTATATTCTAGTCAAAGAAAAAGAGATAAAAAGACTAATAGGAAATCGTCCTTGCTTTCAAGGATCTAAACATCTATGAAGTTCATCAGTATATGGGTGGAATATCAATTACATTACTCTAGGATAATATTAGATTGAAAGAAGAAATGGACCAAGTCCAGAATGAAGTGGAAACAATGAGGAGATTGATTAAAATGGTAAAATGATTACAAGGAAGACCTAGAAAATGTAATGTTTGGGTATAACGGCAGTGGAATTTCAATAAGGGAGAGCCCAGTGCTGACCTGCACTGCGCCATGTCGTCTGGCAGTTGTTGTTCCTCTTTAGCACTATTTGTTTGCAATCTTAAAATCACTCTATTTATCCAAAGGTACACTCTAAATATGTACAAAAAAATAACATTATGTCTCCTGCTCCTTCTTCTGGTTGAATTGGTATTCTGCTGCTTTCAGTGGAAAGAAATCAGACAAATGCCACCAAGGCCAAATTGCAGCTTGTGGGAAGAGTATGACTCCACAGCACAGCCTTTGTCAAAAATCACATCGAGAAATGTAAACATGTCTCAGTTGTAATTTAATTTCTTAGAGTCAACATGATTTATAAAAAGCATACATGTGAGACAGTATTTTATATAGAAATGTAATCTCCTTGAGTAAAATGGTTTCTGTCTGATTACAACTCTCATATTTACTGAGCACTATTTTAAAAAGGAAAAATTAAAAGTTCAAGTAATTATAGGATATATGTACAGAAGATCTATATATTTGAGTTTTTTTCACATATGAACGTATCAGGCATTTATAGAACTGAAACCTAAAGGAGCGTGAGATAACATAAAGTGAAAAAATTCATATATACATACAAGACATAGGTAAGTCCTTGAATACGACACTTATAATCTATTACTGAGAAAAATTATTTCTTGATAAGATAGTACAATTAGTAATGGTAGTGAAAATAATAGTATTAATAATGATAAATTGAAATAATCAAATGGAAGGGCAGATCAAAAGGTCACAAACCTAGTTTCTAGACATAACTTTGGCCCAGTAATATGGGATTAAAGTACAATAGTATTCTTTTATTTCTTTATTATTACCCTTTCAAAATTAATTTCAGCAGCCAAAAAAGAAAAATATTCATCGAAATAATTATCTTAAGTAGTTTTAAATCATTTTGAAAAGGAATAAAAGCTCAGAGTTGGAAGAAGTAGTTTGCAAATAACAGTTTAATTAAAACTATTATGGAAGCTAGAGTAGAGAAGATTGCCAAAATTATAAGAAATAAACCATGTTTCACTCATTCTGTCATCTGATGAAGCACAACATAAGCACCAAACAGAGAGAGAAAACAGAGAAACAGAGAGAAGATTTTAGCATCAGGATTATTGGCATGAGAGAACATGAAGGCATAAATGGATATAGCTTGTTCAAATGAAAAGTCACTGAAAGAGAAAATGTAAATTTAATGTTATTTGATACAACAGTGTCTAATTCAAAGTAGGTAAAATTACTTTCTGTGTAGATTGAGCCACCTACAGAGTACTGTATTTAGATACTGAAATTTGAAATTAACTCAAGAAAGTGGACAAGCGAGCAGATTGATAAAACTTTGGAAACAATGTTATCTGAGGAATGATGAGCAGGTTAGAGAAATTAATATTTAGAATAAGGTGAGTTTTCTCCAAATATTTGAGTAATCTGTATGTGGGAAAGAAAAACATTCATTCCTGTTTTATGCAGAGAGTGGAATTAGGATGAGTCTTGTAGGGAGGTATATGAAAACCCATTTTGAGAATTCTAAAATGAGAGATAACCAACAATAAATTGTACAGCATGGCAGAATTAGGAATTCTTTGACTGAAAAAATGTTCAAATGAGGCGAATTCACAGTCAGAGGAGACTGATTAATTTTGAAATTTTACTTTTGTATGATTTGAAAATTTTCACATTGAGAAGTGGAAAAAGATCAAAAGGTATACATAAAAATACATTGGTTAATGTTTTATCTACTCCATCTATTTTAATTTATCTTAATCACTCTGAGGTCAGGGATAATGTATTACTCACAGTCATTGGTTGTTCAAAATGCTAGACAGAAACTTGGATTCCTTTAATATGCATTGCATTGATTTGTGCATTGATTCTATTGGAACTTTAAAAAGTCTACACTGAAGATTTAGGAAAAAAATAAGTTATATACATATGTTTTATATTTACACAATATTTTCAGAGCAAATAAGATGCTTTCTATAAAATAGAAAATCTGATTCAGCATGCCTTGTCTACACACAAGTAAAGGGAAATACTATTTAAGATAATTTATAATTAAAAATCTTAGGTATAAAAGACAAATTGGGCACTCAGATTAATAAGCTGGAAGCTGACTCCATGGTGACAAGGAGCCGATAACGGGGTAGAAATTCTGAGCACACACTGGGATGATAGATTCAGTCAATGTTCAGGGTAAGTAATCCTCCATAAAAGCTGAATCTCCAAAATACACAACCATCCATATAATAGGAACCAAAAATATCTTTGCTCAGTAGGCCTGGAGAAGCAGGAAGAAGTTATACAACAGACACAGAACTCTTGAGAAAAAAAATCTTTTGTGTGGAGTCAAAATCTCAAATCTGTGCAGGAGGTAGTGAACCAAAATTTATTCCACCCACACATGCAGGAATCCAAATGATGAGAAATTAAAATAAAGTGGTCCAGAGTTGTTAAAAGCTCCTGTGAGAGCAGAAAGAAAATTTACATCTACTGTACAGAAAAAAATTTTGTCTGATAAATGTAGAAGACCTCATCAAAACAAATGACAAGCAACTAAACAAATCCATGTGAACCAAGCTTATGAAAAAAGACGTGTATCAAGGAAAAAAAAGCACCACTGTGACGAAAAATTCTAGACATAACACAGAAAAACTTAAAGAAATAAAAAATAAAGAACAAACTGAAAATAGCATAAATATATATAGTTTAAAATTGTACAAGGGTCCCCCCATCTAGGAATAAAACGGGACAGCATTTTTAAAAAAACAGTTCATTTTGATAAAGAACCAAATAACAAATCTAGAAATGAAAGCAAAGTTTATAAGCATCCAATTGCCTGCAGCAAAATCTCTCTGTTAAATAAGGGTGGCTTTTGTTTTTTGCAGTTGAACCTTTTCTGATACTGGATTCACTCCTGCAGAATCTTTTTGGCAATAGTCTTTTTGTTAATAATACTCATGTACTAATGGTGCCATCGATAAAAATATCCTCTTGGGAATTCAGACTGTCAAAGAAACTGTATTTGATTAAGGTATCAACTTAAAGTTTAAAGACCTTTTAATCATATCTTTAAACAAGTTTATATTAGTACATTCTGTATGACTAGTTTCTTAAACATGTAACTATAATTCCACACCATTCAAATAATTGTTCACATACAAAACTATTTATTGACAGACTAGGATATGCTCTTGCAGTATGAAAGGAATCCATTATGAGTTAGTAATACTAACACTTGATGTCACATTAGGGCTGCTGCTGCTGAAATACCTTTTGACGTTTTTATTCAATCCTAGTACTGCTTTCAGCAATGAGTAACCTTTAACTAGTCAGTGATGGTTTTTTTTTTTTTTTTTTGGTCTGATTATATGTTGACATATAAAGAGACAGCAATATAATAGTTATAATTAAATTACGACATGATGCCCAAGTGACTAATTTCAGACCAACCCATATAGGGGTGCCTGATCTTGGAATCCAGGTTTTCTCTTTGTCCTACTTATGTCACATCATGTAAAATAACAATCAAGGTGGAATAGAGTTGAACAGAATAAACTGAACAATGATAGGGAATGTAAATATCAGTTGTAACAAATCACTGTAATACTTTGTGCCCTGCTTCCTCCAAAAAAGTATTTATTGTTTTTCATAATTCTGTGTGTTGGCTGTGAATTCTTCCCGGCTGAGTTGGCCAACCTGGAGCTGGCTGACCCGGCAGCGGCTGACTTATCTGACTCATGTATGTGGGCCTTCAGCTGAAGAAGCTTGAGTAACAGGATTGTCTGGAACCACCCTTTACTTGGTCTCTTGGTTCAGCCAATCTGCCTTGGCTAGTTCACAGGGTAGAAGAAGACATTCCATAAGCCAGAGAGGGAATGTCCCAATATACGATTACTTTACATTTCTCTGCCCTCCTTATGTTTGCAGATATCCTGTTAAACAAGGAAAGTCATATGGTCAAACTGACAGTCAGCTTGGGAGAGGATTACCCAGAAGTGGGTATAGAAGGAGGTGTTATATAACATATATGTTTTCACATTTTAATAGGATAGATTTTTAGAAGAAAAATCAAAGTATGTGCAGTTGTTACAATTGCTGAGATTGACCAATAAGACCACCATAGTGAAAGTCTTTGCTTCAATTAAATGCTAACTAAAGAGTCTATGATTTCATTTTGCTTCCTGTACCTATTTTTCTATTAAGATAACTCACTGGATAGAAATCTCAAAACTTGCATTGATATTTTATATGCATGGATATCTACTTAATATTGATATATGTTTATAATCTCCATTTCTATGTGTGACATACATTTTCTTCAACATAAATCTCTTCAAATGCTTGATGGTTTAGAGCCTCTGAAAGAAAATTCATGTGTGTACTTTACTGCAGTCGCTCCCATTGGGAAAGTCCTAAGACGCAGACATCCTAAAGGGCAGCCTTAGAATATAATATAGTCTGTGGAAACTCTTTCAACTCTTTTTATAATCTTGTATATTTTATAACAGTTTTATCTGAGTTATATATAAAACAGCTTTATATGAGTTATATATAAAACTTTATATTTAATTTTAAAGATATTTCACCTAGCTCCCAAGAGTTATGAACTCTCTTCATCAGATCACTTATCAAAAATGCAATACAATGTATTATAGGTTTTCTATAATTATTTAAAATATCTCACTTTAAAAATTGTGTTAAAATTTTTAACTTACTGGAAAAGGGAAAAACAGAGAGAATAAAACTAATTGGAATCTAAGTTTGTTATAATGTCTGTTTAAATAATTAATATTAAAGTTAATTTATTCTTCCTAATTGAATTAAACAAATAATGGTTACTCCTAATATGTGCACAGCATTATTCTGCAACTCTAGTGAAATAAAGGGTTAAATACAAGCTTCCTTACATAAAAGAATTTACCAAATAAACCCAAAAGAGGGAAGAATGTGATCAATATCCCTGATCAATTTAAGGAAGAGTAAGACTTCTTGTGGTGTTGTATTTAAATTGTCTGACTTCGTCTGCTCAGGCTGCCAAAACAGAATACCATAAATGAGTGGCTTAAACAACAGATTTATTTCTCACAGTTCTGAAGGCTGAGGAATCCAGGATCAAGGTGCTGACCTATACAGTACCTGGGAGAGCTCTGCTCCTGGCTAGCAGAGAGCCATCTTGCTGCACCTTCACATGGTGGAGAGAAATAGGTCATCTCTCTCATGTCTCTTCTTATAAGGGCATTAATCCCATAACTAGGGCTCCACCCTCATGACTTAATTAACTTCCAAGGGCCTAACCTCCTAACAATCCACTGGACATTAAGTCTTCAATATATGAATTTGGAGGAGGGAGTTGTGCGTAAGTATTCACTCCATAGCACTGTCTTTCAACGAGATATAGAATTTTGACAGGTGGAGATGAGGGAGAAAATCAATGAAAGTAGATAACTATTAGCAACAATGTTTTATGTGCTAGCACTGTCTCTCAAAATTGTGAAATATAGGTCATTTAGCTATAAATGCAACTAAAGCCATTATCAACTATTGAAAGTTAAAGTGAGTGTAGATAATCTGATAAAGTAAATAGAATGAAAACCTTAAATCCATTTGAGAATTTTTGTCTGCAGAGTTTTCCATGTGATAACAATGTACAGTGCTTTAAACAGAATTTTATATGATGCAAAATTATTTCTTATGCAAACAAATAGCAACACTATTTAGAAAAAAAAGGAGGTAGGAAAACACATCAAATATCTGACTAAATTTTTCCTCTGTTGCTCTAACAGAGAATTTACTTTTAGAAACAATAATGCCACTAATGATTAAATCAATAAGAACATTTTGGAGAGTTAATAGAAACTTCAGTGGATTGCACTTCCAAATATCACTATTACCATAATTCAATTCATACACAGAGTCATTGCTAGTGGCTGAACCCTATATTCATCACCTATGATTCTAGTGAACGGGAGGTGATAGAAAGTCAGCTTCAGAAAAGGCTGCAGAGTAACGACTAATCAGATTGCATTAAAGGTGTATAACATATCATCACGGCCAAAAACTCATTTCTGTATATTGACCTTGTCTTGCCAGACCTTATGGAAAATGTTTCACACATATTAACTGCTAATGTGAAGCTTTATTTTTAAAGCTGGCATCTCAGCAAAATCAGCTTACCATATAAAGGGTAATACTGTCTATCTACTACCAATTTGACTCAAAGGAAGCACAAAATAAAAAGATTTACCAAGACAATCATGCATAAAATCAAGGTAAAATAAAAAGCACCTAAAACTAAAGGGATAAATATGGAGTGAAAACGCATATATATATATATATATATATATATATCAATCACACAAATATATAGCATTTCATATGACTAACTATATATAATTTAAAACGCAAAGAAATGTAATATTGTAATAGATTTTAAAATATAAAAAATACAAAATATATAATTAGTTTTTAAGTAAAACAGAAGCTAAAAAAATGTGGAGAAGGATCTAATAATAAGTCCAATTCTTCCACAAAGATCTCATGAACAGGGGAGAGACAGCACTGTGTTCCTGGCTGTACCTGCCTGGAGTGGGGATTCAGTCAAGGTGAACCTGGGGGTTGGACTGAGGAGGGAGGGAGTTGTTCCTACCAAGTTTTAGTAGATTTTCTAAAATATGTATTTCTTCATTTGCTGTATGACCTTAGAACAATTTCCAGAGACTTTAAATGATTATTTTAATTGAAATTTGATGATTTTTGCTGGTTTCATTCCACAGAGCATCGCGTACCACCTTTCTGGATGTGGAATTCCCACATAAAATGTTAGAACAGCTAAAATATCATTACCTAGTATATATATTCACAAAATCCACACACAGGCATAGCTGTTGAGAATAAAGAATACTGGGGCTTCTGTCACCACATCCCCGTAGCTTGTTGAGTGGAGAATCTATGCTGGGAAACTCAAGCTGAAAAGGCAAGAGGCTGCAAGCAAAGATGTCCCTCAGGGAAAAGCATGCCACTGTCCCTGCCTCCAGCTCTAGAACTATGGCTCAGAAATGTTTCCCAGGGGAAAAGCCAGGTCATAAAATAACAGAAAATTTCCCAGAAGAATTGACTTTATTTAAAACAGAATGTGGAGAAATTCAAGTTTACGGTTGCTCTCAAAAACAGAGGAGAATTTGGTGATATGTAACTAAGAAGACGGTGGGAGCTCCATGAAAGATACAAGTTAAAACATAGCACACGTAGTTTGCCTGAAAGAACCATGGAGAGACACCTAGGAAATGCCTTCCTGGGGTAAGAAAAAAGAAACTCTCAAACATTCGCTTCAAGTACAACCCTTGCAAAAGAGCCTACATTTAACTGGTATGAGATAAATAATAAAGGAACAAAACTACTCACAAAGAAAACTCGAGCCTATGTGGCTACATTGGTGATTTCTACTAAACATATAAAGAAGAATTAATACAAATACTTCAAAAACTCTTTGAAAAAATATTAGAGGCACTTTCAAACATATTCTATGAGGCCAGGACTACCCTAATACCATAATCAATGAAAGATGTTACAAAAAAGAAAACAACAGACTCATATCTCTTATAAACAGAAACAAACAAAATCTCAACAAAATACTAGCAAACCAAATCTAGCAATACATAAAAAAGATTGTGCACCATGACTAAGAGGGAATTATCCTTAGAACTGAAGGTGAGTTTAAGGAAATCAATCAATGCAATACACCATACAAATAAAGAGCAAAAAAAAAAAAAAAATCACATGATAATCTCAATAGATTTAGAAAAAAAGGATTTGACAAAATACAGCAGCCCTTCATCATAAAGATACTCAGCAAACCAGGTGAGGAAGAGGAATTCCTCAACACAATAAAGGGCATCTATGAAAAATTCACAGTGAATATCACACTTTACAGTGAAGGACTGAATGCTTCCCCCATTAGCTGTTTACCATGTACACTTTGTGATTATTGGTTTATTAAAATTTTGCTTTATGTCAAGGTTACTTAGTAGGATTCATTTTTCTTTAAAATTTCCTAAAATATATTTCAAATTTATTGGCACAATGGTTTTCATAAAATTAACATATGTATATATGTCATCTTTGCCATTACATTAATTTAATCTTTCTTTGTATTTACTTTTTTGTTTTCTCTTTTTTAAAGCTTTTTAGATACGTTTTTGCTTTGCAGCCTTGTGAAAGAATTGCTGTTATATATCTTTGTTTTCCAGTCCATTGTTTAATGCCATTACATTATTATTTTGAAGGGATATACAGTTATTTTTCTAGTTTCTTGAGTTAATGACTCAATTTTGTAATTTTCAAACTTTTTCCTAGACAAATACCTCAAAATAGCTGTTTAGGTGACCCCTGATGGCAGAATTAGAATGATACAATTGCTCAGGGAATACAAAAAAGAGAACTGCCTTCACCCACAACATAATTAAGATGGCACTGAAGCTCTGAATATGTACATAAAATCTAAAACAATAATCACAAATTATATCAGCAGCAAGGCAAGTATACTGACTTCAGAGCATTACCAAAATTTTCATCTAGAACCTTATTTTCCAGACAAAAAGATGTGTTTAAATACTACCAATATTGTTTTTCTTAATTTTTTCAGTCTCATTTGTACACACTTTTGTCAGAGCTTGGGTACCCAAAACCATTTTCTGTTTATTTTTTTACAGAATAGTACAAAATATTATTTTCAACCATATCTTTTGAAAAACCTGGCATTCATTTGTTACTTACTGTGTATCACAGCTTCTGGGACGATGACAATTTATTGTTTGAGGATTCTTGAATCCTTTTGGTCATGGAGAAGTATAATAATTCATCTAGGGAATAAAAACAAAATGCATTATCTGTTTTGTTTTAATAAGTGATAAACTGATATAAATGTAGGTCAGAAGGAACTTTTGAATGCGATGCTTTCATTAACAATGAATATTCAATTCTCTAATAGTATTTTTAAGCAAGTATTTCCGTTATGGATTGAAAATACTCTTGTCTTTGAATGTTAATGAGGAAACTGAGGAATTTATGGTTACGATGGGGTAGTATTAATATTATCAGTATCAAAGTAGAAATATCATGTTGGATGAAATAAGAAAATACAACCAAAGAATTGTCATAATGGTTTGGCCATCAAAATGTGACTGAAAATGTTACCAATAAAACTACTTTGGGAGTTTCTGTTTCAACACTGTCAAAATAAAATTTCCAATTTTCCCCTTCTCTGTTCAAAGTATTCTTGAGTTTTCATCCGTGTCTAACATTACTCAAAATGAATCGAGACTTTTGATGTTAAAATATCCGTTATCTATCGAAAGGAACAAATAGATGCAAATATCATAGCTATTGATTCTTTACACATCCTCAGATGAAATATCAATATTCTTATTTTCAAGTGCAAAATGAACTTCATGACCCAATTAATATATACATTGAACATTACATAGCTTTAGTAAAATTATACAACTTTATTTTATCATGAAAGTAACCATACATTTACATAATTTCCATCTTACGCTACTTGTGATAGAAAGAATGGGATTTAGAAAGAGAATTGAAAATACAGAAAAAGTGTGGCAAATGATTTCATAAGCCGCCTTAGTGCAGTTACAGAAGTATAATTGGTAGACATTATAAAATGTCAGCTTTTATCTATAGTAAATATAATTTACACAGCAGAAAAGAGTGATTAGCATCAGATCACTGAGAAGCTAATGAAAAGAGCCATGGGCACAGATGTGGGTTGTTCATTTTGCTAGAGATCAGAGAAATGACAAGTGCTGAAGGTGTTTTTACATGCACTGAAACTCATCACAGACACGCTCAATCATGCCCTGGGATACAGAGAAATCTAATCATTTTTATTAAATAATTCAAATTCTATGGCCTGTGTTTGACTCACACTTTGAAAGGTATTGAATTGAGTCATTCATTTCTGGGAAGTTATAGTATGTTTCATAAATTGGGCTTGTAAGAAACATTAACAAAAGAGGGACTTAGTGAAACAGAACAGGATAGAGGGATGGGGCTTGGCAGGAACAATAAACTGGAGTCCAAATTGCAAAACTAAATTGCAGCAACAGAATAAATAGATCTGATATGCTGTTGATAATAACAGTCAACATATTTGCTTTGTAAATGATGTCCTCTAATAACTATTAAAGGAGTTATTTGAAAAGTTTCATTTTTTTTTTGTACTCCAGTTAATGAGATTGTGGAACTTAAAACATTGCCTAAGGAAGAGAGGATGAAAAAGAATATTCTTCTTTAGCATCTTCTGGTAAATTAGTGTTACTGCTTAATCAAATAAAATTGAACTGCAAGGGAAATCAGAAGGAAGCAGAACTATCTGAGAAAACTGTGAGGATGTTTAAATGGAATCAGAACACATGAAAGATATAAGGTCAAGAGTAATAACTCTTTCTTGTTAAATGCATATTTATCCATTTTATTATCATATATAGTTTTAGATAATAAAGAAATCAAGTGGGATAACAAAATCCTGTGGACTACTCCCATTATTTAAAATTTCATTAAAGTATTGAATGGGGGAAATTTTAGGCAAGAAGATTTTAGAGAATCATTTTGAATTATGAAAATGATAACATTAATATATATTATAATTATTTGAGACAACATGTATTCTAAAGATAAATATACTTGCATCATTCTTGGCTAGAATTATTTTATTATTTTTGATTTGGAAAATGAAATATAATTTTAATTATTCTCAGAAGAGATTAAACAAATAATTCAAGAAATTAAAAGTAATGATTTAAATAATTACCATAAACAAAGAATCAAACAGAAGTATAGCAACAGCAGCAACAACAGCAAAGTAATTAAAAAGCAGGAGTGAAATTATAACAAAGGAAAATAAAGATGAGAAAACCTCAGTGTGCCTGACAGTAAGCTGGAATGAATGAATGCATTTACTAAGGAAACGAATGGAAAGTTGAGATATATTATCACTCACTGTAAACATACCTGGAAGTATTCATAAAAAAAAAAATAGAATGACAACGAGTAAACTAAAAACTGTACTAACATTTGCATAAGAAAAAAAAATTAAAGGCCCACTGTAGAATGTTTACAGCAAAGACATTATCCCTTTTAAATGTGGACAATTTGTTTAACCCACCTAAATCTAAATATCCACATTAATGAAAAGTAAAAATAACTTACTTTTAATTTACATGGGTTAAATTTCACTTTATGGTATATAGTTCTATGAGTTTTGATACATGCAGAAGTCATGTGTCCACATCCACAAATCCCTCTTGTTGCTCCGTTTGGTTAGTCCTCTCCCACAGGCAACCACTTACGTGCTCTTCCAAAATGCCGTGTAAATGGAAACATACAGCACATTGCCTCTGGCTTCTTTTACTCAGTAAAAATGCATTTGAGAAGACTTCAACTTTTTATTACTGAACAGTATAAATTTCTTAATTTAAGCCATTTACTGGATGAAGAGTGTTTGTTCTGCTTCCAGATTTTGATGATTATTTTCAGATGCTACATTCCTATATACACTTTGTATAAACATATGTTTATATTTTCCTTAGATTAATTCCTAGTAGTGAGATTGCTGGATCATATAAGTGTATGGCTAATTTTATATGAAACTTCCAAACAGTTTCAAAAATGGCTGTGCTGCTGTACATTCCCACCAGTTATATATCAGAATGCCAGCTCTTCTGCATCCTGGAAGCACTTGATACAGGTTTTTGTCTTTTCTCCTTTTTTTTTTTTGGATTGTAGCCATTCTAGTAAATGCATCTGAGTATTTCATTTGCACTTTTACTTTGCACTTCCCAGATGCCTAGTGATGCCTAATATCTTTTCATGTGTTTATTTGCCATCTGTATATCTTCTCTGGTGAATTCTGTGTTCATAATTTTTGACCTCATATTATTGTTTATTTTTCTCTTAGATGAATACATATCCACAGGTCCACAGATTGGCATAAAATATTTGCCAATCACATCTAGCAAAGTATATCTGACAAAGGATAATTAAAATATTGAAAGAAGTTAAAAAACAAAATGAGTGTTTGTATGGTATGGTAATTAAGACAATAAGTAAAAAGAATTATACCAAAAACTCTGGTTATAAAGAGAATATCTCTTTTTAGTGAGATTTCTTAGTTTGTGTGTATGAGACGTCACTAGTTTTATTTAATGTTTCAAATTTATGACCATAAATATATTTGTAGTATTACATCTTCTTCCTTTTCCTGTCTACAAGTTTTGCAGTGATGTCCCCTCTTTCATTTATGATATTGCTAATTTGTGTAATTTCCCTTTTTTCTTGATTAAGCTGACTAGAGAGTGATTAAATTTTTAAAAATCCTTCCCCCAGAGTAGCGTTTTCTTTCATTGGATTTGTGTATTATTTTGCTGTTTTCAGTTTACTAGATGTCTGTTCTTATAATTCATATTTCTTTCTACTTGCTTTGCATTTAATGTGCTCTTTTTTCCTACATTCTTAGATGGAAACATAAATTACTTATTTGAAGCCATATTTCGTTTCCTAATAAAAACGTTTAACGCTACAAATTTCCCCCCAAATTGCTATTTTTGATAATTAACTAACTTTAATATCTTATGTTTTAATTTTACTCTCATAAAGTATTTTTATTCCATTTTAAACCTTTCTTATTGAAATGTGGGCTATTTAGAATTATATTGTTTAATCATCAAATTTGAGGATTTCCCAAATATCTTTTTGTTAACCATTTCAATTAGTCATCAATTATTTATTATTAATTATGAGTTAATTCTCACATAGGCCAAAAGATACTTGAAGAGAAAGCACAACAGTAGTTGCGAATCACAACACAAGTAGTTGGGAAAAGAAGGGCGATTTGAAGGAATGTTTCTGTGGGTTGGTGTTTGAGAAACACAGAAAATTACTTGCATTATATTGATATAAATCTTTGGGTTTTTTTGAAATTACATCAGTTAAACACTACTTCTTAGACTTATACATTGCTATGATGCTGGATCATGAAGCTTTCTGCATCAATAATGTTTTTGGTTTTTCAACTCTTTCTGCAAAACAGGTTTTTTCAACCTTGTGATTATTGACAATTTGGGCCAGACAATTCATGTGGTCAGTTTTTGTCCTGTACAATGTAGAATATTCTGTTAGCATGCATAGCCTATTTTCATTACATGCTGGTAGCACCCATTCTCACTGGTGACAACCAAAAATGCCTCCAGATATAGCCAAGTATCACCAGAGGCAGAATCAGGCCTGTTGAGAGCCACTGCTGTAAAGTAATTTAGTTTATATATAAGATTAAAAGGAAACATTAAAATCATGTGATTTAAATTTTTATACAACGAATAACAAAATTTCTCAATCTTAATACATCTTCTCTGCATTGATTACATAGGTTAAAAAAAATTGAAAGGACCCATCAGACTCTTCAGGGTGTTCCCACAAGTCTTTAATTTAGATGTAGGGTGTGGTCCAGTAGGAGGAAGGAAGCACAAACATGTCTGGAGGACCAATGGGATTGCCAGGTGCGGCCCCCCCTAGTTCCTTTCTCCACTGTGGAAATGTGCTTTGTCTCTGGGTTATGAATTCCCAGAGTCTGAAAGAGACTTGGCTTCAGGAGACCTCAAGCAAATTTTCCTGAAGGGTCTTTTATTCCCACTGGTCACAAAGCCAAGGCAGACCTAACCAGGTACAACAGGCTTAGGGCATCAATCTATACATCTCTAACTAATCTAATCCAGCTGGTCCAGAAGCATTTCAAACTTTAGAGAGCACAGTATACATCCCTAGGTAGCCCACCTTGTCCTTAGAGTCTGAGGTTCAGTTCTGACTTTGAGGCATTCTTGCAAGTCAGCATAGAGCTATCTCAGCAAAGTTGTAAGAAAACTCCATTTCATACCTCCCCTCAAAAATAACATAAGCAAAGAAAAACCCCTCTTCTTAAATCTTTCCCTTTCTCTAACAGGCTTTACAAAATCTCTTCTTAGAACCATAGTTTTTTGTACCATTCTTCTTTCTTACTATCTTAAGTAGCATATCACACATTCATTTTTTTTTCACTTTTTATATTTTAAAACATGCCCATTTAAGAGTAAATGATTAGATTATCACACTGTATAGTTGTGCAACCATCAGCATGGTCCAGTTTTAGAGTATTTCCATTTCCCAAATGGTTCCTCATGCCTGTTACAGTCAACCTCTGCTCCTTCTCTTGAATGCAATCACTGATCTGCTTCCTATAGCTTTACCTTTCCAAGAAATTCCATATATAGAGAACTGTGTAATATGTCATCTTTTGTGTCTGATTTCTTTCACTTAGTGCAATGTTGTTGAGGTTCACCCATGTTGTTCCATTAATCAGAAGATCATTCCTTTCTGTTTCTGAGTAGTATTCCATCATATAGATACACTACATTTTGTATATCTTTAACCAGTTGATGAATATTTGGCTTATTTCCAATTTTTGTCTTTTACGAATAATGTATTTATGAGCATTGGTGTATTTGTCTTTGTTTGTACTTGTTTTCATATCCTGAAATAACTATCCAGGAGAGAAAGTGCAATGTTTTAATGTGAATCCATGTTTAACTTACTACAACTGTCCAAGAGTTTTCTAACGTGACTATAGCATTTTTCATCCTCATGAGCACTGTATGAGTTTCTGTTTTTTCCACAACTTTGTTAACAATCAAGTGTTCGTAGTCTTCTAAAAATTTTAACCATTATAGTGGATGTATAGTGGTTTTGTTTTCATTTCCATAACTAATGATGTTGAACTATTTTTTCCAGCTTTATTGAGATATAATTGACATTCAGTGTGTAAATTTAAGGTACACAATGTGTTGATTTTATACACATATCTTGTGAAATGATTACCTACATAGCCTTAGTTAACACCTCCATCAGGCTACACAATTACTATTTCCTTTTTGTGGGGAGAACATTTAAGATCTATTCTTTTTGCAAGTTTCAAATATATAATATGTTATTGTTACTTATATTTACCGTACTGTACATTATACTCATGTCCTTATTTGACATTCTTTGGAAAACATCTATTCAACTTATTTGCAGAGTTTTATTTTTATTGGTTTGTCTTCCTTGTTGACTTTTTATACTTTAAAAAAATACTCTGGATACAACTCCTTTAGCCAGTACATCCTTTGAAAGTGTTTTCCCCTCAGCTATGGCTGGATTTTTCATTTTCCTAAAGGTGTTTTTTGAAAAGAAAATTTAAAAAATTTTGATGAACACTAATTAATCATTTTAATTTTACTGTCATATCTTAGAACTCCTTACCTAGCCCAAAGTTACAAAGTTTTTTCACCAAGGTTTTCTTGTAGAAGTTTCATAGTTTTAACTTTTACAATTAATTTTGTCATCCATTTCGAGCTAATTTTATGGTATTAGCTAAGTAATGATGTTCTGGTTTTGTTTTCTTTTATGGGTTTCCTATTATTCCAACATTATTTGTTGAAAAGACCAACCTTTCCTCATTGAATTACTGTGGTATTTTTAATCTAAAATCAAGTGAACATATGTGTATCTCTATTTCTATATTTTTCTTCTAGTCCATAGATCAACATGTCTTCTTATGTTGATGCCACATTAGTTTATCTACTATAGCATCTTAATTTTCTGAAATTAGGTAGTATAAACCTTTTAAATTTGTTCTGTTATTTGAAAAAACATTTTATTGGTTCAAACAAACAACAGTTTATTTCTTACCCACAATACGTGTCCAATGTTAGTGCTGACTTTGAAAACTCTTTGGGTTATTGTATACACTGTTGGCACACAGTGATTTCCCTTAAACGTCAGTTTAGGTATATAGAGGTGGCTATAAGCATACTTGCACAATTATTATATGATACTTTATATATAATAAAATAGTGGCTATTTTAGCAAAACTAGTCTAAAATGAAACAATTAAAATCTTTATTACAACATCATTAGCATTAGGAAATGCAAGTGAAAACCACAATGTGCTATCATTATACATCTATTAGAATGAGTACATTAAAAAGACATAATAAAAAATACCATATGCTGGCAAAGATGCAGAGAAACTAAATCACAGATTGATGGTAGAGATCTAAAATGGAAAGTAGTTCAGCAGTTTCTTTCAAAAATACACACGTGCTTATTATATAGTTCAGCAATTGCACTTATATCAGAAAAATGAAAATACATGTTCACACAAAAACCTGTAAATGTACAAAAAACTGTGTGTGAATGTTCTAGAAAGCTTTGTTCTTAATCATCAACATGTCATGGTTGAATAAACTGTGGTCCATATGTACCACGGTGTGCTATTCAGCAATAACAAGGAGCAGACTGTCGAGGCACACAGCAACTTGGGTGGGGCTTAAGGGAATTATTCTGAATGGAAAAAAAAAACAATCTAAATGGTTTACATAATTTATGAGTCATTTATATAAAACATTTGAAATTATAAACTTATAGAAATGGAGAACATATTAGAGGTGGCCAGGAATTAGAGAGGAGCATGTTAGTAATCGCAGGAGAGAAAGGAAGGTTGCTGTGGCTATGACAGATACTTGTGATGAACTCGTGTCTGGACTGTCCTGGTGGTCACATGAATCTACAGATGGGATAAAACTTGCATAAAAATAAATACACACACACGTGCAGACACACAGACACATGAGTGCATGTACACTGCTAAAATCTTAATAAGGTCAGTGGTTTGGCTCAATGTCAATGTTCTGGTCATGGTGTTGTTATACAGTTATGCAAGATGTTATCATTGGGGGAAACCAGGTCAAAAGTACATCAGATCTGTGTTATTTATTACAACTGCTTGTCTATCTACAATTAAGTCAAAATAAAAAGTTTTAAAAATATCTTTAAAAAGTTTATTGAATATTTATACCCTAGCATTTTTTTCTGTGGAGCTATAATTAAATAAGACATAGCTTATTGTGTTAAATTCAATCACTTTTAGCATACATATAACAATAAGAACGTTGTTTCAAATATGTATTGCTTATATCATACGTGCCTGACACATTGTATTACATCTGCTTACTCAATAACAAAATGCAACAAAAATCCTGCTAATTTGGGGGATAAAACTGAAAAAGGTAAGTCTGATCCATCTATTTAGGAGGAATAATATAGAAATAATAGTTACAACTTACTGAGTACCTACTAAGGGGCAGCACTATTCTAAATTCTTTCACATGAAATCTGACACTCAGAGCTTCATAGGCAGCCTGTAAAGGAGGTATCAATACTATCTTTAAATATGGGTGAACTGAGGCATATTGAGCACAAAGTCAACTTCAGAGATCCAGCAAATAAAAGAACCAGTCTCTAAATCTAGGTATTTGTGCAAGTATTTTTAACTGCCTCTCTAAATAGTTAGCCTTTCCATGGCACCTAGTGTAAGCCTTCCAGAATCTAAAGATGAGTGAAACCAACGTGGGCTAGAGAAGCTCTAAAGATAGTTATGAGCTTCTTTAACATTTTTTATATTCAAAACAAGAAGATAAGGCTGCAAGAACTGCAAAGACATAAGGTGAAACACACTGTTTTGCAAGAATCCATTTCAAAACCAGTCAATCAAGAGCCACTAAGATATAAGACATATTAGGAGGCAGCAACATCTTTAGAGAAACTAAGTTTTCTTCTCAAGCTGAAGATACATTTTAATGTAGCTCTTAAGAGTTGGAGAAAGAATGTACTCAAAGTAGGGCAAGTAGGGAGTGCTCCTAATTAGTGGTATTGGGATGGGAAGGCGCACATAAAAGTTGCAATCAAGGGGAAAATGGCTGAATTGGAGCACTAGTTGACTATAAGCAATAACGGAGAGTGATTAGGCAAAATGATTTATGCGATTTTAAACATGTGAGATTGAATAATGGTGGTGGAAGAGGTGCTGTCATCTACACAGATTCCCCTTCAGGAATGAAGACAATGTCCCCCTGGTTCTGGAGATGCTGGTCGCTGATACCCTCCCCTGTCAGCTCTCCTGGGGAGGTGCCTTGGCTGAAGAAGCCACCTTGTCTGAACTCACGGACCTTTCTGGTACAGCCCAAATCTACCGCCCAATTAATACAGTAATATAATGGAGGTAAAACCGCAGAACAAGTGAAAATCTGAAGGGTTACCTTAGCTTCAGAAATCTTCGTAAAGCTGTGAAGCCTTTATTAAGACCAATCACAAACTTCTGTCTCCACCTATTGCCTCTCCTCTCCTGTTCTTCTACAAATCCTAAGCACATTCCCTAATGAAATTCCAGGATCTTCCTCTCTGTCATGGGGTCTACTTCCCTGGGAAGGTAACCTGCAACAGCTGGCAGTTTCGAAAAACTGAACAGACAAGGTGTTCCTCATGCGGGGAATGAGATTTCTTTTGACTACTGACATGAAGGTAGTATACTGCGTCAGTGTCTTAAGAGCAATGTTGCTTTGGCTATGCATTTCTTCAGATGGTAGAAAGACCATTGTCTAAGTAACCAGGTCAGAAATTTGCGAGTCATCCCGGACTCTCGCATATCTTGTCATTGGCAAAGTCCTATCCACACTGCTTTATACAATTTCAATTATGACTGTCCCCTCTTCATCCCTCTACTACTGCCTACATTCTTGCCTTGAGCATCACTTTTTAAATTTGACTGCCTCATTATTTTCTAGTCAATTCTCCATACTTTAGCTAATAGAGTGGTCATTCTAATATTAAAAACTCATACTGACACTTCCAAACTTATCCTTCTTTTGTGGCTTTCCATTAGGTACAGGAAAAAAAAAATTAAAAAAAACAAAACACATTAATCTTGCTCTGTAACAGGTACTTGGGGATCATTCTCTTGTTTACTTTGTGGCCTTCTCTTCTGCTATTGTCTTCCCACAGCAACCTACTATGATGTAGAACAGCTAACATTTGTGGAGTATTTGCTATTTACCAGGACAGGAATTGTCCAAATTGCTTTACATAGATTACTTCATGTAATTCTCACACCCTCACAAGCCTAATAAACTACTGGCAATACACTGTGTATATGGAGCTAATGCATGCCTCAATTTCATATTGTTTCCTCCACAGGCGGTGACATCCCCTTCCTCTTGTCTGCCATGTGAATACTGACTAGTGCTCCCAGACTTTGTTCATTTATTACCTCCTCTCTTAATACTTTCTGCTGCCACTTCAGGTGTTAGTGTTGACTTACTCCTCACCATTAATTTTAGATGCTTCTATCATAAAAGCTCCAATGCTTTATTAAAATCTTTTTTAAATCATTCTCTCCTTACTAAACTTTCAGCAGTATGATACTGAAATAAATCATATCAAACATTTTCTCTTTTGTAATCGAAAATACTTAATGAGTAGAAAATACATAGGTATTATCACTGTCTTATTCTGCCAACAATGATTAAAGTGATTTTCTCAAAGAAAAATACCATATAATATCACTCTTATGTGGAATCTAAAAAAAAAAAAAGATAAAAAAGGGGACACTAATGATCTCATCCACAAAACAGAAACAGAATCACAGACATAGTAAACAATCATGGTTACTAGTGGGGGAGAGGGTAGGAAGGGATAAATTTGGGAATTGAAGATTTGCAAATGTTAGCCACTGTATAAAAATAGATTAAAAAACAAATTTCTTCTGTATAGCACAGGGAACTATATTCAATATCTTGTAATAACCTTTAATGAAAAAGAAGATGAAAATGAATATATGTATGTATATACATGACTGGGACATTGTGCTATACACCAGAAACTGACACGTTATAATTGACTGTAATTCAATTTAAAAAACTGAAAAAAATTTGATTTTTTTTTCAAATGGATATAGTTAATGGCAGAACTTGGTTTAGAGAAGCATTGTGTAACAGCAGCAAAAGTGTGGATTTTCAAACCAGTCAAGCCTGTGTTTGAATCCTGGTTTCTGTCTCTTATTAATACATGGATTTATCAGAATTCTTTGTTTATAATAACACTTTGCCCAGTAATGTGATATAGTAATGGCATTTATTTATTTTTTCCCACAAATCTGAAAGGTCGGATCATGACTTCATATTACACACAGGACACATGAAAGCCGCAAATAATGATCAGGCATGCTTGATTTCACAACTGACTTTTAACTCTACCGTCAACTCTCTCAGGTTGAGTTAAGTCAGAACTGGCAGTCCAAGTGCAGATGCTAGTTAGTACATGCGATATGAAACAATGATTCTACTATGCAGCTTTGTTGAAAAATATAAATGTCAGTCTTAGGATGCATGCACAGGGTCTAACAGTCCTTAGCTATGGGTCAAAGTCCTTTTAAGGTGCCAGTGCTTGGGGCTGCTCCCTTCTGCAGTAGCCCAATGTTGGAGCTAAAGTAGGAAGCTGCGTACAGGCCAAGAGTTGACAGCCAAACCTTTGCTAATGGTGGATGCAAATGTGTCATCTAGATCCAGAAAAATTAGCCACTGAAATTGAATCACCACTCTATCTACTGCCTCCTGTCCTCTTCTTCTACAATTTCCCCCATTCAACCAAGTTCTCCTTCATCCATACCTTTATCTTCTGCTGTTTATTACCAAATTCCACTCAAGTACCTTCTACCACTTGTATAACAGTATTCTACATGATAGGAAATTCATTGATAAGTGACTTCATTGTATTTGTAAAATAAAATGGGCTTCCTTGAGAAGAAACAGAGTATCTGAAAATTCTCTTACTTATAATAAAAGTCAGCTACAGAGACAGAAATTAACAAAACAATTTAATAAACTTTAATAAAATTGTTTCATTTGGATTATCTCAGTACTTAATTTAAGTGAAAATCAAGAATAATTTCCAATAGCAAACTAGTACAGCATGAGAAATTTACAATAGAAATGTACAGGTAAATTATCATTTTTGTAATAAACATTTGATAAACAGTAATAAATAAAATTACTATAATTTCAGACAATCTTTCAACTAGACTTGCATTCAATGTTTCCCCATTTTCAGTGGATATTATTAATAACAGACTAATTGTGAACAACAAGAAAGAAAATACACTTTCTATGCATTTCTGAATTGTTTAACTTAAAATTAAAAAAATAAATTGACATAAGATTAAGCTTATTGAGTAGTAATTCCTTTTTTTGAATTTCATTTCTTAATGTAATTGCTTATAAAGAATGACTTGACAAATTTGTTTCATATTAAATTAAGTAATTTAACTTTCACTTTATAAAAAGAAAAACCAAAAATAACTAAAGACTATTTTGAACTACATTCTTCTTTTAATTTATATATAGGCAGTCCTCAGCAATTCATTGTGCTATATTTCTTTAAAGCATATTTTACAGAGAAGTGGTATAAAATGTATTATTCCCACTCCATAAGCAATCAGGAGTGTTCTGTTGGACAGAAAGGATGCAGTTACTGTTTTGACACTAGATGGCATTCCTGTGTAATCAGAAGAGCAAAAGGCTAACACAATTGCTGCTGTTTCCTTGAAATCCATCATAAATTCAGAAATGAATGAATTGCAGCTAGAGGAAGTTAAAATAGGCTTTTATTCAGAAGATAATGTGAATAAACCAATGTTGTCTCATGCTATTTAAAATTTGTTGACTATTATAAAATTAAAAACCATTGTTCTGCCTTCACTAAGTTATACGTATAGATTCTATTTTTTTGCCTTTTATCTATCATATCTATGACCATGAAAATATTTTTGATTATGTTAATAATGCAGAAAATATATTTAATTCAACTTTCTATATATATACTGTCACAAATATATTTCAATGAGAAAATAACTCCAAGTTTCAAAATTAAGGATTATCTTAGGTTCATTATTATTATCAAAAGTTTAAACAAAATATAGGAGCCTCTTAAAATCTTTGTAAAGATTATACTAAAAAGTCTTACTGCTTGTCATTTGTGCATGATGGTGAGATCAACCACTAATTTAATACGACGTGTCCTTTGACATCATCAAATGTCATGGTATATCATATGTAAATATGTGTATGTTCTTGTCAGCACATAGCTCCTTGAACTTCTATGTAGCAAGGTAAACACACAAAAAATGATAATGTTTGTGTGACAAGCTTGGAGAGAAAGAAGGGGCTGTTCAAAGCATAGAATTGAGGGGATCGATACGTCAGAAACCTGGAAGTCACTCCTGGCACAGTGACACCATTGGAGATGCTCAGTGTTAGATGTAAACACATATAAACTAAAATTTTAATAGAATCCTTAGATACTCTTTTCAAATTATGGTAAGAAATAATGCATATTGTTGAATTTGTTCTCCATGAAACAAGAGGAACCTTAATTTTTTCAACAAGAGAACATACTTAGCAATTATGTGCCCAGCACATCACAAATATTATCTCCGATTTTCAAAACAATCCATTTAATTCAATTCCACCTCCACCCATTACACATCAAACAAATCTGGGCTGAAGAACTAAATTACTAATCACAGGTCACCAAATGCCAGAGCCAGAATTTGAACTGCAGCCAATTATTGCTCCACTCACAGTGAACCCTTCCCCACGCAATTCAGTGTGCTTGCTATGGGATGAACTGTGCTCCTCACGGATTCATACTTTGAGGTCTCAAGCCCAGAACCTCAGAATTTAACTATATTTTGAGGTGGATCTTGAAAGAAGTAATTAAGGTTAAATGAGATTATATGTGGTAGTGTCCGTATATAATGAGAAAAAAGTAGCAGGGGTGCACACATGGAGGAAAGGCCATGGGAAGACAGAACCAGAGTCAAAGAGAGTGGCCTGAAGAGAAACCAAACCTGCCCACACCCTGACCTTGGACTTCAACCTCCGCAACTGTGAGAAAATAAATTTCTGTTGTTTAAGCCACCAGTCTGCAACACTTGGCTATGGCAGCCCTAGCAACAAATATAACGCTCAAAACAGTCTTCTTAACATTGAACAGAATCCAGTTTACAATGATTTCCATTGTATTTAAAGCAAATAATCTTTCTGGAAACATACTCTTAAAATACTATATACACATGCCAATATGTATATATGAATGAGTGAGAGAGGAAGAGAGACAGAGACAGAGAGAAAGGACTACTATGCTACTATTTGTCACTGGTAAGAACTGCTACAAATAAATCTCAAACTTCCTCCAGTTATTTTTAATGCTTTAGAAATATTTTTTTTCTGGTATATAGTCAGAGAAAAACTAATGTTAAAGTTCTAGAGGCCACGATTTTAAGTGAAACAGAACATTTGAAAAATTAGTTATATCAATTGTCTGGAACACTAAATAAGCATTGGAAATTTCAACTATTAAAACAAAGTCACAATTTTATCAATACTTATTTTATGTATCTTCCTTAAAAGTATTTCAAAGTAATATCCTTGTAACAATGATCGCTCAAGGATGTTAGACCAGTCTCTAGTACAAGGTGAGCATGATACTGCATGACGCACCAGAAATTAAGAATTCTAAGACTCATGATTTGTTCACATGAATACAGAAATCAGCTTGAAGATTCTAGCACTTATTTAATTTGCGAAAATTGGAACACCAAAATATTAATGATTTTAATTGATTGGAACAGATTGAATAAATAAAAATCTGACTCCACAGGGAGACTCCAATAAAAGAAAGAGAAAAACCAACAAATAAAAAACAAAAAACACACATATGACAATAACATATCTCTGATACGTTAGCTCCTTGGTCTGAAAGTTGATAATAAACAGGCAAACTCTTAATCTATTTCATTAAAAACTGTACTTCATTCAATAAATAATAACCTTCTGATGGTTAGGAAATTGCACTCTCATGACAATGATTCTAGCTGGTAAAAGAAAAAGGAATCAGAAGTTGAAAATTGCCAATGATCCCAATGAAATCATTGATTCAGAAAAGAACCATCAATCAATGATAAACCCACTGGTGAAATGTTGTTGGGTAATTGAACATTCACAAGGTTCCAAAGTATCACAACATAGATTATGTATTATTTTTCAACAAAATATGGTAACAATGCAATGAAGAAACAAAATAACCTCATTAGTTTCTTTATGTTTAAACATTCAGGCTGAATTTAAACTCTCTCCTTTGGAGCTACATTGCAGTTTACAGAAACACAGAAGATAGAAGACTATATTAAATAACAATTTGAAAAGGTGAGGGAAATCTAGAGTTGAGAACATTCTCCAGAGCAAGTGTCCTCAGCTTTCCCATAAGTATATATATATATATATAAAAGAATGAGGGCAGGCATTATCCTAAATTAAATAGACTTTAGATACATAAGAAAGTGAAATATGTGGGCATTGATTATATTTTTATTTGGAGAAAAAGAAAAATAGCTACTAATGGCACTTTGGAGAAAAGCTGAGCAAATTAGAAATGGAATGTATATTAAATAACATTAATAATATTGTTAGCATGATAATTAAATTGTGTTTGAATATGAAAAAAATGCTTCCCCATTTGAGTATATTTGTTCAAGATTTTAAAGATAAAGTGTTATATGACACTTGTAAATGGCATGCAGTATTTTAGCTCTTTAATATTTGGTTTTGTGTGTGTGTAAATAAAGCAAATATAGCAAAATTGAAAAATGACTGAATCTAGGCATTGGTATACCTGAGTGTTCACAGTATTATTCTTTATGTTTTTCTTTGTTTTTGAAAATTATTTTTATAATAAAAATTTAAAGTTCCTCAGATTATTTTATGATATACATGTAATACGCACACATAGAATAAATACACATATTTAGTACAAAGAATAAATAATAGCTGTTTTCATAGCTATGAAATTCTTAAATCCAGTGTTCTGACATATATGTAAAATGTAATTTTCCAGTGTCACATATGTTTGATGTTTATTAAGAGAGTGAGAAAATGTGTTCTATCTAATACATGTAGTCGGCTAGAGGAGCTATTGTTAAGAATTCCTTCTGCGTATTTTAAAATACCAGACCATCAATCATTTAAAGACTTTGAAAAAACAAGTGTCATTTAGTATGGGTTTAGATGACAGAAAACTAATTTAATGATTTGAAGCTATGTTCTCTGTCATGTCGGGAGTGTACTGCTCAGAGTTCATTACCAGCTCTGCATGACCTGACATAAAATCCAATACAGTACATGCCCCACAGTATTCAGTTGCAAGGGACAAGGAGTCCTTTGCCTGGTGAGATGACAAAGAGGGAGGGATGGATGGTGATTGCTTTTGGTGACCTCTAAGTCCTTCAGATCATGTACTCTCTTATTGCAGATGCATACCATGTGAGCCTTGCTGTGGCCAATAATGATAATCATCACCACCATCATCACATCATTATCATCATCATCATGTTGTAGTGTTACGAGGTTGTGTCTTACTAGGAAAAAAAATTAATACAGTCTAATAAAAAAGAATTTAGTCCTGCAAAAAAATGATACTATAAGTTAGTCAACACAGAAATAAGTTAGATACTCACATAAGGCCATTGAATTTTTGTATCCTTGACTTTATCTAATTGTATTCTATGGAAAGCAATTAATTAACTTTGAAAATCAAAGTTATTTTCCATATTGTACATTAATTCCTCACCAAAAGACAGGGATTTCTTTTATATTACTGAAATTTTCACTATCTGATTTTTTAAGATCTATACTTATTGGAACCCCACACAATTTTCACAATGAGAGTAATTATGTTAAGTCCTAAAATGTAACTGACTTGCCATAAGCATCCTTCTCAACTGCCATCAACATGTCATCAGGACTTGAGGCCAAACTGCATATACATTTCCTGTCACAGTAAATTGTATTGCATTTAGAAATTATTTGGAGGAAATTCTTTCTCACCAAATTATTTCTGAATCTGTTAACTTCCTTTTGGAAAGTGCATACTTACAAGTTCTGAAAACAAATGTACAATGTAGTTAGTAGTAAAACATGGAATTCTTGCACTTATTTCAAGCTCAGTTGTATTGATTCATATACATTATTGCAAGATAGTTATTAGCTGTGAACTGTTAAAAGACAAGGAATTTCATATTTTAAAAAATGCTATGGACATCCTCACATACCATCTACTTGTCACATTAAAAGTCTTAGTTCCACACTGAATGAGGCTAATTGATTTTCAAGTTAATCAGGGTGATAGCATTATTCTCACAAACTGACTCTGAACGCAGGTTGGTAAGTAAAATGTATTTTTCTGCTTTCAAACACATTCTTGCCTAAAGTATGTAATGTTCTACAAGGCTAAGTGTAAACAAATTCTATTAATTTTCAGCAAGTTACTGTTCAGTGAAGTAAAATTGCTATTTGATTGTAACAAGGAAAACTCCAAACAGAACATATAAATCAGCATTATTGGCAGTTGGAAAAGACACATTGCCTAGATTACTGTTAGTGACTAGGGAAATAAATGACCATTTTAGAGGTTTTAGAAGCACTTAGAAGAGTAAATGAAGATAGCTTTTGAAAATTGCTGATGGGAATTCATCATAATGGAAGCCTGAGGTATATAAACAACATTTATTTCCCCGATGTGATCATTCTAAAAGAAAATAAAGTTGGGTAAAAAGACATTTGTTTATACGAGAAAAATGCTGAAACAGCATGAAAAGATTCAAAAAGAGTTTTGCTTGATACTAACAGGTAGCAGAAAAAATTTAGTTTACATCATGTTGAATTTAGAAGTCTGAGAGTTATCTAGATGCCCAACAAGAAACTCCCAGTGTTTCCTTTCTAGAATATCATATGTGGGGTTCAGAAGGCTGATGTGTTAAGACTGTCAGCTTGTCTTTGACACTAGATACAGACACATTTAAATACAGTCCTATCAACCTTCTGTTGTCTCAACTTAGTAAGACAAAACATGATTAGACTTGCTGTACAAATGGTATAAAAGCATGTGTGAAGATATCTGGGACAGAAAGTGTATTCAGTACATATGTTCCAACAGTATTTTCAACAGGATAAAAACTATTTTTTCTTTTTTCCACCTCTAAGACAAATTTTTAAAATTCCATATAGTTCCCCAATATTTCTAATTTTAGTGAACATGAAAAGAATATTCACATATACATCTATGTTTCCAGAAGCACTAAGTTAATACCTAAGAAACATGTCACATAAATGTTACGACGAAGGTATATGTTGTAAACAGGAAACATAAGCTTAGAGAGATAGAAGTCCAGATCTGAACAACATTAAATGTTAGGCAGAGAAATGTAACTTCTTGAAGTTAGAAATATGAAACCTTTTATAGCTTGGATCAGAAGATCAATCAAAATATGTTTAAGAAAAATCTATCTAGAAATGGAATTCCTCATGGATTGGGAAGTTAAAGGCTCTGGAGTCAGAGAAGGAATTCAAGAGAATCTTTAACCTAGGCTTCCAGCACGCCCTTCTAATAAATTACGGAAAATACGAGAGAAAGTTACGGGAAAAGGGAAAGTGTGGTCAAGAATAGTAAATGCAATTGCAAAGGTAGAGTAACTGAAAAGAGTATGATAAAAATTTGTTACTGGGATGTTTTTCTTAGAGTCGTTTTCAAAGTTCAGTGAACAGGGTCCTTCTGGTTTCAGCTAGGAAGGAGTGATGGTACCAGAAAGACCTCACATTGTGAACAACTAGAAAATTGGGCAAGATGTACGAAATAACCGTTTTCAGACACCAGACAACAGGACACCCAGAATTGTGAGGCACCTTCTACCTTCAGGGAGAGGAAATCCAAGCGGAGGATGCTGGTCTCACGGAGCTAAGGAGTCACAGATCGGTATTCGGGGAACTGAGGGCACAACAGCTAGAGGAACTGTCTGTGGCTAACGTAGGGTCATTAGACTGGGGCAACTCTAGTGCTTTTGGTAACATAAACAAAACAGACCCAGTTAACTTGGCTTTGCTTGAATCTGAGAAAATGAAACTCAAAAATAATTCATCATGAAGACTTAAGTAGATTCTCGTCATTCTGAGAAAATGAAACTGAAGAACAGGTATCAAAGCAGCCAAATAACTAAATGTTTCCAAATAAGGCAAACAGCAAAGCAATCATTCAGTTGGCTTTTAGTTATCTGCCGATTAACTTGGACACTTTGATGAGATGACACTTTCTTGAAAGACCAACATTTACCCAAGGAAAAAAAACACCAATTCTAAATTCATTAAATAAATTGAATTTGCAATTTAATCCCCTCACCAAAAAAAAAAAAAAAAAAAAAAAAAAAACAGTCCTGAATAGCTTCAGTGGTGAATTCTCCAAACCATGTAAGGAAGAAATAATACCAATTCTATACAAATTCTGCCAGAAAATAAAATGAAAGCGAGCCTTTCCAAAAATAGTTGTGCAGTAAAACACATCAATGGATACTCAAAAGCATTAGTCCTTACTTGGATTTAAATTAAATCACAAAAACAGAAGAATATATATTATGGAATAAATGTTTGTGTCCCTCTAAATTTCATATGTTGAAATGCTAACAATAAGATGGTATTAGGAAGTGGGACCTTCGGGAGGTGATTAGGTCTGGAGGGTGGGGTCTTCATGAATGGGTTCAGTGCCCTTTTAAAAGAGACCCCAAAGATCTCTCTTGCCCCTTTTCTGCCATGTGAGGACTCAGTGAGAAGAAAGCCATCAATGACCTAGGATGCTGGCTTTCACCAGACATTGAATGTGCCAGGGCCTTGATCTTGGAAGTCCCGGGCTCTAGAAATTTAAGAAATAAATATTTGCTGTTTAAGCCACCCAGTCTGTGGTATTTTTTTTTATCATAGCTGCCCCAATGGACTAAAATAATATATATGCACTAAAAAGGCCAAGAATTAAAAGTCTATTTCAAGTGTTGACAACCATGCGGAGTAACTGGAACTCTCATACATTCCAAGTGGTGACAGAATAAGGCATAATTATTATCTGGAAATTATTTGATAGTTCCTTATCAAGTTAGCATATATTTACCATATGTGGCAACTTTCTTACTCTTAGGTATTTAACCAAAAGATATGAAAAGATATGTCTAAACAAAAATGAATGCTGATGTTCACTGAAGCTAAATTCATAATAGTTTTTAATTGGTAGCAACCTAAATGTCCATCGCCGGTGAACTGTAGACCTAAAACGTGTGCATTTTATTTCATGTAAATTATATTTTTAAAGATTTGATTTAAAAATTCTTTGAGTATATGAATCATCTGTAAAATTTATTGAAACACAAATTATCAGACCATCTTGATTGATACTTTCATCTGTTTGAGATTAAATTAGGGATGGAGAATCTCACAGGTAGCTGCAATATTTAAACTCAGTAACAGGAATGTTTGCTTGTTCAAAGTGTTATTTACTATGCAATATGTATTTTAAATATGATATGCAGCTGTCTGGTAATTTAGCACCCAATTTCTGTGTTATTAAATTGGTCCTATACTTAGCCTTTATATTGAGTTCATAGCTCTCCAGAGATGGGAAGACAGATGAATTAGTATTAAAAAGTATCAACTGAGAAAGCATAGTACTTCTTTCTTAGTCTTAAATAATGATCCATTTTCCACTGAGTATAATATAGTCATAGGAACTGGGGCTTCACTATGGAGATATTTGTCGTATTTCTCATTCTGTATCAGTTGGCAGTTTACATAGATACAGGTTTTGTTAGATTACACTTTGTTTCATAGATCTACCAGCTCAATCACTTAACAAAACTCCTTAACTTTACAGATATATTGTAATATTTCACTGATTTCACTTATATTTAATCATTTAAAATCTCAAATCCAGAATAGCAAGCTTTGGTTGTTTATAAGCCCTCTGAGCCTGTGCATACAGTTAGTTGTATCCATCTATTTAAAGAAAAGGAAGAATTAGTGTAACCTTTCAAATCTTGATTAATTTAGTGGAGAAATATGTGTATATACAAATATTGAGTATTAACTACATGCAGTATTCTATGGGCAACACAAATAAGGTCCAATCATAGTTCATGCCAGAAATGTGTGAACAATATAAGGAAAAAAATCAAGATATTTAAATACAGTAGGGATATTCTAATTTCCATAAAGAAAGATAAAAGTACAATGAAGAGTCAGAGAAGAGCATGATCAGATACTACTAAAGAGGAAGAACAAAATAAGAACTTCAGGAAATAGGAAGCAAAGAATGCCACAGTTAATCCAACAAAAATATACTTCAACCTTAAAACTAATATTCATTTAATTGTTTTTTTCTATAAATAATCTGTTTATATATGCTTATGATTAAACATAGACTTTTCTAGAGTATGCTTGTCTTTGCTATTTCTAAAGATTATACTCAAAAAACTGGTGGCAGAAACTAAAGTATAATATTCCTCCAATTAATAATCTAGGTACTCAAAGTTTATAATATTCTCATTTGATTATTCAGTTTTTTTCATGCTAAATTAGAGACTGAACAGTGAGTAGATATAGTGGGAAAATTGTGGTTATAGACATAGATCACAGAGCTTTGAAATACAGAGAAAAAAGAAAGGACAAATATATCATTTTCATTTTAGAAGTCAGTGTTGTATGATTGTTCTTAACTTTTACATTAAAAAAAAATTTGTTTTACCAAATGTTATGTTTGAAGATGTTTGAAGCCAAAAGAAAAAGAGCCAGCAGAATCTTCGAGACTGATGGTTAGAGACCCTGAAAGGAGAGAGACTACTGATTATCTTACAAGAGAGAGAAAAAGTAAATCATTTCTTACAGTAAAGAATTTTAGAAAGGCACTGGACAATTGGCCCTTCTTGTGATACCGGACAGAACATTCAAGAAGAAAAAAATTACTGTAAGATTAGAGATCTGTTGATGCTAAGCATCTCTACCTCTGAGATTAAAGGTAGAGACAGAGGGGCAGGAGGGTAGTAATTAAGTATAGGAGTTGTGTAGCTATCAAAATAGAGGATCCAGGACATTAGTGGAACTAGTTCAAGTATGACTGTGCATGCAATGCTTCTTGCAGCGTCAGAGGACGCCATTCTCATTGTAGTCATCTTGAGTATGTATGTATGTGTAACATGTCTGAATATACCTGTATCCTTTCTTTTTCTTTCTTTTTTTTTCAAGTCTAGTTACCACTTGTCACCATACAACATTACACTATTATTGGCTGTATTCCCCATGCTGTACATTGATGTACATGAATATACCTGAATTTGAACTGAGAAATAGGGAACTCATTACAGAGTTGTCAAGAGATGGTTGAGAGGGTAAGTTAGAGGAGATTTTGCATCGTAAGGAATACGTGATATATCTGAATAGTGATTTAACTTTCCAATATTGATGAGTAATAACTGTTAGCCAGAATAATGAAAACTTAATCTTTGAAAAGTGTTGTGATTTTTCCCTCTGATTAATGTTTTATTATGTACTCTGTTTGCAAAGATTTAATGAGGAGAAATAATTATGGCTATAAAATGGTAAATTAATTCTGATCATAAAGTGATTTTAACTATATGCTATTTATAATTTAAACTCTGATGTGTTTTATCACATTATTGATTTTTACTATCTTAAACTTGGCTTTACTGGCAGTGGTAGTTTCAGCAGATTTTTGTGTTTTTATAAAGCCAATTCTAATTCACTTGGCTGACCACATTGCTCATGACAAAGCAGTTTTTTGTTATACAACCAGCTATCTATATGGATTAAACAGAAATAAAAAGGAGGATAGAACAGACAACATGACAAAGGTGGTGACATCAGCTATTTCAATTCACATTTTAAGAAAGCATAAGTTAGTATTATATGGCATTTATGATAATTAAAGATTCTATATCCTTTAATTATAGTGCATTTAGATCCATAATTTCTGTTATTAGTCAATTATAAACTTTCACCTTTTTATTTCATACATCAGATTTATGAAATGCTGGGTGAAAATTTAAATGCTCCTTGAGGGAGGGTGTACTGTGGCCTAGAAACAGGCATCACGGGTTCAAATTTCCAGTTTGTCACTTGCTAGAAATATACATTTGGATAAGCTATCTAAGCTCTCTATACACCATTTTGCTCATCTGGCAAAATAGGGGTGATAATATCTCACATGATTATTAGGGAAAACAAAGTGCCATTAAGTCAAATATTTTATGAGTGTTTGGCACAGGGAAATGGAGCTCTCCAAGTCATTCTCCAGAGATTTGTTATATTGCAATTTATTCATTTTTTATAGAAAGAGTTTGTAATGTTTTCATCTGCCATTCGCTCAAGTGATGATTCTACATTGTTTCGTTCAGTTTAGACATGAATACAATGAAGCAGTAACCGTGGGATGTTCTAATGAAATAGCTTGCCAAATACATAAAGAATTGTTATCGTATTCCAGGACTCCAGAACTCCCACCACACCTCTTAACACAGTCCTGACACTGTATGAATTTGAATTATTTGCTCTGTATATGTTTAATTTATTAAAAGCTCAGGAGGTGAGTCAAATGTACATATCTGGCTAAGAATCATGATTAAGGTTATCCTACCTGAGGTCTTTTTTTACAGTTAAAATTTAGAGTCACTTCCTTGATTCCTATAGTTTCAATATATCAGTTGGTACTCTTGGATCAAAAAGTGACAGAATTTGCTTAATTCTATTTCAGTCAAACTTCTCAATTAACTTTGTAAATAATAAAACGGTCACTATTATCTCCTTGGGTCATTTTTAAAAAAATGTTGCAATGTTTTCTGATCTTCATGTTTATAATACCTTCTTCGACTTTTATAGTTCTCATAGCTTTTTTGTGTGGCAGCACCAGAATTCGACAAGTAATGACTTCTGAAACTCTGAATTAAAAATTGTGTTTGTACATTTAAAATATTTAAATTTTTCTGTCACCCATATATTTCATCTCATGATAGGTTATTTACAATATATTCTACATCTGCCTACTCGGTTCCTATTTTCCTTCACAGGATGATAAGGTTATTCAGGTGATATTTAAAGCATGAATAAATTAGTCTTTATAAATACTTCATTATAAGGAGCTACTGAGAAAGATATTTTAAAATTCTCTCTTTCTTTCTTTTAAACTTATTTCTCTCGGATAAATCTGCTCTTATTAAACTGGCAGACATCTACTAAGTTTAAGCCCAGATTGAGAACATGATTTTCTCTTATTTTACGTTCTCAATTATAATTGTTAAAGAAAGCAGGGTATTGATTATCAGGTGATAATCAATGGGGTGAGAGAGATGGGGAGATGCTGGTCAAGGATACAAGCCTTCAATTAAAAGATGAATAAGCTCTGGGGATCTAAAGTAAGCACAGTGACTACAGTTAATAATACTGTGCTGTGTATGTAAATTTTGCCAAGAGATTAGACCTTGAGCATTAGACCACACACAAAAAAGGTAGCTGTGTGAGGCAATGCTTATGTTAGTCAACTAGACTGTGGTAATCACTTCACAAAGTATACATACATCGACTCATCACATTATACTTTCTAAATGTTTACACTTTTATTTATCAATTATACCTCAATAAACCTGAAGGAATAAGAAAGAAATAATTGTGTATGCCCATTAGCAACCACCAGAGAGATAACTAGTTGAAAAAAGTTTAGCTTATTAATATTTGTTGCAAAAGAAAAAGGGAGACCACAAAGCATGTTGAAATCATGGGGTGTCTCAGAGAGAGGGTTGAGGAAGAGTTTATTGGGCTTAGAATACATTAGGTGATTTTGATGAGGGTTTAAGAAAGCAGCTGATTATTCTGGAAAGGATGCTATCAGAAACAGGGACAATTCTGTGATTGACAATATCTTTCTCCTTTTTTTTTTTTTTTTAAATATAGATGGTGGAACAAAGTGAAGTTAGTTTGTAATCTTCAGAGAAGCATCAAGTTATGATAACTAGAAAAGGGATGTTATATCACTTTCAATATATTAATAACATTCAAATAGCAATAAATAGAAATTAATAATTGTAATGAAATCACTTGGATTAATGGATACCTGTGTTAAATGTATTGATATAACTTGATTCTAGAGTCCTCTCTCAAGCTTCCTATTATTAGATTACCTTCCAAAAGAGAACTGTTTTGTAGCTATTTCTGGCAGTATAGGATGCTGAATTTGCTTCTTCATGAGAAGAATATAATGTAGAATTTAAAACCACCTGGAATCTGGATGCTAATTATCTGGGTTAGTATTTAACTTCTGTGACCTACTATGCTGTAATGATCTTGAACAGGTTATTTAACTTTGCTTTTAAAAATATTGTTTTCTACCTATTTCCTCATCAGTAAAATAGGATTGAAAATAATACTTGACTCATTTTTTTTTTTTTTGTGCTTTACAGGTGTTGATAAGTAAAAATACTTAGAAGAGAATCTGGCATGTATGGAGCATACGATACATGTGAGCCATGTTATTATTCCTTGTTCTTCTGTCATTCTGTCTTCCTAACACTGCTCTTCCATTTCCTCATTCCTTTCTTCCAGAATTGTCAACAGACATAGAGTGACACTAGGAAATGTCAAATCTGTAGCTTTCTTTTCAAATGATTTCGCTCTATCATTTCTGGCCTTATGTCCCAGTGCTTCAGAACAGAATCCTTTCTTGATCATCTATTTCATTAGCCCTAATTGAATGAAGGAAAACATTTCTGTATCTTTTCAGAGACTCACTACACACACTCTGATCCCATTTCCTATTCTTTTTCCTCTTCCAGCTAATTTTCTTGCCTCTCTTTGCAAGTGAGTATGGCCATGAGAGTGAATGTTGGCTAAATAGTGACCAAACCATGTCCAAGTGCATTTAATCAGAATATCTTGCAGAATCCTCCATGTTTTTTCTCTTCCCTCAGCCTACAAGTCAGAAGAGCAAAGGGACTTAGGTCACTGAATGACTAGGTGCATGATATAAAGTCTCCCAGCTGATCTGGACTGCATTAGCACATGAGAAATATAAAGTTTTTTTATGTACATGGTATGTCACTGAGATTTCATTATTGCAGTTATTGTGACAATTACCTGACCGTCTTCATTGGGCAACATATGCCTTCAAATTTCCAGTGCTCAATAAATGAATGACTGCTGCTTGTTTGGCGAACATGAATCAGAATTTACTGGATAATATAGTTATCTTCTTAAAAGAATCTCTTAATAAAATAATGAGAAAGATAAATAACACTTTATCTCTTAAAGAGTAAGTTACTTTCTCATCCATAAAAGTACCTTTTCTAATAAATACATGACAGATTTTAATATGCAAGTTTAACTTGACAAAGCATAGTATATTTTTAACACACTTATAATTTTCAAACTTTAATCTTCTTGATTTACTGGAATATTATTAGGGTGAATTAACTGTGTTCATATTTCATCTTATTAAAAATGACTCAAAGGTGCAAAAAAACTTCGTATCTCTCGCCATTCAATTTTCCTTTAGCCTATATTTTCTCACTTCTAATTAGTAAATGTAATCAGAGACTTCTAAATATACATCTCATACAAAATTCTGCAATATTTACATTTACTGAATCATTCTCTTACTATATTCAGAAGTCAAAACTTTATGCATGTGCATAATATTGACCCACCTTAGATAAAGTAAAAAGAGAAAACGAACTGAGAAAATATAAAAACTGCTGACTAGCTTGTCTCTCTTTTACTAAGGGCAGGAGGAGAAAATATGAAGAGGAATTTCAGCATGAAGGATTTGGAATTACTTCCTGTCAACAAGAGCCCTGAAATATATGTTTTTTTGATTGAACAATAAACTTAGGTAATAAAGCAGTAAAAAATCCAATCACGTCTGATTACACAAATATTTTATGTACCATAAATAAGTCAATACACAATTTAAAGCAAAAACAAAATCACCAAATTTTACTGTACCATAGGTTAAGTATTTTGACCATTACACTTTGCCATGAATTGTACATTAATAATTGCTAATCACTGTGTAATATGGTCTTTGACAAAGGTTTTAAATTATTTTATTTGCTATTTGGGCACACAGTGCTTAACAGAAGTTAATTCATCTTCTAAATCTTTCATAAACCTTTTATTGCAGGGGATACCAACTCTACATCAGAGATAATATGTTAATGTCATATTTCCATTTACTCCATAATAATTCACTCTCCCAATTACAGAACTGAAAAATGTTTTGGCAATTATCTGATTGTATAATGTAATATTACTTACTCTGTGTCTAACCAATCAAAAATGTACCTATTTGTTTTAACTGGTATCTGACAGATATAGTAACCTAATGAAATTAAAGCAGGGGAAAACTAGGCTAGATTATCATTTTTGTCCTAACTTGTCTTATGAAGAAAAAAAATGTTATGATTAATCTGCCAGAACATCTTCAATGGTGCCAGCTCAGCGAGAGGCATTAACAAGCAATTAAAGAAGCTCAGTAGAATCTTATGGAAATGTCCTTGAGGGAGGTTGTTGATTGAACTATTCAATGTGGACATACAAAAAAAATAAAACTAGAAATAATCAAGGGCTTTTTGCCCTATTAATTTGAACTTATATTTGGATTAAATAATTGGCTAAAACCTAAATAAATAATTGGTTCTTAAATTTGTTTTCCGTGGTTCAAGAATACATAATTATTGATATTATTCTTAACCATCTTTTCCAAAAGGGCATATTAACATTTCCCATTTTTCTTTTAGCTATTTGCATGAACTTGTAAGACCTCATTTTTTTTTTTTGCATTAAATAGAGCTGAGGACTGTGATATCTATACCAAACGAGCAACTGAGAATACATGGAAAACGGGTGGCCAATACTTGTATTCAGTCTCTACTAAGGCCCAGCAGCAAGTCAAAAGCTGCTTCTCAAAAGGAGAATATTATCTGTGAAGATGGTAGGACTTGGCCCCCGAATCCTAAGGGTCTGCTCTGTGATTCATCTGTAAAAGCCTGCAAAAGGCCCGAGACAGCATCTCCATCTGCCGCTGACACTTTAAGCACAATCAGATCCGCAGGATCGTACGGACCAAGTGGAAGAACGACCTCCTACACAGCAGCGCAGACCTGCTGTGGAGCTTTTCCATGTTCTAGGCCCTGTTCACCACTATCAGTGCCTCAGGTCACTAGGTAAATGGGCCATGGTGGCAAACACAAATGAGGAACATGCTGCCTCCAAAATCCAAAGCATCCCGGTAGACTCTAGTATCTCTATTCCGGTGGTAGCAAAGGTCTGATGCAATAGCTTATCCTTCACTCTAGAGGGAATATACTGATATGCTCCTCATCATTGGGCCACTAGAAATTTCATTCCAGTGAAAGGCCTCTGAAGGTTAGTCAAGTTTACTTTCTATCCTGTGATACACAGTGTGTTACCAGTGTGTCTAGGGCAGTTGCTACTTCTAGTTCACTATGTCTAATCAGCACGATATCTTCCATGTAAAGGATCAGCACGATGTCTGGAGGAAAAAAGAGGTGATCAAGTTCCTTGTGATCTAAGCTATGATACAGGGCTTGAGAGTCGACGTCCTCTCAAGGTAGGATAGTGAAGGTATATTAATAGTCTTGCCAGCTTCTGCTGGTCTTTACAAACAGTTATCAAGAAAAAAAAATTCTAGATCACTAGTTGTATATTCAAATCAGAGTATGGGTAGGTACATTTGCTCAAGCAATGAAACAGATCTGGAATGGCAGCTGCAATTGGAGCCATCACCTGTTTGAGTTTATAATAATCCAATGTCATTCTCTGAAACTGATTTCTGTGTTTTCTGTGCAGAGACTAGATCTCCTCTTTGGCAAAGTCATATTCTGTATTACACAAGGTAATCCCTGGCCTTTGGTCAAGGCTTTCCTCCAGGGGAAAAAAAAAAAAATCATAACATTTGGAGGAACCAGTGTAGGGGTAGGGACAGAGTGAAAAAAAAAATCTAATTTATTATAGTATTTCTAGAAAATAAATAGATGGGCAGTTCACTAATTTTCTACTCAGTTCCAGGTTGCATGAACAAAATTCTAACTTGAATCAGCAAAGCAGAGAATCACAGCTTCTCAATACATTCTCGGACTTGTGCCAGTTTACAGACCTAGAATCCACTTAATGAAGGGGAGGCTGGGTGCATGAAAAGGGTACTTGCAACACTGATATACCATTTATATTTCTCTAAAGGGACATATGACAATTTACCCTGGCAATTTTACATTGGGAAGTCAGACTCTTTATGGATTCCTGAACACTAAGACTGAAATGACACTAACTCCAGGACACCTCAGAAGTTACTGTGGTCCACCAGTCAGAGAAGGGGTTTATGGAAGTCAGGTGATCAACAGAGTTCTAGCGCAGGTCCATCTCACAGTGGGTTCAGCGGATCCCGTGAACCTTATGCATGGCATTTCTTCAGTTTTAGAATGTATATCTGGAATAGACATACACAGCAACTAGCATAATTCCCACATGAATCTCTGACCCCTTTTGGGGCTTTTATGGTAGGAAAGAAAAGGTAGAGAAGGTCGAATGTCTATGTGATTTGAACCTGGTTCATTTGTATGCTGTGACTAGATACACTTTGACTACAAAACTAACAAACCAAAAGCAATACTGCGTTCCTGGAGGGTCTGCAGGGGTTAGTACTATCATCAAGGACTTGAAAGATTCAGCTCTGGTGATTCTACCATATTCCCATTCAACTTAACTATTTGGCCTGCATAGAAAGATGCCAGATTTTTGCAATGGCTCTCTCATATCTTTCTTACTGGTTCTGTTTCTCTGGTTGAGCCCTGACCTATAAAGATTTTGGTACCTGGAGTGGAATGCTGCACTAAAAAAATTTCTGAAAATATGGAAACGGCTTCAAAGTTTGCAAATTGATAGAGGATAAAAGAATTTTGGTAATCCTGGATTTATTTGCTCAGACTACTAGTAAATACATGGGCAAAAGGGCATTGTGAGTGAGAGCTTAGAAGGAATTGAGTATGACAGAGAAAACCTGTTTCATCTTAAAGAATACCTAAATCTTTTATAGAATATCTAAATCTTAAAAAGACTTTTTGGAAGTGAAGGTTCAAATGAAATGAGGAAAATGCTATTGGAAACTGGAGGAAAGGTGATCCTTGTTATATAGTGGCAGGAAACTTAGTTGAATTGCATCCTAAAGATATGTGGAAAGCAGAACATTTAGGCAATGGACTTGTGTATTTAGGTGAGATTTCCTGGTGAAGTGTTAAAGATGTGGTATTGTTTCTTCTTACTGCTTACAGTAAAATTCTAGAGAAAAGAGATAAATTGGGGGAAGAACTGTTAAGCAAAAAGGAACTAGACTTTAATAATTTGGGAAATTTTAAGTCTATCCAAATTGCAAAAGACTTTAAAATGAAAAGATTTACTGTCAGTAAAGTGTGCTCTTGAGAGAAAGTTAACCTTTAGCTAGTGTCTCCGAAGTATCAAAATGCCAGAGTGTTCAATCACACAGAGTGCTCTTTGAAGAGGTGATGTGACAACAGAAGCAGAAGGAGAAAGGAAATGTGACAATGAAAGCAGAGATTGGACTGATGTAGAGTCATGAGCCAAAAAATACAGGTATCTTGTAGAAGCTAGAAAACACGAAAGCAAATTGTCCCCCAGAGCATACAAAAGATCACAGCACGCCAACCCTTGATGTTAGCCTGCAGAGACTGGTTTTGAGCTTCTGAACTCAAGAACTGTAGGATAATAAATTTGTTATTTTAAGTCTTTAAGTTTGTGGTAATCTGTTACAACAGAACGGGAACTTAATACAAGAACTTTTATAAGTTCTGTTCATTCAAAAAGGCATATTGAAAAAACACCTGTTACCATTATGAAAAATAAAATGATAATTTCTTCCTTTTTTTGTATTCTATAAAAACTGTCATTCTTTCAGCAATTTTCCTAGTAAAATTTAATAAATATAAATTGTTGATTCCAATACCTAAATGTCCTTCAACTTTTAAAGTTAGGTTTCACTTTCTTTATATGTTAATGGAAATATTATTCCTAGGAGGGACAAATGAGAAAATTAATTACACTAAAGTCTGAGTACACAGCTACCTTCTTTTGTATTTATGCCTCTTATTGGTACAAGTCAGGGAAGAACTATCATTTACTTGGCTTCCAAATCACCACTGTCAGGACCTAAGAGAGGGCCTCAAACTCTACACACTCCTAGAAATATCCCACCTTCCCTTCATCCAGAGTCTCAGACTGAGGAACCAGAAGGTCTGTGTCATTCATCATGCCATTTACTTCACAAGAAAGTCAGGATTCCTGGGATATTCTTTATTCATAGGCTTCCAAACTCATGAATCTCAATGAGCAGTAAGTAAATCCATTTTACTGTCCCCTGTAAACTTTACTTAGCTTCATATACTTATTACTATCTGGCATTCTATATATTTCAGCTATCACTTGTCTGTCTCCCTTCTTTAGAAAGTATGTGACATGAAGGCATTTTTTTTGTGTGCTTTGTTCATAGCTGTACCCTAAGGAACTAGAACATTTCCTAATCCATATTAGATGTTAATTAAATATTATTGAAAAATATATATGAAAAATAGAATATAGTAGGTCCTTAATAAATGCTTGTGATATATATCAGAGCATTTATTTTACATAGTACAGTAAAATAATTACAAGGTGACTCATTAGACACAAATTAGACTCATTAGTCACGTATTAGCTGTAAATAAGTAAAACTTAAAAGTTTGCTTTTGGTTTGATAAAAGTAAATTCATTCATTTCACTGGCTATCCTGAACTGATAAAAAAAAAAAAATCAGTAGTTTGCCTAAAGTGTGACTGACACAGTTCCCCTAAGGTTATAAAAAATGCCATATTTAAGAAAATAAATTCAATGATTTTTCTTAGTTTTCGCTTATTTCCAACTAAATATCTTCCATTGATACAGTTATTTATAAATGGCTCATTTGTATGAACTTCTGAGACATTATCACACATTTTATTTTAGCATGTGTATATTTTTATTTGGAATATATTTTCCTTAAATTTTTATACATAATTCAGTTGTCTTTATCATTAATTTTTCTTGATAAAAGCATTCCATTTTCTCCAATATCTGGGGGAATTTCTGGCCGTTGAAGGGCTATAATTTCCTACAATGTAGCATACTCATCTAAAGTAAACTAATACAAAAAAAAAAATCAATGAATACTTTCTGTCTCAGGTACAAAAATGTAACAAACTAGACAGAAGCAGATGTTTCTGAAGATGGTGCACAGATCCCAGTTACGTTTATTATCCAAATTAAAGCAGCAATTTTGTTTTTTAAGTGGGTTATTTTAGTAGTAATAAAATAGCTTGTTCTTGGACATTATATTTTATTTATACAAGAAATCAAAAGAAACATACTTTAACAGATGCTATATTTTAACAAATATTCCTCCCATAAAGAATAATTCCCTTATATAATGTTTTTAACCAGTCCTTAGATGTTTGCTTTAGTGTTTTCAATGGTCTTCATTAACATAATCTATCATTCAATATAACAGAGTTGTTTGCATATTGCTGATTTTTTTGAGAACATACATTCTTGACAGAAAATGTAAAAGCTAGTATCATTTTAAATGTAAACTTGCAAAGCTAGTCCCATGAAAACTTCTGTATATCTTCACTGTGATCCCAAAATTCTAAAAGAAATATATATAATAACTCAGGTGTATTCTAGAAAAACGTATGAAGAAACGGTAATTTTCACTCGGCTAATATATAAAACAATTCACACTTATATGCAGAAACTGCATCACATTTATAACTTATTTACAACAAGAAACTAAAATATAAACAGGAGGATTATCACAGTTTAAGGACTGTGAAAAATTAATAAACAGAAACCTCAATTAAATACATTTGGGAGGCTAGTAGGGGGAGCCCTCGTGCCCTATGATACCAGCAGGGCTCAACACAAAGACGAAAGATTCCTCTTTCCTGGCCAGGTCTCAACCGAGGAAAAGCCAGGGGTTCTTCATTGACCCTAGTCCTCCCAAATTCCTTCTCCCCCTCTTTAAAAGCATTCTCCTTCCCATGCCATGCAAGGACTTGCACATGGCTCACCTTAGTTGTAGACCCCAAACTGCAATTCTTTGTTAATCCCAAATAAACCCATCTTTGCTGAAGAAATATCTGGCAGTCTATTTTTTTCAGGTCAATAATATAAAATCTTGCCATGTCTCAAAAAATTTTTTTTAAACCAAATTGAGCCACTAAAATAAATCAACATATAAGAAAAAATAACCCAGAAAAGCTTGACTTTTTGTTTATCATGATTCAATTTTATGTGTATTAATATTTTTTAAAAAGGAAAAAAAAAACCCTCAGAAAAGTTTCTAGGAGTACGCTTCCAGAATAAAATGGCAACAGAATCTTGTACAGATAAGCAGCTTATTACTTTTTCATTTATATGTAGATTATTTTCATTATTTTTCGTTTTACATGAAATTTTGAATTAAATTCTAATATAAGGGGTCAAAAAACTTTATAATGGATAGAAATTCCTTTCTCCTTCATAGCCCTCAAAGTATAAATTAAATGTATGCAAATGGATTAATTTTCTTTTCTATTACTTCTACTTTATGTGAAAATGTGAGGCCAACTAGAACTTAAAATCCTCAATAGCATAGATAATATAGTATTAATTAGCAGATTCATAAAGTGTCCATCTTTGGAGTCATGTTCTCATGGACCATTTACCAGGCTTCAGCAATTCTAAACTAGAGTGAACTTCTCTTGACATATTTAGGGTGATGGTTTTTGAATATTTTTATGTACTCAAGTATCCCTTAATTTCCTTTTTTTATTAAAATTATTAAAATACAGTACCTATTTCAATCTCTCTACATAGTAAAAGAAGTATAACAATATAGACATTTAAAATACAATGCATTGGGTAAAACAGTGGAGCTATGTATACCGTGCAGCAGTATGCTTAAAAGGGAAGAGGTTACCTTGACTGATGTGTAGGGAGTTGTACTCTACTGTTTCTACAGTAAGATGAATTTACCAGGCAGTCTGAAAAGAAAGGACATGCTGGACCAAGGAGGTGTCATGGCTGGGACTGTATTACGTGTTTAGAGAGATTTAAAAGTATGGTATGATGGCTGATTGAGGGGTAAAAATGTCTGAAAAAAAATAAAATCTGGAACTGCATGCAAGCTCCACATAATTTCTTTACTCACTTGTTCAGCAAATATCGAGTAAACACCAACTCTGAGCCAGGAATTGGGAAAGGTCTGGGAGAGGGCTCAAATGACGAATAATGGGACCATGAATTGTTCTCACAAAACCTATACCCCAATGGGAAAAAGAGCTCATTAAAAAATGCATGTAAAATGTGCAAGGGGTATTGTAGAGAGAGTGGCTGGTCTGTTAATTTGTTGATAAATAACAAACTTCTCCCAAACTTACTGGTTGAATACTATTACTATTATTATTTTGCTTGTTTGACTTGATTCAAGTAAGTAGTTCTCTCATGCAGTTGCAGTCAGATATTGCCAGAAGCTGAGTCAACTGAAGACTCAGTTGGGCGGAAAGTCCAAAATGGCATTTGGTACTGAGCTGTCTGAGAGCTCGGCTGGAACTGCTGACAAGCACATCAATGTGAAGCCTCTCCGTGTGGCTTGGACCTCTCACAGCATGGAGGCTGGGTTGTGAGAGTGAGTATACCAAGACCCAGGAAGCAGAAAAGTACTAATCCGTGAAAAGGCCATGCTTTGAAGTGCCGTGCACTGTGGGTCAAAGCAGTCTTTTGACCTGCCCAGATTCAAGAAAATGAAAAAATACCTTCTTTTAGAAAATTAAATTGCTTCAGTAATCATATAACTTATTATCCAAGTGGGGTTACTTTTGATAAGGGAAGAATACAGATTTCTATATATTTCTACTTTCCCACCTAATTTATAATCCCCTATATTTCTAACAGCCCTTGCCATCTTGTGACTTACTGGTTTCTTGGATCTTTCTGGGTATGACACGGACCTAGCACTGTAAGCTGGTATATCAAATAGCCAGAAACAATAGAGAAGATTCTCTCTTACGGCAAGGGGTAAGACGTTCTTAACCATTTGCAGCTGAGCATTTTGCGTTAGTAACATGCCCTACATACTGACCTTGAAAGAGAAGTGTTAGTTATGCTGCTTTCAGAATGGATCTAGAGAAAGTGCTATCACTAGCCATTTTCTAGCAATACTGTCTGTACTGAATACGCATTTCAGCTACGACTGCAAGATTACCCAGAATAAACTGAAAATGACATTTAAATGTTTTTCTAACCCACTGAGGCCATTTTAACACAAATTTCAAAATATTATTTTGTTAAAAAAGAAAAATTCAGGGAAATGCCAAGTCAGACAGGAAGCTTGGGAAAGAGGCACAATAGGACTTTCCTGGGCAATCCAGAATATGGCGACCCTAAAGGATGTACGTACATGATGTTAAAGAAGTGCACAGAGAAAAAGCTATTGAAATTTAAAGAAGGATACAGAAGGATTTTCTGACAAGCTGAGCGTTTTCAGCTTTATCCTCAGGCTATGTACAATTCAAGCATGCAAATACCAAATCAGATTGGCATTTCAGAATCATAACCATATAAATATGGGAAATGGATCGGAGCGAGTATATACAGAATAATAAAAGAACAATGAGGAAGCTATAACCATTTTCAGGACAATATTATATCAGAGGAGTTTATGAAATAAAGTGTTAGCAGTAAGGATGAAATAATGGGATTTTATTTAATCAAAATCTAGAAAGAAAAATAAGACAGACATAATTACCAAATGTTTAGCTTGGTACTGTCATACCACTATAACATAATTTAGTTTTAAGATCACTTTCAGTTTAATGAATGATGGCATTAGAAAATTAGAAATTCCAGCTTTTCTTGACCAGAGATTTAAGATCCAACTGTCTTGCAGAGCCTCTGACTGCTAATATTGAATATAACTCACCACCACCACCAACAAAAATATTGATTTTTTAAATCAAAGCTAATTACTGAAAAGTCAACTCATAATAATTTCAGCAAAAAGTTCCAGTAAAACACATATATTCTGGAATGTTTTGCATCCGAAAGGACTAAAATGAGATCAGAATGGCATGTTTTAAGGATTTTCATATAGAAAGTAGGCTAGGTCACTAAAAGACTGATGTTTCTACACAACTCTTTTATGGAAATCATGGTCTGTTTGGAGGTAGAGCGATTTTAATTTGTCTATTTTCTTGAACTTGATGTTGGTGAGGTACTAGATATGAGGAAATTCAAATACACCTTTCTTGAGGTTGGCGTGTGAATGTACACACATGATTTCTCTGCAGTCTATAAGGCAGATTATACAGTAGCCGGTAGGAAAGCTAAAATAATAAAAGTGGGAGCAAGAAATAGATGTCACCTCTTGGTGATTAGTTCACTCCTTCTTCTGAAATAATTCACAATTTCATTTTGATTGTACTGGCATTACATATCAGTATCCTGGGTAATGTCTTTATAAAACACTTTCAGCATCATTGTCTAGTGATTCAAGAGCAAGGGCTGTGGTGCCACAAAGCCTGAGTCTGAATCCTAGGTCCTCCATGTTCAAAAAGGATGGCGGACTGACTTCTCTGACTCAGCTTCCTCACCTGTCAGTCAGGGATACCAACAGTCCCCCACTGCGGAAGCATCTGTTAAAAATCAAATGAGTTGGTAAATATAAAAACACACAGAACACAGAATAACTTAGAGATAGAATAGGGAGATAATCTAATTTGTCATCTATTCTGGGATACCTGGAGAAAGAAAGGGGTGTGTTCTTCATAATTACCTGGGTAGATTGAGACCTGGGACTGTCATAGGCAAAAAGATTCAGTTAATTAAAAGCTACATATGTTTTGTAGCGTTAATCTCCTGTGAATTAACTTTGATTTCATGTATACATCCAACAAACAGTGTTTGTACCAGACACTGTTATGTGCTGGTGAGAACAGCAGTCTTCAAAACATAGAAACTCTGCTGTTGTCACAGGGTGGTGAAAGATTTCAACAATTAAACAAATTATTTAATTATAATTGTAACAATTTTATGAATACAATTTTGGTGATTAAGAGGTTGTTTTTATTTTGAATTTTCCTACTGTCTTCCAGTTTTATAGGCCAAAAAAAGGGGAATTTTATTATTTATAACAGGTGTCTCTCCAACAGAATTCATATAAGGTATTTATGTAATCCGCTTGTTATTAACTATGGCAAGATAAAATAAGATCATGCACAATGGTTAAAAACACAAAACAAAAATTACACATACCATAAAAATGAAGTAAAATTAAATTAATAACCCAATCTGCATTAGCAATTTGTTTTTGTAATCAGGAGTTTTAATCTGTTTTTAGGTATTATGTGCTGAATGTACTACAAGATAGAAAATGTTAATTAAATGGGAAAATGTTTTGTTTCACAAAATAGAGCTCTTAAAGATTATTATAGTTGAATTGTTTACTTTTAAGTCATGAATTATACAGTATTGATTTCAGCATGTGATAAAGAAAGCTATTTGAAAGAAAGACAGGTTAGTTATTAGTGCTAATAAAATATTAAAACATTTACATGGACATGCATCTAGATTTTCAATATATTTTAATTATAAGGAATACAATTAATTTAGGATGCACTAATTAACATTTGAATATAGATATTGATTTAAATGTGTGGTGGTCTTATGAGATTTTTAAGAATTATAGGGCACTATGCTGTCTTGTTAATCAAACTGGGGAATGCAAAACAAAAATAAAACAAAATAATCTGAATTATTTTACCTTTTTTTTGAAATATTTGGCACATGCATGGTACAAATTTCTACTACTAATCGTAGAACTGGAAAAATTATATTATTGAATTTGTTACAGGAATATTTCTTGTGATAGTCTTGAAAAGGACATTACAAATAGTGTATGTGTGTGTGGGTGTATATATATATATATATATATATATATACACACACATATAATATTACACGTATATATATCAGTGGAAAACTACTAGCCAACATATACATATATCTTGATGGAAAACTACTAGCTTTGTGAGGGAAAATGTGTGCACGTGCGTGTGAGTATGTTTATGTGAGTATGTGTTTGTTGAATGAGAAGGGTTAAGGAATGCGAATAAGCAGTAATTCAGGAATTTATTTTTTCTTTTTATTCTGAAGCCTTATAGTCAGTGATTAAGCAATAAGAAATTAACAAGGTAAAGATGACAGTGAAAAAGTCAATGGAATTTTCTGTCAGGAAGGAGTGAGTGTATGGAATCTATCATGACTGTATTCTCCACTGACTCCTGTCCAACAAGAATGAAACAAGAACAGTGCTGTCAATCATGTCTAAAGTTCTGCTGCAAAAAGCGGGACCAGTCGTAGGCATTCCTGTCATATGACTGTTCAGCTTATAACCCCCATTAAATCAAAACTAGTGACTTACTCTGAACTATGTTCATGCCTTCATTTTTATCAAAACATGTAACAGCATTTCATTGTTCTTAATTTATTGAGGACTTAAATCTAAGAATTTTCCCTAGGTTGTATTTCTGACTTCCTAGAAGCAACTGGAAAAGTCATTTACTCTTCTGTGCACTCCAACCACACCATCTGTCAGAAGGACTATTCTTCTTTCTTCCCCAGGTACTTGGCTTAACTTATATTAGTACAGAACTTCATTCTATATCATTATTCATATAAAAATATCAAGTTTTTATTTCATTTTCATGTAGTTCCTGTCAATTGCATCTCCTATTTTATTTCAGAGTAATATTTTTAGGATCAATGCCACTGTGATCTCTGAAGAAATAGCTTTCAAGGCTGTATATCAATAGAGTACCTTCTTTTGTTTCGTTTTTGCAGTCAGCAAATGCGAATTGAATGTATATATTTCAGATGTTACATATAACATAACATTTCAGATGTCTCTAAACCCTGTATGAGAATAGAGGGGAAAAGGCTATATGTAGGTTTTAAAAATTATTTTCAAACTAGGCTCAAATACTATTATGTGATATTCCTGCAGACCTTAGAATGTTCTTTGATGAACTTCAAAGAGCAGTACCTTAGAATATATTGCTCATAGGGATTAAAACAATTTTAAATCCCTAAATGGAATAAATATGACACATACATTTTCTATGTCATTTTAATCTTGAAAAAATTGCAAATGATTACAATTGTGGACACCAATAATACCCCATAATTTGGAAAATGAACTACGAGCATAATGTTTGTAAACCACAGCAATCATACATTTAAACAAACACACACTCAAGATGTTATTTAACCTCAAGTTATAAAAGTATAAATATATACATTTCCCTATCACCTCAAAGATATTTCTGTACATCACATCTGCCACAGGGTAACAGAACAGTAACAACATTTGTTTATTAACAAAATAGTAAGATAATGTCAACCATTAACTCCACAGGTAGACTGTAAATCACAATATTCACACCTTTCTTTTACCTCCTTTAAAATTAAGACTTTCCATGAAATATTTCCAATTCCAAATTGAAGGAGTAATGTATATCAGGAGTTTAATATAGCTCTTTTAATGATAAAAGAGAATAGTTTTCTGTTCATAGCTACATTTCAAAACAATGGTTATAAAAAAAATAAAGAAAATGACAGCATGTGATGAAACACATTTAACAATAGATGATCTATTTCTTAATCTAAAACAAATTTGAAATCAAAATTAACAGATTCTACCAAAGAAAATCATCATAGCTTCTAGTATCTGATACATACTGATATATCCAAAATCTGACATAAGAAGGACTAAACAGATCAAATATCTAAAAAATTACAAAGGAAATTAGTGTATATTCTTGACTAGGGCAATTAGAGATATTCTTCGTAGGGCTATAATTCTTTAGCCTACATTCAGTATTTGCATCTTATATATAATGATTTATAAACTAAGCCAGCACTCTTTTGTTTGTGTGGTTATACAGCTGTATGAAGCTGTAGGTGTGGTCTGAGGAACAGGCGATGATGAAGTAAAAGTGCATGCCACGGGAGTTTAAGCCACTTGCTTCTACAATTTAATACAGTCTTAGGGTCTGCTAGAGCCCAGTTTCACACGTACCATTTCCAGCCCATTATGGAGTTTAGTGGCACAGCCTGATTTTATGACTCAGTAGATCAGATAATACCCGGCTTGGTAACGAGAGTTGAGGAAGCACTTCACTTGGTTCACCATCATCAGGTATTTATGCCCTACAAGGACAAAGTGTGGAGCCATTTTTTCCCCAATCCTTAGAAACTGGACTATGATTTTCCTATTAAGCTTACTAGACTCCTTTACTACATTTGCATCTGTCAGAGACTGCTTGAACTCAGTAGGATCTGAGAAGTTATAAGGCACAACTGGTGGAGTGACTTGCACTGCAGACTGAACTATCAATCAGTACTTACGGCTCTGATCCCTGCTCAAAAGTGGTAGTGTTATGGGCTTTCTCAGCAAACGGGTCAAGGCAACACAAACATATGTGTTAAAGGTTAACTCTATATGTCTAAGAGACTTAGCAATTATGAAGCTTCCTTCTGAGGTTCTGAGTCCCTGAGTTTTCTCTGGGACTTTATCCCATGTTCTGGCAGACATATTATTGTCTTAAGAATTTACATTGACATTTGCTACATCTTGCTTACAGGTTCCAATCAGCATGATATCACCAACTGAATGGAGCTGCATGATAACTTCTATAGCAGCAAAAGATTAAGATAACAGTGAGCCTGATTATGACAGAGCTGTAGAACTACAATAACCCTGAGCTTAGACAGTCAAGCTGTACTAATGTCTTTATAATATAAGAATACTGGCATTCCCTATTTGATAAAGGGGAAACAATTTGTATACCAAAAAAACAAAGGCTTGGTTAGTTGGGTTCAGTAAAGATAAAATAACTAGTACAGCAGGTGGAATTGAAGGCAACACCTGACTGTTGTGAAAATAACATTAATACAAACTCATTTATCAGTATCTGCTTTTCTTTAGAAGCCAAACAGGAAAATTCAGAGAAAGTGGTAGGAAAGACACTTCTACATTTCTCATGTCTTTGAGTGTGACAATGATATTTGCAATCTGTCAGCAATGGTATATTGCTTTTGGTTTATTATTTTGTTAGGACAGGAAAATTCCAAGGGCTTCCACTTTTCCATTCTTACTGTAATAATCCCTTACCTGACATAGAAATGCTTCCATGTCAGTTATTTTTCAACTACATATTTAAGAGCAGGAAATTAGTAAAACGTATGTTTTTGGGCACATTGAGACAGATTTAGGTAAACTTCGTTGTAATTTGATTACCTGTGCTATTTATGAATTTATTTCCTCTCAGCTCCATATTCACCTATCTATCTATCTATCTATCTATCTATCTATCTTTTCACCTAAAACCATTAAGCCATCTTTCCTTTAAGGGAACACAGTATTAAGCTCTCTTAGTAAAGGGCACTGGAGGGACATTACAGGTAGATGATATTGCACAGAGCTTTTGACTATTACAAATCCATTCAAATATTCCACCTCTGTAAGCACTGTTCCAACTGTAACATAAAAGAAATTCTCAAACTATTTTTATTACAAGCTATTACTGAATATAGGTTCATGTCATCCAATCAGGCTAACTACTAGAGATACTTCTGTGGCAGGAAGTAACTCAATGAATCCAAACACTCTGGTTGGTCCAGTTTTGCCCAACATTATGTACCTTCCCTTATGGGATAACCCCTAAGAGTTTTTTCTCATAAATATTTCTTAGGTTCTGCTAACATAAACGGCAAACTCCACAGTACTTTAATAGCTATTCTATCTCCTGCCAAGAAAAGACTTATCCTTTCGTTGGGTGATTTATGTATTTTACTCTATTTATCCACATCTAGTTGGGTCTAGATTCAATAAGTAGTGAGGTGGGCCTTGAGGAAAGGTGGCATCTGTGTGCAAGCAAATGTCCCTTTTTGGAACCGTACAGATTCTACAAGCAAGGGAAGACTGGTCTCTTCAAATGAGAATAGGATGGTATTGACTAAGAAGGGTAGCACAGTGGGATAGGGGTATTTAATATAGGTAGATTCACTAGAATTACCCCCAAGTGCCTGCCATCCAGTCTCCCAAGTTTTCTTAACTACTTAAATTTAGTATAAATGACCTTCAAGGTTGTGAATTATACTCATTTTGTAATTCTTTACCACTTATAATCTGAATATCTAATTAAATTCATATTATTTCGATTGGAAATTGGATATATTGACCATGGAGATCATTTCAAGACAGTCATAGAAGGTCTTTGGTCTTCCTACCTGGTCTTGAACTGATATTTAAAATACTGTTCTGGTCATTTACTTTCTGTAAGTTCTCCACTGTAATCAGAAGCTGTCATCACCTCATAGTCACTTTAATCATTATTTCCAATATTCCATGCTATAGCTTGCGTAGCTTCATCTCCTAAATCCTTGCTTTCTGTAAGAACATCATTCCAGTGAATGATGTTATAATTTAAGTAAATATTTTGCAGCTGCACTCTTTTTGCCTATCTAAACCCAGTTTCCACTGATGATAAGACTCTTACTAACTTGAAGTCAAACCAAGTCACATAAGGAGTTCCAAATTTCTGTCTATAATGTTCTCTTCCACGAAGTTATTTTAAACACCTAATACTTGATAAAAAAAAACATTCAAATGGGAAAACACAAGTTTATACTATGTGTTTCAAATATGAAGGTTTTAATACAGGAATTTTGATGACATAAAAGCTATTTGGAAGAATGGTCAGAGAGTGTATTTCTAGGTTTCAACTACTGGACACTGGGAATCAGAGGAAACAATGATGAACAATGTCAGCTGCTTTTTGACACCAAAGTAGATGATTATTATTATTAGAAAGATACCTAAAAGCCAATGGAAATACTTTAACTTTTGCCTTGTTGTGAACCAAATACACATGTCCACAGTGGTAACTAGACAAATAGGTTTTCATTTCTTTTACTTTCAAAATTTTATATGAGTATATTTCATTAGCCACATTTAACCTGAAGCTTGATTTTTAAGAGAGTCTAAGAAATGAAGGATTAGGGATTTCAGTTTTTGTGGTGTAACAGAAGGCATATAAGGGCAGAAAGATAATATCTAGCACAGAGAGATACTGAGTGTTTTGAGCAGATGTTGTTTTAGTCTGTTTTGGCTGCCACAAGAGTATACCACAGACTGGGTGGCTTATAAACAACTAAATTTATTTCTCACAGTTCTGGAGGCTGAGAAGTCCAAAATTAAGGCATAGACTGATTTGGTATTTATTGAGGATCCAGTTCCTAGTTCATAGACAACCATCTTTTTATTGGGTCCTCACATGGCAGAAGGGAACTCTCTGGGATTTTTTTTAAAAGGGAACTAATCCCATTCATGAGGCCTCCATCCTAATGACCTAGTCACCTCATAAAGGCCCCAACTCGAAATACCATCACGTTGAGGATTAGTTTTCAACACAGGAAATTTGGGAGACACAAACATTAAGTCTATAGCAGTTGATTTCCAAATTGTGAATAATCAAAATTCTAAAATGATCAGTCTACTTGCTGTACTGAAGTAGAGTGGAGGATCGTAAGTGAAGACTCAGAGAAGCCAGTTAGGAAGCTCTTTCATTAGCCGAGGAAAGGGATAATGGCAGTTTGCTTTAGGATGACAGGGATGAGTACTAAAATTGTCAAGAAAAATATGAAAAAATGTAGCGAAAAGCCTGAATAAAATAGATTTGGGTGAGTATAGGAAGAGAAAAGCATAAGTAGAAGCAAAGGAGGTTTTGGATTACTTCCAGATTTCCTCAGATAGAACACACATGCACACATACATACACACATGCACACACAGATAATCATCTTCAACAAACTGGATGCATGGTCATGAATCACAGAATATAATTTTATGGGGTCAAATCACTGATACAAGAAAGCAAAGAGAAAAAAAATGGGATTTTTTGATAGCCCTAATAAATTAAAGCCTAGAAATTACCAGCTAATATTCACTTCACCGAAAAGAAGATTATGCAATAAACTTAGAGGAACAAAGAGGTATAGAAATGAAACAGTCAAAACTAAAAGGAATCTTCCTAAAATTCCTTCTGCTGATTAATGCAGAGAGCTGAACAAACACTAGTACTTACTGCAGGAGACTGGTGCTCAGAGATCTTAGAAATATCTCTTAGAAGATCCCTTTAAGAAAAACAAAACATAAAACTATTTAGGGTAGAATCAAACAAAGATGAAATACTGAGGTAAGTTCAAGGAAATCTGGATACCAGTAGGAGATACAAGCAGAGAAAACAGACAAAACTCAGCAGGGTTTGGGGAGGTTCATAACAGGAATATATAAATAAAGGTCATAAGCGTTGGTGAACATTCGGTTATTTGGTTGGATATAATATAATATATGAACACATGAATATAATTTAGTTGTCAAACTTTGTCGTGTATATAAATATCATTAATGTGCCCAATGTTTTAGGCTCTCAAATCCTAATATGAAGATTTAACCATTTGTAATCTGAATATCTAATATTAAATTATTATATATTAGTTATTAAGTATAATTTTGCTTCTCCAGAGGCATTGTTGTTAAACCCAAAATATTTTCTAACTATGCATGATGAAGTCACAGACCCAGTTCCTACAGTGACCATGTTCTTATGGCATAAGGGCATATGTTCTAAACATAAGGGCAGAAAAATGTCCTCACATCATCAGAAGATGATGGATAGACTCAAATATAAAATTTTACAACTTTAAGCCCTTAATTTGATTCCTTTGTAATAAAGATACAACTTTCATAACATGAAAGTTTGGAAGGGGCTGCTTCTGCTTCCAGCACTGTAATGTATGCACTCGGAAATAAATGAGAAAATTTAAACAGTGATTCTACCACTGATTACTATCAAGAGAGCATTTTGCAATTCATAAATCCCAGAGAAGCCTATTTTGTGACTTGTCAACTTTTGTAAATCACTATTTTCTTTGTAAAAAATAGAGTATGCTAGAAATACAAAACAGTAAAGCATATCTTAACCTATCTAAATGTGGGATAAATTCTATTTTTCTCTTTGAAGTAGATAAAATGAACACTTATCAGCAATATAACTTAGTTGTAGCTACAGGACATTCAAGCATACTTGCTAAATAAGATTACCATTGATTTAGACAGATCAAATGAATATAAATGATGACTAAATATAATAATCTAGTCTTTGGCATGATTAAATACTTTGGGTTTATGATTTATTTAGCTTACATACCTAGATATTTTACTTTGTAAATGTAAGTTGTCATCTCAATCTAACAGGAATAATTTACTATCTCCCTCTCTCTGCCAACAGAAAATGAAGAAAAAGTAATTTGGTTTCTTACTACAGGGGAAGCCCTCCGTAGAAAGTGGTCAGAAAAATGTGATGTATACTATTTATTAAGCTAGTAGGCTCCAAGTTGAAGTAAGAAAGAAACCGACTGCTACTTTATACAATATTGTACTATTGTACTTTATACAATACAATTTTTGAATTTCTAAGGAAAAGAGAGGCATCTAGCTAATTTCTTGATACTGTACTGGCCCTCAAAATGAATGTCTTGGCTTGAAAGATATATGAGCGCTGAAAAAAATAATATTAAAGAAACAATCATGTTTTCATTTGGCAAGGTTTTATTAATGAGAAAGGAAATACGATTATCCAGGCTTGACTATGGTTTTAGAGATGGACTTTCATAAGAAACACTGATCCTAATACTGAATGTCAGGACTACTATAAAGAATGACACAGTAGAAATAACTAACATGGAACAGAAGATAAAGGCAGATTCAGAAATTAAGATATTATCTTGTGACCAAGGGTGAAGATTCACTTGGAGAAAACTGAAGATGAGAAAACTGAAGATAATTTCTTTAGGAGAGAAGAAGGACTACTTAGAAAATAAAAAAGTAGTAATAAAATGAGAGGCATCTACAGGACAGCAGTATGACTACTTTTTTAGGTCCTTCCTTTATGAACCCTAAGGAATCCTCATTTTAGTAACAGCCTTCATATGGTAATGTTAACACTTAGGTTATCTGAGTAAAAGGTGTATCAGAATGAATTTTCTGTGCTATATTTGCAACTTTTTTGTAAGTCCGAAATTATTGCACAATGAAAGTTAAAAATTAATATATAAAGCAAACAAAAATTAACATTCCACATGATATTTGCCTTAGAAACTGTTCCAGACTTTAATAATATGTGTATATATTAAGTGTATATATGTTTATAAACATTATATAATCTTTTATATTGATTCCTTTATCATTATATAATGCCCTTCTTTTTCTTTTATTATAGATACTGTTTTAAAGTCTATTTTGTTTGATATGAGTATTGCCACCCAGGCTTTTTTTTTCTGTTTCCATTTGAATGAAATATCTATTTTCATCCCCTCACTTGTTCTGTTTCTTTTTTTAAGATATGAAATGAGTCACTTGTAGGCATCATATAGATGTGACTTTTTAAAAATCCAATTAGCCACCCCATATCTTTTGATTGGAACATTTGGTCCATAGACATTTAAAGCGATTATTGATAGGTATGTACTAATTGCCATTTTGTTACTTGTTGTCTGGTTGCTTTTGTAGTTCTTGTCTGTTTTTTCCTTCTTTTTTGGGCTGTGCACTGGGTGGTCCTGGCAAGCCAGCCATAGTGCCAGACAATTTTCAATCTGCTGCCTCTGTGCTGTAATTAGGGGTAAGCAAGTCTGTGTGTGCTCTTTAAGAGTAGAGTGTCAGTTCCTTAGAGTTGTCCAGGGAGTCCCACTGGTTTTCAAAACAGCTGAGGGAGCTCATCTTCCTGATGCTGGACCCTAGAGCTGGGGTGCCTAATGTGTAGCTGAACCCCTCACGCCCAAGGGAGCATCCCTGAGCCTGTGATATCCCCTTCTTTTCTGTGTCCACCATTAGGGGTGCTGGTCCCCACCAGATCACTTTTCCTTTTCTACCAGACACGGTGTGGATCTTTATAGCCTTTGCTGCAGAAGAATTATTTTGCTAGTCCCCAGGGGTTGATTTCAGTAAGGGTTGCTTTATATGTAGTTGTGAGTATGATGTGTCCATGATGGTAGGTGAGTCCAAGGCCCTCTACTCTACCACCATGATCTCTTTCTGATCACAGATAACTGTTAGTTGTGTGTGTGTGTGTGTGTGCGCGTGCCTGCTTTAGTCTGAGTCTCTTTCCCTTAAGTAGATGTCACTAAATAAAAGCCTCATATTACAACGTTGAGAGGGGGCTCATCAGACTAAATCTTCTATAAAAATCCAGTTATTTTGATGGTACGTATAACTTCACCTTTACAAGCATTTGCTATGTTCCTACTATATGCCAGGTATTAATGTTAGGTTACTGAAAAATAGCAACAACAAATTTGGTGAAAATTTCTCCAATCCTATTTTTTTCTTAAAAGAATAACCAAAACATATACAATTATATCAATAAGTTTTACAAACAATAGCTATGAATAGTATGTGCTTATGGATATGTGTATGTATGTATGTACATACTCATATACATGTATAATATTTCACATATATGTATATCTATTATTTTTAATTGGTGATTCTTTATGAATTGGAATGGATACCCTCCTCTTTGAATACTGCCTTTGATATTGACTCAAATTGTCTGGCTGGGTAAATCACATTGCAGTTATCCCTTTGACTTAGTGGCTACTAGTCAAAATAATGAAATGAACTATTTGAAGGTCACATCGAACCTGCAAAAGAGAAAAATAGCCTGACTTTTGTATGTTTAATTTTACTATTTTTATAATAATTATTTTATGGCAATAGTGTTTAGGCACAATGTATTCCTTTAAGGTGAAAATTATTCATTTTAAAATGGAATAGCTTATCTGAAAAGTTTATTTGAGAAAAATTGAACTTGCCTATAAAATGCTATATACTGGCTGAGATAGAATTTAATTTAGATTGTTTAAATATAATTTATAGTCTGTCTTTCATTTGACTTTATCAATAAACTCTTCCTCAAAATATATTATATCATTTCCTAGAAGGTGTGCCAAAACCTATATAACAAGTTAGTGTTTTTGGACAATGTGGTACTGTATGAAGTGCATAGTGGACAAAGCTCACAGAATATTTTAAAGACAGCATATTAAAAGAATATCTTTGCAATATCTTTTTTACTCAGTGAAAGTTTTCCTGTGTTATTTTCCAGGCTTTTTCTTTCTTTTTTGCATTATTTTTCTTCTCATTTAATTCTTTCTTTCCTTTCTCCATTCCTTTACACTTAATTGAATGATATGTGATTTGAATTTTTTTTACTTTTCATTATGTTCTGGGAAGAAACAAAAGGAGTTTTTAATATCAAAGTGGGAATATATATACACACAGATAAAAAGAGATTAAATGATAGATGGGCAGATAGACAGATAATTATTGCAATCTGACCAAATTTACATGGGATCCTAGAAATATTGTGGGCAAGACAGAATTCATATGTACATTCTAAGTCTAGGTGTGACATTCAATTATTTCTCCCCCCAAGTCAATCATCCATTCATTCATTTATTTTATTAAAATAAACCCTTGGAGTTATCTATTACATACCAAGCACCGTGTTGAAGCTTTCCTACAGGACACAGTGTAAAACTCTTAGAAATCTATACTCTCAAGGAGGAGAAAAACAGGTGAATCAAACATCACAGCATAGTGTAGAGAAAACTAATAGTTATCTTTATAACATCTTATGACTGCAGAACAGTGCCTCTAGGCCTAGTCATTATCTGCCAACCATTCTGCTAAACAATTAACATATTTGAATTTGATTAATCTCCAAAGCAACCTATGACTTTGATATCATTTTGATATCACTATTTCACCTACTTGGCACTTTAGAAAAGTGAGGCACTGGAAGTTAAGTATCTTACCTAAGGACATTCAGGCAAGCAAATGAATAAGCCAAGTAAATAGGATTTCCAGACCCAATTCTAACATGTGTTTGTGTGTGTGTGTAGGATTCTCTTCATCAACAAATAATTCTTTGATGCTATTCTTTGATGCCAGCAGGGTGTCTAAGGATTCAACTCAATTCTGACACTATCAGGAGACAGAATCAGATTCCACAGGTAAAAGGCTCCGTCCCACAAGACCATCCTCCACTTCAGATGCCAGTCTCAAGCCCAGGTTGTTGTTACCTGTACTTCTGACCAACTGGCTATAAATTGGAAGTTCCAGCAACCCCCTCCAACTCAGGATGCCAATCACAAGTCCAGGCTGTTACCTGTGCTTCTGACTGGCTATAAACCAGACATTCCCTCAGTCCTTTCCTCAGTCCTTTCCTCCTCCCTGAGTTAGATTAATTTGCAAGAAAGGCTTTCAGAATTCAGGGAAACATTTTGCTTATTAGATTATCAGTTTATTATAAAAGAATATTAAAGGATATGAGTCATCAGCCAGGTGGGGCAATAGCTAGGGTAGGGTCCCAAACAAAAGAGCTTCTGCCCTTGTATAGCACGGGGCCCTACACAGTGGGCTGTGGAAGTGTTCTGTTTTCCCACCATGGAAGCTCTCCAAAAAGGTGTCAAAAAGCTGTTCTTTGGGGTTTTTATGGAGGCTTCATTACTTGGTCATGATTAACTAAATCATTGGCCAGCGGTATTTGATCTAACCTCAAGCCCCTCTCCCGTACCTGGAAATCAAGGAGTGGGCTAAAAGTTCCAACCCTCTAATCATGTAGTTGGTTCTCCTTGTAACCAGCCTCCACTCTTAAGTGCTGTTGAAATTCAACTCATTCACATAATAAAAGACACCTCTATAACTCTCAACACTTGAGGAATTCCAAAGGTTCTGGAAGCTGTGGGCCAGGAACTAGGGTCAAAGACCAAATATATGTGAGAAATACATTTTGATCATCTGAGTGACTACATATATACTACCATTATGTGAGTTACATATTTTCACCTGGAAACCATATAATACTGGGTAATACCTTGGATTTGGTCTAAGACTACATGCTGTAATAGAATTTGAAGGTCCTTTACTTATTGAAGAGTCTGGATATGAGAAATAGTTTTATTTTATTTTCTGAAGATGAGTTTTTTTTTTTTTTACTTTATCATATGAAGCTAAAAAGAAATAATTCATTCTCAGATATTCTAGCTAAAAACCATGCTTCTGTTGATATTATATAAATTTTCAGCCTTTCAAGTTATCATAGATTTAATTTTACCAAATGTTCACAACTAAATAATAAAAGCCAACCTTTCTGTTTGGTCTCTTTAAACAATTTCCTTACTATTTCCTCAGCATCCATTCTTTATGTGGTTCTAATGACAATGATACATGTTATGAACATTTTATTATAGTTTTGACCTAACTTCCAGTATCAGATTTTAAATCGGTTCACAATTTCTGTGTGTCAAATAACCCCTAAACTCAGTGGCTGAAAATAAAAAAAAAAATTATTTTCACTTATGCATCCATAGGTCAGCACAAAGTTAACTGAAGGAAACTGAGGTCAGGTGGGCAGCTTCAAAATCACAGATGGGTTCAAGCAAATATCTGTGGATCAGGATAGAGATGGTTGTCTTAGCCACAACTGAAGTGGATTGTCTGAGGCTTCTTTGGTCTATATGTTTCTTATTCTCCTTCTGAAATAAACATCATCCCCAAGTGTATAGCCCCAATGGCATGGCATAAGTAAGTACAAGTCAAGTAAAAACAAGTCAAGTATATGAAATCAAAGTCAAGAGCATACTGAACATCTTCAGTGGAAAGAACTTCAAGGTCATACATATGGCAAAGTGTGTGAATACAAGGAGGGCTGGGCAATGGAACAAAATTACAATACAGATTTACATAACTTGAATTTTCATTTTTCAAAATTATTGCTCATACTCATATTTCTGCTTGAAGTTTCTGTTTCTCTATATTCTATTGTAACTTAACATTAAAATCAAACTTTCTAGGTGCAGTAAAAATCCTTTTTATTTCCAATAAAGTTTTCATGACTTCCCCTTCTAGAAGTTATGTTTTGCCTTACTAAATCCTATACCATTGCATTCTGATCACTACTATGATTGTACTCTTTAGAGCTTTGTACTTTATCTATTTGTATTTGTTTATTCAAATTCAGTTACTGTAAGTTCGTAAGAAAGAAAGAAATATAATATCCATTACTGTATCACCTCAAGAGTGTTGCATATGATCTTTCCCTTAATGGTTATTCAATATACTTAATTTAGTTATTAAATGACACCAGTTAACAAGTCAGTAATATCTCTATTCTTGAAATATCAATTTGTTTCAATTCTTTAAATTTGGGTTCCTTGCATAGATACTAAAGTCTTCCTTACCTAAAAATCTATGCTCTTTGAGTATACATTTACTTAATATTGAAAAACTAGCAAATGTTGACAACTTTTTGAATCCTCTACTAATATTATTCTAATAAAAAGTTTACATGACTCTGAAACTTCATCTCTGAAGTACTTTACATGACTTGGGAAAAAAGATTTCTAAAAACCATTACACAATTCATTGCCTTATAGCTTACAGGAAATTTATAAACCAATTCAAATGAAGTATTACTACTGTAAGAATTTCATTTTGGTATCTAACCATGTGAAAAATCATTTTAATCATAGTTTACTTTTCAAATATCTAGCAAACACATTATATTTAATCTATTAACAATTTTACATATCTGATGTTAAATCATGTGTTGAAGCAGACAAATAATTGTTAGAAAATATATGCTGAATGATCAAAAATATACAGTTTTAGATAATATGAGGTGCTAGGCAGTGCATTTACATAAGTATATGTTGGCAACAGTAATGAATCACAGCTCAATATAGAAGTGTTAGTAATTTGTCTGGCAGCCATACACTCCTTTGGATTGCAGGCAATTAAATGTGATGTTTTTTGAACTGAAAGGATTTGCTTTTTTATTACCAAGCTTATATTATGTGTCATTATTTTATATTCTGATAACATGATTCGCTCATCTTAGATTAAGTTTCAACAGCAATTTAGAGTCACTAATAAACTCTGGAAGCAAATTACTATTAAAGAAAAAAAAGGGGAAAGACAGTGCTATTTGATGTTGAATTTAATCTAAGGAATCCATTCAATCAGCAAGAAATATTTACTGAGTATTGCATTTCTTTATGTCAAAAGTAATCTATATCATGTTGGATTATTAACCGTTAAGCTACACTTGAAACATTCATCTTTCCAACCTATCTTTTTATGCAGACTATACTGCTTGGTTAAAAGTAATTCTGTACTCTGTATTCAATCACCTGCTACTCAGATTTGACTGAATCAATTATCATAAACATTTTAATAATTATTGCTACATATTGATAATGTACTCCCAGTACATAGTTTCTGCTGTCAAGTTGCTTATACTATAAACACATGAACCTGATTCTATTAGGCACTGGGAAAAGATTACAAATTGTATCTTAGAAAAGTATATGGCAGAGAGACATTTTTCTCATATAAAAACTCAGCTTTTCTTCTCTTAGTAGGGCTAGACAAATAATAGGTAAAAAATATCACGTAAAGTTCTTAAGTCTATTTAAATGTCAAATTGTCAAATGGTTGCTTGCAACAATAACTTCCTGAATAGTTTTGAGATTACACTGGTCAGAGGGTGCTTTCTGAAGAGAAAGGTGTGGATATACTAACATAGAGGGAGAGGTGAAAAACAACGTATTAGGATAAATCAACATTATGAGTTACATATTATAGTCAACAAAGGACATGGTTTATATAAATGTGGCCGTGGCAGGCAGACCTCATGGTGTTCATGTCCTTGTGCAATCCTCTCCCCTTGAGTGTGGGTGGGAATCTGAGATTTGCTTCTACCCAATAACACAGAGCAAATGTGATATGGTGCACATATTTACTAATTGTACACGTTTATTTTGCCTGACTGTCAATCATATTACTATAAGATTCTAATTCCCTTGCCAGCTCTTAGATCTCAAGTTGCCATACTGCCTTTGAAAGGGCCACAGGTAAGATGCTGCGGGCATTCAACAACTAACAAGAAAGTGTGGTCTTCAGCTCAGTATGCTGCCATAAGAAATGGAACATTTCCAACAATCATTTGATCATGGAAACAGATCCTTCCCCAGTTGAGCCTCAGATGAGACTACAACCCTGGTCAACACATGGAATTCAGCCTTGTTAGACCCTGCAACAGAGGACCTAACTAGGCTGCTCCCTGATTCCTGACTCACAGAAACTGAGATAAACAAATCTTGGCTATTTTATGCCACTAAGTCTTTATAACATTGCATGCAGCAACAGACAACTAAAAATAGTCACTAAAGATTTGAGCCTTTTAAATGGCAAGCTTATATTAGAACAATGAGAAAAATGGATAGATTATTTGCTGTTTAGAATGCTCTAAAAATGTGGAGTATGTGAATGCCAGTACTGTCTGTACAATTTTCTACAAGCAGTGTGTTATAGGGAGGTAGGTAACATTGTCATGAAAGATTCTTCTAAAGGTAGGAATCAGATAAATAACTGGGAGAAGTTATTATAACTATGATAAAGATATCATAATTTAAGAGGCTGCTTAGAGGCTTATAAAGGAACAGAAGGACAAGGTGCTGGGCTAGAGGCAACAATGAAAATAAACAGGAATAAATAAATTTCCATAGTATAATTTGTTTTTCACTGAAGTGTAATTGATTTACGATGTTGTGTGTTACTTTCAGGTATATAATAAAGTGATTCAATTATACATATACATGTATGTGTGTATATATATATTCTTTTTCAGATTCTTTTCCATTATAGGTTACTACAAGGCATTGCATATAGTTCCCTGTGCTATACAGTAGGTCCTTGTTATTTATCTGCTTTATATATAGTAGTGTGTATATGTTAATTCCAAACACCTAATTTATCCTTGCCTCCAACCGCTTTTCCCCTTTGGTAACCACAGTTTGTTTTCTATGTCTGTGAGTCTGTTCTCCTTTGTAAATAAGTTCATTTGTGTCTTTTTTTAGATTTCACATGTTAGTGGTATCCTATGATATTTATATTTCTCTGTCTGACTTCACTTCATATGATAATCTCTAGGTCCATCGATGTTGCTGCATGTGGCATTATTGCATCCTTTTTTATGGCTGAATAGTATTTCATTGCATATATATATCACATCTTCTTATCCATTCATCTGTTGATGGACATTTAGGTTGCTTCTATGTCTTGATTACTGTAAACAGTGCTGCTATGAACACTGGGGTACATATATCTTTTTGAGTTATAGTTCTACCCAGATATATGCCCAGAAATGGGACTGCTGGATCATATGGTAACTCTAATTTTAGTTTTTTTAAGGAAACCGCATACTGTTCTCCATAATGGCTGCATCAATTTACATTCCCACTAATGGTGCAGAAGAGTTCATTTTTCTCCACACCTTCCCCAGAATTTACTATTTATAGACTTTTTAATGATAGCCATTCTCAATGGTGTGAGGTGATACCTCATTGTAGTTTTGATTTGCATTTCTCTAATAATTAGAGGTGTTGTATTTTCATGTGCCTGTTGGCCATCTGCATGTCTTTGGAGAAATATCTATTTAGGTCTTCTGCCAATTTTTGACTGTTGTGTGTGTGTGTGTGTGTGTGAAGTTGTGTGAGCTGTTTATATATTTTGGAAATTAATCCCTTATTCGTCTCATCATTTGCAAGTATTTTCTCTCAGTCCATAGGTTGTCTTTTCATTTTTTATGATTTCTTTTAAGTTTAATTAGGTATTATTTGTTTATTTTTGCATTTATTTCCATTACTCTAGGAGATGGATCCAAAAAATATTGCTGTGAATTATGTTAGAATGTTCTGCCTACTTTTTCTTCTAGGAGTTTCAGAGTATCTGATCTTATGTTTGGGTCTCTAATCCATATTGAGTTTATTTTTGTATATGGTGTTAGAAATTGTTCTGATTTCATTCTTATACACATACATGTGCATGTCCACATTAAAACTTAGAGGCATTTATATTAATGGAAAAAAAGCGCTAAAAATACAAATTATAAGACTGTTTGAAAATGTGCTTTTAGACTTTGATATTAAAATAATGAGAGAGAAAATAAGAGGAAACTGAATTGATCTGTCAGGAGATCAATTTTTATAATATTTGTGTTATTTTTATAGAAAATATTTCTCCATGACCTGTCTTTTATGCTGGGCAATTAGTTAGAAAGTGGAATTATATTAAATATTACTTCATAAATTTATATTTTTACATTGTACTTAAATCAATAACGAATCAATATATTTAATTATATCAATGTTATGGGCTGACTTGTGTTTCCCCCCAAATTCATATGCTGAAGACCTAATCCCCAGTACGTCAGAAAGTGACTACATTTGGGGATAAAGTCTTTAAAGAGGTAATCAGGGTTAAATGAGTTTAATAAGTATGGTCCTAATATAATTAGTGTCCTTATAAAAAGAGGAAATTCTTACCACACACATAGATACACACAGAGAGAAGACCATGTGAACACCAGGAGACAACAGCCATCTACAAACCTAGGAGAGAGAACCCCATATAAGAAAGCAGCCCCGCTTACACCTTAATCTTGGACTTCAAGCCTCCATAAATGTGAAGAAATAAATTTCTGTTGTTTAAGCTGCCCACTCTGTGATAATTCATTATGGCAATTCTAAAAAAGCATGTAGGTTACAGTCAATAAAACAAAATATGTGTTTAAAATATATAATAGAAAACTAAATTTTTAATGAATATCCCTAATTATAAAGAAATCTGATTTCAATGTAATTTGTTTCTGAAGAATTGTTCTCATGCCTCCTACTATGACAAATAAGAAAATGGGAGAAACATATTTTTTAAAACATATTTTTTAAAATATTACATGAGAATATTTAATATATCAGTATCAGATTTTTTTTTCCAGAAGATAAATTTCCAAAGTTGGAGTAAATGTTAACAGCATGTCTAGTCACTTACATGAGAAATCTAAAATAATCAACTCACAGAAGCAGAAAGTAAAATGATCATTGCCGGAAACTGGAGGGAGGAGGAAATTGGGAGTTACTGTTCAAGGTACGTAAAGTTCTGTAACAGAGAAGAACAAACCTGACTCCACGTTGGATCTATTCCTTTAGCTCTAACCTTTCTGCTCTGTTGCCTGTGCTTAATCATGCTGACTCTGCACCTTTGTAAAAGATTGTTGACTAGTGCCTGAAATATACATGATAGCCCTTTCTCAAGGCCCTGCTTCTAAGGCTTGATCTTTAAAGGTATGACACTTTTCACTCATATAAAGATAAAAACCTGCAGAACAGAGAATAACATTTGTCTTGTTGGAGGTTTACAGGATGATTGTGACCGTACCTACTCAACAAGAACAAAGGACTCTGACACTTAGAAGTTTCCAACAACCAGTCACACTCCCTCCCCTTTTAGTATAAATGCAGACTGAACTCTAACTGAGTTAAGATGGCTCTTTGGGACACTAACCCACTATCTTTTCGGTCTGCTGGCTTTCTGAATAAAGTCGCTATTTCTTCCCCCAGCAACTAGTTTCTCGATTTATTGGCCTGTCATGTGATAAACGGTAAGAGCTTGGATTCAGTAATAGTTTCAGTTACATAAGTGAGACAGGAAGACAAGAGTACAGCCACTTTGTTAAAGGACGTAGGGAAGGGCCTTGAGCAAGTGGGACTGAGAGGACCAGTAAAACAAAGTGCCTTTGGGCTTCTGAGATAATAACCAAAAACCTGCAGGTAGAAAAGAGCAGCTCTATCTCTGTTCCACGAATGTATGCACATGGTTTCCGAAAGACAAAAGTGGGACTAGGTAGCGACCTGGCAGAATCACTGAACACCCAGTTTCCTGAAAGACAGAGATAAAGACCTGATGCACATTCTTAAGTTGTTCTTGCAGGAAGCAGGCCTCCACCAGATAAAACTGCTGATTGCAAGCATGTAGACCCCAGATTGGTTGAAACCAGAAGGTTGATAATGCTCAAAACTTCACCTTGATGCCAGCCTATCTAAGAACTGAGCATGAGCTGATTAGGCACCCTGCGGCCCCCTCCCTCATATTGCCATGAAAACCCCTTCCCTGAGAGTCTTTAGGGAGTTGGCACTCTTCCACCTTCTTCCTTGTGCATACGCTATCCTTTCAATAAAAGGCTTTGCCAACCTAAAAGTCCTGTGGGAGCGATATTCACTTCTGTGGTATTGCTGTCCAGGAAGCTGAAGAGAGCTCGGTAACACAGTAAGTTATAGATACTTGCTGAAAAACATTGTGCTTATAGTTGGCAGTACTGCGTTGTGCACTCAGAAATGTGATGAAGGTAGATCTCATATATCTATTCTTTCATGTGTTTATACATATATATATATATATATATGAATACGACATATATGACACATTATATGTGTATACATACATCACATCGCTGTATATTATATGTATACCTACTAGCAGCATCAAAGGCCAGGGAATATGCAGAAATACAAGTGTCAGAGGCATAGTGATTTGGCTTTTCAAATTCCCAACTCATTCTAGATTTTTCCATCTGCTTCACTACTAGCAAGGTCAGTGAGGATTTAAACCTGAAAGAGTCATCACTGAGTCTTGACAAGTAATGCTGAATCCTGGCAAGTAAGTGTACAGGAAATTGGCTTCTGTACTATATCAGAGAATGTTGCAGGCCCTACAATTCTCAGTTGCATCCTTCTGACAGAGACTTATTTGACTTGACATAGTAACAAAAGATAATGCACATTTTCCCTCAACTGTTAACTCTGTACGAAATGATTTGCAACCAAATAAACCCACTTTTTCCTTTACAGAATGCTACCATGTTGCATCAGTTTGAACAAATGCGTACATGATCAGTGTTTTGTGGAGCTGTTCACATACATTTCCTAAATCCATCCAAATTGGGTGATAGTGATTATAATGTGTGTACACAGACACAAAAGTTAGACTTGTCATAAAAAATATTTTAGAAGTGTTTAAAAGTAAGCAGAAATTATTCTTTGTATTACACACAGATACTATTACACATAATCTGCTTATTAAACATCCCCATTTTCTATACCCATCTCTACCATCACTTTGGGACATTGTGTACATCGCTTCTAATCCCTAAGTTTACTCTAAGTATGTTTACTGCTATTTTATATGCTTTCAACATTTTTTTCTTGTTTACTACCTAGTAAGAAACTGAGAAACTGTTACAAATACAGCTGTTTATGAGGATCCAGGTGTATCAATGGATACGCTAGGCATGTCAAATAAAAGGTTTCTTGTAATTATTCCAATAGAATATTATAAAATGTCTATGGGTTTAGATACATTTATATATATGCACATTTAAAAATATCCCAAAGCTTTTAGCATTTTCTCATTTTAACTGTAAAATACTTAGGGCATTAAATTCTTCTTGTAGACAATATATAACTCAAGTTGCATGTTCTATTAAATTTAACAGCTTTAGATGGGTATAGCAAATGTTGTCACATAAGATTCTGATTTTGATTTCTATAATTAAATACATTGCTGTTAGCTTTTTTCAAAACTGATGCCTTAAAACCAAGGTCTCATCAAAACACATGCTAAAATTGAACTTTCTAAAGACCATTTTCCTGAAAACAAATATACAACTGGTATTTTTGCCTTTTAATGTATGTACATGACAGAAATTCATAGCATGTATGTCTGACAGAAATTGATGAGATGAATGACAGGATTGTCTTTAAAAGGAACTCCTGTGGATTCTGATTAGGTCAAATTGTCTATCACTTAAATTTAAATCTGTGATTATAAAATCCATCACTCCAATATCATATCCTAATGTGAAAAACACAGCCTTCTCAATTAAGTTTGCTAATACTTTCAAAGATCTTTAGAAAAAGTTATCTTGACAACCCATGCATCTGTATTTTCATATACTTTTTAGAAGAAATAATATTTTAAATGTAAGATAGAATTTATAGTTTCCTGTGCTATATCATAGCAGTAATTGTTTGATGTAGCTTTTACATGCTTGAAGTTGAATTCTGATTCTGCTATTTCCTACCTAATCATAGGCACTTGGGTAAACTTTTGATACTTGTTTCTCATCTTTAACATGGAGGTAATAAAAGTAATCGCTTATGACAATTAATAAGAACATGCAAGTTAGGCAGGTAAAACAACCTCAAATAGTGTAAATATATAAGAAACAAAATTATTATTATTAATAATAATTTTATTATGTGCCTTGTTCCAGATTTTCATAATCTTCTTTCAGACAAATCTATTTTGGAGTGTATTAAGAGTTAGCCACGTTACTCATGATGTTTATGCTTCCACAACTATAAACTAATGTGAAACAGTATTTTTCAGCAGAGAAACCAGGCTGAATTGGAAAAGATTTGCCTCCTAGTTATTAACATGTCACTGATCTGAGTGCAATGCATTTCTTTAGTGACATGGTCATACGTTGGATTATTATTCACAACTCTTGCTACTTGTTGATAATAGCATCATATGTCCTTGCCCTCTGCTGTGTGAGTCTGGCACATTCTAGTAAAGTATAAACAGTGGCATTCCCACCTCATCAACCCTAAGCCTGTCCATGAAAATGACTTTGACCAACAGAATCTGTTAAGAAAAGCACTGTTTTCAGTCCAAGAAGACACTTTAAGATGCATCACCTTATGCTTGCCCCTCTTGAGTTCTCTTCAATGACAATATTATGTCCAGAGAGTAGATGTTTCTTCAGCCTGAGTCCTAGGGTGAAAGAACTTGTGGAGTCCAACTGAGCCCAAAGGAGATGAACACATAAGAAGAGGAAAAGATAAAAATTTGTTTTTGTAGCCACTGAAATAAGGCATTATTTATTACCACAGGAAAAGCTGATTAATACATGTGCTGAAGGCATTTATATACAAAGAGGAAATGAATGCTATATATTATTCTATAGAGTAACGGAAAGAAGAATGAAAGAAAAATTTAAACACTAATTAAAATTTCTTTTTCCCTGAATAATGCTAGAGAAAGTAAAACCTATTGAAATAAAAAAAAATTGGTATATAATGAGAAATATACAATTTTGTATTTCATGTTAATGTAGGGTATGATGGTTAATTTTATATGTCAACTTGTCCGAGCCATGGTCCTTACATATTTGGTCAAACACTATTCTGCATGTTTCTGCAAGGGTGTGTTTGGATGAGATTAACATTTAAATCAATGGACTTCAAATAAAGTAGATTGTCATCATAGTGTGGGTAGGTCTCATCCAATTTGCTGAAGGTTTGAATAGAATAAAAGTCCGAGTTTCCTTGAATGAGAAAGAATTCTGCCAGCAGATGACCTTTAATTTTGAATTGTTCAGATTTGAAAATACAGCACCAACCCTTTCCTAGTCTCCAGCCCGACTGCCTTTGGATTTGAAATGCAGCATGAAATCTTGAAAACGCTGGTCCAACTGGCAGGGGTAAGCTTGGAAGCCTCTATAATCAGTTGAGACAATTTATTAAAATAAATATCTCTCTATTTCTCTGTCTCTATAACTGTCTCTCTTTAAACACACACATACACACACACACACACACACACACACACACACACACACACATCCTATTGATTCTATTTCTCTGAGGAACCCTGACTAGTACAGATCTTGGTACAAGCAGTGAGGAACAGAATCTTAAGAATGAGTTTTCTGAATTGGTTTTGGGGTTTCTAGAATTGCCTCTTTACTCTGATTAGACTTATAGATACTAATGACTTTACTTCCAGGAGGAAAGAGAACACTGATAATTCATCTTGTGATATGGCTATAGAGACAGGCAAAATATGACCATGGGATACTCCTAAGAAACACTTACGAGGCAAGAGTTTGATTGACTATATACATGATGTCTTCAAACATTTTTGTCAAATATATGAGTAAAATGAGATTAACTGGTTGCTCCTAATATCTCTGGTACAAAGTGGAGAAAGAAAAGGAAGAGTTCAGGGTATTGAATTTTCAGCTCAAGTGACAAATAAATAATCTGAAAGCTCCTACATTTGCCCTGAAAGAAACCCTATCTCCTACTGTCACTTGGCTGATACTGTTAAAAGCAAACCTAAAATCTCATCCTGGACATGACTGAATTACAGTGAAAACTGAATTCCCAGGCTCACAGGGTGTCTACTGCTAAAGTGAGAATACTGATTGGGAAGGGAGGTATGGGATACCAAAAGCTAGAATGCGGAAACTGGAAACATTACGCCTCTAAAGTCTGGTGAGTCTTGTTTGCCAATACCAGCAGCCTCTCATCACTTGAAGAAAATGCAAGAGGAGATTGCCTTGCAAGGTACTGCTGACCAACTTCCAAACACTCTGCTTCTAGACCTATAACTAGACTTAAGTCTCAGGAGGCTCCTAAAAGTCAGGTACAAAATTTGACCCATGAGGAAGTGTGCTACACTCTGAAAAAATACTTGATTTTTCTAATTTCTATAGACAGAAATCTGAAAATTATATGTGGGAATCCACATTAAGTGTGTGAAATAACGATGGAAAGAACACATAGTTGGATAAGGACAAATTTACTGATATGGGCTCACTATATAGAGATTTCTGTATTTAATGCTGCAACTTGGAGAATTCGAAAGAGGTCTATCAGATTGCTTGCTTGGCTGGCTGAAACATGGACAAGAAACTGGCCTACATTAAGCAAACTTGAAATGCTGGACCTAACTTGGTTTACTGTAAAGGAAGGGATTCAAAGAAGACTCAAGGAAATTGGGATGTTACAGTGGCTTTGTCACTTAAGAACCACTTACCAACCTTGGGAGATCCAAAAGACAAAACATCCAACAGTACTACAACAGTGAGAAATTAATTGCTCTGTGATTGCTTTTCTCTGTAGGTGATTCTCAACACATCTCTATCCAACTTACTTTTTAGGTCTGCACAGAGAACACACTGACCTTGGAGAATAACAATAGATTATCATAAGCATAACCAAGTGTTTACTCCAATTACAGCTACTTCACCAGATACGGTTTCATTACTTGAGCAAATTAACACATTCCATGGTAACAGGTATGCAACTACTGAGCTGGCAAATGCTTTTTTTTACATCCCTGTTGATAAAGACCACCAGGAAGGGTTTGCTTTCAGCTGGCAGGCCAGCAATACATTTCATTATCTTACTTCCGGGGTATATCAACTTTCTAGCCCTGTGTCATAATTTAATTTACCATGATCTTAATCATTTTTCCTTTCCATAAGATATCACAGTGATCCATTACATTAATGACATTATCCTGATTAGACCTAATGAGCAAGAAGTAGTGACTACTCTATACTTATTGATGAGACATTTGTGTGTGAAAGGGTGGAAAATAAATCCAACAACAATTGAGAGCCTCCCACCTCAAGTGAAATTTCTAGGGGACCAGTGGTGTGAAGTATGTTGAGATATTCTCTCTAAACTGAAGGATAAGTTGGTGCATCCGGCCCCTTCTACAACTGAAAAAAGGTACAACAGCTGGTGGGCACTGGTGGGCTTCTTTGGGTTTTAGAGACAACAGAGTCCTTACTTGGGTGTGCTATTCCGGCTCATTTACCTAGTGACCCAAGAGCTGCTGGTTTTGAGTGGGGCCCAGAACGAGAGAAGGATCTGCAGCAGGTCTGGCTGCTGTGCGTACTGCTTTGTCACTGGGACCATACAATCCAGCAGTGGCCAACAGGGAGCTGCTTGGAGTCTTTGATCGGCCCCTGCAAGTGAATCATAGTGCAGCCTCTCAGGGTGTAGAAGAAAATCCCTGCCATCTCCTGTGAATAACTGCTCCACTTTTGAGAAACATCTTTTGGCCTGCTGCTAGGACTTAGCAGACACTGAATGCTTCATCATGGCCACCAAGTTACCCTGCAAACTTAGCTGCCAGTCGTGAACTGAGTGTTATCTGACATACCCAGACACTAAGTTGACCATGCACAGCAGCCCTCCAAGATCACATGAGAGTGGGAATATGAGACTGGCCTGAGCAGACCCTCAAGGTTGCAGTCTATTTTACCTTATAACATATAAATGGTTCTCAGAAGTACATTTAATATGTTAAGCACCTGAACTGTAGAGATAGATATATTTTAAAATCATTTCAATTTTATATTTAATCATATCCAGTCATTTACCATTTTGGTAGCCAGATTATTATTTTTTTAACTCACTATGGTTCTTGGGTTCTTGGGTTCTTGGGGTGGTAAAGTATAAAATTTTTATTCCAATCTTTATTAGTCTATTTGGGCTGCCGTAACAAAACACCATGGATGAGTGGCTTAAACCATAGAAATTTATTTCTCAATTCTCTGGAGACAGGGAAGTCCAAGATCAAGGTACTAGCTAATCTGGTTACTGGTGAGAGCTCTTTTTCTAGCTTGCAGATGGTTGCCTTCTCCCTGTGTCTTCATATGGCAGAGAAAGGGAGAAAAATCTCTCTCTGTCTCTATTTATAAGGTCACTGATCCTCTTGCATCAGGGCCCCTTATGACCTAATTTAACTTTAATTACCTGCTAAAAACCCAATCTCCAATACAATTAATTGGATCAAGTTTCAACATATAAATTTTAGAGGGACATAGTTCCATCCCATAGTACAAGCCAAATTCTGAATTTCCTGAGCATGCTGATGTTTCTAAAAGTTCTACAATTTAATTATATTTGACTCCATCCTGAAATGACTGAATAAATTTTTAACAAATATATATATGGCAAGATAAATGTACAGATGGTGTCTCTTCCATTTGGATATTTTTGGCATTGTTGCTATTTTGTTGTCTTCCTCCCCATTCTTGGAAATATTTTTGATTGTTTTAATGCTGTTGTAAATAAAAATAAGGATTTACCAAAATAGTCTCCTCAAATAAACACTGGCATCAGAGGCCAAAGCATGGCAGGATCCAGTCAGCAATATATACAGAGGAAAGCTCCTTGTCTGAATGAGAAGTCCACCCATCTTGTCTCCCTCTGTTCTCTTCACACTCACGTCTGTAATCAGATGCTACATGCAATGCCTAGGGGAAACAAAAGCTGTCTGGCCTGCAAAGAATTTTTTTTAATCTTGTGTTTTAAATACTTAGGTTTTCATATCTATATTTTATTAGCTTGAGTAGGTAGTAGACACGTGGTAACAAAAGAAAAAATGAGATTAAAATGAGTAAACTGTGAATAATTTACTCTTTTGCCTCATTTCTAGAATTTTCTAGCACTTTCCCTCAGACACAGTCACTATTTATACTATAATTAGTTGAACATTCACATAAGTGAAAATTATTGTGTGTATTCCATGATTTTTTAATGGTATAATGATAGACATTCTTCTGCTTTTTTCTTAAAATTATTCACTATTATTGCATTTAATTTATGTAGAGTTTCAAATTATTCACTTAGAGGCATAGATTGCAAACTCAGTCTTCTATTGATACAACTTACATTGCTTGTTTGTGTATCCCTATTACACACAATGCTGCAATTATATGCATCTTATTATATATATTTATTCCACAGCTAATAACATTTAGGTAGTCATTTAAAGAAGTAAAACTGAGATACATTCAGAAATAGCAACATAGTTGGAAAAATAATACAATAGTGCAATTACAGAATCAGAATTGAAATATATATGTATTTAATATGCATGCCCCCTCAGTTTAGATTAAATGTGTGCTTGAACCAATTTCCTTGAACAAATGGCTTTTGCCCTATTCTGTTTATGTTGAAAACCCCCACCTTGTCTTCAGAGATTCTTGGGACAGAGGAGTATTTTTAACCCTAAGTAATTCTAGCTTTGACATATTGTTTCCTCTGGGTTTGTAATCTCCATTCTGGACCTCACTTCCTATTCTACTTGTAATTTTTCTTCTATTGTTGACCAAATATTGAATCTTTCTTATTCTATTATGTGTCAAGTAAGTTTGCGTGAAGAAGATTTTAAGGAATGTCCTTGGGATGAGAAAGTGGAAATTGAACGTTTTATACCAAAGTACCACACTGAAAAAGTGAAAAAGTACCAATACTTAAAAAATCATGTTAACGCATCTTTATTATTATATGGCTCTCAATAGTTATTACCAATATCCCTTTCCAAAGCTTTCAATTTCCCTATTTGTCACTGAACCCATTACTTTTTCTATGCTTTTTTTCTCTTTATCTTCCATCCCTTTTATTCCTTCTCATTCTTCTTATTATTCTCTCTCTGTGTCTCATTTCCTCACTCTTCTCTGAATGATGATCTGAAGCTAAACATTTTTCTTTATATACTGAAAAGCTCAGCTCTTATTGTTACTTTGTACTAGGACCACCATGTCTATATATATATATATACACACACATACATATACATATATATATATACACACATACACACACATACATATAATATGAGGTAATCTTCCAAGCCAAATGGCCACTGACTTTTGATTTCCAATCTCTGCCAGCAAAAATACTGCTGCTGAACTTGAAATAAAAGGACCTGTTTTAGTAAATCAAATTATTAAGCGTAACTTCTCCCTTTTATTGTCCATAAGCAATTTCAAGTCATACAATGAAGAAATGTTTATCTAATCTGCTCAAAATGTAACTTTCACACTCAGTTTCTGGCTTAGAAATAGGCTATGGATATAGTCATTTTTTTTGGTTATTCTTCTTGCTTTAAACCAGCTTCTGTATACATGTATTTTTCCCCTTTGAATACAAACAAACAAAAACCGTTGACAGAGAAACATTAATATTAATGAGTAGTAGAGAAAAAGAAGGTGAGAACTAAATTCTAAAGCGATGGTCATTATAATAAAATTTCTTCATCTGCCATTGATCCTTAATATTCAACTTTGACCACGTCAAGAATATAGGTATTCATTTTTGTTCTTTCCATAGAGACCACAAAGCTAGAAATTTTTCTTTATGTAAACATATATATAAGACCCATTCATTGTTGCTAAAGAGTGGAAAGCTTTATGATAACAAAATCATTTTTATCATATTAGTAGATATTACATAATAATTAAGATCATAGATTTAAACAAGACAGTCCAAGCTTGAGCATTAGCAAGTTGTGTGGCTTGGGAAAATGACTTAACCTCTCTAATCCGATATGTAAAAGGAGAACCAAAAGAATACCTATCTCAACTGATTGATGCAATGATAAACTGTTTAACTGGAATAGTGTTTGGACTACCCTAAGCCAAAAAATAGTTTTAATGTATATATACATTAAAGGCAACATTCAAATTTATTTTCCAATGAAAAGTAAATAGTTCCATGAGATGATTAAGTACCAGATAAACAGAAAATCAAAGTGTGTAGACTAAGCTGAGAAGAAATGTACGGGAATATGGGCTACTTAAAAACAAAATATTAGAACTTTTTTAAAAAAGATTATGCATATATATTTAATGTAGAGTATGTATCATTGTCATTCTTATATTTCCATATTCTTAAACATATACTGAAAAATATAGGAATCTAGACAGAAAAAAAGTGTATTTAGCATTTGATTTTTACATGTAATGCATATAACTGTAATTAAATTTAATAAAATCATGTAAATGATAATTTATTTAGGCTTTAGAATTATTCATTTTTCTGAATTATTTAAATTCTGCTTACCTGAACAACAAAGTTGTGTATTTGAAAGATACCAAAAATATGTGAGTACCATCTAGTGGTTGAACAGGAGGTAAGCAACAAGCTGTGAGGAAGGGGGTTAAAACAGGTCAGGGAAACACACAGCCAGAAAGACTGGGAAGAAGAACGAGGTTATGGCCAGAAATCAGTAAATACCACAAAGGAGCCACGTTTTTATTAGAATGTGTCTGCATGGTTAGACAGTAAAACACTTGAGCTGTAACAGGGGAATAATCTACACCGACCAAAACTGTGCCACTGATCACACTTACGTATAGTGAAGACACTACTAAATTCTAGACCCTTAAAGGTTGAAATGACTGGATTTAAACCCCTCACGTCGACGCAGCAAACTGGATTTAAACCCCTCACATCGACGCAGCAACTGTAACCGCACAACTGTGAGCACAGCTCAAAGTGGGGGAAAAAGGAGCAAGGGACTTGCAGACTGCTGTGTAACATACAGACGTAAGTATTTTGCAAACTGCATTTCAGTAGAGCAACAAAGTTTTCTGTAAATATAATAACAATCATTATAGGAATAACAATTTGTTTTGTAAGATACTGCTTCAATTATCTTAAAAATCCAGGTGAGAAAAACTGAAGTTTGGCCAAGAATTCAAACTTAGTAAGACATGAGGCAAGAATTCAAATTCAAGGCTGTTTGGTTACAGAATATAAACTGAACAAATAAAAAACGCTTTCTCAAAATACATGGTAATAAAATCTGCTTAATGTGAATGTTATTCTAGTGCCTAAGGAAATAACAAGTGTAAATATCCTGCTAAAATAAAGTTATGAAGTCCCATGCTGTTTCAAATGAATCACAATCAGCAGGAGATGAAGTCTATCTGCTCCATTTGGATGTTATGAGCAAACAACAACAACAAAACAAAAAGGAAAGAAACCCACACACAATCAAAAAATCAAAGTATACATTTATACATTTTAGCCACAGAACTAGAGGTTTTTCCTAGATATCTACATGAAAATGAATTGATAATGATAACAAAATTAGCTGATAAAAATGCATCATATATATACGATTCTATATGTATACATATGTATATTGCATGCAGACATCTCTTCAAAGTTTAGATACATATTCACAGAAAATATGTTTGTCATTTTAATATATTTGAAGTATCAGTCTCTTTATAGAGATGAAGGTTCAAAAAAGATTCAGTAATTAAGTGCATGAAATTAAGTAATGCAATGGCAGAATTGAAAAATAAAATAAAATAAAAAGATGCTGAAAGAGCTGAAGTAGGTACGAGGAGATTCAGACCAACTACACAGGTAGAGGCCATATTTTCCTCCATGAGACTAACTCTAGTGGCAACTCCAGGAGATTCCTGGAACCACTGTCAGGTTCAACAATTTGCCAGAAGGATTCAGAATTTACTGAAGGTTATTACACTCATAGCTACAGTTTATAACAGGGAAAGGATACAGATAAAATCAACCAAAAGAAGGCACATAGGCTAAAATTCTGGAAGATTCCAAATACAAGGATTCCATTGTCCACTTTCTGCAGAACCAGGGATCCTGGAGGGGGTTGTTCTGATAAGCATTAACATGTCCTACTATAATGCATCCCTTATATTCCCACAGTGGTTCCCATAGGGCAGTGTCCCATAGGGACATCCCTTCAATAAACACGTTTTCTATTGCCCTTCTGCTTGACTATGTGACTAACCCATTGGCCACGATTCTTGAGTATAGAATTTAAACCACTGAACTGATTTGTTTTTACCTTCTTCAATCAGAATGCCAGCCTTCCAAATAGTATGCATCCATTCATCGTGGAAGTAACATCGATAAACCAAGGAACATTTTATTGGTTACAAAGAGCTGTTCATAGGGCACTGCTCAAGTGGCCCAATTGACTAAAATGTGACCAGAGTATCTAACATCACCTCAGGAGTTCCAGAGTCATCCCTGAGGGAAGAGGCTACCAGCTCATGAGCATCTCCTAGAGCTCCCCTGGCAGCATATTCTGAATAAGCCATTTCCATTTTACTATGGAACTCATAGGCACTGTCTCCTCCATTAGAGTTTCTTGAAATCACCCAAGAGAATATGGGCATTATAGGTTTCCAGATTATTTCATGTCCTTCATTCATAGAGACAGTTTTGATTATTTTTAACAGCAAGCTAGTAACTATTTCCCAAATGGAAATTTTCTAATTAGAAGAATCCCAGTTTTGTTGCTGGGTGACACTCACAGCTCTAGTCCGCACTCCACACAGGGTTGTTGTACAGTAAATTAACAATCTGTGTGATTTCAGACAATCTTATGTGTTCCCATTTAGCATGTCCAATCAATACTGGGGGAAGGTGGCTTTACATGTCTTCTGTTTTGCAATACTCAGTAGAAGGAGCATTGCCAGTCACAGTATCCTTTCTCAACACATACACAGGAAAAGAAAGCATGACCACTTCACATAAAGTCTATTTAAACATATCAGTTTTCATCTAAATTTTTGCTTTAATTTTTACTGTAGCTCCCACTGGAAACTCACCAATAGGTTTTGGAACCATAATGCATGGGGACCCATTTCAAGGAATCCCAGAATTTCTTCACCTGCCTGACCATTTTACCCAATCATGTGCATATGTCTAAAGCTAGGGGTGGGGCCAAAGGTCCCAGGCCTACTTCTGAGCACTTACCTTGATTACATTTAGGACCATTGTCCCAGGAATTTGGAGGTTGAGTTTCTCATTGTCATTTTTGCCTTATGGCTCTCTAAATTTCTACAAACTAGCATTCTTAAGCAGATCTACTTCTGTGCATGCTATATTAAAAATTTGTTTTGACCCCATCAATATCCACTGTATTCATCCCATTCCTTAATAACTGTTTAAATATTTCCATCCTGTTGGGACAAAAATCTTGACTCTCCAGCTCCTCTTTACCCATTCTCTTACACATAATTCTAACTTTCTTCACTATCTGATATTTTAACTCAATTTATCCCATTAGCAGTGGTTCTGAAGTAGAGGCTGATGCTCTGAACTGCTAGCATCCCAGTATGGCCCAGCATCAGGATCCACCCCAACATTCTCCCTTATTTTCACTGTAGGTATTACAGAAAACAGTAAGCAGGAGATTACATATATTGCTTATTTCTTGTTATTTGCATTTCCTTATAATCCAGGAGATAAACACCTCAGAAGTTATAGTCATCATTTCTAAATTCAATTGGTAACTTTTACTTCTAGTAGCTGATTACAAGACACCTGCAATTCCATAAAATGGTGACCCTATGGCCAGTCAGGAATCAGATCTGTCATCCCCCACTGTCTCATCCTCCTTTTTTGCAAACCATGTATTAATGTGAGTCAGGGTCATTTTAGCAAATCTCACATCTAAAGTCAATGCCCAAATTGCACTGTTAACCAAACTGCAAAGGCTGAGGGCACACAGTCTTCCAGAAGACTGACTTCACTTCTAACAACAACTGCAAGTCGGAAAATTTAAAAAAAAAACACCCTCAGTCTTGACAATTCTCTAGAAGGACTCAAAGAACTCACTGGAAGCTATTATTCTCACAGTTAAAGTTTATAACAGGTAAGGACACATTAAAATCAGACAAAGGAGGAGACACATAAGGCAGGATCTGAGAGGATTCCAAATGTGGATATTTTGTTGTCCTGTGGAGTCAGGACACCTTAGTTTAGGGTGCAGAGTGTAACAATATAGCAGATCGGCAAACAACAAGGCTCACTCTAGCCCAACTTTCAAGTTTCTCTTTGGGGCTCCATTAGGTGTTCATGATTGATTTATTGTTTTTCCATGTGGTTAACCTCAGCCTCCAGGTTGATTGATAGATATGCATGACCCAAAGGCTGACTCTTAGAGCCACACTGTCAGCTTTCTGGCATGATCAGCCCTGAATTTAAGAATAAAGCAGTGTGGCCAACCCCGTCCTAAGCAAAAGCACTCCTGATTAAGTTATAACCCTGACTACCTCCCAGAAGCTGAAGGCAGATGTCAGATCTCTCTTTGGGAAAGACCAAATTACGTACTGCACAATAGGTCTTTACAAGGCTTCAGACTGGGAGTTTGGTAGAGGTTTATATTAACAAACATCTGGGATGACAAGTTTGGTTTACAATACTGGAGCTCATTCTAAAAATAACATAGCACTTTTATCATGCTTTATATTGGAAAAGATTTGAACATATGCAAATGTATATATTGTGTATATATTGTACCTATAGATAGACATGAATATAGATATGGACATGATATAAATAGATATAATTTTTTTCTCCAGCATCTATATACAGAATTGATTTTTGGAAGGTAAAAGCAGGAGTTGGACAGATAATTAGGAATCCATTAATCCACTGCAGGAATCCAAGTGAGAACGGATGGCCAGAGATGGAGCAGAATATGTATTACTACGAGAACTATCTGAGACATGATACTGATGATCAACTCTATATGTAAAGATAATAAACAGATTATGATATTATTTGTATACACAGTCTGTATTTTGTACATACATTGTGAATTATTTTGTAATGCCCTAGATAATGTCATTAGAGTTTAAAATGGAACATTTTCTAAGTAAGGAAAGTTTCCACTAGAGAAATTATGCTAAAATAGCAGGTACATAATTTGTATAGGGTAGAGCAAATCAGACAGAAAATATTTACCCATCTGGATGCACATCAAAATAGCAGGAAAGTATACATCCTCACTCACACCCCTGGACGGAGCTTGTTTATGCTAGTGTAGGGCAAGAACGGAAATGGAATCAGGCCGACTAGGAAAGTTCGCTTGGCCCACCGAGGCCTAATAGACAGTAAATGGCTAAACCAGGCATCTGAGCTTTTAAAGCTACTAATGTTGACAGCACATGTGGGGATCATGAAATGTGGGGTAGAGTTTGAAGTCAGAGTCAGCGATTATGGCCAAAAGTCAGAACAGAAGTAAAATGTTTATAAATTTTGTTGATGTTATGGTATCTCAGACAGGATAGGGAACACAGGCTGACGCCTGGGAAAGGACTGATTCCTCTAAAGGTGTGACAGAAAAATGCTCTGGTTAGAAATAAGAAGATCTGAATTTCTGTCCAGGATTCCCTGCTAACCTCTTGTGGTAGGTCATCTTTGCAGGAATGATTAAGTTAAAGAATTCTACATTTGTATTCTCATTTTAAGATTGACTCATTTTGAAATGAGAAGGTTATTTTGGACTATCTAGGTGGGCTCTGATGATCTTGAACTTTACCTGAGAACCTAGAGAAGAGTAATAAAGGAATCCTGCACCCTTATGTGTTCTGAAAGACGGCTTACTGCAGAAAACCACCCCTTCCCATGTGACTTAGCTAAGATTCACCAATGCCCCCCTTGTTTACCTAGAATAAAGCCAGACACACACTCTCCATATTCATATCATTTACCTCATAAATAGTTAATTGAACTGTTCTGACCCTACTGATCAATCATAACAAATGTTTGTAAATCAAACTTCAGTTAAGAATCTCTCCTTCCTCAGGCCACCCTCAGCCTGAGAAAGACCCCTGTGGGGGAACGGGGTGGCTCCAGGGTTTATCATTCTCTGGCCTACTATCCAGTCAGACCACCTTTTCATCCCACTTCCCTGAACCCTTTCATCTCACTTCCCTGCACTAAGTTCCTTCTAGTCTTGCTTATTCCTCTCTATAAAAGAGAAATCTTAGTAGGAGAATAATAGTTATAAACTATTAGGTATAAAATAAGCTACGAGGTTACATTATACAACATGGGGAATATAGCCAATATTTTATAATAACTATAAATGGAGTATAACATTTAAAGTTGTGAATCACTGTATTGTATACCTGTAACTTATATTGTACAGAAACTATAATTCAATAATTTTTTTAAAAAAGAGAAATCTTATTTTGCTTGTCTCTTGACACAATTGTAGATCTTAAATTTAGAACATTCTCCCTACTGGAAAATTATTTTCCAATAAAGCTTATCCTTACCTAACACTGGATTTGTTTTTAACTTTACAGATCAATGCAATCACACGGAGTCTTATAAGAGGGAGACAGAATAGTCAGAGTGAGAGAGAAGCTATGACCACAGAAGCAGAGGTTGAAATGCCATTGCACTGTACAATCCCAATCCCATGATGCAAAACGCACGCAAACGCAAGCCTCCTTTAGAATCTGGAAAAGGCAAGAAAATGGGTTCTCCCCTAGAGCCTCCAGAAGGAAGTAGACCAGGTGACACTTGACTTTAGCCCATTGAGACTTATTTTGAATTTTTCACTTACATAACTGTACAATAATAAATCTGTGTTGTTTTAAGCTGTTAAATTTGTGGTAATTTGTTGCAGAAACAATACGAAACTAATTCACTTCTTGTGTAAATTTGGCCAGATCACTCCTTAATTTCCTCACATGTAAAATGACTACATTGAATTTTTAAGGATATATTTAGGTTTAATCTTCTGTTATAATGTTGTGTTCAGGGCCAGGTGCCCAGAGTGTTAAAGCCAAACAGCACAATTCTGCAGATTTTGAATGTAGCCTTCAGAAATCAGGTATCAAGCCCTGGGAGAGGAAGATGGTTTGCTCTAAACAGGCAGGTGATATGACACACTGGGGGCAATGGGAGCCTTTAAATTCTTCTGTAGTGAGCATGTAATTAAGTGGAAAAAAAAAAAAAAGACTAGTCAATCATGACAAAATACAAATATGGGATTATATGGGGCCAGAAGCAAAACTCAGTTACCAAGTAAACCAAACAAGCAACAGAAGAGCTCAGCCATAAAGACTGGGTGAGAGGTAAAAGCGGAAGCAGCAGATCAAATGACTCTCCCAGAAGCCATCCCCAGTTTCTCAGGGTAAGAATTAGGTTTATCCCAGGGTCATAACCTGCCCATGGATTTAGGACCAATCCGGGTCTGAGCATGTCAGCCTCAGACATAGAACTCACATAGTTCAGGAGACAAAGTAATTTCAGCACTTTGTCAGGCAAATGCAGAGCTCTGACAGTGTGACAGTGTCACAAAGGCATAACCTTTTGTGTCAGCTTCTGACAAAGCAGCAGTAATTATCATAAATTTCCACTGAAAGATTTAAAAAATGTACAAGGCAATTACTGATATTTTTAGGTTTTTCAAGAGTCCTAGGAGCTTGAAAACTACATAGTTTTATGAATAAAATACTTTCTAGAACACTAACATTTTAAATTATATATCTATGTATTGTAAAAAAGTTAAGAGATATTTATGAAGTTATAAAGCTGTATTAGTCAGCTCAGGCGGCCATAACAAAATACCACAGACTAGGTGGCGTAAATCACAGAAATGTATTTTCTCACAGTCTGGAAGTTAGCAGTCCAAGATCAGGGTGTCTGTGCCCAGATTCTGGTGAGGCGCACTTTCGGAATCTCAGACAGCCTTCTTGCTGTGTCCTCACATGGCAGAGAGAGCTTTGGTGTCTCTTCCTCTATAAGAGCAGCCATATTATCAAATCAGGGCTCCACCCATTTGAACTTATTTAACCTAACATCTTCCTTAAATGCCTCATCTCCAATACACACATCGTGTTAGGGCTTCAACATATAAATTATGGGGGCAGGGGACACAATTCAGTCTATAACAAAGGTAACATGCAAACATTAGACATTAAAATGTATGTTTATTTATTTATTGTTAAACCTTATTTATTTTGGTGGAGATGGAAAATGATGGATAAGTAATAAGAACCAAATTATTTACTTTCTTACTCCCAGGGGCAAATGCCTCATATTACGGCACATTTCATTACAGTCATAGTTCTGTATATGTTGCTTGTACAAATAAAACTTTGAAATTTAATATTACAACAGGTATTTTTTCTATTATAATAAACTTTACTGAAATATTCATTTAAAGGCTTTAAAATATTTTAACATGATAAGAAAAAATTTTTTTGAGTAAAAGCCATTAATGGTAGCACATTTTTTCATCTTTCATGTATCTGTCTGCTATCTTTTTTCCCAGGTAGAGGCTAGATTAATGTAATAGATCAGGCTCTCCCCAGAAACTATTCTCATCATCTGTCTCTTTATGTCAGAGCTTCTCAGTGCATTCAGTGTCAATAGTTATCACACATGGGTCACATATGAGCCAAGGTACAGATCCCACTGGTACATAGGCTTCTGGGTGGGTTCCAGACATATGGGACCTCTTGCTGGTAACAGCCATATCTATTAATCCTAACACACTGTACACTGTTATAATTTTCTTTGTGTGCCTTGATCTGTACACATTTAGAAGGCATCGCTTAAGTCTCACATTTTAAGGATACTATGATGAACATATTCGTGAGCAAAAGCATATTCAGTGTTTCACTCTTTGTTATTTGATTCCTCTAAGTAAATGACTGGATGGAGGGATAACAGTTTTCACGGAAATGGTGCATATTGCAAGACTGCTTTGTATAAAAGTTGTATCGGGTCACACTTCCACTGTGGACTGAATTGTGTCCCTCCGACATTCATATGTGGAAGCCCAGTGTGACGGAATTTGGAGATACGGCCTTTCAGGAGGCAATTAAGGTTAAATGAGGATATAACAGTGGGGTCCTGAATCCCAAACAACTGATTTCCTTATAAGGAGAGGAAGAGAACCAGAAGTGCACATACACAGAGGAAAGGCCATGTGTGGACACGGTGAGAATGTCTCTGCAAGGCAGGAAGGAAGAGAGGCCTCACCAGAAACCAACCCTTCTGGCACCTTGATCTTGAACCTCTAGTTTCCCGAACTGTTAGGAGATAAATTTTGTAGTTAAGTCACCCAGAGTATGGTATTTTGTTATGGAAACTTGAGCAAACAAATAACACTCATCAACAAACTATGATCTCCCTTTTTAAACATAGTTGCCTAATCTTGATGAAATAAAGATATAAAGAGAGAGAGAGAGAGCGAGAGAGAGAGAGAATGAAGAAACAAAGTTAAACAACTATAATACCTACAATAATATATAATACCACACAAATTATGTGTGTGTACATATGTATGTATTTATAAAGAATTTTCCATAAATAATTTATTTCAAACCAATTAACTGTAATTACTAATTAGCATTAATTTTACCTGCATGACTTCTAAACTTGAAGAGTTTGGAACACTATTACTTTTCAGATGCACACTGTGATTGCCCAAGCAAGTAGTATTTAAAGGACAGATAACAATATGATTTTAGAAATTTATTCTGAAGCAATGATTAAGTAAATAAAGAGAAAATCTTGAGATTTATTTTTCAATAAAAAAAGTATAACATATTTTAGAAAAAGTGAACTGATTTTTGAGGAAATGAACAGCATTCTCAAAAGCTACCAGTAGATGGTGTAACAGGAGTAATCAAAACAGAAAACATCTTTGAATATTTTCTCAATACCACTCTTCAGTTTCTTTGTTAAGGAGAGTTATTTTTTTATCGTATGAATTATTTTAATATAAGTAAGTGCCTATATAAAGTGTATTTCAATTATCTCTACACTATTTTAAAATTGCCAAAACTGATTCAAACATATAGAAAGAAAGATACGACACTTCATATCTTTTTTCTTTTTCATTAAGTTCTATGCACAAACATTTCAAAGTGTACTTGCTTATATGCACGTAATACTTCATATAGAATATATGCATATATATATATATATGCGCACATGTGTCTGTTTTTGTTCTAACACGAGACATTCACTTTTATAAATCTACATTAATGTAATTCATATTGGTCTATGAGAAAACACTGCTTTATTATATTGATGTTTATAAATACAGCCATACCCTGGTATCCACAGGGTGTTGGCTACAGGGGCCCCCTACAGATACCAAATTCCCGTTATGCCCAACTTCCATAGCTGGCTCTCCCAGTTCCACATCCGGGATTCAACCAGCTGAGGATTCTGTAGTACTGTAGGTATTTACTGAAATAATCCAAGTATAATAGGACCTGCATAGTTCCAACCCATGTTGATCAAGGGTCAACTGTATATTGCTAGAATTGAATTAAACAATATATTTGTTATTCTCTTAATATCAGGGATTATATATGTATCAAAGAACATATACATATTTAGGTACAGATTGTTTCAATTATTAAAACTTCACAAATTGTCACACATAGGTGTAGGTAACCACCCTGAGAGCTAGTGCAAAATCTAAATAACACTATGTAAAATATGAAAGAGTAACCTCTTGAAGACTCATATATTCTACATTGTGTAACCATTGCCACAAAAGTTCCCTGTCTACTATGTGGCCTGGAATAATGGCAATTATTTAATGTGTTGTATGGAAGTAGTGTGACCATGATCATTTTTATAACAGAATTTTGTTTAGCTTCATTCTTTTCACATCCTTATTTTTCCCCATGGGATGCACCTCTCCTACTCCCCTATTAGGACATGTTATAGATCATCTAAGATTTGTGCTGAAAATGTACACAAGGTCATCCATTGTGATGCTCAACAATTCTTTCCAGCTCTCCATCCACCAACTCTCGTGCAGAATCACATTTTTTACTTCTTTTCTGAAGTCAAGTGTGGTCCCATGACCTGTTTTTGACATATTACTTTGTGGAGAAGATTTGTGAATCAGTATAGGATTCACCATATTTTTTACCTGCAGAATTTGAACTTTGTTAATTAAATAAATTCATATTTATTAAGAACATAGGAGACTTCCTGGTACATCGGAAGCACTGGACCCGGTACTCATGACTGCCTATTACTTACCCACTAACTTGGCTTGAAAAACTTTGGTCAGGCTTCTCTCCTCCTCCTAGGTCCTGAACTTTGGCTCACCCTAAGTTTAAGTAGGCACTAAGGTGGATAACATGCCCCTTAACAGCTCAGTTGAAGAATCTGCTGACCATCAAAGGAAGTATTTCCTGTTGAAGCACTTAATTCTGCCACCTGCTTATCCTACCTGCTTACCCTATGCCCTACAAAGTTCCTGCTAGTTCTGTTCGTCTCTACCTGTAAAAGAAAGCCTTTTCTCTGTTTGATTTTGAGACACGTTTAATCCTGATGTCATATTGTTCTCACTATTGTAAGTATTTTAAAATAAAGACTCTCACCTAAGTCATGATTTTTTTAGCATATCATATGATTGTTTGCTATTGTTATCACCATCTATAAAAATTATTCTATGATTTTTTTCATCTTTTAAAATATACTGATACATTTTGTAAAGTTGGCACATAATTGAATTATTTCTATAAACTTAAATTTATGCTACTAGTGTGTATCTCATTATATGTAATTAAAACTGTACCTTTATAAAGTAAAACACTTGAAATTACTGGTGCTCAATTATTTGATCTATAGAATTGCCAATTTCAAATGATTCATGGTAACTGAGAACAGTGTGGGAGCCCATGATTGGGTTAACAAATTGTAACAGATCCCAGCCACTTACCTCCTTAAAGAAGATGTGCTTAGTAACTGCCTTGAGGTTTTAGCAATGACCCAGGCCCCCAGCTATCAACACTGGGCATGCCTGTTGTTAGTCTTCTATCCCCAAAACAGCCTTGGGCTGGAATGGTAAGAAGCTGCAGACTCAGAGGTGAGAAGGCTGGTTAGCCAATGACTGGTAAGGCCCCCTGAGGGGGCAGCCTAAGACAGGCACAGCCTGCCTGAGTCCAGGAAAATCTTGTCAAGCAGCTGATTCTCATACATTCCGCCCTGATAAGCTGAAAGGCTCAACACGATTATGATTCACCAAAAAGGGTCTTCTTACCTTGAGCCAAACACCAACAATAAACAAAACCTTTGTACTCATTGTAATCCCACCCTGTCCTTCCCTAAATTCCTGCTTCAACTGTACTCAATAAATACGAGAGATTTGAGAGGCTCGTGGAGTTGGCTCCCGACTCCCTCTTCTTCTCTTGACTTTTCCTCAGAGTCTTGAGTAATTCATTCCATCTTGGTGGGAATTCTGCTGGCCAGAATCCACAACTGGTGACGAACCTGCAAACAGTCCATTTCTTCTTTTTTGTATTCACATTCCCTGGTTGATCCTGGTTTATAAAGCGAATTGGGAAATTTCTAGTATGTATTCATTTTTGCTGTTAATGTTCATCTGAAATTATTTATAGATTTGAGAAATACAAATTTCTTTAAGATGTATTTGATCTTTCATGCATATGTCAGGACTGTTATGATATTTTGTTTTTCTTATCAATCTGTTAAAGTGTTCGACTTCATTTTGCCAAATTGTAAGGCAATGTAGAGATTTCTTAACAAACTCTTATTATTTGATTGGATAAAGTTGTACACTTTTATTCCTATTGCTTGTCGAAAACCGTGCATCTTCTCTCTCTTCCAACAGTCATCACTAAATGTTTCACATAGAAACATCAGTGTATCATTTATCAACATGTGGAACTAATTACTCCAAGACAATAATCTTAGCATTCTTTCTGTTACTCAAAACACCTCCTACAATTCATTTGATATCATATTAGGTGGTGTTTTACATTCAGATTGATATTTTTTTTAAGATTTTTTTTTAAGAGGAGTTTTTATGTTCACAGCAAAATTAAGGGGAAGATACTAAAACTTCCTATGTAACTTCTGACCTTATACATGCATAGCCTCTTCCATTATCAACAACCTCCACCAGAGTGGTACATTAGTTACAATCAATGCATTTAAATAGACATATCATAATCATCCAAAGTCTACAGTTTACATTAAAATTCAGTCTTGCCATTGTACATCCCATGGCCCTGGGCAAATACATAATGACATGTATTCACCACTACAGTATCATACAGAGTAGTTTCCCTGTCCTGACAATTCTCTGTTCTACCTACTCATTCTTCAAACCTCTCCACAGCAACCGCTGATTTTTTACATCTTAGTTTTGCCTTTTCCAGATTGTCGTATACTTGAAATAATGTAGTATGTAGCTTTTTTGCAGATGGTTTCTTTTGATATGCATTTAAGGTTCTCTGTTTTGTTCATGGCTTGATAGCGCTTTTCTTCTTAAGACCTGAGTAATATTCTATTATGTGCATGTATCACCGTTTCTTTATATTCATCTAGTGAAAGGCATCTTGATTACTTCCAAATTTGGCAATTATAAAGCTGCTATAAACATCCATGTTCAGGTTTTGGTGTGGACATAAGTTTTTAACTACTTTGAGTAAATACAAAGGAGCAAAATTGCTGGATAATATGGTAAGAATGTTTTGTTTTGTAGGAAACTTCCAAACTATCTTTCAGAGTCGCTATGTCATTTTGCATTCCCACCTGAAACGAATGAGAGTTCCTGTTGCTCCTCATCCTCACTAGCATTTGGTGGTGTTAGTCTCTCCGATGTTGGATATTCTAATAGAAATGTAATGGTATTTCATCATTGTTTTAATTTCCTTTTACGTGATGATATATGATGTGGAAGATCTTTTCATGTGCTTTTCTTGGCATCTGTATATCTTATTTGGTGAAGTGTCTGTTAAAGTTTTTGGCCAATTTTGTTGACTAGGTTTGTTGTTTCCTTACTGTTGAATTTTAAGAGTTCTTTGTATATTTTGGAAAACAGCCCTTTATCACAGTGTTTTTTGAAAATGTTTTCTCCCAGTCTGTGGCTTGTCTCTTCATTCTTTTGACATTGTGTAATGCAGAGCAGAAATTTTTAATAATAATGAAATCCGGCTTATTAATTATTTCTTTCATGGATCAGGTATTTGGTGTTGTATCTAAAAAGTCATTCCCATACCCAAGGTCATTTAGGATTTCTCCTATGTCACCTTCTAGGAGTGTTATAGTTTTGCATTTAACATATAGATTTGTAATATATTTTGAGTGATTTTTGTGAAATGTGTAACATCTGCATCTAGATTTTTTTTTTTTTTTTTTGCATGTGGAGATCTAGTTGTTCCAGCATCATCTGTGGAAAAGATTAGTTTTTTTTTTTTTTTTTTTGCATGGTATCACCTTTGTTCCTTTGTCAAAGATCAGTTGACTATACTTACGTAGGTCTATTTATATTCTGTTCCATTCATCTATACATCTATTATTTCATTAATACCAGTGTCTTGTGCACTGTAGCTTTATAATAAGCCTTGAACTTAGACAGTGTCAGTCCTTCAACTTTGTTCTTCTTCTTCAGTACTGTTTGGACTATTCTGGGTCTTGTGCCTCTCCATATAAAATTTAGAATGTGTCTGTCAATATCACAAAATGAATTACAGGAATTTTGGTTGAGATCACATGGAGTCTATAGATCAAGTTGGGAAAAACTGACATCCTGACAATATGGAATTTTCCTCATAAAAATGGAATAGCTCTCTATTTATTCAGTTATTTGATTTTGTTCATCAGACTTTTGTAATTGTCCTCATATGGATCTTTATATATTTTGTTAGATTCTGACTGCTATCATAACAAGTTATTTTAAAACATTTGTATTTTGTATCAGTAAATCAAACCAAATCTGGAAATGATATGAAGAGATTTTATTTGAAAAGACTATTTTAATAAGAAAAATGCTTCAACCAAAAGATCTGCAAGCTTTTTAAAGATCAGGAATAAAAGGACTTTTCTTTTATAGGGAGAATAAAACAAGTCTAGAAGGAACCAAGATCAGGAATTTGGACAAAAAAATGTTTTCCTGAGGTCTGTTGATACCTGGTTGGAGCAGCTCTGCCTTCCAGTCCTGCCTGGGGCTGAGAATGCGCCACTGTTCAGAAACCTTTGGGTCCTTATCTACAGAATACAAGTTAATGTGAGGCAAAGAGAAATCCTGAAGGCCAATCATTCAGTATATCACAGATGTATTTAGTCAAGATTCTGCAGAGAAATATAACCAACAGGATATACGTGTGTGTGTGTGTGTGTACACATACATATACAACATTATGTATTATTTATTTATTTGTTTAATTTTTTTTTTTTTAATTTAAGAAATTAGCTCATGTGATTATGGAGGCGAGCAAGTTCAAAATCTGCAGGAGGGAAAACCAGGGAAGAACTGATGTTGGAGTCCAAGGCTCAAGACCATTTGATACCAGGTTTCTCTCCTGCTCAGTCTTTTATTCCCTTCAGGCCTTTAGTTGATTAGATGAGGCCCACTTACATCATGGAGAGCAATCTGCTTTAATCAAAATCCATAATCTCAACGTTAATCTCACCCCAAAACACCCTCAAGGAAACATCCAGCATGATGTTAGACCACATATCTGGGTAGCAGGGCCCAGCCAAGTCTGACACAAAAAATTAGCCATCAAAATGAATACGAAGACTTTTTTTTTTTCGCCAGTCTCTCTTCCTAAATGCAGTGTGACATATAGTAATGTGCATGAGATTATCTGAGATATTAATTATATAGTCAGAGTTGCAGACGCCTCTGTTTAGTATTCCAATTCATTAAACATCAGAACATGAATTCACAGTTTTAGCAGTCTCCTAGGAGGGATCCAGGTACAGGTGGTCATGTACCTTCTTTTGAGAAACACTGTTAGTGATTTTCTTCTGATATTCAGTGTTTAATTAATGCTTTATGAAGTCATGGAAATTTTAAGCACCTGCAATTGTTCATCATGGTCATGTTTAATAGTCTGGAAATAACATGTTATCATCTATAATATTCTTTGAATCCATTAGTTTCTTTGACTTTTTTTGTCACTAATTTAGTAGGCTCATTATGCTTACATTGTTTACCACTCTTAGTAATAAGACTAGTTAAATGTGAACTCTAAATATCACCTTCTGTAGATATTCTTTTAGCTGCCTTATTTACTTGGTGTTTAGTTAAGGTTGTTAGCGAATCAGCTGAATGATGATACCAAAAGTTTCTAGCAATTTGCTTACTAGAACACATAAGTCTGTTTTAAAAAATTATATGCATAAAATTGTCTACTCAATTCAAAGTAAATATAAAAATAATAAATATATTTATATTAATTAGAACAATATAAACATAAATATATTTATATTAATTAGAACAATATAAACATACTTATATAAATTAAAATATTCAGTTAATACAAATTAAATTTATACTGATTTAAAACTTTAGTGGCTTGAATTTTCATACAGTTATAAAGGTAGTCATTTTTTATAATAGATAAAATAATTTAATTACCAACACATGCACATTTAAGAAAAATGACCTATGATAAACATGCTAATATAATTATTTGTTATTTGGTAAAATTCCTAAGCCTTAAAGTTTTTTGTGGTTATACAAAATAATGATAATCCCATTTTCAGTAAAATTGGCATTTATAATATTGGATGCCATACAACAATTGAGAAATGCCTTCAAATTTTGAGCAAAAAATGTTTGTCAAGTATCAAAACAATATCATACATTTTCTTGTACCTGTGCATGAAGACAGGTAAACAACACTTCTGTATACTTTTTACAAAGAAATTAATAAAAAATGAATTCCAGAAAAAGAAAACCAGTAGAAAATATCTATATTATATGTTAACAGTTTTTGTTTTAGTTTTGCAGATGCTTGTATCAACTACCAACTATGACAATTTTACTTCTTGTTTCTTTAGTGGATTGATTACAAAATGTCCCTGATTTCTGAGCCCACTCTGTTTCTATATCTTTAAAGATATTACTTTGCAGCTTCTCTCATAGTGAGATTGAATTTAATTTTTCATTCCAATTTTTGCAGTGGCCTTATGGTTTGCTTTTGCCAGTAGCATGAAGTAGAAATACACTGTACCACTTCCAAGTATAAGCCTCCAAGAGCTTGGCATGCTGCTTCTCACTCTCTTGGAAACCTGCTGCTGCTATGGGGAAAGGTTTCAGCTAATGTGCTGGATCCTGAGAAATACATTGTCTGATCACTCCAGTTAAACCAGCAGACAGCTAACTGCCCGATATGTATCAGAGGCCTTCCTAGAACAGCCAGGCTCCAGCCAGACCTACAGCTAACCACCTGAAGTATAATGAATCCAACTGACATCAGCCAAACAGTTCTTGCTCAAGTGATCTGTGGGCTTATAAAAATTAAGAAATACTTCTTATTTATTGCTACTATGGAATAAGTTAACAGAAACACCTTCTTATATATATGATAATATGACACATGATATCTATATAATTAAAAAATTAACATAATTTTTTTGTGTTTTATGGAATTTTTGTATGTTATTTTAAGTAATTAAGGTAATAAATTTCTATGCTAGTCAGACAAGTAATTTTAAGCATATAGTGTTTTAGATTCATCATCCTTTATCTATTGAAAAATATCAAATAGTTTTTTCATTAATTTATTAATGTATTGCTTTATATTTACAGATCTTTTGATTATAGGCCATCTTTACATTCTTGAAATACAGAGGAAAGTTCATTTTGTCTATTTAAAAAAATAAACTGGTTTCAATTATATAATGCTTAACTTAGAATGTGTCTTTCATCATAATTTACAAGTGAAATAGAACTACATATATCCTTTTTTGTATTGTCTTCTAGAATTTAAAAAATCAACAGTATGCTAAATGCAAAGAAAAAGCTGGACATGGTCTGTCCTATTTTTTTAAACAATCCTCTAAGAAATTAACTGTTTCTTGGCATTTAGGTAGTAGTTAACTACAATAACATCCTGCAAATAGTTTTGTATTAGGAAAACTTTTTTTTTTATTTTTGAGTTCTTTTCCATGAAAAACTTAATTTTTCTCTATTTTTATATTTTGTCTAATTTACTGATTCCTGCTTTCTATTGCTCCTGATTTTATCATATTGACAAAAAATCTTTATCAGTTGTCATTATGTAGCTGATTCTAATATTTATTTGGCTAAGAACAAAATAGGAAACACACACTTGATGAATGAGAACCAGGTGGAAAGATTTACTCTACCAGGTGCCAAGAATTATTTTAAAGAATATAAGGTATTCATTTCACTTTCAGAATAGCAACCTGAAGAGTTCTTTGTACCCATTCTCCAGCAAAACAACTACAATTGAAAGTTATTTCTAAAATTACCATTTGCCCAAGGGTATACTATAAGTTAAGAAACATGTATTTAAGAAAATCTACCGAATCTTACAGATACAAAGAGGAGCAGAGAGCATCATTAGCACTTGAGCCACCATTCAATTCTCCTTGTTCCATCCTGCTCCCCACCAGCACCATGTGACAGACGCTCCACTTGAACAAATATGGCTAAGACAATTGGGCCCTATCCTACTTCAGTTCCTTGTCAGGCAATACAGTATCTCACCAGAAGGGGCAGGCCACAAACATTTCTCATCCTCCCAATCTGATTACAGAGTATAACCCAGAAATTGTGGCTATGAAATCAGGGGCTCCCTTCTTCCAGCCATCTCCCACTCATACGATAGAGTCTCTTTTCCAGGCACACCCAAGAATAATGGAACCCTGATTACCCTCATCTAGTTTGCTCACATCATGTAGATTCCATACTAGGAGAGTCAGGCTGAGAAAACTTGGTGTTACTATTCCAGTCCTGCCCCTACTCTTAAAGAAGGGAGTCATTCTAAGAGAAAAAAGTTAGGTAATAGTTCCCATTTCTAGCTCAGAAACAGTGACTCAGTGATTTTCAGCCAGAGGGCAGAAAGTTCATAAGAACAAGGAACTCCAAAGCTCTTCCTAAAGGAACTCATTTTATTTGAGACGAACTGTGGGGAAGTTCAAGCCTAAGGCTGTTCTCACGTACAATGAAGATTTTAAATGGGAAACAATTAAGAAGAAGCTGATAGCTCGTCTTAATGAACCATGAAAAGTGGCAGCTATGAAGAACCATAATGGAGTCAGAATAAACAACATGAATTGCCTCTAAAAAGTACTCCAGCAAAGAAGGTCATATTTGATCATGTATAATCATAGAAGCATTTATGTAGCTTCATCTCCAAGGATCTCAGGGCATTGTAGTGTTACCTCCAAGTATCCCAATAGTCCTAGCCACTACTGTCACCCACAGGACCTCCAGAGTCTTGGCTACTGAGTATCTTTGCAGTCTGTGATAAGTGCTGACTGCAGCTCATGGAGTTAAAAATTAGAAACGCCAAAATTCACCATCAACAGTAAAGTACATACATAAGTTATTTTGCAAATAGTATGCATTAATCTACCGATTATATATTAAATGTAAAAGATCCAAGCATTAAGTGATACACATGGTTTGGTTCCACGTGTTTAAAATTAACAAATAAGTGATGTTTGGAAGAGGAAAGGGAGAATTGTCTGGGGATGGTAAAGGGGAGTTTTGAGATTGGTAGTGATGCTCTGTCTCTTGGCTTTGGTAATGATTACATGAGTGAGTTCACTTTTGAACCATTTATTAAGCTATATTTATGATTTTTTAATTGCAGCATAGTTTATTTACAGTGTTGTGTTTGTTAGTTTCTGGTATACAGCAAAGTGAGTAACAGACTCTGAAAAAGAATATGTATGTATATTATATATATATATATATATATATATATATATATGTACAATTTTCCATTGTAGCTTATTACAAGATATTGAATAGTTCCCATGCTATACAGTAGGACCTTGCTGTTCATCTTTTTTTATATATAGTAGTTTGTATCTACTAATCCCAAACTCTTAGTTTATCACTCCCCCATGCAACGCTTTCCCCTTGGGTAACCATAAGTTTTTTTTCTATGTCTGCGAGTCTGTTTCTGTTTTGTAAATCAGTTCACTTGTATCATTTTTATAGATTCCACATGAAAGTGATATCATATATTTGTCTTTCTCTGTCAGAATGGCCATCATCAAAAAGTCTTTATTTATGATTTTTGAAGATTTCTTTATGTGTTATAATTTAATAAATATACCATTTTACTTTTTCACTAAAAACATCTCCTAGGTGATGTAAAATAAAACCCAAATCCAAACCTGGGCAAACAAAGTGGTTGGATACTCATCTCTCCAAAATAATCCCCTTCACATTCTGTTTCCACAGCACTGAACTTCCTGTTCCTCACACTTAAGGAGAACATGTAATTCATGGTCTACCAGGGAGTATTTGCATTTTGAAAATGAAATGGAAATCTATTAGTACTTACACTGAGACAACAGGAATAAATGACAGTTTCCCTTGGTAAACTGAAGTGAATGGTGACCCCACTTGTACACACCAACTGTACCTTTGCTTTAGAAGCTCTGATGTCTACTTGGAATGCTCTTCTTCCAAGCCTTCTGGCTCCATTCCTGTTGTATTTCAGCTTACAGTTTGTTATCAGTTTAATTGTGCCTCACCTCAAAAGGCCCTAACCCCAGTACCTTGAAATGTGACCTTATTTGGAAACAAGATCACTGTAGACGTACTAGTTAAATTCAGAGTCAGTCAGTCTGGGGTAAGATGGCCACTTTACGGTGTGCTACAGGTGTGCTTATAAGAAGACAATGTGAAGACACAGGAGAAAAATACTATGTGAAGAGACAGACACAGAGAGAATACCATGTGATTACCAACACGGAGATTGGAGTGATGCAGCTTCAAGTCTAGGACTGATGGCACCACTAGAAGCTAGAAAGGGGCAAGGGAGAATTTTACTTAGAGTCACAGAAGAAACAAAACCCTATTGACACCTTGATTTTCAACTTCTAGCTTCCAGAACTGTGAGACAATAAATTTCTGTTGTTTTAAGCCACTCGTTTATAATACTTTGTTATAGCAGTCCTTGGAAATTCACATACTGTTTGTAGGTTAGTTTAGCAGAGAGGTCTCTTTTGGCCAATCCAACAAAAATAGATACTCCACAACATACCTTGTCACTTGAAATCATCTTAAACACTATAAAAATGTTTTCTCATCTGTTACTAACAGATATAGAGTATCTATTTATTTCATTTTTCAATACAACATCAAAAAACAACTTTGATTTGCATTTCTCTGATAATTACTGATATTGAGCATTTTTTCATGTGCCTATTGATCATTTGTATTTCTTCCTTGGGGAATTGCTTGTTTAGGTCTTCTGCCCATTTTTGGATTGGGTTGTTTGTTTTTTTCTTATTAAATCATGTGAGCTGCTTATATATTCTGGAGATCAAGCCTTTGTCGGTTTCATTTGTAAAAATTTTCTCCCATTCCGTAAGTTGTGGTTTTGTTTTACTTATGGTTTCCTTTGCTGTGCAGAAGCTTGTAATTTTCATTAGGTCCCATTTGTTTATTCTTGCACCTCATATCAGTCAGAATGGCCATCATTCAAATGTCCACAAATGACAAATGCTAGAGAGGCTGTGGAGAAAAGGGAACCCTCTTACACTGCTGGTGGGAATGCAGTTTGGTGCAGCCACTGTGGAAAACAGTATGGAGATTCCTCAAAAGACTAGGAATAGACTTACCATATGACCCAGGAATCCTGCTCCTGGGCATATTTCCAGAAGGAACCCTACTTCAAAAAGACACCTGCACCCCCAATATTCATAGCAGCACTATTTACAATAGCCAAGACATGGAAACAACCTAAAGGTCCATCAACAGATGACTGGATAAAGCAGCTGTGGTATATTTATACAATGGAATACTATTCAGCCATAAAAACCGACAACATAACGCCATTTGCAGCAACATGGATGTTACTGGAGAATGTCATTCTAAGTAAAGTAAGCCAGAAAGAGAAAGAAAAATACCACATGAGATTGCTCATATGCGGAATCTAAGAAAACAAAACAAAACAAAACAAAAACATAAATACAAAACTGAAACAGACCCATAGACATAGAATACAAACTTGTGGTTGCCAAGGGGGCAGGGGGTGGGAAGGGACAGACTGGGATTTCAAAATGTAGAATAGATAAACAAGATTATACTGTATAGCACAGGGAAATACATACAAGATCTTGTGGTAGCTAACAGGAAAAAAAATGTGACAATGAATATATGTATGTTCATGTATAACTGAAAAATTGTGCTCTACACTGGAATTTGACACAACATTGTAAAATGACTATAACTCAATATAAAATGTTTATATATATATATATATATAAAAAACAAAACAAACAAAAAAAAAACCCAACTTGATTAAAAATGGGTAGAGGACCTGAAATAACATTCTCCCATAAAAGACATACAGATGGCCAACAGACAGATGGAGAGATGCTCACCATGACTAATCATCAGGCAAATGCAAATCAAAACCACTGAGATGCCGCCTCACACCTGTCAGATGGCTGTCATCAAAAAGACAACAAATAACAATGGTTAGTGAGGATGTGGAGAAAAGGAACCCTTATGCACTGTTGATGGGACTGCAAATTGGTACAGTCACTATGGAAAACAGTATGGAGAGTATGGAGGTTCCTCAAAAAATTAAAAATAGAGCTACCATATGACCTATCAATTTCACTTCTAGTTATTTACCTGAAGAAAACAAAAACGCTAATTTGAAAGAAAAATATATGCACACCAATGTTTATTGCAGCAATATTTATAACAGTCAAGATATGGAAATAACCTAAGTGTCCTTTGATAGATGAATGGACAATGACAAAGTGGTGTGTGTGTGTATATATATGTGTGTGTATACACACACACATATATATACACACACACATATATATACATACACACACATATATATATATACACACAATGGAATATTATTCAGCAATAAAAGTAAAAAATCTTGCCATTTGTGACTACATGGGTGGATCTAGAGAATATTTTGTTAAGTGAAGCATGTCAGGCAAAGAAAGACAAATACCATACGATCTCATTTGGAATATTAAAAAAACAAACAAAATTACTGCTCAGGCTCTTTTGTGTTTCCATACAAATTTTAAGTTTTTTGTTCTGCCTCTGAAAAACATGCCATTGAAACACAAAAGAACCCATAAGCCAAAACAATCTTGAAGAAGAAGAATGGAGCTGGGGGAATCACAGTCTCTGACTTCAGAATATACTACAAAGCTACAGTAATCAAAACAGTATTGTACTGGCACAAAAGCAGACACAAGATCAATGGAACAGGATAGAAAGACCAGAAATAAACACACACACTTAAGGTCAATTAATCTATGACAACGAAGGTAAGACTAGACAATGGAAGAAAGACCATCTCTTCAATAAGCGGTGCTGGGAAAACTGGACAGCTATATGTAAAAGAATGAAATTAGAACATATTCTCATACCATATACAAAAGTAAATTCAAAATGGATTAAAGACCTAAATGTAAGACTGGATACTCTAAAACTCCTAGAGGAAAACATAGGCAGAACACTCTTTGACATTATTTGCAGCAATTTTTTTTTTTTTGATCTGCCTCCTAAAATTAGGAAAATGGAAGCCAGAATAAGCAAATGGGACCTAATTAAACTTGAAGGATTTGTACAGTAAGGGAAGCCATGGACAAAAGGAAAAGACAACCTTTGGAATGGGAGAGGATATTTGTAGATGATGAGACCAACAGGAGTTGATTTCTAGGATAAGCAAACAGCTCATACAGCTTAATATCAAAAGGGCAAGCAACCCAATCTAAAAGAAATGGACAGAAGACCTAAATAGACATTTCTCCAAGGAAGACATACAGATGGTCAATTGGCACATGAAAGGATGCTCAATAGTGCTAGTTATTAGAGAAATGCAAATCAAAGCTGCAATAAGGTATCACCTCTGTGGTCAGAATGGCCATCTTGAGAGTCTACAGATAACAAATGCTGGAGAGGGTACGGAGAAAAGTGAACCCTTGTACACTGTTGGTGGGAATGTGGATTGGTGCAGCTACTATGGAAAACAGTATGGAGGTTCCTTAAAAAACTAAAAACTGGGGTTACCATATGATCCAGCAACCAACTCCAAGGTATACATCTGGAGAAAACTCTAACTCAAAAAGATGCAGGCACCCCAATGTTCACAGCAGCACTGTTTGCAGTAGCCAAGACATGGGGGTAGCGTAAATATCTATTGATAGATGACTGGATAAAGAAGATATGGTGTGTGTATATATAAATATATAAATAAATACTTATATATATAGATAAATTGGGAGTTTGGGATTGACATATACACACTACTGTATGTGGAGTAGATGGTCAACAAGGACCTACTGTATAGCAGAGGAAACTGTATTCAACATCTTGTTGTAACCTATAGAGGAGAAAAATCTGAAAAAGAATATACATATATATGTATATACATATGTAAATGTATAACTGAATCACTTTGCTGTACAAATAGCATAGCATTGTAGATCAACGGTACATCAATAAAAGTAATTAAAAAAATTGAAAATAGAATCAGATACAGAGAATAAATGGGCAATAGTCAGAGGGTGGGTGAAATAGATGAGGGGCATTAAGAGGTACAGAACTGCAGTTATCTAATAAATAAGTCACAGGGATGTAATATACAGCATAAAGAATATGGTCAATAATATTGTAGTAACATTTTATGATGACTTACAGTGGTGACCGTTTCATAATGTAAGCAAATATATCATTATGTAGTGTACCTGACATTGGTATAATATTGTACATCGACTATATTTCAATAAAACAAATAAAGACACAAATTTCCCTCTGAATGCTAACTTAGCTGAATCCCTACAATTTTGATACTTTATTTTTATGATTCCGTTTGAAATATTTTCTAATCTCCAGTTTGACTTAGTCTTTGAAATATACATCATTTAGTAGTATGTTGTTTAATTTATGGAGTACTTTTTAAAACTTTTATTGTATTGTTCTTACTTCTAAGGTAAATCTGTTTGCAAGGTTTGTCTATAATATGGTGTTAAGGAGATGTAACTACTCTGGCAATACTCTAATCCAGCACTGCCCATCTCCTAGTACCTCTGTTTGGCACTCAACTCCCTGGAATTTTTTGGATAGTCTAGTTTGTGCCTGTTCAGTTTGGTTATCAGCTGTAGAGTTGTAGAAGACTTCCAGGGGACTTCTAGAACACCCTCAGTGCATGATCCCTCACTTCTAGTTGCTGCACTCTGCAGATTCTAGCTGCTTCAGCTGGCACAAATTCCTTCTCCTTAGTACAGTAGGTCCACCATGCTCTTATACGAATCTCTTGTTGCACTATGGTTGCATGAATATGAGAGCCAGGGCAATTGTGGGGCTCCCCACTTCCCCACGGATTTTCCTGTCTCAAAGGGACAACAGATTATTGATGTATGAGTCCTGAGAAGTGTTTTCAAATATAATTTGCCTAATTTTTCATGTTACTCTCACAAGAGGGCTACTGAGGTACCAGTTACTGTATCAAAAATGATAAAATAAAAGTAAATTCTACATATTGAAATGTATGGGTGAGCTAAAAACAATGGAAAAGTAGTTATACTATTAAATACTAACTAAAATGAAACAAAACTCAAATGATTTATGCAACCAATTAAAGAATTTCAAAATACACAATTATATAATCCTAAGGAAAACAAAATAGCATAACAAATGAAAAATTTTAAATAATAAATTAATAAGAAAATGGAATATATAAGGTAGAAAAAATAAATCCAAATTACATTTCTTATGAATAGATTAAAATTTTAAGCAAGTCAATAAAAATGCATAAATACTGTAATGTGTAATAATGAGTATACAGCTAAAGTAAAAATAAAATCAAAAGAGATAATGGATACTTTGATAATGCTATGGAAATGAAGTAATAACTGCAATGAAATATGCTATTTTTTAAAAATATATACTTTATCAAAGCTTTCCCCAAAAGATAGGAATAAAATAAAATCAGATATATTTCTATAGAAGGAACTGATGATTAAATAAACTCTCCTATCTTCTGAAATCAGCACTATCCCCAAATATTTTTATTGAGAATTACTACATAAACTTCAAGGAATTTGTTTTGCCAATCAGACTGGAGATGATTATTTAAAATGAGTACATTTATCATAAAAGGGTGTGAACAGTCTTTTTTTTTTCACTGCCAGTGGAAGTGTAAATTTGTACAGTCTGTAAGGAGGTAGTTGGTAATATCTATCAAACTTACACATGCACACAACTCTTGTGCTGGAACTGTTTGTATTATATTACTGAGAAACTCTCACCTATGTGGGATAATTTATGTTTAGAACATTGCTCTAAAATAGGAAAACATAAAAAACACAACCTAAATGTCCTTTAAAAATTTTTTTTCAATAAATCACAGTACATTTACATATTGGAATACAAGAAAATTGTTAAAAAAGAATGAATCACTTTCATACACAATGATTTGAAAATACCACAGAATATATTAAGTTTAAAAAATTGTGCAGAATACTGCTGTAGTATGCAACACTTTATGTCTAAAAAATGAATACATATACATGTAATTTTTCAAATGGATAAAATATTTATGGACTAATGAACAAAATGTATAAGCAACTGTCAATGAATAAGGTATCTTTATGTCTAGGGTTGTAGCTAGGAAAGTTGTTTTTTGGGGAAAGGGTAACAGAAAATAATTTAAACTTAGAGAGATTACATATAATCTCTGCCACACATTCTTTGTTTTTACAAACATTTAAAAAAGTAAAAATGTATTTCCAGTTCAAAGGCCAGAGATGCCCAACCTTTACAGTCTCATCAATTGTACTTGTATGTTTTCATTTGATTTTTTACGTGTAGATTCATGAATATTAAATAACCTCCCAAAACTTACATCATGACAGTAAGAATACAGATGTAAAGTTACATTTGCTTGTATGTGCCCCTTCAATCCACAGCCCAAACTTTTTCTTTTTATTATGATAAACATTCTGAATGTTGTTTCACACTGTTTTTGTATGTTTAAATATAATTTTTTATTTGTATATATGTGTGTATATAATAGTTTGTTATATTTATAAAAGTGTATAATACTGACTTAATAACCAGACATTTAATACTATAATCATCACTACATGTCTCATGTTTTTGTGTATTTTAGCTCTTCCCTCTAATTCTTTCATTTGGATAGATAGTCAAAATTCTGTTATGTGACTATAACAACATATCTCCATAATCTCCTGTTGATGGACATCTGTGTTGTTTCCTAGTTTTTGCTACTATGGACAGAGTTTAGGAGTATAATTTTACACATCTCTGAATGAAACTACACAGGAACTTTTCTTGTACATTTAGAAGTAGCGTTTAGGGTCACAGGGTATATAATTATGCATCTTTGCAAAACAATACCAAAATCTTTGCCAATGTTGTATCAGTGTGTCTTTGTCGATTCATCAACATCACTTCAACACCTGGTGCTGGCAGTACTAATTTTTCCAGTCAAATGCATACAAAATGCCTTTTATCTTATGTCTTTTATTTAAATTTTCCTTATTAAAAATTTGTCTCTACAGTCATCCCTTGGTAACGGCTGGGGATTGGTTCTAGGATCCTCCACGGATACCAAAATCCACAGATGCTCAAGTCCCTTGTATAAAATGGGAAACCTGCAAATACAGAGGACTGTATATTTATTGAAAAAATAATCCAAGTATAAGTGGACCTGCACAGTTCAGACCCCGTGTCATTCAAGGGTTACTTATACACATGTGTGTGCACACATATATACACTTTTTTATTATTTATATCTAGGGCTTAGAGCACTCTCTGGATAAAGTTGAATGAATTAATAAATAAGTGGTGTTTTTTACAAAACTTAAACAGTTTATTATGTTGCTATTTCTAATAAGTATTTGAGAAGGAATATAAAATAAAATAACTTCTACTTAATCTCCAATGAAATGTAAGAGATTAGAATTTAAAAATTACCAGTTAACCACATAACTAGATGCTTTATCCATGGTTAATAATTTTTGTTTCCTCTCTCTATCTTTCTCTCTTTGTCTCTGTTTCTCTTTTTTCCATCCTGATTATTTTGGCATCAACTTATTTTGATATTTTCAAAGAACTAAATTTTAGTTTTATTTTTCTGTTATTTTCTATTTTATTAATTTCCACAATGATTTTCATTTTTTTTTTCTTGCTTATATTTTATTTGCTCCATTTTTTTTAGTTTCTTAATGGGGACTGGGTTCATCAATTTGAGATATTTTTCTATCCTAAATAGACTTTTAGTACTCAAAATTTCATTCTAAGTACTTAAGGTTTAGCTGCTTTCTATAAATTTTTATATGTTGTATTATTTTCGTTTTCATTCAGTTTAAAATATTTTCTAATTTCCTTTTTGATTTCTTCTTGACCATCTGCTATTCTGAAGTGCTTTATGTAGATGTCAAATATTTGGGGATATCTTTCAGATATTTTTCTGTTGCTAATTTCTAATTTAATGCTGTTATGGTCTGATAACATGCATTGTTTAAGACTTTTTTAGGGCCCAGGACATAGCCTAATTTAGTAAAAACTTGGCCGTTTCTTACAAAGCTTAATATAGTCTTACTAAATGATCCAGCAATTACACTACTAATTATTCATCCAACTGATTTAAAAATTTATGTCTGAAAACATCTGCACACCAACATTTATAGTAGCTTTGTGGATAATTGCCAAAAACTAGAAGCAAAAAGATGCCCTTCAATAGATAAGTGGATAAACAAACTGGGGTACATCCATATAACAAAATACTCTTGAGCAATAAAAGACAATGAGTTATCAAACTACCTAAGTATATATTGAAAGGTGAAACAAGTCAGTTTGAAAAAAGTGACATAGTGTGTGATTCTACTTATGGCATTCTGGAAAGAGAACACTATAGAGACAATAAAATGGTCAGTGATAGCCACGGTATCAGGAGGGAAGGAAGATTAAATAAGTGAAACACAAGGGAATATTTTGGGGGGGCTGGTAAAACTATTCTCTATGATACTATAACAGTATTTATGAGAAACTATGCATTCTGCCAAAACCCACAGAACTTTACAAAGAGTGAATTATAATAATTAAATATAACAATAATTCAGGAGTTCTGGGAATCACAGAACATCGGAGCTGAGATGAACAAAATAGAGACTAGAAAAATAATAAAATCAACAAAACCAAAAGTTGGCTCTCCAAGAGGATCAACAAAATTGATGATATTAACATGGCAACACTACTCAAACATTAGATTCAAGGCAATTGCTATCAAAATCTCAACTGCTGGGGTTATAGCTCAGTGGTAGAGTATTTGACTGCAAAATCTCAACTGCCCTTTTCTCCAGAATGGAAAAGCTCATCATCGTCCAATATTCGTATCGAATTGCAGGGGACCAAAAACAGACAAGGCAGTCTCAGAAAAGTACAAATTGAGAATTCCTCATCTTACAAACCCTGGGAAGCAGAGGTGGTATGTATCTGGGTATTTGATTTGTTAAATTATCTTCTTGAATACATCAAGTATTTCAATATATCTGTCTTTGGAGTGTCCTTTCTGATGCTATAAAATTTATCATCTCTATCATTTTTTTCCCAACTGCATTATTCCCTAGGGTTACTATAACAAATGATCACACTTTCTTCTGAAGTGTGTGAGGGACAAACTGACCCTCCCTTGCTTTTGTGGTTGCTGGGCATGTGTGGTGTTCCTTGTCTTGTGGCAGCATCACTCCAATGTCGGTCTCGTCTTCCCTCTGCACTATTCAACTCATTACATCCACCTAATACTGATAATAGTTTAACAGTCATTTCCTATGCTTATTCCTTTAAATAAACACTTAATTATTTTTAACTTTTTTATCTAGAACAATGCAATATTTCCACCTCTGGTACAGCTTTATTTTTATCACTTGGTAGGCTCTCAGTCATTGCCTTTTACATCTTTCTTTTTTTTTATTGAAATAGTCAGTTACAATGTGCCAATTTCTGGCGTGCAGCACAATGTTCCAGTCGTGCATATACATACATACATTTGTTTTCATAAAAGGTTATGACAAGATATTGAACATAGTTCCCTGTGCTATACAGAAGAAATGTTTTTAAAATTTATTTTTATATATAGTGGCTAATATTTGTAAATCTCAAACTCCCAAATTTATCCCTTCCCACCCCCTTTCCCCAGTAACCATAAGATTGTTTACTATGTCTGTGAGTCTTTTTCTGTTTTGTAGATGAGTTCATAGTGTCCTTTATTTATCTATCTATCTATCTATCTATCTATCTATCTATCTATCTATCTATCTATCTTAGATTCCACATATGAGTGATATCATATGGTATTTTTTTTTCTTTCTGGCTTACTTTACTTAGAATGATGATCTCTAGGTCCATCTATGTTGCTGTAAATGACATTATTTTATTATTTTTTATGGCTGAGTAGTATTCCATTGTATAAGTAGACCACAACTTCTTTATCCAGTCACCTGTCAATGGACATTTAGGTTGCTTCCATATCCTGGCTATCGTATGTAGTGCTGCTATGACACTGAAGTACATGTATCTTTTCAAATTAGAGTTCCTTCTGGATATATGCCCAGGAGTGGGATTGCTGAATCATATGGTAAAAATATTTTTAGTTTTTTGAGGAATCCCCATACTGTTTTCCATAATGGCTGCATCAAACTACATTCCCACCAACAGCGTAGGAGGGTTCCCTTTTCTCCACAGCCTCTCCAGCATTTATCATTCATGGACTTTTGAATGATGGCCATTCTGACTAATATGAGGTCATACCTCATTACAGTTTTGAATTGCACTTCTCTGATAATTAGTGATATTGAGCATTTTTTCATGTGCCTATTGATCATTTGTATGTCTTCAATGGAGAATTGCTTGTTTAGGTCTTCTGCCCAGTTTTGGATTGGGTTGTTTGCTTTTTTCTTATTAAGTTATATGAGATGTTTATATATTCTGGAAATTAAGCCTTTGTCAGTCACATCATTTGCAAATATTTTCTTCCATTCTGTAGGTTGTCATTTTGTTTTGCTTATGGTTACCTTTGTTGTGCAAAAGTTTATAAATTTAATTAGGTCCCATTTATTTATTTTTGCTTTTATTTCTATTGCCTGGGTAGACTGCCCTACGAGAACACTGCTAAGATTTATGTCAGAGAATGTTTGCCTATGTTTTCTTCTAGGAGATTTATTGTATCTTATCTTATATTTAAGTCTTTAAGCCATTTTTGAGCTTATTTTTATGTAAGAAGTGAGGGAGTGTTCTAACTTCACTGATTTACATGCTGCTAGCCAGTTTTCTCCAAAATCTTAGGTTTATTCTAATTTTATTGAGAATGCCAAATATTTATTTTCCATAATGTATTTTTTCTAATTGAAAGAAAAGTCATTTGTAATCAAACCTAAGAATTCTAAATTTTATCACTTTATATATCAATAAGAAAGAATGTTTTCAGTTTAATTTAGAAACCCTGTGTATTACAAGCTACAATCTGACTTCAGATATGTTAAAATGTTTTTTAAAAGCTTTGTAAGTGAATAAAATATGCACTTTAAAAAAAAGTGCTCTTTTCTACATTTAGAGGATTTATTTCCTTAGATTTATTCATTTTTTTACTTCACCTAAATTCAGAGTCCTTTTTTTCCTTCAGTTTTTACTACACATTTTAGAAGAAATGCCAAGACATCTAGCATTAGAAAATAAGAAAATTGTTGCAGTTTCCTAACATTCCTGATTTTCACCTGGATTTATATATTTTAAAATAAATTATCTTACATTTCTCTATTTAAAACAAATTCTTATATTGAGAAGTACTGTATGTATTATATATACTTAATATATATATTTAAAAACCTCTTAAAAAAATTAAAATTTGCTTCTAAGAGACAAGAGTAACCTACAGCCGAGGATGCCCTTTCAGAGTCATTATTAAAAAGGAGAAGAAGAAATGGACCAAAGACTACCTATTACATTTATGTAAAAGTTTTGTCCATAGAAAGCCCTGAAGGTTACAAAGTGTCTTCTTATCTACAAGGTGCTTTTCTTTCAAGATCTTGGGAAAATTTCCTTGTGATGCTTATTTAATAAGAAGAAGGAAGAGAAAGAATATGAGAAAGGTGGAAAGAAGTGGCATCTGTCTGAGGGAAGATTAAAGTTTTGAAATTTGAAAATACTACTAATATATTACTGATGACTAAAAGAAAAGAAAGTAAAGGAAGTTTGAAGTTACTTGTTATAATTTCAGAGGATTTCTCTGAAAACTACATAATGATTATATTAAAATCTGCTTCAATTAATGGAAGGCCATTGCCTTTCAAATAATTTCACAGGTTTAATTTCATTGCATCATGTATCATTGTTTCTTAGCTCTCAGACTCCAGTTTAGTAATTACTCTCCAGGAAGATTATTATGAGAGACAGATAACAAATGCATGTTTACCTAAATGCTAGGCCAATATTCACCTTGGAGATGAATTTAAAATCTCATAGTTAGTACAATAATAATAACAATAAATATTTCAAAGGATGTTTTACATATTTCTGGTTATCATAAATTTCCTTTAACCCTGATTCAACCAGGAGAAGGTGTTTGCCAACTCATATAATCTTATCAGTTCAATAAAATATACTGGCACTTATACACTGATGCATTCATTTACAGCATGTAGAATCTACTATTAAAGCTATACTAAACATTGAGAAGCACTGTTCAAGAGCATTTTTCATGTCCATTTTGGCTTGAATTTAAAGACCATTCAACAAAGTAGTAGGTTTGTCTCCAGTCCTAGTCAAGAACTTGCTTGATGGTGTGGAGTAGGTTGGTTTCTGGATTTAATGAGACTTTGGATTTTATCTGAAGACTACCATGGAAGTGTAGAAGTCAATGACTTGGAGAATCTGATTTTAGAATACTTTAAAATGTTGAAGATATTGTGAGGGTAGGATACTGGAGTGAGGGCTTATATTTCCTGTACTGGTGGGATAGGCACAAGAAGCCAGCTCATAGGCTGATGGCTGTCAAGATTTCAGGTGCTGTATAGAATTGGTGATGGACACATTTTGTAGCTGAAAGTGGTAAAGAGAAGTACATTTGAAAGGAGACTTCAGAAGATTTAAACCAGAATGTTAGAAAGATCAAGTGGATGCTGGAGTAACCAATATGGTGATAGGAAAGGGGAAGAGATCAAAATGAGTTAAATGATGATATTATCAATGAATAAGTGTCATTTCAGTGGTGCACATGGCTTTGATCTCTTTTGGCTGGTATAAAAAGTAAGCATATTTGAATATGAATCCTTATATAGGAGTGCTTTTCTCTATAATACTTATCTTTGTATGGGGTTTATATATTTATTATAAATGGATGTAGTCAAGTTATCTTCCCAGCAGATTGTAGGAAGTGACAGTTCCAACAGTACTCACTACATGACAATCCCAATTTACTCAATTCTTTGGCAGGAGTGGATAGATTTTACATTTTAAAATGTTTAGCCAATTTTATGAGTGAGAAATATATCTACTTGTTATTTTACTTTAGGTTTATTATAACTATCACACTTGTAACTTTCCTTTGATCTTATTCTTTCATTAATTGCCTTTTGCAACTATATTTGGCTAATTTTCATCCTTTTATATCCTTGTTTCTAAATACTTTTGACCAGCTTGATTATTTTCTTCTGAATTTAAATATTGTATGTATTTCTCCTTGTCAAATGACAAGAACCAAAAAATGAGATTTTTTTTTCTGGATACACAAAACTGTCCTATGGCAACTTTCAACTACAAGCACATTCTTAGACTTTACACTCAAGATAGACTTTTAAAAAAATGAATGTTAATAATGAGATCTGAGTTAGTCAGACATCACAGTGGAATATACAGTAATGCAAATTTCTGTTCATTCTTTATCTATCAAGTATCTATCTTGAAAATATTACTGGAATTTTATCTGTCATATTGAGTTGATTCCATGGTTAATTTGAAGAGATTTGTATCTTTATAGTAATAAGTCCTTGGACATTGGAATAAGGTACATCTTCACTAAAAAAAAAAAAGAGTATATATATCTTTTATTAGAGCTATTTTTAGCTACTTTACAGTTTTTTGATGCTATTGTAAATAGTATCATTTCAAAAATTACATTTACTTACTGTGCATGGGAATAGAAATATAATTGGCTATTTTATATATTTTTATAAAAGTGGCCTTTTTAGAAATCTCTCATTCTAATAAGTTGCCCATTCATTCCTTTGGGTTTTCTTTCCTTTTCCCTTATTTTTTTGCCCTCTTTTTCTTTTTACCAAAGTATAATTAATTTACAATGTTGTGCTAGTTTCAGGTGTACAGCAAAGTGATTCAATTATACTGAATTCTTTCTGATTCTTTTCCATTATAGGTTATTACAAGATATTGAATATAGTTCCCTGGGCTATACAGTAAGTTCTTGTTGTTTACCTATTTTATATATAGTAGTATATATCTGTTGATCCCCAACTCCTAATTTATCCTTCCCACCCTGATGCTTTCCTCTTTGGAAACCATGTTTGTTTTCTACATCTATGAGTCTATTTCTGGTTTCTAAATAAGTTCATTTATACCGTTTTTTAAATTCCACATATAAGCCATATCATATGACATTTGTCGCTCTCTGTCTGACTTCCTTCACATAGTATGATCCATCAGTGTTGCTGTAAATGACATTATTTCACTCTTTTTTATGGCTGAGTAATATTCCATTGTGATATCTTCTATCCATTCATCTGTTGATGGATATTTAGGTTACTTCCATGTCTTGGCTATTGTAAACTGTGCTTCTATAAACACTAAGGTGCATGTATCCTTTCAAATTAGTTTTCTTTGGATATACTCCCAGGGGATGAGATCGCAGGATCTTATGGTAACTCTATTTTCAGGTTTTTTAGGACTCTCCATACTATTTTCCATAGTGGCTGCACTAATTTACATTCCCACCAACAGTGTAGGAGGGCTCCTTTTTCTCTACACCCTTTCCAATATTTATTACTTGTAGACTTTTTAATGATAGCCATTCTGACTGGTGTGGGGTGATACTTCACTGTAGTTTTGATTTGCATTTCTCTAATAATTAATGATATTAAGCATATTTTCATGTGCCCACTGGCCATCTGGATGCCTTCTTTGGAGAAATATGTATTTAGCTCTTCTGCCCAGTTTTTTATTTTTATTTTGTATGAGCTGCTTGTGTATTTTGGAAATTAATCCCTTGTCAGTCTCATCCATTTCAAATATTTTCTCCCAGTCCATACGTTGTCTTTTTGGTTTTTGTTTGTTTGTTTTTTATATGTTTTTATAGCAATGCATATACAAGTATTTCTCAAACAGCACACAAAAAGTCTTTATCTCATTATAAAAAAATGATAAATTGGACTTCATCAAAATTAATAATTTCTACCCTTTAAAAGGTATCATTAATAAAATGAAAAGGCAAGCCATATATTGGAAGAAATAAAAGAGAAAAAACAGAAATAAATGTAAAAATAAAAATAAAAAAGAATAAAAACTTGAAAAAATATTTCACAAAAGATGGACAATTATCTCTCATAAACATAAGGATATATTCTCAATATCTTTAGTCATTAGGCAAATGCACATAAAACCCCAATGAAACACTGTGACATATTCATTTTAAAGGCTAAAATTAGAATGAAACAAAACAAGAAGGAGAACAATAAAAACACTGCCAGTAACTAGCAGTTACATGATGCAGTTGCAAAGTGAAGAGAAACTAGACTCCCATATACTGCTGGTAGGAACGCAAAATGGTACAGCCCCTCTTGAAAACAGAGTGGCAGTATTATAAGCATCCACTTAATATATGATCCAATGATTCATTCCTAGATATCTACCCAAAAGAAACAAAATCATATGTCCATATAAAGACTTGTATATAAATATTTAATCAGCTTTAGCTACAAACTGGAAACAGTCCAATACCCATTAACTGAAAAATGCATCCAAATGTGTGGTAGAAGGATAAGTAAAATCCATAGAATGAAATGCTACTTGGCAATAAAAGAGAATGTACTAAATAAACACAAAACAACATTATGGTGAATGAAAGAGCCAGAAACAAAAGAATGCATACTGTGTAATTTCATTTCTATGTCATTCTAGAAGAAGCAAAATTTTAAAATCTGTAATGACAGAAAGCAGAGGTGGTTACCTGGAGCCAAGGTAAGGAATGACTACTAAAGGGAGATGGACACTTTAGGTGTTACAGCAATGTTCTACGACTTGTTTGTATTGGTAGTTACACACTTGTACATATTTGCCAAAGTTCATCAAACTGACTCTTAAAACATTAAAAAAAATTAGTTTATGCCTCAATAAAGTTTATTGAAAACATTCTGCAATTACACCATTATTACTAAGCTATGTTGAGGGAATAAAAGAGTTTCCATTTTCTGTAGTTTGCTTCACTGTTCAAAACACTTAAGCACTCAATGACACCAGGCATTGGGAAAAGGACACAAGACTTAATTACAAGGGAAGATAAAGAAAGAATAGAATAAGTTTTGCCTTCACTCTCATTCCTATACCCTAGATCCTAACTTAATTGGACTAGACATGGTTTATGGTAGCCTATATGTTAAAGAATTCTCATGCACCATGCCATCATTTATGCAATTTTCAATCTGCTCTATTTTGATTACCTAGATATTTTATGTAAATAATGTGATTATATGTTCCATTTTTTAATGGAGGTACTGGGGATTGAACCCAGGGCCTCATGCATGCTAAGTATGTGCTCCAACACTGAGTTATATCCACCCCCTGCTGTATGTCCCATTTTGATTGAGATAGTAGTGGTTTATATGGGTAGCCCTGACATGCATTTTTGAACATCTATATATAAACAGCCTATAAATTAATAAGGAAGAACATTTTTGATCTCTGCCTAGTATGTGTACTTTTGAAAATTTTAATCCCATGGTGGTGGGTTTCTCCATAGATACTCTCCTTTGAGAATATTACATAAAAGTTTTGCCTTCAAAGTGTTCGGGGGTAGGTTCAAAGAGTAGAGAGATTGGATAGATTTTCTCTTATTTGAATTGCTTCCACCAGGTACAACCAAAGCAGAGATATTTCTGCCTTCCTTTCCTTTTTTTCTTTTAAAATTACTATTTCACTTAGGAGGATATATTTAATAAGTAGATGGGTTTTTATTAGTTGGGATTTTTGAACATAATGCATTTTATCTTATTCATTATAAGTTTTACTATAAAACTTCCCTCGTAAGTGTAAGTTAATGATAAAAAATGTATATAATAATCCAATGTTATTAGGTTCTAGATAATAATCACACTAATAAAATACTCTGATTTTATGTTTCAGCATGTCCTTAAAACTCTGATTACTAATCTCAATTATAACTATCAAGGTAGATAAGTACAAAGTAAATTTTAAGATGCTTACTTACAACTATAAAATTTACTACGGCATCCAAAATATATATAATTTTGCAATATTATCCTAAGCATTCATATTTCTAATTATTATATATGTTCCATAACATAATATACTTTATAATTACATAATAATTGTATAGATTGAGTTTAATAGCCATGTAGAATCACTGTAATTTTCTTCTTTTTTATTGATGTATAGTTAGTTACAATGTATCAATTTCTGGTATACAGCATAATGTTTCAATTATACATATACATACATATATATTTGTTTTCATATTCTTTTTCATTATAGGTTACAACAAGATACTGAATATAGTTATCTGTGCTACACAGAAGAAATTTGTTTTATATCTATTTAATATATATAGTAGTTAATATTTGCAAATCTTGAACTATATGCTATTTATATTTTTTATTTAATATCTAGTTGATTCTTGCTCTTCTGCAAAGATATTGAAGTTACTTAATATAAACAGAAAATATACAAATAAAAAATTTAAGTGGCTGACATGATTAATTTTATAATTGAAGAAGATTGTAAATTTTATCCTGAAAATCTGACTAGTTCAATGACATAGTCATTAACTGGAAAAGCTTATTTGATTTTTTTTTTCTGAGATTTAGGGAAAAAAAAAGACAAGTTTCAAATTCTTTCAATTTTCTAAGTTTGTTCTTGGGGTAAAAAATTGCTTACTTTTAAATCATATGCATATAAAGCCCTGATTGTTTGTTTATTTATTTATTTATTTATTATTTTTAATGGAGGTACTGAAGATTGAATCCCCCACCTCTTGCATGTCAAGTATGAGCCCTACTACTGAGCTATCATCCACCACCGTCTGCTTTTTCACTTAAATTAGAGTTACTAAGGAACTCTGGGCAGGGTGAAGAGGTTTGATTAATTGAAACATATTTAATATCTTGGAAAAATAAAACATATAAGAGTTTGGAGTGGTGGTCATGTTTTATGTGCTGATTTGGATGGTATAGTTAGGTCATTACTTTATACTAACTCAATGTTTCCATGCAGGTATTTTGCTCAGTAATCTAATCCCCACTGTTCAAGGGTCAATTGTATATATTAAAGGTCAAATAAAATTGAGAGATATTTGATTAAAAATTATTTAATACTGAATGATTTCATTGAAATTATATTTTAAACTGTCTAAATCCATTGTTCTAAATCTAGGTCTTTAGATATAAGCAAAATTTATTAGTAGAAATGACCTTGTTGGTAATATGACTAGGTTATGTTCGAGGGGACGCTCTTCTTTTTTTTTTTTTTTTTTTAGCATCTTAGTTTTTCAGGGATTGCAGGATGCAGAGTAGACAGTCCACCTGAAGTCAGAAGAAGGGAAATGTATGAACAGCCATACAACTGGCTAAATCACCTTTTTATATATGTGCTATTTGAATTCATGAATAAATGTTAATTATTTAATGAAGTGGATAAAGTTAAAAGAAGCATTGTATCCTTACATATGATCAGTGTTGTCAAACTTCCATTGATGAAAATTCAAAGGTAAAGTTGGAAAAAAAAAGATCACTAGAAATATATAACTAGAATGTAACTAGAAAACTAAACTAGATAACTAACTAGATCTATAACTAGATAACTAAAATATAACTAGAAAAATACCATTTTAAACATTCAAGGAAATAGTATTAAATAGATAATTTGACATCTGTAACAATTACATAGATTAAACATTGTACAAATATTACATTATTACCATTTAATCAGAATATCCTGGTTTCCCTCAAATTTAAAACAGTATTCAGTTTACAGTTAGATTCAATTATTTATCCCTGCAAATTATGAGACACATTTTATCTCATTAGAAGCTGGATAAACTTTTGTAGTTTTCTATTTTCTTTTCATTATTATTTTTTCTCTTTACCTAAAAAGCCTAACATTAATCTATTGTTTATACTATTCTACAGAAATCAAAGAAGAGATAGCTCAACTACTGTGTTCATTGCAGCATTATCCACTATAGTCAAGGTATGAGAACAGTCTAAGTGTTGATGGGTGAGTTAAAGAAAACATGGTATGTATATATAATGGGATGCTATTCAGCCTTTAAAAAGAAGGAAATCCTGTCATTAATGATGACATGAATTAAATAAGTGAAATAAGCTAGACAGAGAAAGACAAATACCATATAAGCAAAACTTATATAAATAGAGAGTAGATTCGTAGTTGTTAGGGGCTCTGGAGTCAAAGGCTACATATTTTCAGTTATACAATGAGTAAGGTCTGAGGTGATAATAGTTGATGATACTGTATTGTACCACTGAAATTTGATAAAATAGTAGAAAATCAAGTGTCCTCATGCAAGCAAAAAGATAAATACATAAGGAGATTGATGTGTATACTAACTTGGTGGGAGGTGGGAAGCCTTTCACAATGTATATGTATATCAAATCATCACATTGTATACTTGCAATTGTATTTGTCAATTATACCTCAATAAAGCTGAAAACAATTACTTATTTCAAAAAAAATTTAGTGAGCTATGTACATAAATATTTTCACTTGATATCTATATATTCAATTCAACACACACTTTAATAAAATGCAATTGCTAAACATTTAATAGCAGATCTCTTCCTGAAGAATGAGGATCTTCCTATCTAGAAATGAAAAATTCAAGATGCAATACAATGAAGTAGATAGAATATATTAATTATACTCATAGTTCCAATACTTTCACTTTGAGCCATTCATTAATCTTCTCTTTACAGTTTACATATTGGTGAAATTAAATTGGGTTGAATTTTTGAAACTATATAACACAGAGTCGCTTCAGGGACAACTCCAGGAAACTAAGCATCTTTGTAAATTCCAGTGTCCTGCTTCATAGGCAATTTTTAACCTGAACATACATTTATGAATGTACCCATGTCCTATATCATTTTCTGTAATAAGGTCTTATGAAAAGGGTTTTGCATATAGATTTACATTTAAATCATACATATATGCAAACTATCAAAGTTGATATAGAGGGATCATATTTCAACATAACAATAGTCATTTATTACAAACCAACAGCTAACATCATGCTCAACAATGAAAGCATGAAGAGAGAGAAAAAAGAAAAAAAAAAACTTAACCAAGAAAGTGAAAGATCTATGCTCTGAGAACTGTAAAATATTGATGAAGGAAACTGAATATGACATGAAGAAATGAAAAGATAAACCATGTTCATGGATTAGAAGAATCAATATTGTTAAAATGTCCACATTACCCAAAGCATCTACAGATTTAATGTAATACCTATCAAAATACCCATGACATTTTTCACAGAAATAGAACAATAATTTTAACATTTATATGGAATTACAAAAGACTCTGAACTGCCGAAGTGATCTTGAGAAAAAAAGGACAAAGCAGGAGGTATCATGTTCCCTGACTTCAGACTATGCTTCAGAGCTACAGTAATCAAAACAGCATGGTACTGGCACAAAACAGACACAGAGATCAGTGGAACAGAACAGAAAGCCCAGAAATAAAACCATGTACTTATGGTCAATTAATCTATGACAAACGAGGCAAGAGTATATGATGGAGAACCAACAGTCTTTTCAATAAGTGGTGCTGGGAAAACTGGACAGCTACATGTTAAAGAATGAAATTAGAACATTTTCTCACATCATATACAAGAATAAATTCTGAATGGATTAAAGATCTAAATGTAAAACCTGAAACCATAAAACTCCTAGAAGAGAACATAGGCATAAAACTCTTTGACATAAATTGCAGCAATTTTTTTTTTTAGATCTGTCTCTAAAAGTGAAGGAAACAAAAACAAAAATAAACAAGTGGGACCTAATTAAACTTAAAATATTTTGCATAGTAAAGGAATCTATCTACAAAACATAAAGACAGACTACTAAATGACAGACAAATATTACAAATGATATGACTGATAAAGGGTTAATATCCAAAATACATAAACAACTCATACAACTCAATATCAAAAAAACACAATCTGCTTGAAGAATGGACAGAAGACTTAATAGACATTTTTCCAAAGAAGATATAAGATGGCCAACAGGCACCTGAAAACATACTCAACATCACTAATCATCAGAGAAATGCAAACTAAAGCCACAAAGAAATATCACCTCACACTTGTCATACTGGCTACCATCAAAAAGTCTACAAATATTTGTAAGGTTCTGGAGAAAAGGGAACCCTAGCACACTGATGGTGAGAATGTAAATTGGTACACTCACTATGGAAAACAGTATGGATTTACCTCAAAAAAACTAAACATAGAACTACCATTGGATCCAGTAGTACTACTCCTGGGAATATATCCAAAGAAAACAAAAACACTAATTCGAAAAGATAAATGTACCCTGATGCTCACAGCAGCATTATTTACAATAGCCTGGATATGAAAGCAACCTAAATGTCCATCAACAGATAAAGAAGATGTGGTATATATGTCCAATGAAATATTACTGAGCCATAACAAAGAATGAAATTCTACCTACCATTTGTAATGACATGAATAGACCCAGAGGGTATTATGCTTAGTGAAATGAGTCAGACAGAGAAACACAAATACTCTGTATTATAACTTACATGTGGAATCTAAAAAACAAAACGAATTTAACAAAACAAAAACAGATTCATGGATATAGAGAACAGATTAGAGGTTGCCAGTGGAGAAAGGGAAGAGGGGACAAAATAGGGATACGGGACTAAGAGACACAAATTATGATAAAATAAATAAGCAACAATGAAACAAATTAAATTATAAAACAAAAAAGTGAGAGAAGCAGTATGAAGGATGGAATATAAGTTATTTCCAGTCTTTTAAACAGTGTGATTCACATTTTCCAAAATATAAATCTTAACACAACTTTTAGTTACGATTAGTTAATTAATTAGAACGTGGCTGATATTAAAAAAATATGACAATTAAAACAATTTCAAAAAGCATAACCACTAGGAGATTTTGGTAATAGGTAGTACTACTTTTCTCTACAGAAGCCTTAAAGGTCCCTTCTCTCTCAAAATACAAGATGGGATCTATGCATAGACTATCAAGGTGCTTTCTCCTGAGACTCTACAATTTCAGAGATGCACATGAAGTTACAGGATTTGTTAATAACCATTCTGAGGTATACAGATCCCCAGATCACTTCTTATGGTGACATTTCCAGGAACAAGGGTGGAGTATTTGTGGTGGTTGTGCCAGTAGCAACATCCTAAGCACACCATTCCGATGCCAGGCTCTCAATCTTTGTGTTTATGTAAGTTCAATTCTCTGTCAGTCTCACAGATTCTAGTCTACCAATTAGCCATATTTAAAATTCCCTCTTGTTTTCTAAATAGATTAAATTGGCTTCTAATGTTTGGCTTCTAATGTTTGAATATAAAAATTCTGACTTCATATGCCCTTTTCCTAAAAACCAATTCATTAGTTCCTGAAAATACTTAACAAAAACAAACACAGCAAGACATTCCTTTATCTCCTTAATACTGCTTCTGTATTCCTTTACAGTGAGACTAAATAAAAGAATCAACCTACTATTTTCAAAATGTATTGTTTCAATCTTTGAAGACTGAAAAAATACTACAACATGTATAAACTATCATCAGGGGTCCTTTTTAATGAGCCACACAAGTGAGTCATGTAAGATATTTCATAACGAAAACAGCAAAAGCTCTTGTGTCTTCAGTTTTTAAGTTGTTTATTCTTGTTGGTACTGAGAAGGTCCCTAAAGATATTCCACTAAAACAAATATGTACGAAGTCTGAGGACATGACTAGTTAATTTGACAGTATTCTCTGTGATTAGATATTCCCTATTTGTGTTTCATTCCTATGGTGATGTTTGAAGAACTAAGGTTCTGCTTTGATAAAATCACTGAGGTTTATAAAATAAATCAAACTGAAAGCTAACCATTTAATTCATGTAAAAAGTGTACATGTCACACATTTTTGAAACCATATATCAGATGACAAGAATTTTATGAAATATTTAAATAATATTAAAACTAAAAAAAAACCTGTTATTAGTTATTTGAATCTCCCATGAATACTCTCATTATATCAGCCTTTTTCATTATCAAGATGTATTTTTACTTTTAGCATACTGTAATGGTAACATATAAGAAATTTAAAATGTATTTTTGAAAATAATGCTTTTTAAAATTTTGGTGACTATTTTATATTAATATTTTAATGAGGAAGAGATCCATTATAAATATTAGGATCTTGGTCCATTTAAACAAACCAACTACTTTAACTATATATTCAGGTATATATGAAAAACATTAAAACCAAATTAAACCTAAAATCATTTAGATCAATAGAAATACTTCCTTACAAATACTTCAAGTATATATTGTATCCATCTGTGAAGTAACAGAACAAATTTCAGGGAGAGAAATCCTTGAGCAAAATCAATTTATCTCTCTGAATGAGCTCTCAGCCTAAATCAGGAGCATGGCTATATCCTGAGACACCACTTAGTAACACTGAGAATATACTTACAGTATTGCATTTCACAATTACAAATACGATACAAGTTTATTAAATTGCTAGAATAAACAAGGTAAATTGAACAAACTACACTTAATTATGATATTTTATTCCAAATTCAAACTTAATTAATGGATAAACTATACTGACTATTAATTATGTCTTGGTTTTAGTGTAGAGAAACTAATGATATGCTACCAAATTCCAATTAAGTTGTTTTATAGGATTCTTCCTAAAGTGCATATTCAAACACTAGTATGTCCAATGAATAGTATAAAATTTTGGCCTTGCAATATAATATTTTTAACCAGGAAATATTTAACACGGTTATAGTATGTAGCTAGTTATAATGATCAGTATGTTCCAGGAAATGTACTATACAAAATAATATATATTTATAGAATTATTTTCTTTATAGACAATTTTCTCACAATAGTAAAAAAAAAATTTCACATGATAAAATATGTATATGCAAACACAAAATCATAACACATGCGTTAATCTGAAGTATCTATCTATCAGTATTCTGGCTTTGTAATATTAAGGACTTGAAGATAAAATTATTCTATTTAGTTTCATTAGTTTATCAATTCACCTATTAAGTTCCAAAAGAATATATATTTTATTATCATGCAATAAAAATAAACAGAGTAGTCTCCACAGCGTTAATATTTGTTGTTTGAATATTTTGAGAAACAATATTGTGTGACTCCTTAGAAGTGCATTCATAGGTTATCACTGAGTCGTTTGACTTTGGTGTTACGTATTTCTTCTCTCTGATTCTTTTACTCCTTTTTCTTAAAATCTCTCCAGACACATGCCCTCGTTTAGCATTATAAACGTTTGACTAATTTTCTCTCATAGTGTATATTTAAAAGATCTAACATAGGTTTATTGAGAATGTAAAAATATTTAATTGGATATTCATTGACATGAAATGCCTAACAGAATGTGACTGAGAGGTATTTTTTTCATAAATATTTTCAAAATATTTTTCAATTTTGTTTTGTAAATAAGACTTCAGATCCTAGTCCTAGACCATATATTTTAACTTTATTGGGTATAATTAGGCTCCAAATAGAGTGGTAAACTTGAGAGTAACTACTAATTATTAATTATACAAAGACTGCAGATGACCAGTTATAAATGCAATTTATATTTGGACACATTCACACTGCTTTACTAGCATGTCAGTAGCATTACATTCATAAATAATGGATCAAATGTTTTAGCAATGTAATTGTTCAGTTTATGTGTGAAGAGTTTGGAGTTGCAGTTGGTTAGATTTATTTCATCACTTTCACCAGATTGCTGAATTTCTTTATGCCGAACTTTTCTTGTGGGTAAGGTGGAAAATGTAATATAACTCCTTGTCCTATGTGTGCTGTTGTGAGGTTATTCAAACTCATTCTATTATTTTAGAACATTTCATTCAATTGTTTATTTCAAATCTGTGTTGATGAGTAATGAGAACTATTTAGTCATATCTAATGCTTATTTAAAAACTACATTAAATTCTGAGTAGATAAATGTATGCGTAGGATGTAGGAAGGGAGACATATTTATTATCTAACAATAAAATTTAGTTTAGAATGACTGTCTTCTATAGACATGGCCTTAATTTACCTGACGTTTTATAAGGATCAAATTAGCATCCATCATTTAAATGTCTGTAATTATCTATTATCTGTCTTTGAAATTTAACATTTGTTAAACTGCTCCTATGAAAAGGCACTTTGAAAAAAAGGGAAGCAATAAATGCAACCCTGGAATAGCAGGTTTATAAATGCATAGTGACAGGGTTTATTAATCACTGCAATGAAATTAACAGTGCATAGTTAAGATAAAATCATTCTGTTTATGGGCTAGAAGAGTATCACGGAGACCTTTAAATGTATTAATGTGATCTAAAATAAAATCCAGTTTTAAACTTTATTACGAGGTTCAGCAAATTTCCCCTAAGTCAAAAATATGTTTGAAATATGAGGTATATTTTTTCCCTAACATATCTAAATAATGCCTTTGATGAACTTTAGAATGAACAGCTCAAAATCAACTATGGTTGTCAGGGACAAACATGTGAAACTATGACACTGGGAATGTACATGAAAGTATCAGATTGTATTTGGGAATGGTTAGAGATGCTGGTTTTTCTCCCCATGATTTAAAAAAACAAACTATCTTAGTGGAAGGTTTAATTCCAGAAAAAATTCAGATGTATACATTTTATTTAAATAAGATATCGTAATACATTTAATTTTCAGAGGCTGAGATAAAAATATTACTATTTATCTTACATCACTACTCCATGATCTCTAATTAAGAAAATATTTTTAAAAGTAACTTTGTTTCTTCTAGCATATTTATAAGTGCATTTCAAATTTTTAAAACTTACATTGTTAACATTAGTAATTTGATGGAATTCCAAAGAAGATCTTAAGTGAACCACCAATTTTTATACAGTTTATGCTAGTTGTCTTAAAAATAGAGACCTATGTTCTGTATTTGATTCATTGCTCACAAGTTGGGAAGAATTTGAATATAAATACATTCTTTTAAAAGACTTTTATTTCTTTTCAAAACATTAAAATGAAATCTTTCTAGCAGATGATTTGTTTCTTCCCTTTCCTATACTTCAACCTTCCCTCCCCCAATATTTTTCTAAATTTCTCAAGGAATGGCATAAAGATCTCCTATAAAAATAGAAAATAAAGGTAAAGTTAATTTCTGGAGGTATCAACTTAACAATGGACAGCTTAATTTCAGAAGCATCATTACTAATGTACTTCTAATATACTTGCTACAATTGAAGTCTACATTCATAATTTTTCTAAAAAATAAATTACTTACATGTGCAATCTACAAATTAACACAAACAAATGTATATAGCAAAATAGAAATGAACTCACAAATACTAAAAAACAAACAAGTGGTTACCAGTGTAGGGAGGGAAAGGGGCAAGGGCACATTAGAGGTATAAAATTAAGAGACAGAAACTACTATGTACAAAATAGATAAGCAATAAGGATACATTGTATAGCACAGGGAATTATAGCCATTATCTTATAATAATTTTTAATGGAGAATAAACTGTAAAAATACTGAATCATTATGCTGTACACATGAAACTAATGTAATACTGTAAATCAACTATACTTCAATAAAAAAGAAAGAAAATGTCATATTATTCATAAATTTAGTTTTTTTATTTGAAAATAATTTTAGGTTAACAAGAAAGCTGCAAAGATAGTACAAAGACTTCTTACAAGACATTATCCCAGCCTTCTCTAATGTTAGCTTGTTATATAATCCTAGTGCATTGTGAAAACCAAATATTTAGTATTGCTATAAGACTATTAACTAAACTATCAACTTATTCAGATTTTACAATTTTCCCACTAATGACCTCTTTATTTTTATTTTTATTTAATTATCCAATCCAAGGCACCAAGCTGCATTTAGTCATCAAGTCCCCTTAGTCTCTGAATCTCTGAAAGTATCTCAGCCTTTCCATATTTTTAATGACCATTACAAGTTAGAAGAATATTGGCCAGGTATTTTGTAGAATACCCCTCAGTTCAGACTTGTATTGTTTTTTCTTAGTCATGAAAAGACTAAGATTATGGATTTGGGGAAGAATAACATAGAGATGAAGTGTGTTCTCATCATATAACAGTGTGTGCATGACAGCAAGATGGTTTATTACTGGTGATGTTATATTGACCATTTGGTTAAGGATGTATCTGCCAAATTTCCACACAGTAAACTTATTCCCTTTATTTTTTTCTTTCCATACTCTTCTCAATAAAACTGAGACACTAAACCTGAGCCACACTCAAGAGGTGAGAAATTAAGCTCTGTCTCCAAGAGGAAGGAGTATACAAATTTTAGTGGATATTGGTTAAAACCAACACAATGCTTAATAAATATTTGGGAGCTATAACTTGAGGTTTTGCAACTATCCTGTTTCTCCAAATGTGACTACTTTTAAGCACTCAGTAGTGGATTGTGCCTACAGCAATTATTTCTATCATGTCATAAAGGTTATTTATTTATTATTTGGAGCCTGTCTTCCTTTTATCCTTCTTTTCCCTTACAGAGATGGTGCAAAGGAGTGTTGTCTGATGTTATAACCTGGGTCTCAAGGATGGCCTTCACTAGTACTCCTGTCCTCATCCTGAAATAATGCTGGATCTAGTACATGTTTCTGCCCCTTCATAGGAGCAGACATTTTTTCCTCGCTCACTTCCCCAGCTGTCAGTAACTTCAGGCTGTATTTTTATTACCTTTCACCTGAAGACCAAGGCTTTTGTTCCATAGGGGTGATAGGGTGATTTAGTGGTGGCAGCTGTTCCCCACTCCAAGCCAGTATTTTGGGGGAAAGCTTTGTCAGTATTCACCCTGATCTTCCCTGTGAATTGTTAAAGAAAAGAATTGCATGGGACACTTGTTATAAATAGCAAGGGAGATTTTATTCAGAACTATTGAATAGGGGAGAAAGATTGAACTCAATTTGACTGACATGAAAGGCAGTGTTTTAAACACTGGAATGAGCTAGTGGAAAAATACTGGTGTACATTTAGGGGAAGACTGGTCAATGGGTTTAGACCATCTGTGTTTGCTAAGTATTGCTTATGAAAGCTAAGCTTCTACCCTCCCACAAAGAATGAGAGAGACAGAGGCACTACCTTTCTTGATTACATTTCAGAGGTATGTCTCCCGGGTCCTTGAGAAAAGCATTCCTGGGTTGTAGAAGATTAAATTTCCAAGGAGCTGAGAAAGAATCTAGTCACAAGTTCTCTAAAGTGAAAGACCTAAGAAAAGGGAGCTCAGTCTCCTACAGTCAGGAAGAAGCCTGTCCAAAGTCTTGGTCAGAATGCTGGGCTTCCTGGAGGAAAAGCCTGTACGAGGGTGCAGGCAGACGTCTGTCATCTCCTGGAGCGTCCCCTTCTCACACTAGCTCATGGTTAGCCTTTAACAATTTATTAAATCTTCTAGCTCAACCTCACCAGTTAATATTGCACTTGCCATTTAAGCCTGGAGATGTATCTCCCTAGATTTGGATTTATTTGTTTAACCCGTGACATTGGTTCTCCGACCAGTTCAAGAAGTCTTAAATCTGCAGTTGTCCAGCTTGTTTTTGCTGTAAGGGCAGGAGCGATGCCCTGACCAGCTCTCTGCATCTGTGAGCTGAAATTGGAAGTACAATAGCTTATGCTTTTATTACAGTATTTGAACATACTAAGTTGAAACTATTAGTCTCCCTATCAAGCAAGATGACTATGTAGTAGGAGTGCTTAGCTGTATCTGTTCAATTTATTCCTTTATATACTAGAACATGAATTGTAACAGGCTTTATTTAAAAAAACAGAACTAAGAATACACACTCCCCATCATATTAATATAAATGTACATACTGAGGCGAAGAAGGTGTAACTGCTTTCTTAAGCATCTTGTGTCTAATTTATGGCTACAGCCTCTTACTTCCAAATGTAAGATTCTTTCCTCATCAACCAGTCACTTATATTAATAATACCATTTTTTTCAAAATGTGTTTCTGCATCCTATTTATTATTGTGAGGCTTGCATTCATTCAGTAAAGAAAAGGAATGGAACACTGAGTTAGCAATAAACACAGATAACTATGTAGGTATAATAAGAATGTCTTTCTATATGAAAATCATTTTCAGTATTTTCATCCTTAAGAAATTTGACTTTTTTGCATCTAGTTAAAAGACAAATTATTTCTGGTTTTCTTTTGTGGTTCCTTTTCAAATTACGGATGAAATTAATTGGCATGCCAGCCATCTTTATTTTAATCCTAAAGGCATTTTTTAAAACACTTGCATTTGCTATTTTGTTCACTACAGATACGTTTGCATATTTATTTATAAATACTTTGTAAAATAGTCAAACAATTTCTACATACCTTTATTAACTATAAAGAAGACACAAAAAATAAAATTCATGAGGACAGACATGCATGAAGGAAATGTGTTTCTTTCAGGTATATATGATTCTAGCTAAAAAAGCATGTACTACTCATTGATGAAGTTGATTTTTGGTTTCCTATAAAGCCTAAGCTGAGTATTTTACTGAAGCCTCTAATGACCTCCCAATAATAAGCTAATATGTTTAAAATACCTTTATACAGTTAATATGAAGTTTTAGCTTATAAATGTTTAGATAGTGTTAAAGAGAAGAAACATTCAAGTGCCATTGTTACAAGGAGTGCATGATAGAGCAATGTTTTATATTTTGCTTTAATTTCCGATAAGCTCCAGAAATCTATGCAAAGTTGTATGAGTCACTTTCCAAACAATACAGAGCTCATTAATCCAGCATTTAGTAACTATGCTAGTAACTGAGAAAAGTTAAAGGTCTGATAGATAGTCATTGCAATGAAAAACAATCTAATAAGGGGGATGATATTTAATAGTCACAAATAATTCCTAAAATGAAACAATGGACAAAATACTATGGATTATAAATGATCTGAAGGGTATATACTTTAGAGATAAATAGAAGTGTGCTAGTTTTATGACCTTGAAATAAGTCCAAAACTGTTTGAGACATTAATTTTTAATTTGCAGAAAATGAGTAAATGTCTGACATATTGAGTTACTGTGAGACAAATTACACGAGGCTGTGGTCATACGTGAAGTGCTTGTCAGATTATTAGCGGATCCTTTCTGTTGTTTAATCTTACAACAACCACATGAAGGAAATATCATTATGCCCATTTTACTAAAAGTATTTAAATAAAATTGTTTTACATACATTTTCTATGACAGAGTATATTGAATACTGCATAAAAGAAATATGGTTATATTTATCATGGCTCATATTCCATTATAGGAACAAAGTCATTTAAATATTTACAATGTTAATTATTTCATTATGATCATGCCAGTTATTTAATGAAGAATTAAAAGTGACATGAAAGTATCTAATAGGAAAACTAATCTAGCCTAGTATGTCCAGAAAGACTTTTTCATTTCCAATTTGATTTGTGATAGATAAACTGGACTTAGAACATAACAAAAAAATGATAATGGCAATAAAGTATGTGAATTTTCAGAAAAGTACATGGGCTAATTTTTTCTGAGAACTGAAATTTGATCATTCTGCTTGGATGTTGGTAAGCAATGGGGAAAAAAGCTCCTGATGAGTTTGGAGAGTTAGTTAAGAGGCCAGTTTATGTTAAGTTACTATAGAATATAGACCTCTATTACAAAGGCAACAAGAAGCCATAGAAGAATCACCAATGGGAAAATGACACGATCAGAATTTGACTGTAGAATGTTACTTCTTACTGAATTATGGCAACAGGAGTGTGTGTTGCATGAGGGGGCAGCAGCAATGGTTCTGAGCACCTGGAGTGGACAACTGCCTCTAGTGGTCTCTTTTCATTTAGTGATTGCCTCTGACAAGGGAAAAGTCTACTTCGTAGTTTATTTATATCCATTGAATCCACATCAGTGGGGAAATGACCGGGCATGTTCAGTGCCTGAAGCAACTTAAGTTATGTGGGCTGTGTAAAAGTCATCTCTATAAATTAAATCTTCCTCTACATGATCTCATGTCCTATTTTCTACAATAAGGCAAATCAAGTTGCTCAGCAGTTCTTCCCTCTCTTCTTGTTGAAACAGTCTTTTCTCCCATACTATTCCTGAATAATTTCTTAAGCTTTTACTTATATAATATTTAATGAATTTTATTTTCCCACATGAAGACCATATGAAATATATCTTATTTTTGTTAGTATATCTGCCATACACAAAATATTTCTAAGCATGGCTGACAGTAGAGAGATACTCTACAGGGAACATTTTCCATATGAATTATGATCTAAACAACTTTTCCTATTTTAACACAATGCATTCCCCCTCCTAAATACATCTAGCAATATTTTTCATGAGAGAGACTAACAGTGACTTTGAAAATAAGAAGTAACTTTCTGAGTACACAGATAATAATAGTCTCTTGTAACTTTCTGAGTACACAGATAATAATAGTCTCTTGTAACTTTCTGAGTACACAGATAATAATAGTCTCTTAACTCATTTGAAAATTTTCTTATGAGACATCTCTAAAAGTTCAGAAAAATATGATACTTCAGCAACCATCTGAAAAAATACACATTTTTCTGGTATATTAAAGATGGTTATTTTCCAGGCAGAGAAAAGAGAATGTGTGAAGACAATGACATAAAAGAAAATCAAGTTAATAAAAGTTACTTATTCTTCTCCTAAGCCTATGAAGAAGTAATACTACCAGGATTTAATAGTAAACATATGAAGACCAATTAATATCACAGAATTGCAATTAATTATGCTGAAGGGCAGAAAACTCTGAAATGTTTCTTCTTTGTCTTTCTATATCAACTAAACACAAATATGTATGAATTAACAGGATCTATTTGTACATACTGGCCTTCCTTCATCCTGAACATTAATTACTTTGGGAAACATTCCAGGCATTTAGATATTTAATGTTCTAGTAAAAGCAATGAAGAACTATAAGTAATTTGTGAATTTTGAAATACTAATTGCATTGAACACAATTTCTAAAACTATTCAAACCTGTTCAGTTTTATGAATGCTCACTATAGTTGTCTCTGCACCACATGCTTCTCAAGAATATAACCAAAGCAAGAAGAACAATAAATATAAATGCAAAGCAATCCAACTTTGAATACAGTGAAGTTTTAATCCCTAGCAGTATCCAAAGAGGGTGGAATTCCAAATTCAGTGAAGATGAGTAAGAGTGTGGAGAGATAGAGTCTGTAGCTACAAAATTTCAGTCTGATTTGGTACAATAAATTTCTTCAAATATGAGCTTCAATTAGAGGAAAAGAAACTAACAAGTCTTTGTTAGAACAACATAAATAGACTGCAGACAGCAGAGCAAGCTTTGTTGAGTCTTATTTGTCATTAGAGAAGAGCAAAAGAATCACAGCTAAGAGAGAAAGCATGTAAACACACAACTTCTGCAGGGCTTCATTTGTTTACAGAATTGTGATTATTAATATGCACAAGCTTATTTCTATCTTATTGTGTTATTTATAGCACACATTTCCCCTTTTTTCATTTTTCTCATTTTCTGCCTTGCATTTACCTAGTTTTCTACACTTTTGTGTCTAGTTTTGTTCTATAATGATTATCCTTTAAACTGAGCACATTTTCAGGATATTTTTCTACTAAAGAAGCAGTACTAAGAAATAAGATTATTTTAACTTAAATTTCATTCATCCTTACTGGCCATGCTATTGCTGCCTAAAACTAAGCTAGTTCTTGTTTTATTAATGCCTCCGATATATATTTATGTTATTCAGTTATTTTTAAAGAGTATTCATGTATTTGCCATTTACTTTCTCAATAATATTTGATGCCACTTTGTTTCTTCAATTTTTCTTTCTTAAATTTATTCTTACTATTTTTATAATTGAGTAGCTGTTAGCAGGATTATTTTTCCAGTTTGTCTTACTTTTATTTTCTTAATGGAGATAGTTGAGCTAGATACAAAACTGCAATATAACACTTAATCGCAGACTTTGAAAGATACAAATGTATTGGTTTTGGCTTTTTGTCGTTAATGAAGTCTTTTTTCACTCTAACAACTTTGTCCATTTTTTTCCTTTGGTTACTTTTTAGATCATAAAATCTCTTTTTCTCTAATAATTTCTATTTTTAAAGTATGATTTTACTTTATGGATTTTTGTTGTTGTTATTAATGTTCAATCAACTAGTGCATTTTTCTCTATTCCAGAACATTTCAGTCATTATCTATTTAAATATTGTTTATTCTTATTTTTTTACTTCCTTGTTTTGAATCTTCTAAAAGACTTATACTGGGCTTTCTTATTTCATCATGCTCCTTGATCTCCTTTTATGAAAAAAAATTTTATTCACATATCTGTGTTGTCGTCTGAATACTTTTCACAAATAAATTTATGACAATTCCAACCATGTCTAATTTTTAACTTTTTGACTTCCCCTGAATTTGATTGTCAAGTTAACGATTTGGTTATCTGTATCTTAATGTTTTACTATTTCATATTGAAGTAACATTTGTTTGCTTATTTTAAGTTACTTACATAAAAATACTTATAAATTTTCAAATCTTACCTCTTATACCTCTAACTATATGTATAACTTTTCCTTTTGTCTGTATGTTGTTTGTGGAACTAATTTTCCAACTGGTTTCGATTGGTTTCTGTTTTTAATTAATTTTACTTTAATTACATATTGGTACACAACAGATTTTAGATTGAAGTATATTTAAAACTATTTTTAGAAAGATATTAAAGATATTTTCTTTTTCTCTTTCTCACTTTCCTTCCTTTTTCCCTTTCTTTTCTTTTTTTTCCCTTTCTTCCTCATAGTATGTGCTATTGGGGTTTTACCACCTGGAATTGGTTTATAAAATAATTACTCACCATGGGATTTCTTGACTTTTATATTCAATATACATTTGGACTTGATGCCATTATGTGATCTATTTTGGTTGTTAATTTCTAACCAGTTTTTAATGTATGTGTGTGTGTTTGTGTGTGTGCTACAACTAACTTTAGGTTTTAAGGGCCTATGTTATTTTATTTACTGATTTATGTATTTATTTATTTGACTACTGATCTTTAGTTCCTTTGGCACTAAGTGTGAACCTTCCAGAGCCTTGGTTTATTTTAATCTGACTACTGAGCTTTCTCAGGTCTAAACACAATTGTCCTGACTTTCTATATGTCTCAAATCCCAGCTATTGGTCATCAATATGGAATTCAAACCATCACACCACATTGGTTCATGGCCTATTGTCTCTGGATTTAATGTTCTCTTGGGCAAACCAATTCTTTGATGCATTTAATAACTTATTTTAGATGAGCTAGTATACTCAGAATTTTCATGTTTGTAACAAATATCTATTTTGATCAGGTTCTGCCATTTTCAAAATTGGAAGACACTAATATATTTCCTTGCTAATGATGCACATAATAAAAAAACAAGTCTAAAGTAACACTAAATTAAATATTGCTATATTGGGAGTAGACATTTGCCATATATGCTATTCCTTCTTTTATTTTACTGGTCATAGTTATGAAATGAACTGGAAGTTTACTCATTTTAAAATATTTAATACATTCCAAACAGGCAGATTGAAAGGCTTATTAATCTTCAGTTTTAGCTAATCTTATACCTAGAATGTGACTATTACATTTAAATGACAAAAAAGGAATGAGTGGTGAATTATTTATCAGGATTATAAGAGTTTAGTCAAGGTTTCAAGGATTTATCACATATAAATCACATATACACTAATTCCTGCATGTATATCTTCTTCTAAAATTCAGCAAATATACAATATTTTAAGAGGCTCTCCATAGAAAATTTACTTGTATTTAAAATGTTCAGTTCTGCAAAACTACTATTTAAATTATAGAAAATTGAGCAGGGAAACAATTTATAGGAACAGTGACAATCTTTACAAGTTTTCACCTCTTAAAATGAAATTTTAAGAAAATTGTATCTCCATCAATCTAGAAAGTATGTGTAAATTTATAATGTAAAAATCTGTAATTCTCAAGGGGCTACCTTAACAGCAGGGATTTCAGGGAGAGTACTTTTTTCTTGAGATTTTCTTGGCATAAAAGATACTAAAGTCATTTTGTTCTTTTCAACAATATTACTCCATTTCTACTCATAGCACAGCACATTAGCTTGTCAGGAAAAATCATCACCTAGCAGATTCAAATATGTTTATAACATTTTTATGGGTTCCTTCTAATGGATGCATGTCATCAAGAAAAAACATTTTGATATAATTTTTATGCCACACAATGATGTTTCATAGTCTGTATGAGATTTTCCATTTGTAAGGGTTAGAGAAATTTGCATATAAAGTGGGATAGTCCAAAAAGTGCCACATCATTAAGTTAAAGCACAGCACAACATACCCATTAGTTTAAAATTCCGTTGCATTTCTTTAGTTAAGCAATTTCTGCATGCTATCTACTTCCATAGATAAGCGCAGGAAAACAAGAAGCCATAAAACTGATTATTTGAGATACACTGGTTTGTTTTTTAAGGTACTGTTTTGTTTTCACTAATGTTCCTGGAACTTTTGTTGGCTATCCCTAAAAGCTTCTCTGCTCCCATTGCTTCCACACCATGTTAGTAATGGGATTAGCTCCTTGTTGCAACATACGGCAGTCTGGGAAATGTGCATCCTTCTCCAAAAAGTCATCACCTTCAATGTTCACTAGAGAATTCTGTGATCTTTTACTTTATCCAGAATATAAAGATGTTCAAACAAGAAATGACCTGGGGATGACCGTGGATTCAGTCTTACTGATACTTTATGGTAATCAACCTGAATAACAGGGAATACACTCGTTCCTTCCTCATTACTCACAAAATATTTAAATCCTGAAATGGCCAGTTAGAATAATTTAGTCAGAGATGGTTTTTCACATCAGCTCCTTTAAGAACTCACAGGTAGCCTAAAAGAAATGTTCATGCATTTGTATTAAACAATATGAAACCCAAGAGTCTCAGTATGGTCTCTGCAGTGTCACATTCCCTGCTCTTAAGATCAATTTGGCCACTTTCCTTCCTCATGATCTCTCTAAAGGACAAGTAACTGTAGAAAATGGTATTTTGTGTGGATGTGTCCCTCATTTTTCATAGTTTACTTAAACTATTACTTACTTAAGTTACTAACATATATATTTTAAATTGTTCTATTCCTCTGTCTAGTGATTATAGTGCTCTCCCGACTATTAATGGGTCATATATATACAACTATTTATAATATAAATGTAACAAAAATGTCTCAGTTATATAAAATGAAAACCAAAAATTATTTCTCTGAGAAACTAAAAAGGCCAAAATAAATGGTGAGATGTACCATATTTTGGGGTTAGAAGTCTCATGTTAAAATAATGTTAAAATGTGTCTTCTCTCCAAACTGATTTTTATTCCAATCAAAACCAGCCTCTGTGTCTGTGTGTGAATAGGAATATAATTCTGTTTTTCATGTGAAAATGCAAGGTGACCAGAAAAAACAAGGAAATCTTGAAAAGAAGAAAACAACACATTTCAAATCTAACTATAATAGACAAAAGACAGGCTGAATAGAATAGGCATTCCAAAAACAGATTGGCATGTACATATTGTCCTGACTTGAGGCAAAGTGGCCACTGCTGTTCACTGGGGAAATAATGGTCTTTTAAATAAATGGTCCTAGTGAAAGTGCATGGCTATATGGAAATTTTACTTTGAAAAATTTATTTTGATCTTATTTTTTAAAGAAGGAAAATGTTTATTGGTGTGGGGGGACAAGGGGCATCACTGTTGCTCTTACATCTCCCACTGTATCTTCATGCTTTGTAAGCAAGGATGCTGGCTCCAATGAGATGCCTCCTTTGATTCTGCCAAATGCATTTCCAGTTTTTCATGTTGCTGTGGAGGGCTCAGACTTGGGCTCATCATCATGGGTGTCCTGGGTCTCCAGCTGCAGTGGGGAAGGTTTGTGGAACCTACAGGCATCTTCAGGTGGCCCACGGGTTATAGGTGAATGACTTTTGCTGTTTGGTGACCTCTGAACCCTCTGCATGCCCAAAGATTGGGGTCAGCAGTGAGGTGGGAGAGCACTGATACTTGCCCAGTGAGCCGCCGTTGCCCATCCAGGTGCCACTGATTGGATACAGCAGTGTGTTCTCCTTGCACTGAGCTAAATCCATGCTCTGGTCAAACACCTTGGTCACATATGTACTGGTTCTCTGCAGTCCTCCTTCTGCCAGCCCATCATCTATCTTCCTCCTCTTCCTCGTTTGCTGGTGGTAGATGTGGGCAGATGGCCTTTTGACAGTGGCTGTGATGATCGCGCAATCCTTGCTGTGAGCGTGCAAGTGGGTCTTCCAGGATTCCTCATCCAGATGCTCCCTGTCCATGTAACTTCTCCAGCAGACACCGCATCCAGTTTGTTCCTGGTCTTAGCCATCTTCAATTCTGATTTCTCTACTGTCACCTGTACTGGGAATTTAGTTTGGGTCTCACTATACACAAAAATAAATATACATAGAGTTGTAAAACAATAAAATTTAGAGAAAAGAATGAAGAAAATATGATCAGGCACACAAATATTTGTTAAACACATCACAGGAAGTGATAACCATGGCAAAGAATGTTGGCATACAGCTGTTGCTATCCCAAAAGTGGTTCAAATATACGGGATTTAGTAGTCAAATATAACCTAATAGAAACAGTGATTATTAAAGCAGTGAGAAACAGAAGCAACTTCAGGTAGCTCTCATTTATGAAATATTTGCAGCATTTTCAGCTCTGCTTTGTCACAGTGTGTGGTGGTGTCACTGGACCAGCACTGGGCAGGTCAGAAGTACCCGTTGGCCTATATGATCCAATTTTTATTCAGTATTGGATGATACACATGAAATACTATTGAGATATTGAGATTTGGATGATTTTACCATCTTCAAGGGAGGATTTAATTTTCTTATGCCCTGAAAACATAATAGAGATTTTCAGGAGAAAATTTGTAATGGAAGAAATTTTTGTGTATTGGGGTATCAGGAAGCCATTCTTGCTTGCACAATTTGGCCTGAACTTTATGTGAACCAGAACAGCCTGATGTGTGGCCAGTCAAACATACATTGTACATCTGCTTTAACCATTAAAGGATGAATGCTTTGAAGATAGGGAGAAATATCTTCCTTCCTATGAAACCGATGCCAGCATGCCTTCCAAGATAGGGTTCCCTTCCTGGGCCCATGCTGACCAGCTATGTACATGCTAATCTGTAACTATGCGTCTCTGTGGAAACCTGGAAGGGATGCACCCTGTCATGTCTGACGTATGTGTTTTGTTCTGACAAGGTACAAAACTGCGCTGAAAACCAGGTTTCTCTGGAGCACTTTCTTCTTTGGTGGAGGCTGCACTCCTGAGCTAGTCCTCAGCTTGTCTTGTATAATTCTCTTCTATTTCTTAGTGTAGACTATTCACTGATTATTTGTGTTGACATTACAGTATCTAAAAGAGATTCAATATCTAAAATGATTCAAATGGAAGTTTTAGAATTTAAAATGAAGTTAGGAATTCAGTTTGTCCTTTTAAAAGCAGGCTACTCCTTTTCCGCTTTATGTATAACCGAATCACTTTGCTGTACCCCGGAAACGAACACAACATGGTAAATCAACCTACACTTCAATTAAAAAAAAAAAAACAAGCTAGACTCAACAGAAGAAAGATTATTGGACTGGACACAGAAAAGTAAAGGGAAAAGAGAATAAACAGTGCAGTAAAAAAATGGGGGAAGGTAAAACACATGTGAGAAGCAGGAAAAGAAAAAAGAATCTAAAATACATATAATTTTAGTGAAATTATTTGAAGAAACACCAGGGAAACATTTTCTAAAACTCATGATAGACATTAACCCCCAGATTCCTGAAGCTCAATAAAACTTTATAACAATTGATAAAAAGAAAATCACAACTAGGCATACCTGAATGTAGTTGCTAAAATCCAAAGAAGTGAATAAAAATATACTGTACATGAGAAATACCTTTTTTTTTTTTAAATTGGGACACAGAAAATGTGAGATTAGGGAGACATACAATTTCTGTCATGCAATTAACAGCCAAATAAATATTTGTTCACATACTAATATTCGACAGAGTGGGCTTATATTTAAAAAATGCAAGTGCTAAAGAGGGCTGAAGTATATTTATATTTAATGTTGTAACATAGTGTATCCACAATAATGTCAAAATATGATAGATGTTCAATATTTGTTGTATCTGTGTCTGAGTATAATACATACACTAAAATAAAAATCATCCAGTTTTGTGGGTCTATTCAGTTTATTTATTTTGTTCAAAAAGTATCCAGTACTATATTTGGGAGAGAAGTTTCACTTCTACTTTTGAAAGTAATCTAAAGTAATCTACTCCGCCAAGGGCACAGATACATATTTACAGATATGCTGACATAGTAATTATAATTGCCCCACCAACATCCTAGAAACAACGTTAGTGACTAATAATATAGGTTGAAGTAGGTAAATTCTGTAGTTTTAAAACAGCCATAAAATGGAGAACCATAGAGAAATGAAAGATCATGGTAGATCTCTCTCTCTCTCCCCCTCTCAATTTTCTCTCTCTCAGTATATATACTGATGTTAAAAAGTGAAAATTTATATTAGATAAATAAAGCAAATTTGCAGATATATTCAGAGCATACTCTTGCTTATTTAAAATACATTCTCAATTTTGAATGTGTTTAAAATAAATTCTCAATTATGTCCACATCTATGTATAATCTGGATGTATATGGAAGAATACATAAAATACTTCACACTTATTTCTGAGTAGTTGGACTGAGAAACTGTTTAAAAGTGGTGAAGAGAGAATCTTTTTTTTTTTTCTTCTTTATTCCCTTTGAAACTTTCCATGATTTTGGTTTGCTTTGTGTGTGTACATGTGCCTCAAATAGCTTTTATTTTTCTTTCATATAAAAGTGGAAACGTGTTGTTTTTAAAAGATTTTCAACAGGCACACACACACACGGTAAAAAGATGTTCTACAACACTTGCCATACCAAGATAACTATAATTTCAGGATTACAATGAATTGGTTTATTCATTTTGGATAGAATGCTGCACTAAGCATATGTCACTATTTCCTACAGCATCATGAAATTAGGACTGTACTTTGCCAAAAAATGCCAGATGGTCATGATGTACCAATTGCTTATACTGACTACTGAACCACATTTCAAGCCTGGAATACAGCTGAAATATGCTGCAAAATACCACAGATTTCCCAGAGCAGATTGTTAGAAGACATTGGCCAATATGAATTTCTAGGCATCTCCACCTTCCACATTTCACGGGGTGTTAAAAATTCAGTAAAATAATAAAGCAATTCTATGTCTCAGAAGGAATGAGCATCGTTTAATATTTAATCTATAGCTTCAATAAATGGTATGGAATTGTACCTTACATGATATTCCTATTTTCATAACACTTTGTGGGTGCTTGTGAAATATACATCAAGCTTCCAGAGGAAACCTTACTTTTTAGACTTATTTGTATTTCAGTTCACATTCTAAGAAGAATCATCCCAAATAAAATTAAAAAAAATACAAAATCATTTAAAAATTTCAACTTCATACTTCCATATGAAATAAATAAACCATATACTTGTAAAATGTAAAGCCTATTTGATGATTAAACTACACAAAAATGTAGAATTAACTTTCCTTAACACTAACCTTCCTCTTCTGAAATACCTGTATCAAAGAGTGCTTATAAGAAAGTGAACTTCTCCCGCAAGATGATCCTGAACCAGGACTTCATTCTTGCTGATCTACGTTTTTAACCGTGTGTTTTACATGGTAAGTCACAGGGATGCAAACATTGCAAAGCATCACCTGAAAAAACAAAATTCAAGCTAGCACAGCAACACTCTACTACACCTTACCACTGTCATTCATACCCAATCTTTCTTTTCTTTTAAGGAAGATTCTACTTTCGGAATCCTAAACCTTAAAACTATACCACTGATGTTTTCTTGCATGTTCTGTAACACACATACATACATACTACATACATATTTTTATGACTAGGTATCTTGCAAAACTAATAATGCTTAAAAATCAAATATAATCTAGTTTTAATTAAATTGTAATTATTTTACTTTTCCATTTTCCTAAGCAAAGCACTAATAATAAAATTATAAGAAATATTTTAATAAAATGAGAAATGTTTTAAATTATTTTATATTACATAAAATATTGATACAGGACTATATGGAAATGTCATTCAGTCCATAAGATTTGTCATCAAAGCTTTAGGAAATCTTTGATTTTCTTTTTGCCTCTGTCTTTCTCTCATATGGCGGGGGCACAGCTTAGAGTCTATCTGCTTTTATTTTATATTTAAAAACTGCATCTTTAAATCAACTCTATTAATACTTGATAAAATATTTGTCAGCATCTCTTTAGATTTATTTTTCTTAAATCATATTTAACTAATTTTAAAGAAACTATATCATGTTTTTATATTCAAAAATCTTATACAAAATTGATAACTTTAATAATTTTATTTATTTAATCAAATTTTAGAATTTCCGTACTTTGGTAAAAATATATGACTAACTTTAAAATTTTTAAATAACTTTTATATTTTTTGTTGTTTTCATTTGAAGGTAATATTTATTATTCACTAAATATTTAGAAACACTGAAGTAGAGAAAAAATTGGCAATTATCGTATTAACCTCACCAAACAGACAAACAATAGATAATTTTCTTGATATCTCTCCCTACTCTAGATGATTAAAGTTTTCCTTTGGACATTGATATCATCTTTTGATATGCTATCATCACTATCATCACAACCATCATCAAAGAACCATGTTTTTAAAAATAGATTTTCAAAATATTATTTGTAAGTTTTTTTTAAGGCATATCAATTAACTTCAGCATTTTCTTTTGGCATGACTTTCCTAAGAGATTTATTAATATTTATATTAATTTAACATTTATATTTAATATTACAAAAGATTTAATCTTAATTTAATATTATAGAGTAGGATTAATTGGTAAATATAGATATAAGCCTTTGAAATATTACTAAATTGTTATACAAAAGAACAAAATAATCCCAGTTGAATTATTTAAAAAATTAATTCAGAATAATTGTAAGTATAAAAATATAAAAACAACATTAGGAAAATAAAGACAATACCATTAGAATGAAATATAAAATATTGGGTATATAATTAAAAGTAATACTTAAAAGTGACAATTCCAGAGGCAAAGATTTACATTTCAAACTTTGTCTATTTACTATGTAGTGGGCAAACTACTCTATCTTCTTTATGCTTCTTTTTTTTTTATATTAAACAGGAAACATAATTTATATATCACAAAATATTAATTTAAGAACTAATGATATTATTTAAAATAAGTCAAAATCTTCATAATAAATATTTCAAGTCAGTATAATGTAGAATAACTTCCTTGGCCTAAAGGGTATCTATGCAGCTCCCAGAACAAAAGAGAGCCAAGTTATCTAGTTGAGAAGTAGGAGGAACTCTTTCTGCTCTAGCAAATACAAACCATTTCACACGTTCTCTCTCAGTTTGGGATTATACTGGAGAAAGCTATGGCATGACAATTTACCCATACCCTAAACACTCTTACTCAACAACAGTGCATTTGTTTTGAAAATTTTTACAGAACTAGGAAAATTTAACAAGAGAAAAATAGTAAAAGTAAAGGAAACAAAAGCACTTTAAAATCTTTACTTCCTTCTCTTTTAGTCTACCTTTATTGGTCAAGATGCTCTGGTATTTTCTTGAAATGAAACAGAAAATGGAAGTATAGACTCCTTAGAATTTTAATATTTGCATATAGAAATGTATCACATAATAAAATATTTTAAGGAAAGTAGAGACACTGACATATGGCAAGAGCAATACTTTTTGAGATATTAAGACAAAAACATAAACAATATTTTTTCTATAATACCAGACATGCCCAGGAAGGGTAATATTATAGGTACTGGATCCTATCAAATATGTAGATTTCACCAATGCAGCTATTAATATACTCTGATCCAGTTTGGGCCAGCAAGAGATTCTTCTGAAACCAAGCTGAAATCTGTCTCCCTGTAATGTTTACCCCACCATCATCCTATTTTACCTCCTGAAGCCACTTCAATTATCTTACTTGTGAATACTCCTTTTCACACACAGAAAGATTTATTGCATTTTCTCAAGCCTAGATGGAGAAATGTTATTACTATGCTCAGCATCATGTATCATTTGCAAAATGAGCAAAATTACTATTATTTACTTTGCTAAAATATCATATTTATGTTTACTTCAACAATGTAACCTGCTTTGTAATCTAGAGCTGTGCCCAAATAGCATGGATATGATCTCCAAGTTAGATTTAAAAAATTATTTTGGGTAGTTTTCTTAGATGGCCTTTGGAAATAATTCTAGCTTTACTAGTTTTGTGTGGAAGTTTTTGTTTCCTTTTAGACTGATATCGGTTTTCAGAATGAGGCTACAATAAATTAAAATTGGGTTTCATTTTGTTTTTTGGGTTTTTTTCAGTGTTTGCTATACTTTGAAGAAATCTTTCTGAAGTACCAAGGCCCTACCATGAATGGAGAGGACTTTATGTATGTTTTTTATTACATGTATATGACTCATTTTTGTGTGTATGCACCTTTTAGATTTTCTCTCTAAATAATTAGTAACAGAGCCCACACTTTCATTCTATATTTTAAAATAAAAACCACCATTGCCAGCAGGAGGTTTGTTAAAATTACTATCACCCAGCTATGTAAAAATCATATTATTTTTACAAATCTGGCTACAAAAGAAGGGAAAAGGAGAATTTTACACAGAGGCATAAAATCTGAGTCACTGCTATTTCATCATATGTTTTAATGGAGATTTAAAACAATCAAATAATAAAAATAATTTAGCTGTGTCAAAGAAGGGTTTGTGATTTGATAAAATGCACACACACATATTTGTAAAAATGTCTCACTTCCCCAATATACTTTACATTCAGAGAAATGCACATATTTTTCCTTTATAGAACTTCTAACCAAAAAAATGTTAAAAATGTATATTACATACTATTAGTATCTGCCTTCTTTCACCCAACTTAATGTTTTGAGATTCACCAATGTTATTATAGGTATCAGTAGTTCATTCAATTTTTATTCTGCATGTTTTAAGCTGTATGAATTAAACTACAATGTGTTTATCCATTTACTTACTACAGGCATTTGCATTATTTCCAGTTTGGATCTACTCTGGTTAAATCTGCTATAAGCATTCATTTACAAATCTTTTTATGCACTATGTTTTTATTTGCCTTGGGTAAACACCTAAATGTGGAATTGCTGGGACCTAAGCTAACTGTATGTTAAATAACTGAGAGTTCTGGTCAGTCTACATCCTCAGAAATATTTGGTATTCTCAGTCTTTTTCAATTTTATCTATTTGAGTGGGTAAATTTGTATCTACTTCTCTTAATTGCATTTCCCTAATGATTTTGAACATAGTCTCATATGCTTATTCCCCAGTTCTGTGTATACACGGGGTTGTGTGAGTGCACGTGTGCTCGCCTGTGTATGTATGGCTGGTAAGAAGAGGCATTATTCCTGACACTGTGTGATCTCCAGGGAGTTACTGTTCATCCTTTTGTGTGTTTATTTCTTGGCCTCAGGATGTTACTTCACACCTCTTTGTTGATCAGTAATACTGAGCTTAATACTCAAGTGAGATCTTCTGTCTTCTCTTTATGGGCAGGTCTTTCATCTCAGCACTCAGCATCGCAAAAATCTCACTGCCTTTATCTCCTTAGACTCTCAGCTTTTTCTCCGGGTAAGGGACCGTGGGTTCTGCCAGGGTTCACCGTCCTTGAGCCAGGATGTGGAAACTCTTAGGCAGTAAGTTGGGGTAATTGGAGGGCTCCCATGGTTTGTTTCCAGCCTCTCAGAATGTTTACTGTACTGTTTTATGTCCCGAAAATTGTTATTCATATATTTTGTTTGTTGTCTGGGTTGTTTCAGGTGGGAGAGTAAATCTGGTCATTGTTACTTCATCTTGGCCAGGTGTCTGAATTTTAATTTTATTTGATTTTAATTAATTTATACTTAAATTCATATAGTGTGACTATTGTCAACTGAACTTCACAGTACAGCTCAGATGCTTTATCAAGTTTGACCACACAGCATATTTTATCTTCCTCTTTGGAAAATCACAGGACAGAAGCCCTGCAATAAAGAAGACTGTTTAAATCCGCATTAACTATGTTTTCTTTCTTTTTATTTTTTCTTTAGCTTTTTTTGTCTTTAGAAATGTTTCATTGTGTTATAGCTATTTACATCCTGTGGATACTGTGTTCTGCAGAACATTTTGGGGAGATGCTGCTTAGACAAATTAGTTTATATTTAACACACTTGCTTTTGGTATCAAGAAAGGATTTTCCCAATATATTAAGACCAGAAATCTTTTACTTCTTTTATGTGAGTCAGGATTTCTTTGGAATCCTCCTCATTGCAAGAATAGCTTTCTTGACAGAACTAAAGATGATAAAGACAGTATCTTTTATGGGACCTGAGATGCATGTTCTATATCCTTTGTATTGTATGTATTTTTTGATTAATAAATGAATGTTTTATTTTCACCATTAAAATTATATCCTAGATAAGTCCACTGAGGATTCAAAACATTGCCTAACCAAGTATCAGTGGGTTAGCCTAGGGTCCATACTATGATATCCAAATTATAATTTTCACTAAAAATAAAAATGGTTAATTGAAGATATAAATAATTATATATATGGAAAAGGCAATTTAGAAGGTGAGACTGAAATATTTTTTAAAGAATACAGCAAGAAGGTTGTCAAAATGAATACCATATTAAGACCATATTAACTGAGGTGCTAAAGGGAGTCAGGAAGATCCTATGTCACGTGTCTCTCACAGGTCAATGATGGAAAAACTTAAGGATTCATAAGCTTAATGACTGCAATTAATTTAAACATACCAAATTATAAAAAACAGTAATAAGATAATGACACTAAATGAAAAGAAATGAAAATAATTGGTCACCACTAGATACTGGTTGGGAATAAAATCACTCTTGCTAATTTTTTTCTAATAATAATAACAATAATAATGATACAACAGGAGGGCTAAAAAGTAGATTAAGTAATTTCTCTTTCAATTTCCTTCAGCTAATAAATTAAGAAGGAATGATTTTGTAATCCCAAATGCATTATTGTGGGCTGATAACATCAATGATAAAGAAATAATCAGAAAATAATAGCTTTATAAAGGAAAAACAAAATGCCATCTATAAAATAGACATGTTAAAATATAAAGCTTAAATTTTTTGATGACTCATAGATTCGAATATGCATTTACACAAAATGTAGATGACATATAATCACATAGTGAACACCTAGTGATGCAATCAGAAAAATGCAGGTTATGAAAAGACTGTAAGGCCAGTAATTCACTTATATCAAAAAATAAATTATTAGATGAAATAAAGACATGGAGTCATAACCAATACATTAAAAGATACTGAAAAATATATCAACCAATTATAATGTGTGAACTTTTATGGATTCTGATTCAAAAAAAATAGTGTTTGCAATTGACAGTATTGGAAATTTATTTATTAAATATTTGATACTATTAATAATTTATTTTCCCATTTTTAGGTTTTAAAAATGTTGGGAATTAATAATTATTTAACCTATGTGATGTGGAAGAGAAAAGGAACATGTTACTGTGTTTACTTTTGTACATATTTAAAATGTCCCACACTAAAGTGTTAAAAAGTGTGATGAACTAGGATTCTAAATCTGTGGAATGTTTTAAAATTTTAAAACATAGGAAAAGACTCCAGCCTCTTTCTGGGTCTATCTGTTGGAATATTCATAGAGCCAGGTTTATTGAACTTTGGCTTGACTACCACTCTTTTGTCAGTTTTCTTAAATTATCAAGGTATGGTTTGGATAGGCACTTCTTTTTACCTGAGTTGATCATATCAATTATAAAAGTTAAAAATCATTTCATAACATTGCCAGCATGTAAAGTTATATAGTTAAAATTGAAAACACATCTTCCTATTTATAAACATTCCAATGGATAACTGCATTCTGCATACTTTAAATACTTCATATTCTGGTTACTAATATTGTATTACTTTATTTTAATGTAATTCAACAACTTTTCTACAAAAAAAATAAGAACCAATGAAGAAATCCTTTTTGTGGGAAATATCTCAGAAAGCATTATAATGGATAAGAAAAATTAAAATTAAAAAGAACACAGTATCTATGTTGAGGTAACACTATTCAGCAGTTTTTAGTATCTGTTTTTTAATGGAACTACAGAAATGTCATTAAATTAAAGAAAGGTGCTTTGTTCTTTGAGAAAAAAATTATGAGCATTAATCATAATAACAATGACAGGTTTTATATTTCTTCTAGTTTATGTGAAATATAGATGATAGATTATATGTTATAAACTTAAAATAAATCAATTGCTGATATATTTTCACAAGTGGACACATTCATTAAGAAATTTATTTTTATGTGTTTGATAAACACTTTAAATTTTGTAAGTATTTAAGTAATAGATTATGCCAATCTGTTTAATCATATGATTCAATAAAAGTCACATGTTATGGGAAACCCATACAAAAATGTTAAAGTATTGTGAATTCTATGTATATAACTGAAAGAATACTTTAAAATTATTCATCAAGTGAACAGATTGTTTAGTAATTAAATTAAAATATATCACAAAATGTTTCAGAAACAATTTGAAGAATTATAATCTGCAATCCTCTAACATTTCTGTAGCATTTGAATAAAGCTTCTGATAGATTTAACATTATATACTAAATCATTAAAGATTTTCTTTCTTTAGTGTTGCCTCATATTTTTCATATTTTTATTTTGCATTTATTTCTAGAAATATTATATATATGTTTTCCTTTCAATTATAGATAATTTTTGGTCTGTGAGAAAATTAATTTTAGGTTTATTAAGAAACTTTAAAGGGATTAGATAAAACTTTTCATAAATCATTGTAATTTATCAGAAAAAGACAAGTTTTCAAGTGTTACAAATCATAACCATAAAATTCACCGATTTAAAATGTATAATTCAGTCTTTTTGAGTATGTTGGCAAAGTTGTGAAAACATCAGCATAATCTAATTCTGGAGAATTTCATCAAGCCCCCCAAAAAGCCCTGTAAACGTAAGTAGCCTTGTCCCATTCTATCTCACCCACCCACATCTGTGTTTAGCTCTAAGTAACCAGTAATATACTTTGTCTATAGATTTGCCTATTTTGAACATTTCATATGAATGGAATCACATATGGTCCTTTGTGACTGACCACTTCCACTTAACATAGTGTTTTCAGACTTATCCATGTTGTGGCATGTATCAGTACTTGTTTCTTACTTTGGTACCTACATGCTGGACAAAACTCAAAGCATAACCACACATGGAAAGTGTTTTACATTGTATTATCTGTGGTCATTATTCCACTAACGTAATGGAGTTTTAGTAAAGCTTGTTCATGCATATATTACATTCATTTCTTTTTTATAATTTACCATTTATAAATATACTTATTTTGCCTCATTCTTTTTAGTTTCCCATATGATTTCCAATAATTACATATTACATATATGTTCAGAATTATCAATATATTATTTTATTGTAATGATCAGCCACTAAAGCCAAATCAAACACAATTTTAAAAACTTAAATTTCTAACAAATTATGCAAGAAGCAAGACGAATTCAAAAATAAAATCATGTGTAAATAGTAAAATGATGATTAAGTTTCAGAGGCACCCATTATTTGCTGATTATGGATTTGAGTTCCACTGTATTTATTTAAATATTTAATTATGTACAATCCTATTATTTCAGGTAAGATGAATAAGGGTAATAGCATGAATAGATTTTTTCCTTTATTGCAGGGGAAGCTTCAGGGATAAGGAAAGAAGGAAGGAAGGGAGGGATGGAGGAAAGAAGGGAGAGGGGAGATAGGAGAGAGTAAAGAGAGGAAGACAAGAAAGAGGGAGGGATGGGAAGCAGGAGAGAGAAAAAAGAAGACTGGGAAAAAGGAAGAGGAAAAATAGAAGGAAGAAAATCTTACATCAGTGAGTCACATATATCATCAAACTTTAGAAAGATGTGGAAAAATAAGTGACAAAATTAGTATCAGCTACTTTAAGAGTTTTGGATTAGAGTAGGAATAGACTATCATTTGTTTCATGTTTTAAAATTTATTTTATCATGTTGTATTAAAAAATATCTGCCCAATTTGTTTCTTTTGAGTTATCTTTAATTATGTATATATTCAATTGTCTGGAAAATATACATATGAGGTTTATCTAAGACGAGATACCACTAAAAAGATTTATCTAAGACTAAATACCATAAAAACTGATATTTTTCTAAACTATATGAATAAATATATTTTACTGAACCTTTAAATATTTACTAAGTGTTCTTAACGTATTTATCCTATTTACTTGTTATAGACAAACAGTATTAAAGTTGTTTTTTATGGAACTGTATTTCTGTGAGTTTCTTTAATTATTTTAATAATTTATAATTATATATTTTTGGAGATAGTTTATATGGTACACACATCATCTTGACTTATATTTTTTCCATAATTTAGTTTATTTATTTTAATTTACATAAAATGCCTCACACAATATTTAATACCTATTGTCTTCAATGCTACTTGATATAATATTAATATTTATTGAGTTCTTTCTTTTGCTTCTTGTTTTTCTGATTCATAGTTGCTTCCCCTTCCTTCTAGTACACTTTTGGATTTCAGTCTTGTAGCACAACCTTGGTAATTGTTAAAGATTTTGAAATTATGGGTAAACATTCTTTAAACTACATCATACATAAGGTACCACTATGCTAAAATACACTTACTTCATCTACCACTAAGAGCAAAAACACTGGCAATGAAACTGTAAGAAAAATAACTTCTCATACCTGCATTTTTCTTAAACAATATTGTCTTCTGGACTATCAATGGTATTTGTGAAGCATTATTTCTTCCCCACTCCAGCTTTATAGAAATATAATTAACAAATAAAAATTATATATATTTAAGGTATACAACATGATTTTTTGATATACATTGTGAAGTAATCATCACAATCAAGCAAATTAACATATTCATCACCTCATGTTAACTTTTTTTTTTTGGTGCTGAGAACACTTCACCCCTAATCAACCAGCAAATTTCAAGTATCCAGTACAGAATTGTTAACTATAGTCATATTGCTGTAACTTAGATCTCCAGATCTTATTAATCTTGCATAACTGGAAATTCGTAACACTTAATCAACAGCTCCCTTTTCATATGCTAGTCCCTGGCAACCATCATTCTACTCTCTGCTTCTATAAGTTTGACAATTTAACATTCTACACATATGAGATAATGCAGTATTTGTCCCCTCTGTCTGACTAATTATTTCACTTAGCATAATGCCTTCCAGTTGACCATTCTCCAGATAACCAAAATGTCATCCTGTCATCCATGTTGCCACAAATAGCAGGATTTCCTTGTTTTTAAAGGCTGAAAATATTCCATTTTATATATATACCACTTTTTCTTTATTCACTCATCCATCGATGGATGTTTAGTATGCTTCTGTACCTTAGCTATTGTGAGTAATGCTGCAGTGAACATGGATTGCAGATACCTCTTCAAGGCAATGATTTCATTCCCTTTGGGTATGTACCCAGAGGTGGGATTGTTGGACTGTATGACTGCTATATTTGGAAATTTTCCAAGAACATCCATACTTGTTTTCCATAATGAATGTGCTAATTTACATTCTCACCAATAGTATACAAAGGTTCCATTTTCTCCATACCCTTCTTCAGGTATTCCTATCTCTTGTCTTTTTGATACTAGCTATTGTAACAGGTGTAAGATGATGTCTCATTGTGATTTTGATTTGCGTTTCCCTGATGACTGGCAATATTCAGCTCCTTTTCATATAACTCCTTGCCATTTGTATGTCTTTTGAGAAATGTCTGGGTCCTCTGTTCATTTTAAAGTCAGACTATTCGCTCTGTTGCTATGCAGTTATGTGAAGTCTTGGAATATTTTGTATATTAAACCCTTACCAGATATATGGTTTGCAAATATTTTCTCTCATTTGCCTTTTCACCCTGTTGACTGTTTCCTTTGCTGTGTAGAAGCTTTTTAGTTTGATGCAATCCTGCTTATCATCTTTTGCATTTGTTGCCTACGCTTTTGGAGTCATATCCAAAAAAAATAACTGACCACACTAACGTCAATAAACTTTTTCTCCATAGCTTCTTCTTCTAGTAGTTTTGTTGTTTCAGGTTGCATGTTTACATCTTTAATCCACTTTGAATTGGTTTTTGTATATGGTATGAGATAAGGATTCAGTTTGAGTCTTTTATATGTGACTATCCAATTTTTCCAACATCATTTATTGAAGAAGTAATCCTTTCCCCATTTATATGTTCTTGGCACACAGTTTTGAAGATGAATTGACCATAAATTTGTGGATTTATTTCTGGGTTATCCAATCTGTTCCACTGGTCTATATGCCTGTTTTTAGGTGAGTCTATACTGTTTTGATTGCTGTAACTTGTAATTTATTTTGAAATCAGGAATTGTGATGCCTCCAGATTTGTTCTTCCTGCTTAAGACTGCTTTGAGTATTCTGGGTCTTTTGGGGCTGCATAGGATTTTTAGGATTGTCTTTTTTTTTAATTCCTGTAAAGAATACTATTGGGATTTTGATAAGGATTGCACTGAATGTGCAGATCATTTTGGGTAGTATGGACATTTTGACAGTATTACTTTTTCCATGACATGGAATGTCTTTCCATTTAGCTGTGTCTACTTTAATTTTATTAATGTTTTATAATTTTCAGTAAGCAAGTCTTTCACCTTTATGGTTAGGTTTATTCCAAAGTATTTTGTTCATTTTTTGCTATTTTAAATGGGATTGTTTTCTTAAAATTCCTTTTCAGATAGTTCATTCTTTGCACATAGAAAAATGACTGATTTTTGTAGGTTAATTTTGTAACCTGCAATATTACTAAATTGATTTATTAGTTCTCACAGTTATCCTGTTGAGTCTCTAGGATTTTCTACACATATGATCATGTCATCTGCAAAGAGAGGTAATTTTACTTCTCTTCTGAATTGGATCCCTATTTTTCCTTGTCTAATTCAGTTGGCTAAGAATCACAGTACTATTTAAATAGAAGCGGAAACAGCGGGCATCCCTGCTTTGGGCTTCTTAGAGGAAAAGCTTTCTTTCTTTTCCCCAATGATCGTAATGTTAGCTGTGGGCTTTCCATATATAGATTTACTGCGCTGAGGTGCATTCCTTCTACACCTATTTTGTTGAGAGTTTAAAAAAAAAATTTGTCATTGATGGATGTTGAATTTTCTCTAAAGCCTTTTCTGCATCTATTGAGACGAACATTTTTTAAAAAAAATTCTGTTAGTGTTGTAAATGTGATGCATCATTTCTTCAAAAAGCTCTCCAGTACTGTTTCAAACATTTTCTTCAAATTTGAAAACTCTTATCCAACTGTTAAAGCTGGTTATAATATTATGTAATAAAAGTTAAGTGATAGTTTAATTAAATGTAAGTGCAATCACTGATGCATATATTTCAGTTGAGGTGAGGAAACAGTAAGCAGTCATAAGGTATTTTACACATGTTAGGGCAATGTCAACAAGAATGGCTACAACCTGGCCAATAGTAATCATTAAACTTGTCTTGGTTTGGAAAAATTTACAATATGAAAAAAGTCTTAAAATTCATAAAATACACAACATGAAAATGCCATTAAATGGATAACATCTATGCAAACCGACTATAAATATAAGGGTTAATGTTTTTGCTTATGTTTAGCTTATATACTGACTAGGTTCACTTGGCATTTTATATCACTTTTAAGCAGACTTCTCTCAAATTATAAATAAAGTAATTCCAAAGCCACAATGTGGATTTCTTGTTTAAAAAAATTAATGTTGCAGATTTCTATGGCATTCCTCCTAGATTTCCCAACAAGACAGACTTCATTCCTCTATCTTCTAGTACTGACAATCTTAATCTAAGTCCTCCAGGAACTGCCTTCCAGGGTAGCCTGCAGCCCATAATTGTTTAAGCACAATGCTTGCTTTACCACAAAATATAAAGCAGCATCTAGCTTCTCCCTTTCACACTGGGGGACACATTTTAAAACTGGTAACAGCCAAGAACAAAATGACTCTTGAAACAGAACTAGAAATCCGTATAAGATGCACAAGCCAAACTTGGATTCAATTATACCACTGGGGAGACATAAAAGTGCCTATTTCAGAAATGGCATATACAGAAGAGCAGATGTTTTAATGATAGTTATCAAACAGATTTCATGTTTATAGTACACAAAAGTATTAGCTGCTACTGCATAAAAAATAAAAAGACAAAATATGCCACAGCACTTGAATAAAAATAAATATACACATTTATTTTCCTTTAACCTCAGAATCTACATGTTGCATGCTGCCTGCTCTAACTGATCATGAAAAACTCAAATCTAGAACCTGCTGGCAGAGCTATTCAATACTTTCACTCCTACACCAAATAATTATGAGTATTTGTAAAGCTTAATTACAGGACATTTTCTATTCAAAGTCTGAGGTAACGCACAACTAAATAGAAATTGATCATATTTAATAAAGTTTGCCTTGCTTATAATGAAAATATAAAGAAATACTGTAGTACATATTATAAATCACATAATTTACTGCCTCTCTCTAACAATTAGCTACCAATAGTGTTATTTTCCTGGGGAGGATTGAGAAGTACCTGTATATTTCAAAGATCAAATAAAAATTTTATCTATAATTTTGTACAGGGGAATGTGCTCCACATCACTTTAAATAAAATCAACCTATTTACCTTTTATTCTTTATGACACGAAACCATTGTTGCTTTGTTCTGTCCCCTAAATAGATCATGTATTTAACAGTATCTAATAGTTCTATCTCTCTGATTTCCTCAGTACCGGTTCACCTATCAGTTTTTGGGAAATTAGTATGAAACTGAATATAAACTGACTTTATTAATGAGGTAAGTGATCAGCCTCAGGAGTTGATTAACAGTGAATGCTTCAGTAATGCTCCAGATTTGCCTGTACTTTTAATGAAGTTTAATAAAACTGCATCAGTTAACTACTGTTACATAAAACCACCTAACATCCTGTGGCTTGTAACAACATTTATTATTGTTAATGCATCTGCTTGTCACTGAGGGGTTGCTGCTTAAAATGGATCTTGGCTGGGGCAGTTCAGCTGTGGTGGTTCTGCCACCCCTGGCTACCTCCCCCTCCTTGTTCCACCATCCTCCCATGGTGATGTCAAGAGTGCAAGCAAGCTAGTGGAAAGATAAGACTTTTTCTGATCTCAGCTTGGACTGAATGCCCTAAAAGTTCGATTCTTCTCACATATCATTGTCCTTAGCAAGACACTGGGCCAAGCACAATGCCAAGGGACTTTGTCCACGATGTGGCTATGACAAGGCTATGGATAAGAGGAGGATTGGAGGATGGGAGTCAAGAATCCCACGCACCACACATGCACACAAACAACAACAGAAAAAGAAAAAAGGAATATTACTCCATTATTACAGTTTTTGTTTGTTTGTTTTTTCAATATTTATCACTGACTTTGTAAACTGAAATATGGTCAGTTGCAATGTGTCAATCTTTGGTGTACAGCACAATGTCCTAGTCATACATATAAATACATACATAAGAATTTTCATATTCTTTTTCATTAAAGGTTATTACAACATATTGAATATAGTTCCCTGTACTACACAGAAGAAATTTGATTTTTATCTATTTTTATATATGGTAGTTAATATTTGCAAATCTCAAACTCCCAAATTTATTTTTTCCCACCCCTTTTCCCCGGTAAGATTGATTACTATGTCTGTGAGTCTGTTTCCGTTTTGTAGATGAGTTCATAGTGTCCTTTTTTTTCTTTTTTTTAGATTCCACATATGAGTGACATCATATGGTATTCTTCTTTCTCTTTCTGGTTTACTTCACTTAGAATGACAATCTCCAGGTCCATCCATATTGCTGGAAATGGCATTATTTTATTCTTTTTTATGGCTGAGTACTATTCCATTGTATAAATAGACCACAGCTTCTTTATCTAGTCACCTGTCGATGGACATTTAGGTTGCTTCCATATCTTGGCTATCGTATGTAGTGCTGCTATGAACACTGAGGTACATGTATCTTTTCAAATTAGAGTTCCTTCTGGATATATGCCCAGGACTGGGATTGCTGAATCATATGGAAAGTCTATTTTTAGTTTTTTGAGGAATCCCCATACTGTTTTCCATAATGGCTGCATCAAACTACATTCCCACCAACAGCATAGGAGGGTTCCCTTTTCTCCACAGCCTCTCCAGCATTTATCATTCATGGACTTTTGAATGATGGCCATTCTGACTAATGTGAGTTCATACCTCATTACAGTTTTAAATTGCATTTCTCTGATAATTAGTGATATTGAGCATTTTTTCATATGCCTATTGATCATTTATATGTCTTCAATGGAGAATTGCTTGTTTAGGTCTTCTGTCCAGTTTTGGATTGGGTTGTTTGTTTTTTTCTTTCTAAGTTGCATGAGCTGTTTATATATTTGGGAAATTAAGCCTCTGTCACTCGCATCATTTTCAAACATTTTCTTCCATTCTGTAAGTTGTCATTTTGTTTTGCTTATGGTTTCTTTTGCTGTGCAAAAGTTTATAAATTTAATTAGGTCCCACTTGTTTATTTTTGCTTTTATTTCTATTGCCTGGGTAGGCTGCCCTAGGAGAACACTGCTAAGATTTATGTCAGAGAATGTTTTGCCTATGTTTTCTTCTAGGAGATTTATTGTATCTTATCTTATATTTAAGTCTGTAAGCCATTTTTGAGCTTATTTTTGTGTAAGAAGTGAAGGAGTGTTCTAACTTCACTGATTTACATGCTGCTAGCCAGTTTTCTCAACACTCTTTTTTAAAAAAACTTAGGTTTACTCTAATTTTATTGAGAATGCCACATACTTATTTTCCATAATGTATTTTTTCTAATTGAAAGAAAAGTCATTTGTAATCAAACCTAAGAATTCTAAATTTTATCATTTTATATATCAATAAGAAAAAATGTTTTCAGTTTAATTTTGACACCCCATGTATTACAAGCTACAATCTGACTTCAGATATGTTAAAATAATTTTTTTAAAGCTTTATAATTGAATAAAATATGCCCTTTATAAAATGTGCTGTTTTCTACATTTAGAGGATTTTTTTTCCTTGGATTTATTCATTTTTTTACTTCATCTAAATTCAAAAAGTCCTTTTTCCCTTCAGTTTTTACTCTGCATTTTAGAAGAAATGCCAAAACATCTAGCATTAGAAAATAAGAAAATTGTTGCAGCTTCCTAACATTCCTGATTTTCACCTGGATTTATATATTTTAAAATAAATTATCTTACATTTCTCTATTTATAATAAATTCTTACATTGAGAAACATTATATGTATTATATATACTTAATACATATATATTTAAAAACCTCTTAAAAAACAATTAAAATTTGCTTCTAGAGACAAGAGTAACCTACAGCTGAGGATGCCCTTTCAGGTCAATATTATTAAAAAGGAGAAGATGAAACACACCAAAGACTACCTATTACATTTATGTAAAAGTTTTGTCCATAGAAAGCCCTGAAGGTTACAAAGTGTCTTCTTATCTATAAGGTGCTTTGCTTTGAAGATCTTAAAAATTTTCCTTGTGATGCTTATTTAATAATAAGAAGAAAGAGGAAAAAATATGAGAAAGGTGGAAAGAAGTGGACTCTGTCTGAGGGAAGATTAAAGCTTCAGTTTATCCATAGATCTTGTACTGCATTCAGTTGAGATCAGAGAAAAAAACAAAAAGTAATTTTCATTGCTAGAAAATCAGTTTAACAATTTTTCTAATTTACCTTTTGATATTTTAGCTTTTATTATCTTTCTTCCTTTGATATATATTTATTAAGATGGGTGTCCTCAATTTTGCTGGAATTTCAGAATCTCATTGGGTCACTGTGAAAACAATAAGCCATTGTGACATATATTCTGCCAACCTGTGGTGTGGGCACTGGAGCAGCTAGTGCATCACTGTCATTGACCAATGCCCTCTACCTTAGATAAGTATATTTTACCTAAGGTAAATTCTCAGGGTTTTCTTCCTCTAGTTTTATTGAGGTATAACTGACAAATAAAATTAGATATATTTAAAGTGTACAACACACACATTCATTGTGAAATGATTACCACAATCAAGTTAATTAACACATCCATCATCTCATAAAGTTACCTTTCTTCTTTGTGGTGAGAATGCCTGATTTACTCTCTTAGCAAATTTCAAGTACAAAATACAGCATTATTAACTAGAGTCACCATGTTGTACATTAACTTCCCAGAACTTACTCATCTTACAACTGAAAGTTTGTACCCTGTGACTAACATCTCTTTCTTTCCCTGACTCTTCAGCCCCAAGCAACCAATATTCTACTCTGTTTGTATGGGTTCAATTACTTTTTAGATTCCACATAAGAATGAGATCATACAGAATTTTTGCTTCTCTGTCTGGTCTTTTTAACTTACCATAATGTCCTCCAGATTTATCCACATTGTTGCAAAAGGCAAGATTTCCTTCTTTCTCATAGCTGAATAATATTCTATTTTGTGTGTGTGTATACACACACACACACACACACACACACACACACACACACATTACTTTTTTATTCATTCATCTGTTGATGAACACTTCAGTTGTTTCCATATCTCAGCTATTGTGAATAATGATGCAATGAACATTGAGGGTAGGTATCTCTTCAAGGTACTGGTTACGTATCCAATGGATATACATACAGAAATGGGATTGCTAGATCTTACCGTAGTTCTGTTTATAATTTTTTGAGAGATTTTTATATTGATTTTCATAGTAGCTGTACAAGTATATATTCCACCAGCAGTGTAAAAGACTCCCCCCTTTCTCAACATTCTCGCTAGCACTTACCTATTGTCTTTTTGATAATAGCCATTCTAACAGGTGTGAAGGGACATAGCATAGCTTTGATTTTCATTTCCTGGGTGATTAGTAATGTTGAGTATCTTTTCATGTACCTGCTGGTCACTTGTATATCTTTTCTGAGAGATGTCTAGGTCCTTTGTTATTCTTTAATTGGGTTATTATTTTTTGTATTGAGTTGTATGAGTTCCTTATGTATTTTTTCTATTAACCTCTCATCAGATATATGATTTGTAAATATTTTCTCTCATTCCATGAGTTGTCTTTTCATTCTATTGTTTATTTTGCAGAAGTTTTTTAGTTTTATGTAGTCCTTTTTTTTTTTTTTCTAAGTTTTGCATTTGGTGCCTGTGCTTTTGGTGTCAAACCCAGAACAAAATTATTGCAGGGACAATGTCAAGCAGCTTCTTCCTTTTCTTCTAGGAATTTTATGGTTTCAAGCTTTAAGTCTTGAATGCAATTGTAGTTAATTTTCTAAGTGGTATAAGATAGGGGTATAGTTTCATTCTTTCACATGTAGATATCCAGTTTTTCCAACACCATTTATTGAAGAGAGTGTCCTTTCCTTACTATGTATTCCTGACGCCCTTGTCAAAGATTAGTTGACTGTATAAGTGTGGATTTATTGCTGGTCTCCCTATTATGTTCATGAATTTGAAGAATTAATATTGTTAAAATGTTCATATGACCCAAAACAGTCAACAGATCCATACAAACCCTAACAAAACTGCAAAGGCATTTTTCACAGAAATAGAAAAAAATCCTAAAATTTAATGGAACCATAAAGGACCCCAAATAGCTGAAACAATCTTGAGAAAGAAGAACTACGCTGGAGACGTCACTCTCTGATTTCAAACTGTATTACAATGCTCAGGGTAAATTCTAAGCTTTGAAGGACAATATATTTCCACAGAAAGTTTGAGAAACAAGAAAATAAAAATTACTGTAGAAGCTATGTATCTTGAAATTGCTCATGTTCCTATGTCTCTTAGCTGTCTGGTTATATTCAGAGCACTCTGTCGATTCTAACTAAATTCCGTATGATATTTCACTCTGATACATGATAGAATTTGTTTGGGGCATTCACATTCACGTCATTCTAAGCATATCCTGTACTGATAGCATGCATGAGTCCAACTGGTTACAGGTCAAACCCAATATCAAGAGAGGAATTGAATTTATTGACAAATTCTTCATTACAGTGAAAATAATTAGCTAAAATACCCAAGATCAGTTTAGTGACTCAGAAACAAATTGGTTTGGTTTTGTTAAAAAATAATACATTTACAATGTTATTTTTAAATGATGTGAATCTTCTCCAGGGACTAATCTAATGGGCTCCTTAGCTGATTTTGGTATTGATGACCACACCTGGTTTCTATTCCCTTTACTGTCACAGTTCATTCCTGATTGTGCTGCCTACTGGAGTCTCATTGCCAAGTCTAGAAAACAAATTGATAAGCATAAGTATCTTCTAGTTCTAAATTCAAGTTACCATATACATAGTTTGCACTACCAGCCCAAGGGAGCGCTGTCCAGGTACTGATTTTTGGCTGTCTTCATGCTTACTTTCTCACATCGTAATCACCTCAACTAAACAGAAACAGCACTGCTTATTGAAGTGCTGCAGCTAAGAACAGTTTTAAACAGTTCTTCTTATTATGTATTTTCTAACTATATGGTTGAGGTTGGACTTTTCAATTTCATACTGTATACATTTTCCCTTTCTTATTGAGTATGACTGATACATCAACTTGGTATTAGAAGAATTTTTTCAAAGCTCCTTCCAACCATCTTGTCAAGAGAGGAAGTTGTATCTTGTTTCCTCTTCACAGACACAATCAAAAATATTATTTGCTCTGCTGCAGATTTCAACCATTACCTGAATTTCCTAATAATAAGTAATATGTAGTGAGTGCTTTCTATTTTCCAGACACTGTTCTTATTATTTTACATGAACTGTACAATTAAATTCACAAATAGCTCTATATATTTGGTACTGTCTTTTCTCAAATTTTATAGAAGTACCTAAGACACATAAAAGTTAAGTCACTTGCTACATGTAATGAAGTTAATAGTCAGTGGAAGCAGAGTTTGAAACAGATACCACCATCTTAAATAATATGTAACGGTGCCTCTTTGTACATTTAAATAAAAGTATTTTTGGCATCATTCACTTCAAAATCTTTCAAAAATTTACACTTATCAGAAAGTGGGCTTTGTTTAAATTGGATAACTACTCAGTTTTAATTCATTTATTCTACATTCCTTTTATTTTTTGAATTTTTACCAAATAATTTAGATATATTTTTGTTATTCTTCCAATTTTTTAGGCTATTATTTTCTTAGCAAATCTTTCATATGGAGGTCACTCAAGCTCTTTGATAAATTCAGTATCATGCCACATGCACATAGTACATTTAATTATAAAAATGTTCAAGAATGCTAGATAAATATCACTTTTTATATTCCTAATTTAACACTGATGCAAAACTATTGTTTTGTCTTCATCAACGTTGTTAATAAGATGTCTCAAAAAAAATCACACTGAAAAGACCATGAAGAACTATTACTGAAGTTCTTAAGGACAAAGATGGAGAGGTGGATAATAGAAATGTCAGGTTATTTTTTTTCATTGCTAGAAAATTATTTATGTAATTTATTAAATATGCACTGAATACTTACTCTGCTTATTTATCTGACTCTCACTGTGCTTCAGTAGGCCACTAGAGAGTAATTACATCATCGTATGCTAAAAATCCAGGTGCCATTATGCTTTGTTCCTATGGGAGGGGCCAATTTACCACAAATTTTACTTGCCAAGTGCTTTTGATAATACTGCTTTGAACTGATTCTCTCTTTAACTGATAAAAAGTTAAAATAGACAGATACACAAAGTTTTAGAGGTAAAAATTAATTTTCAGTTCAAATATTTTTCTTTATAAATGTGCACTGCATTTTCTTACATTCTTTACTGTTATGTCATTATGCAAGTACATTTCTCCTAATTATGTCTTCCTATCATTATCTACAATGTATTGAAACTAGTATCACCTATTTTAGAAAACAAAAAGGATAAAAATAAACAAGTAGATGATTATATAATTAAGAAGGATTTAAATTCATTATTTAATATGGATACGTAGGATAGGGGAATGAAAATAGGGCTAAGATGGGGAGAAGTAAGAATAAGGAGGAAGCAAGTAAGAAATTTCAAACTGTACAAAAATAAAATAGGCCTATTTATTATGATCCCATTTATTTAAGAATATATATATATATATAAAATCTGTGTCTATTTATATATTTTAAAGAATATGAAAGAATAAAACATATAATTGTACAAATGTATGCTGTAGTCTTTGTAATCTCCCCCAGTAAAGCACTAATTTTTGCAATCTACAAAATCTCTACAATCTTTTTTTTAGGTTAAATATAAGAAATATAAGAAATTTATGTTCTTATATTTTTAATAAACAGTAATTTCATTCAGATAAATCAGTTCATAGAAAACTGGTGTAAGTATATCTTACACCTATTGGATAAATAAAAGATCAATAATGGATAATTTTCACTGATATGTAACAATGTATTAATGTGTTTTGGCAAAGATTAAGGTTTTCAGAAAAATATCTGCCCTTCCGCCAAAAATAACTCCAACTCAGAGAACAAACCAAAACCATTTCTGAGAAATGTACTGAAAAACGTAGTGTACTCTCTACAGACTACATTTCAAATTATGGACTGTCCTTAACTCCAACATTAAATGGATCTATACAGTAACATATCAGAAATACATATTGTTCGAAACCTAGTAACAAACTAGATGGTACACTGTCCATACACACACACACACGCGCGCGCGCACACACACACACACACACACACACACACGGAAATGATCACACTTTTACAGGTGAGAGAGGAAAAAAAGCAATCAATGTATAGTGTGAAACAAAAAGGAAGCAGATGAGGGTAAAATAATTCTTGCAACAATATGGTCAATGGGGTTTATCAAATCCTAGATTTAAGGGAATAAAGCTTGAAAATTAAAATTTAGAAGCCCATAATTCATTTTCATTTTACACAGTTTTGCTATTTTCGTAATTAAGAAATATTTTGTTTCATCTTAAAATCAATAATAGCACACTTGTTTTACTTTCTTCGTTCAGGAAAAGATTGAACCCAGGTAAAAAATATGAAAATTTAGATAGTAGTTTGATCCCTGTTTGCTATGATCCACATTAAGCAAAATAACAACATATATTTATGTTTTTCTGGATTTGGGGCACATAGCAGATTTATTAACAACTTCTTTTCCTATACAAAGTTCTTATGAACAAATATTGATTAGAGCAATTTAAATAAGAATCATAAAATAAAAAGATCAGAGATTTTAGTACTGATACAGCTGTGAAATATTCTCATTAAGCTATTTTTATTGCCTTTGTTATATATAAGATGTCCTCAAATTCTGATTTCCTCGAATTTACAAGTTAATACAACATCTGTTAAGAATCATTCCTTCAATTTTAATTTTAACTTCGTGTCAGTAAATCCTACCTGGACATGATACCTTATTGACCATTTTAAAAATTTTCATAGCTTTACATTTTTTATTATTTTTAAAGATGTTATTATTAATGTGGTCTCTCACACTGCCAGAACTGAAGATTAACCTGTTCAATTTCTCATATAATTATTGCTAAATTAATATTAATATATTCAGATAAAAATAATTTAAAAATTAGTAGAATTTTATCTTATTCTACATACATTTATACCAACATAAGCCTATACTTTGAAACAAAGTCTTATTCTTCTTTTTAGGATGTTGAAAATATTATGAAGTTAATCTGTATAATTAATTCACAAAAGTTTCCTTGTTATAGAAAAGATTAAGTGCTGGTCTGTTTTTTCTTATAATAATTTACTGACTGTTTACACTTTGTGAAACTGTATCCTCATTAAGCCTGCAGCAGTAACTTTTTCAAATGCTATGGATTTTATTTTATGGAGAAATAAAATTTCTTGAATCAACAATAGGTTATAATGATTTTTTTGTGCATTTTTGCACGGTGTGAGCATGCCAGAGAATTAATGAACTGTGAGAGCTGCTGTGCATTTTGTCCAAGTACTAATAATTGTTCACACAATTGATATATTGAGAAATTACTGTGTATCAGAACTGTGTATTACCCTGAAGATACAGATGTGAGAAACCCAAAGCCAGCCCCTGATCACAAAGAGTATTTGAAAGTTAGCTTTTTTTGTTTTGTTTTGTTTTTTAATGAAAGTAGTATGAAAACAATTTATTTTCCCCCAATCAAAATGAGAATACTATTGTATCTCATAATACGTGTAACCTCAAAAGAGAGAATGTATTCTGTCTAAAATTCTGATCTGTGAGTCACTGAGAAACTGTGGATAAGATTTTTAAATTTCCTGTCTAATGCAATAAGAATGCTATCTGAAATAGTGTATCACTCCTTGAAATGCAAAGAAAATTGGAATTTTACAAGTTTGTCTCTTTGACCTTTCTCTACCGGACTGAAGAAGGGAACTGACTTTGTATTCATGTACTTTCTATATTTATCTTTGGTGCTGTGAAAGAAAGGAAGAAGAAAGGAAAGGAAGAAAAGAAGGAAGAGGGAAGGAGGAAGGGAAGAAGGGCCCCTTATTTAATGGATTAGGCATTATATTCAAATAGATAATAGATAATAGGCATTACATTCAATAGATCAACTCAGCCAGTTAGGTGAATGCAGTAAATCAAGAAAGACCCTAGATGTTGGAAAAAAGAAAAAAAAAATTATTACAGGAATAAACTAGCAAGAAATCTGAGAAGGGGTTGGCTCTTGATTTCTTTCTCTTTTTGTATATAGAAAGTATTGTTTTACAACTAGCACTCCCAGAGAGAAAAATGTAGTCACTATACAGCATATTAATTTTCAAGACCACTATTCAAGCTATAGTAATATAGCCTAGGTAACCTAAAAGAGGTAGTTTTGAAGCATGAAAGGAGTAGCTATAAGGACTATTTCCAGTGCATCTGAAGCAACCATATTCTATTGTTATATTTCTAACACACAGCAGAGGGCTCTAGTAGTATTGACCATAGAACTGAACATTGCATTCATAACTTGAGCAAAATATAGAAACAGATATTTATTCAACAAAATATTAGAAAATAAAAATAAAATGAGAAAAGAGAAGGCAGTTATCACTTAAATTGATGAGTTTGTTCAAATGCTATTCAATGTTTCTTTGTTTTTGTTTTTAGACTTGCATTAAGCCTGCTCAGGTTTGCTTTTTTGCCAGTATTATATGAACATTATATAGATCTGGAAAGTAATAATCAGAGAGGCTGTTGATTCCTTCCTAAATCATTTTAGTAATAAGACCATTAAGAGTATCAATATTATAGTAAAAATAATAAAAAATCTTGCTCTTAAAGTAGATGGGATTATAGTTCATAAATAAAACCTAATTATTGAAAAACTGATAAGGCACTGGGTAACCACTGAAATGAGACAATTATGAATACAATATACTATCTCTTCTGATTCAGTAGAAATAATACAAAAAGCAAAATTATGCAAGACAAGATAGAGCGAGTGTCATGAAAGAGATAAAACTAAAGCAAGGCGCTAGAGCAGTATAAATGAGAAGAATCATGTAAATTGTTTACTTGGGTGGATGAATGGGGAGAATTAGGGTGATGTGCTTTGCAGGCAGAGCAAAAGCTCTACCACACATAATACTAGGGCAAACAGGAGAAATATCCAGGAATTACAGATGTTCAGTTTGACAGAAGAGTAGCATTCAGAAAGAAAGAGATTAGCTTTGTAAGTTACAGTGGGTTAATTTCATCAAGAATCTATAAATATCTTGATGAATCATTTTATTTAAAATCAGATAGGCTTAAGTATGGCCCCTGCTAAAACTAGAAGTAGACTCAAAATCCTACACATGACAAGTATCTTAAAGTCATCAGGAGGGCATATATTCCAATATCCACATAGCTAATAAGTTCAATAAATATTGATAGCATTTTGTGTGCAAGAATCTCTGTTGTTATATACAGAAATCATTTTTGTTGGATCTGATAAAATTCACAATTGTTTACATATTTTGCTTTGCCATAGCATCAGAGTTTGAGACCATAAACCTCAAGAATATTCAATAAGTTTCCAATATGTTTTTCCCTAAAATACATGATAAATTTCTAGTAAAGAAAGCAAAACATGGCCTTCTGTATACAGTTGGCTAAGTTTTGATAAGAAATTCCATGGAACCCTTTGTCCATTTAAATTGATCATTATTACTAATATATTTTACAGGGTCACTTGCATTGTGCTTTCAGCTAAACAAGTTTATTATTTATTTCTTGAAATGAGTTTTTCAAATTAGTCTTTCAAAATATGCATGGTACACAATATCTCAAATATTTCAATTAAAGTCACACTCTCTAGCAACATTTTTTTTTCCCATAGGCTAGGCCTACTCCATGATTTTAATAAATGAACTGCTTCCCCAATCTCAACTGGTCCTCTAGGACTCCTGATCAATTTCTAAGACTCAATAGTAATATAAATGTTTATTAATTCTTCCTGAGTGAGAGTAATGGCCTCCCCCAGTGTTGTTGATGACCGTGGCCTCCTCTTCAGCTTGGAAGCAAATCCTGTCCATTGAAGAGATCACTACATAACCTTTACAAATTCTTGGGGAAAAGATCCCTTTATTGCCACTATTTGGTCTTTCTCCTATAGGAACAGCACTTCAGGTTGATTTAGTAACCCATATATAGTTCTAGATTTGTCAGCAAAATATCTAAAACAAGTTGGTAAGAGTGTTATTCTTCCTCTGAAGAAGTCTTGTGAGCCTTCTTCCCAATGGCCACAGTCTCCATCAGTTTCTATTTATTATCTCGTTAAACTGATGCTGGTACAACAGCCTCATTTGGCAGCACTCTTTACCCACAGAGCACGTGGTAATGACAACACTGAAATGGTTTCTCCTTTGCCTCCTCCTCTAGAAGATGTGGTAGAATTTGACTGGTAAAGAATTGCACAACTGTCTTCCACTTTCTCTTCTACAACATTACTTTCCAACTTGAAATCTCTCCTCTCTTTTGGTCAAAACTAACCCTTTTTAACTATATGGGAGGATGTCATGATCTACCCAAGGTTCTATTCAGGAATGCACAAGCCAAATTCAGTGTTATGGATGCATGTCTTTTATAGCGACATCTCCAACTGGCCCAGCGTAGCTCCTATCTTTAGATGATTAAGTCAGTTAAAGCAAGATAACAGTAAAAAGGTAATAAAATTGCATAATCACATCACTCTCATAACTTATTTCTACACCCCAATCCTTGAAAGCTTTTCAATGTTATCTCCCCTTCCCTCTTCTCATATTCAATTGGAGATCATATCTGCATTATACTTTTCAAGAATTTCTCCCCTTCTGAAATGCTTATTGAAACTTTTCATGAAACCACTGCAACGAGGGTGATAAGTAATTAACTATGTCCATGTAATATTATGTTTCTTTGTCCATTTCTGTATTTTAGTAGTAGTGTGTAGCTTGATGGGAAGAAATATACCCAAGTGGGCCAAATTGATAGACTGTTCTCTTTTCTGAACCTCTAAGTGTCAGCAGTTGGCTCCCCTACAGGGTAAGCCTAGAACAGAATAACCATTAATTCCAACATACTTCTGTATACTCCTCTAGAACTATGGATATGGGTTTAAATATATTCCACTTGTAAACTATTCTCAGATTCATAGTATTATCAAAATGTTATATGATCAATAAAAAATACTAGATATATTGATATATTCTTATTTTTATTTATTTTTAATTTTTATCATGGTAAGATTGACTTTTGACATATGTTTCAAGTATGTAACATAATGATTAAATATTTGTATGTATTAAAAGTGATTATCACAGTAAGTCTAATTATATTCTACTTATTAAATATTACTCATGCAGTAAGTTTTTCTGGGGCAATAGATGGAGTGCCATTCTAATGACCCACAGTTGGCAAAATGACAATATAAATTCTTATCCCATGAGGTTAATCATCTACATATGCTCTATGTGATCCAAAAATATTAGTTCATACTAAATTTTAGAATAAAAAGTTTAAATAGAAGCAGTTAAAGCACTAGCTGTGTAACTGAGGAGGAACCTATGGGGCCTTCTCGGGATGGACCCCTCCGTATCCTCCTCCTGCCTCTTGTTTGATGTCAAAATCTTTGGATACTCAAGTCCCATAGTTGGCCCTCTGCAATGTGGGGCCAGGAATATGAAGGACTGACTGTATATTTGTAGGAAAAATTTAGTGCATAAGTGGATCCACACAGTTCAAACCCCTGTTGTTCAAGGCCCAACTATACTTAAGTTTCAAGATTAGAGTCATAGCAATACACACAGTAACATTTTAATAATTTGATTGCATTACATTTAAAAAAAATCTGAAATATTTAAGATTGCAGAGAAAAGAAATGGAGATAAACAAACTGCTAGCCTTGGAATTTTCCCTACATAATTCTTTGTTCCACTTTTAAAATTTAGAAACAACCATGCAAGGATTCATAGACTCCACATATACTTTATGACAGATGAATAAGCATAGATTTTGTAGATGGCATGATTGCTACTTTAATAAGCTCTCTTCAGTGACAGGCTTTTGTAATCTTGCGTGGAGTAAAACATTTAGTGTGCTACCTCACGCAGCACACTAAAACCTTTAATAAGGCTATATCATTAGAGCAGGTGATACTAACTAAAGAAACACAGTAAGATCAATTCGCAGTGGCCATGAAAATGTGTCACTTAAGTCATAAGTAATTCATGATGGCCCTAGCCATTGGCCCTCTGGATTCACCAATACGTTCCACACACTTCCCCCCGGGATCTCTAGGGAAATACATATATATATAATATATATATATATATTTATGTATGTGTGTGTATATATATATATATATATATCTCCTTTTTGGGACTCTTGGAACCAAGAGATACAAATAACAGGACAGATGCACATGACAGCAATACAACTAGAAAAGTATTGAAAAGAGGAAGCAGATTCTCAAAAGTCAACTTATTCCCTATATGTATATACTTTCCTTGCATTCAAAAATTTAAACAAAAATCATGGGAGACAATATATTTGTTTTTATAAAATTCAGTGATTTCTTTATTGAGGATGGAAATAATAAAATATCCTAAAATATTTTTAAAATATAAAAATATTTGCACTGTGAAGAATTAGAACTGTTGAGTTAGAATAAAACAAAAAAAGTTGTTCCTTATGTAAGTTTTTAAAGATTACTAATGAATAGAGGTAAACAGAGGTGTTGCAAATGAATACTTTACTGTAGCTGCTACGAAAGAAAGTAAACAACACCCAGAAACTTGATTTATAAATCAATATTTATCACATGATGTCAGGGTGCCTCAAACTAGATATGTTTCCTAAATTAATCACATTCATAGTAGTGACATCTCATAAGCACTGGTGGATAGACTGTGAGTTCCAGAACGACCGCCAGGGAACATCACCAGCTTTGCGTCCAGCACATATATGCAGCCTCAGCAGGCTTCAGATTCCTCCCAGTGCTCTTACTCTAGCAAGACATATTATGCTTAGATCATTGTCTCCCAGAGAGTCTAGAGAATCAGTTTAGTGTTCTATGGATATTTTTCCAGATGATTCCCTGAGCCCTGAAAAATCATGCATCCATTCTGAAATGAAAACAGAGTTGAAGTAAAAAAAAGGATCCTATCAAAACCTTTCCTCTTTCCATACACTTACACTAAAGTTCTCCCATCTTTGGTCTCCTTTTTGTCCTAGAATTATATTATAATCTCTGTCTGGTGATAAAGTGAAAAAGATAGACACCTTGATCGCCCAAATTTTAGGATATAAAAAGGGGAAAAGATGATCTGTAATACCTATAGATAAATTTAGTAAATAATGTTAGTTTTATTCTTTGGGAAAAAGAAACCTTAGAATTAAACCCATTATGCTTAATTTTATTTGGTTTCTTTTCAATATATACTCTTTTCATATATTTAAAAAATCAAATCATAATACAATTTATACATCAAAAATTATTCATCTACTTCTGTTCCTACTCATTCCATTGTCCATTTCTCTTTATAGGTGACCACTATCTTCATTTAGTCTTCAGGGTCTTTGTTTCTATCTAGATAAAGTCAAACATATATAAATACTATTTTATATATAATTTTCCTCATTTTGTTATAAAAGGTAATGAAAAATACAATAGAGTCTATGGTGTCCTAGCTAGTTTTATCATTTAAAGTGTCGGCAGAGACTAAAGAGCATGCTGCCACAGGGTGACTGAAGAGAGTTTAAGGCAGTGCTGTAGAGGTGGATTAGTCGGGTTCTCCTGAGAAACAGGAGATATATATTATAATATATAATATATACCATATATATATAAAATAAAAGAAGATTTATTGTAGGAATTGTAGGCATTGGTTCACAAGGTTATGGAGGCCAAGAAGTCCAATAATCTGCAGTCTACAAGCTGGAGAAACAAACCAGAAAAGCCTGTGGTGTAATTCAGTCCCAGACTGAAGGTCTGAGAAGAGGGGCAGACAATGGTGTAAATCCTAATCTCAGTTTAAGAACCAGAGCACCAAGAGCACCACTATCTGAGTGCAGGAGAAGACGGACGTCTCAGCTTAAGCAGAGAGAGAGAGAGAATGAATTTGTCCTTTCTTCTCGTTTTTGTTCTATTCAGGCCCTTCACGGACTGGATGGTGCCTGTCTGCAAGGGTGAGGGTGAAACTTCTTTACTCAATCTACTGTTTCAAATGCAGAAATAACATTTTACCTGGGTATCCATTATCCCAGTTAGGCTGACACATAAAATGAAGCATCACAAAAAGGAACTGACAGGGTTAAGAGAATCCACAAGGGATGGAAATGCACCCAACACTAGAAACATTGGGAAGCTGTTACCCTTGTAGGACAATTATTTGGTTCTGTTCAAAATGTCCATGAGCATATTTTGTCCTGTCAAATGCTAATGAATAGAGTAAAATATCAAGGATTTTTTTTGGTGAGGACCAAATATCTTATGGACATTTTGGAGAGTACCAAATATCTGTTAACCACTGATACCACTGACAGGTCTGAGGGGAGAGAGTAGTTTCTAGAATCCAAGTGTAGGACCAATAGTCTTTGGTAGGAGCCCACTGAAAAACATGGGTCCAGAAGAGAAGGAATTGGGATAATAAATACCTCTACTTATTTCTCCTCCCACTATCTGATATTCTGCATGTACCTCCGATTAGACAAAGCAGACGGAAGTCAGAGGAGAAAGGAGCAGAGGAGATCAGTTCACTTGAAAACAAGCTTGGAAGATGATATCACTAGCTGGCCTTTCATAGCATGAATTTCAGTAGCTGTAGACTGGCTAAGAATATAAGTTTTGAAGATAGAAGACAAAACTTGGTTCAAGCCCCAGCTCTCCCACTTATAAATTACATGATTTAAAACAAGTGAATTAACACTTAATATCCTCTAATGAAAATGACATGTGTCTACTTTATTGTTATTTTAATGACAATATTAGATGAAACTCAAGTATTAGCCTGGAATATGTAAGGCTGCAAGAAACATTTATATGACTAATAAAAATTATATACAAAAAAAAAAAAATATATATATATATATATATATATATATATATATATATATATATGTTTAATATATATATTCCACTCACATAAAATAAGAAGTTAGAAGGCATAATTTGCTAATTTGGTGACACTGGTTTAACAATTTGATCATAGGGTCTGTTTAATATCTCAGTGATTCTCCTGGCCTCTCCCTTACGGGTGACACAGTTCTAGCTGTCACAGTCCCACTCAGTTCAGGAGAAGAATGATGGGGGGAAAGGGTCAGTACCACAGACTCTGCTTTTATCTCCTTGTCTGGAACTTTATTATAAGGACTCTTCTACTATTTACAGGTACTTGTATTATGTGGTATTCCTGCTTTAGGGTCTATAGTAGAGGCCAAGAGGTAGTAGAAGGTTGTAAATGGATGTCAGGTAAGCAAAACTAGACAGCATATTTAAACATAAAATCCATTAACTCAATTTACAATGTATAATGGGCACTGATATTTGCCACCTAATGCCATTATCATCATTATCTTGCATGAATATTACATAATTAACTCATTAACACTCTGTTTTTGACATTTAGTTTTTTAATTATAAAAATACCTCATAAATAAATATTTGTACATTGGACATGCTTATATTTAATTCATTGAAACAAATTCCTTTAAGTAAAAAGGAAGATAATTTGAGAGAGATACATATATATAAGTTCGGTTTATAGATTTTATGTATATATAATTATATATAAATTTATATTTATGTAAATTCAGCAATAGGTAAAGTTTTAACTTTATTCTTACTGATGAATTTATGTCCAGCAATATTTATACACTGGAAATATTATCAATAAAATTATAATTTTCTCTCATTAAGGAATCTTTATGTCTTCAGTCTATTCTTATTTTATTTCAAGTTGTTCCAACTTCTGTTCTAATTCTATGCAAGTCTTACGCCAAGCAATTGCTCTGAACTACTGCATGTATTTGATGGAGGATTAAAACATTTTAAGCAGAGGCTTAAAGTAATCTAAATGTATGTAATAACTCTTCACCTCTTCCTACTCTCTTTCTAAGGAGAAGGAAAACTCCAGTTCTACCAAGTGTTATAAGTATATGCAAAAACATCAACTTGATTGCATTAATGTTCAACAAATAATGCCTATATAACCTAGAATGAAACTCTGGGAAATTCAATTTTTAATTATATTCAAGAGAAGTTCAAGTTTGAATTAAAATTCTCTATTAGGGAACTTAATATCCTCCTGAGAATGAGCTCATCTTTAGGTTAAAAAAAAAAGTTTTGAGTTCATGTTCAGTATCTCAACATTGGCTAAGGAAAACATTTTTATAAATCCAATTTTTTGGTCATAGATTAGTGTCTGAGTTCTGGGAAACTACCTTCCTATCTTTTTAATGATCTGAAATGCATAGAAAACTATAATACATTATAGTGGGGTATACTGGAAATAATTTGGGGTACTTGGGAGCATCCATATGCTCCTAGTGCCCAATCAGGCTCCCCTTTTCCCAATGCCAACTGTTAGTCCAATTAAGGTACTTTTTATCTATATAAGTCCATAAGCCTTGATCAAGATTTTGAGTACTTAAACTGTGTATCATCCACAAAGAGTTATACCAAATAGACATTGAGTGAATTGTTGTTACAGAATCCTGTATCTCTCATGTACTACGTAACAAATATGTGTAGGTCTAAAGCTGATTACACCTGGACATATGCTAATAATTTACTGTGTGATCCATTTGTAGTTTCTTCACCATTCTTCATTATTATTGGGAGTTTTGTTAGTGATCTATAACTCAAAATGTTTTAGAGTTAATATGTTAAGCAAATGATATATTAACTGAAACTTTCTTGTAGCTCAAATGATCTGCTAAATGTGCAAGCACACAATATTTCCTAGACTATGTATTAATCCTACTTAGTCTAACAAAATTACATATTCAGTATTCTGTTCTGATTTACCGTCTCCTCCCTAACAAGGAGATTGAAGATGTGAATTATGCTTTCCATTGAATAATGTCACCGTTATAAATGAGAGGAGCATCCTTGCCTTCTGGATTCTTGTTACATTTGCAAGATAACATCAAAAAGATAAAAATATGTTTATTATATAAGAAACTTCATTCAAAAATGTAATTGGTTACGTGAATGAATGTAATCATTTCTTAATTTTAAATCTCAAAATTAAAAAGAAAATGACTCCCCACTAACAAAATGTTCTTAAGTAACAATTCAGGACTGAAACAAAGTTTGAATTTAAATTTTGGAGATATGGCTTAAAAGTAATGCAATTATGAGATACTATCAAATATTGCATCTAGTTATCTAAAAAATACGTATCATATGGCTGAATACACTATAGAAAACATTTTAAAAATCAAAATATTATTGAAAAATAGGCATTCTCATCTTTGCTAATTAACTTGAAATAGTAATTGTTATGAAAATACACAAACTTTATCATTCTAATGGGAAGGCAACAATCTAGAAAATACAGAGTGAGCGGATATATTACACAGATTAAATGGCCAGTATTGTTAAGAATGTACTACTGTTCAGCATCAACGTAAAACTCTTGCACAATATCTTCCTGAACCTGGGTTTTTTTGAACTGGATTTTTTTGAACTGAAATGTAAAGCTGGGAGGCACTGAACCCCAGGACTGGGGGAGATAACCATTAGAGGAGGGAATTTTTAAGGACATGCTTTTTATGTCTGGAATCTGGCAAGGCATTCTAAGATCTGTCTGACTTCTTAACAAATTTCTCTGGACATTACTATTGTTAGTATTGTTAACAATAGGCACATCATTGTATAGCAGATCTTTAGATCCTATTTATCTAGAACAATTGAAATTTTATACCCATTAAACAGCAACTCCCCATTTCCTTCTTCCACCGAGTCCCTGGCTACCACAACTGTGATCTCTACTTCAATGAATCTGATTTATTTGAGAGGCCTCAGATAAGTGGAGTGCAGTATCTGTCCTTCTGTGACAAGCTTATTTTACTTAGCATAATGTCCTCCAATTTCACACAAGTTGTTACATATGACAAGACTTCCTTCTTTTTTAAGGGCAATACCTCATCATCTGTTTTAAAGGGTGGTACAACATTGGGTTGTTTGTAGAATGCGTAAGCACTGATATAGATATTCTCCATTATGCTTTTGTTAGTATTTTCTTTTGCACACAGGTAGATACCTTACATATCTTCAAATAAATGGTTTAAAATTTTAGTGTATTTGCCAAGAAGAATTAAGAGCCCTCTTGTGGCAATAGTTATGTATTTAACATGAGACCAGTTAGCACTGGGGTGTGTGTGTGTGTGTGTGTGCGTTTTCTCTAGCCAGTTTCAGCTAAATAGATGTTAGTGAATGAGTAGCAACAGAACTGGAATTAATCAGGGCAAGGCTTTTCCAAGTAACAGTTAAAAAGTAGGTAAGGGGCATAGGAGGTGACAGAATATTAAAGGGAGCGATCCTATGGTTTCCATGACATTTGGTTTTTGAAAGAACAGAAATCAGCACATAGGGGCAGATGTGTGAAAAAGGAGTTAAAAGCTAGAGCAGGGAAAGGCTACACCTACTCACAAATTAAATGTGAAGTCTTCCCTGGAAAACCAATATGAAATTAAAATTTATTCCCAGAAATCTTTATTCTGCTCTCTGCTTTATTTTTCTCCAACTCATTTATTAGCAGTAATACAGTAAATATTTATTTTTCATAAACTCTATTTCTATTCCCTTACCCCCTAGAAATATAAGCATGTTTTTATCCCCTCAATGTTTATCCAAGAGTTTCAAGAATATAATATTGTGTTATAATCACTATACTTGTCATAATACTAGCTCAGAGAAACAATGGTTATATTGTGTTCTAAAACCTAAGGATATGCAACAGAGAAGCTGCGATTAGAATTGCTGAGTTTATTAAACTGAGAATAAAATGTACATTTATTCTCCTCCCTAACCTCTGTTAGTCCGGCATTTCTTTGGAGTTGGGGAAAAGTTTGGGGCTAAAAGGAGGAAAAAGGCAGTTGAGACTGGCCTTATAGACCTTGGAGATAGTGAAGTTTCTTTGGAAGTCAAGGAATGACCACTTTTGCCACTGGAGATATTTCCTAATTATATTTACAAATAATGCATGCACCCTCTTTGTTCTCATCAAATCCTATTTCTTTAGAAGCTCCTTCCAGAAAAGAAAATCCCTCAGTAAGGAGAGTAAAATAAAACATATAATTATTCTTCTGAGCATTTATCTTTAGTTTTATTATCTTGCCTTTATTTTCATTTAGTTTTAATCAAATTATTACCTCATAAAACAGGTCAATGATACTGTAACTGCTCTTGTTTTATAGTTTGAAGACTAATATTCTATGTTATCATACCCTGAATTTCAGTATTTTTAAAGTCAGGAATAAATATTTTTACACTGGAGGATGGAGTGGAAGAAGAAATACTAAGCAGTACAGAGAACACTTTGCATATCATCTTGATTTCATTATATTCTAATGGAAGAATTAATAGCTCAAACTTGATTATGATTAGTTTTGGATGCTCAAAAGTTTGCAAATACAATTCAATAATCAGATTCATATTACATTATCAAAATAGAGGAATCTCTTGGCAGTCATGATTCCATTATCTTAAAGTTAAGACAGAGAATATCATTAGTCACAAAACTAATTTTTTTTGCAATATCCTATTTGTAGGCATTAGAAGTTTAATCACAGATACCCAAATATCATACAATTGTTTCAAACTTAATCTGGATTAAAATTCATTAAATTCATGAAATGTATGGAGTTTCCTGAAGCAATTTTTTATATTTCTGTATTTTCAAAATGACTATTTTGATACTGTGATTCATTAAAAGAAATAAATATTTGGTCTTTGTCCCCTTTCTGGCACAATGCTCCTAAATCCCTGGGAATTTCTTAAGCACAGAGAGCAAAAAAAGGTGTCTTTTGTTATGTTAATTAGGGTACTTCAGGACATTGACCTCAGGTTGGGGTCTGGTTGCCAGAAGAACCAACTGTGTTTAGAAAGTTGGAACTTTCAGTCCCATCTCCCCATCCCCATCTCAAGAGAGAGGAGAAGCACTGGAGGTTGAATTAATTTCCAATGGCCAATGGTTCAATTTAACCTTGCCTATGTAATGAAAGCTCCATAAAAACCCAAAAGGATTAAGTTAGGAAGGTTTCTGGGTTAGTGAACACGTGGAGATTTGGAGAAAGTGGCATGCTTGAAGAGGGCATGGAAGCTCTGAACTCTTTCCCTATACCTTGTCTTACGTATTTCTTTCTCTGGCTGTTCCTGAGTTGTATCCTTTTACAATAAACTAGTACCTAGTAAGCAAAACGTGGTATTCTTGGCTTACTGTGTTTGAAGGGGTGGGAGATCGGGTAGAACTGAGCTCTCAGCCTATGGAGCCTGATGCCATTTCAGGGTAGATAGTGTCAGAATTGAGTTGAATATTAGAACACTCAGCTGGTGTACTGAGAATTGTTTGGGTGTATGTGGGGATGCTGATCTGAAATAACCAGACTGCCAGATATTTCTCCAGCAAAGATGGGTTTATTTGGAATCAGCAGAGAATTGCAATTCAGGGTCTGCAACTATGGCGAGCCACGTGTGCAAGTCCTTGCCGGGCAAGGGAAGAACACTTTTACAGAGAGAGAGAAGAAAATTCGGAGGGCTATTTAAACAAAGAGCCTATGGCTTTTCATTGGCTGAGTCCTTTCCATGAAAGAATAGTCTGTCAACCTCTCCCTCTACACACACACACACACAAACACACTGGAAATTCATTCTCAGAGCATAAATAACTATATATTTAATACTGCATATTATTTAAACAATTCAACTGAGTAAATTTGAAGATTAAATTGGCTTTATTCAATGAGTTATGAATCAGGTAGCATCCCACTGAGCAAGCAGAAAGGAGCTCAAAGGAACTATACAAAATGGAATAATTTTATAGATATAAGGGAGAAGGAAATGGAAAAAGTAGATTATCTCATCTTGCTTTGGGAGTGGAAAGGGCCTATCTGACAGATTACTTCATTGGTACTGACCAGAAAATTCCAGACCAACTGATTAAGACAATATTCCTGGGGGAAGTTATAACTACAAGTTGGTTAGGAATTGAGTCTTGATTTGCTGACATGGAGCTAAGCACAAGTGACTCCATTTTGAGCCTATCATTTCTTTTTTAACAAGATATGTGAGAATGTAAGTTACCTAGAGCTTTTACATCACATTGCATAGGAATTTAGTGAAATATGCATAGCCATGCTCAAATTATCTTAAGCATAAGCAAATGGTATCTTCAATCTTTCTCATAAATGTTTTATGTACATATGCAAATAGTGTAGAAAACTATTTTTATATGTGAATTATTTACTAGAATAGCAATCATTTGAGTATTTAAAGAGTATATTTTAGCAGCTTCTATGGATTTATTGTGATTTACAGTGAGAGACTGCAGACAGCATATGAAAAATGTTGTACATGTTTTTTCCCTCCACATCTAAATTTAAGAACTTCAATAATGCCTGCATAATTTGGTAATATTTCTTCATGTATTTGATTGTTAAAGAGATCCATGCTGTTATCATCAACTAGCTTAGATGATATACTTCAGTCAGAGAATAACATAAATGCCTGTCTTAGTCATCTTAGGTTGCCGTAACAAAACAGACTGGGCTGCTTAAACAACAGAAATCAGAAATTACTTTTCTCACAGTTCTGGAAGCTGGAAGTCTGAGGTCAGGGTGATAGCATAGTTGGTTTCTGGTGAGAGCTCTCTTCCTGGCTTGTACATGGCTGCCTTTTAGCTATTTCCTCACATGGCTTTCCCCTTGGTACATGCGGGTACAGAGAGAGGGAGCTCTCGGGCATCTCTTCTTATAAGGACACAAATCCTATTGGATATGGGACCCACTCTTACAGCCTCATTAAGCCTTAATTACTTCTTTAGAGATTCTTCTTTAAAATACAACCATGCTAGGGATTTCAACACGTGAATATGGGGTGGGGGAGGACACAAACATTCAGTCCATAACAATGTCAAAGCACATCATTTTGCTTATGATAGTAGGTACAGAGGAGACATGTTGGAAAAACTCAGGTCATCTGTGAAGCATACATAAAGTGATATTATACAGAAGGTTTCTTTGGCAATTTCAGGGAAACTTTAGCTATTATGATTTATTGCCATTGAAAATATATATTATACCTAGTATGACTGACAGAATTTTGGATAATTGTCCAGCTACCTTAAATGTATTTACCATGTTTAAGTAGTATTGGTATATAATTATCTTACAGAACTAAAAAAATCAAAATCATATTTATTTTGTACAACTATAATTAACTCCAGAATTCAAACCTCTTTGTTTATATACAAGTTTTAAATGATATGCAAAACTTTCTGATTTGTAAATATATAATATAGTTTTATAATAATTTACATTTACTTGCCTTTCTTATAAGGTATGTCTTTGTTTTATTACTAGGTAGTATTGGTAAGGTCAGTAATAATTTTCTCGATTTCTATGCAATCGCTTTAAAGTCGCCAGGCTTTCCAAATCACTAGCTCTCACTCTCTGCTCCTGACTCCTGTCTGGAGGGAGGTCATGTCTTTCTCTCTGCGTCCCTTTCCTTCTTCATTTCAGGAGTCTCAATGCTGTTTTCTAGGAGTTTGGTGACCACCAATAAACTCTTTAGTAGATGTTTTTGGTGATATTATTTTGATACATTCCAGTTTGCTAAAAATGCACATGTTAAATATATTGAACAGTTAAAATATACTCTGCAGGCATGATGGAGAAATGTTTTACAAAGAGTCCCCTGTGCAGGAAAGAACAACTCCTTGTTTGAGTGATTGTTCATGCACAGATAACTCAAGAAGTAGGTGAAATTAACAACCTGGATCCATAGAAATAAGCCATTCATTCATTTTTTCAACAACCATTTTTTTTCCAAACGGACTATGGGGGAAAAACTGACATTAAAAAAAATAAGAGGAGATTGTGAATTTAAATAAAACAAAAATAACTGTCATTTTATTTTGGGGGTGTTTGGATAGATGAATAAATGCTATTCATAGAAGACAAAGGAAGTCAAATAGCTCTTGTCATCAAAAAGAAGACAAAATGGCTAAAGAAACATTAAAATACTTCTCTGGTAAAAACATGAGACTGCCTTAGAAGAATGATCTTTAATTTATTTTAGCAAAATAAAGATTTTTCTGTGTCTATTATTATTTTGGATAAATATTTTACTATCAAAAATGACTATTTTAAAAGTATCTTGTATTTTCTTGTTAAACTTCCCATTCTCACAGTTTTCCCTTGAATTTTTCCTTTATTACAGAAAATACTTTCTGAGCATATAGCAGATGCCAGAATTTAACAAGTACAAAATCAATAGAAATACAATTACTAGATTTACCCAGAAATATACAAGAGTTCTGTGTCTTCGTGCAAGAAATTATAAACTAGAAAGAATGGAAATATTTGAATGTAGGGATAGAAATAAATAAGTTTTAAATAGAAAATGTCAGGTAGCACTCAACATATGTTAATTAGAATCTTTGTTGCAAACAGCAGAACCAACTGGCTACCTTAATCAGGAAATATTTCATCGGAAAAATATATTTTAAAAAATCCATAGTCCCTAAGTAATGACACAAAATAGGACCAACAATGGTAGACAGCAAGGGAGGCTTGGAGAGCAGAAACAGGCACCAACATGTTGCTAATCAGGTAGTGAGACCATCGCCCTGTTCTCATTCCCTCTGGGTGCAGTACATCTTCTCATTTGGTCTCACCTTGTCCTTTTGTCTATATGCCCTTGCTGTAATCCCACAGGATGGAAAGTAATAGTTGTCAATCTTAGGTTACCCATCTTCTAGCTTCAGGGGAGAAGAGGAGGGTTTTTCTAATATTGAGTAGAAAAACTAAGTTAAAATAAAGCAAATTCTCTATTCAGTACATAAAGGACATAATTAACGTTGAAAAAAACTGATACTATGTAGGGGTTATTTTGAATAATTATTTTTAAGAATGCAAAAGAACAAAAAAGGTATATTAAAAAGTAAATGAATATACAAATATAGAATCAGAAGTTTAAATCTAATTCAAGTATGGGACGTTTCAGAAGATGAAACAGAAAAAGAGTAATAGTGGCAATAATCAAACAGTTGAATTAATCATTTCTCAATTGTAAAAATATCTGAATTAGCTACATTAAAAATAATCTTTTTTATTTGATAAGATTATCAAATATAAAATAAATAAAAAATGGTTTTTCTCACAAGAACAAAATTTAATTCGCATTATTCTTTTTTGCAAATCTCAGTGCTCCACTCAGAAAATGATTTTTTTAAAAAGGAATCCATAAATGATGTAACAGTATCAATAAAATTGTCATCTATTCAACTATTAAGACAAAAGAAATTATTTCCAGATACAAAAATAAAAAAAGAAAGCCAAATATGTCTTTCACTGAAAACTATCTTGAAAATGAAATATAACACTAACTGATAAAATATTAAAGAAAAAAGGACAATGAAAAGGAGTCCTCATAGATAAACAACAAGTTCCTACTGTATAGCACAGGGAACTATATTCAATAACCTGTAGTAACTTACGTTGAAAAAGAATATGAAAATGAATATATGTATGTTCATGTATGACTGAAGCATTATGCTGTTCACCGGAAATTGACACAACATTGTAAACTGACTATAATACTTCAATAAAATATACATATATACAAAAAAAAGGAGTCTTCAAATACGTAAATATAAAATGCTAATTATAAATAATCTCTGTAAATATAGTCACAACACCGAATAAAAACAATGATAATATTTTAGAAGTAATTATTACATCTCAAAGTAAGTTAATCTTAGGATATAAACTCAATTATTACAAAAATCACTTAATTTAGAATAATTAAATGTCAGGTATATTTATTTTCTTATCAAAGGTTCAGGACAAATGAACCTATCTTTGCTCTTTACTTAATCATATATGTCCCATTGTATTTTTTAATTTAATTATAGCTGATTTACAACATTACAGTAGTTTCAGGTGTACAGCATAGTGAACCAGTATTTTTGCAGATTAAACCCATTATAACTTATTACAAGCTGATGGGTATAATTTCCTGTGCTATATAATGTATCCTTGTTGCTTATCTATTTTATGCATAGAAGTTTATATCTGTTGACTCTATACACCTAATTTGTCTCTCCTCCCTCCCCTCTCCCCTTTCAAGTTTGTTTTCTACATATGTAAGTTTGTTCCTGTTTTGCATATACATTCATTTGTATCATTTTTAGATTCTACATATAAGTGAGAAGACATACAGATGGATAATAGGCACATGAAAAGATGCTCAACATCATTAATTATTAGACATATGCAAATCAGGACATCAATGAGCTATCACCTCACACCTGTCAGAATGGCTATCATCAAAAAGTCCACAAATAACAAATGTTGGTAAAGATGTGAAGACCTACACTGTAGGTAGGTATGCAAATTGGTGCAGCCACTACGGAAAACAGTATGGAGGTTCCTCAAAAATTTAAACATAGAACTACTGTATGATCCAGGAATTCCACTCTTGGGTATACAACTGGAAAAAACAAAAACACTAATTCAAAAAGATACACGCACCTCAATGTTCATAGCAGTACTACTTACTATAGCCAAGACACGGAAGCAACCCAAGGGCTCATCAGCAGACAAATGGATAAAGAAGACGTGGTTATATATACAATGGAATACTACCCAGCCATTAAAATGAGTGAAAGTTTACCATTTGCAGCAACATGGATGGATCTAGAGAATACTGCTCTTAGTAAAGTAAGTCAGTGGAGAAAGACAAATACTGTATGATAATACCCCATTGTGTTTTGCATGAAAAAACTACCACTACCAACATAAAAACGCTTTTTTCTCTACCAAGCTTAATCAGAAGCTTAGAGTGATGGTACATACAGAAAAGTACATGAGACAAAAATCAGTAATTACTTAATATCTAAATATATTAAAAGAATTTTTAAAATTTAGAGTAAAGCTCAAGGTACAAATGTTTTATGTAAATATGAGAAAGACATACAGGAATGTTACCATTTGTTATTTATAGACAGTAGAATTAGACTTTTATTAATTTATATATCCTAAATCTCAAGATTTTCTACTCTGACCAATTTTTTAATCAGAAAAACAACAAACAGTAAAGGTATTAAATTAATATATTTTTAAAAGGTGTGAAATTAAATAGCAAAAGTATATATTCACATTGCATATTTCAACATCATTACTTTTATAAGAAAATAAATCCAAATCAATCAGGTGATTTTTCACTTCATGTATTTTTACTTAGGGATGAGTATCATATAAACTAAAAAGCAAAATGTCTAATTCAAGATCATATTAGATAATGATAAATTGATATTTTAGAAAAAGTTATTAATATACATAACCCAAGATTTTTATTTACTTCTTGGCACAATGCTTTCACAAAATCGTTATTTGGGTTATTTTTATTTGCCACTTAGACATTTTCACAAGAAGAATTTAATGTGTTATTCAGTTTATCAGTCAAATCAAGTTATAGAAAGCCCTAAATATATTTGTATTCACCAAACTCTATCAAGTGGCTGGACAAGTGATATGCAATAAAACTTCCTACAATGATGGAAACTGTATCTTTGCTGTCTAGTATAGTAGCCCCAAGCTTCTATGTATATGAAATGTGGTTAGAGTGACTAAGGAAATATATCATTATTTTTCTTTCATCTTAATTAGTATAAATTTAAATTTGTAATAGTTTCATGTGGGTAGTAGCTACTGCCTTGTGCAGTACAGGTCCTTTATTACATAATACATTATTCTTCATGTATATCATGTGTCAATGCTCTCCATTTATGTTTTTCACATATAACATTATAATTAAGAACCAACAATGTCTTTTAAATAGCAATAAGTTAGATTCTGAAAGTCTTGTTTTCTTGTTACAGTTCCTGTAATTAATTAGAATTAATTAATTAGAATTTGAGTTAATTAATTCAGATATATGCTACTTTTAAAAATGAGTTTCTTATCTATAAAATGTTCAGTTAATATAAGTATTCACTAATGGATTATTTATCTCTAAGAATCCACAATTACCTGATATATCTAAGACATATGTAATAATGTATAAGAATTTGTAATTCTGGAATCCACAGATGGGTGTAATAATCTGGACATGGTGCTCATAACATTAGACTAAAATTGCTCATTTCATAAATAGAGAAAATAATGAGTAACTCAAAGATATTAGATGTTGATTTAAACAGTTCCTGGAACATAGTCAAAAGCCAGTAATTCTATTATTTTTGATATATGGCAGAGACTTAATTTTTCCACAAAAGTCTTCTTCCTTATTGCACTAGGACTACGACTTCTTGCAAGCATATTTCTTACCTTGGTTTGTAAACAGGTATGGTTTTATGACTAACTATGGCTGCTGGGTTGTGTGTGAAAATAATATGCACAGATTATAGGTCACCTCTTTAAAAGGAGGATTGGCCTTCACTTCCTTTATCCTACAAGCTACAAGGCAGAAACAGTGAGCCAGCTGGCAGTGCAGACCAGTGTAACAGCTTAGGGAGTGTTTTACAAGTGAGACATATCCCACGAAGTTAAATGTCCCTGTGGAATGGAGCTTTCTACTCACTCTGGACCATCAAATATCCTCTGCAATATTACGTAAGAAGGAAGAGATATTCATTTGTGCTGGAACTCTTTGTTACGGAGGTTTAACTTATACTCCATGAATACATGAAATTGATACTTGAAAACATGATGCTTTCATAACCAAACAAATCTAAAATATGTAGCACTGGCTTAGCAGTTGGCATGCAAGGAATACATATAATGCAAGATAGAAAGTTTATCTTGGCAAACAGGTGGTAAAACTGTCACTCATGTATGGACACAGAGCATATGTAGAACACAGATGATGTGCTGATTGAACCTGTAGTGATTAAAAAAAAAACCCTAAAATTATTGGTGCTCCTTGATGGTTCTGGCAGATATCAGAAAGGGAATGATTCAGGGAAAATCAGTTAATTTACAAGCAGAAATGGAAGAAATTCAGCTCTGCTCTAGGAAAATGTCTATGCATATGGCCTACAATTTAAATTGACTGAAATTTCGATAATGTTGAGCCTCAGCAGTGGAAAAGCCAAAGGCTTCTGAAGCCCAAGCAGCAGGAGATCGCACTGTCATTCAGTGTTTTTCTAGAGCCTCCAGTTAAGTGCCAGACAGCTGGAGCCAGTTCAGCTGCAAAAAAGAGATTAATGGTGTTGCTCTCCCCAACTCATTCCAAGCTTACTGTTTCAGCTGGCCTCTCAAGAATTGTGACCAGATGTGATCTGCGAGTGTCAAAACCATGAGAAGCAAATAAACCAAAAGCCTCTGAGGGGATCTGCATCCCTGAAGAAACATAAACCACAATCCCAAGGCTGAAATGTCTGTTCAGTCCACGGACGTCAGTGCCCGCTTTAGATAAGGCCAAAGAGGATAATTGACAAGAAAGGGCCTTCTACAGGGGAAGGCCAGACTCTGTGGAGGGTAATGCAAAAGAGAATTTTTAAAGGGTAGATCTAGGGTTGCCAGATGGATAATCATGGAAATTTCTCTATGTAGAGCAGGGAGTTTCACAGTTACTGCCCACAGAGGTTGATAAATGCTATAAAATACTGACTGCAGTATGCTATCCATACTTTGCCCTCCCCCTCCCCCTTTTTTCAGTTATCTTGCTCATTCTTCACCAATTTATATTGGGTGGAGCAGACAATGCGTCTTTCAAGTAAAGATCACCAGGAAATGAAGGGCCGTTCCTTGAGTGGCTGCAAAGCACAATGTCTCTCCCGAGAACCTGCATGACGACGTCCATTCAGCAACTAGTAAGTTCTTTGAAGAGTGACTGGCAGTGACATATATAGAAACTTGAACAGACTGAAGGGGATATTTTTAATGGAGTCCTATTTTCTGCCTGATGTTTTTCTTTTAGTAATAGAATACACCAGTTTCAAATGAGCAATTGGCCACACAGCACTGGTCCACCCATGTCTCCCTTGCATCTAATGGCAGTGGCTATGTAGCAATGTTCTGGTCACTGGGAAGCAAAAATGAAACAGGAAACTTTTGTGGATCATATCCACAGAAGGAAGCCTTCCACCTACTCTTTCCTCTCTTGCCCTCTATCTACTTCTTCCTTTTTCTTGCAAGCCGCAGCAGTGATATACTATGAATGCTTTAGTTTTGACCATGTAAATGAATAAAACACTGTAAGGCACAACAGAACTACAAGAGTAAAGAAACCTGAATTCCAGGGTGACCTCTTACAACAGAGCCAGCTATTCACTCTGGTCAGCCCATTTTTCTGGACCTAATCTGATTTTCTAGTTTCAATCATGGCATACCATTTAAATTCCATATATGACAAGGTTTTCCTTATCTCTGAAGTGCAAGAAGTTTACAATATATATTCTATATGGGTATTTCTGCAATGTAGTGTGAAATTTCAATCTATAGATTCAAGATTTTTTCCCTTCATTTCTAACTTTATTATTATTCAAGTAGGTAAGTATGTTCTCACTAGCCAATATTTCAATATTCTTGGAAATGTGTTTTTTTTTTTTCATGGTATGTTGGTTTTATATTGCTGTTAATATTTCTATTGCTGCTATTAATATTTCTATTTTCTATTTCTAATATGAACTTAGTGGGTTAAAACATCATAAAATATTATCTTATAGATAATAAATTGGGTGAGAAGTCCAACACAGGTCTAAATACTGGGCTAAAATCAAGGTGTTGGCAAGTCTGCAATGCTTTCTGGAGGCTGTAGAGAACAATCTGTTATTTTGTCTTTTATAGCTTCTAGAAGATCCCTGAATCTAGTATCTCCTGTTTTCTTCCTTCATTTTCAAAGCCATCAATTTGTATCTCTCTGACCTTTCCTCTGTCCTCACATTTCCTCTGTAGTTATAGCCTTGGAAAGACCTTCTGTATTTCTGCATTTAAGGATTCACATGATTAGATAGGGCTTAACTAGATAACTGAGGAAGTCTCTCCATTTAAGGTCCATATCCTTAATCACATCCGCAAAGTCCCTTTTACCATGTTTAATATACCTATTCACAGGTTCTAAGGATTGGGCTATAGAACCTTGGAGGGCTACTATTCTGCCTAATACTTTAACAGGGTTTATTGTTCTCTTTCACTTGTTTCAAATATTTAAGGAATAATAAAAAACAATTCTATATAAAGTATTTCTGAAATAATTGAGAAATGAGCACTTTCTAACTAACTTTATGGGCCAGAAGTACCTTAAACCAAAACCAGACCAAAAAAAAAAAAACAAAACCAAAAACAAAACAAAAGCAGACTATGACAATCCAAAATCCCTCAAACACAGATGCAAAAATCCTTGAGATGATGTTTATACTATTCTGAATCTTCCAATAATGTCTTCAAAATGAGGGTCTGAATCAGGTTTGGGTATTTATGTCTTCATATGTGCATCTAAAAACACTTCAGGAAATATTTTTCAGGTGGTCTGGACAGTCTTTGGGGCCTGCATAGCCTTTTGTAAAAGTAATATTTTGGTGTTCATTGCTTTTCTCTGTGGAGTATATACAGATATTTGGTTTCCGTGAACAAAAGCATGCAAAAATCTTTACTTTCTGTTGTATCATATAAAGATCAATGGGAGTTTAAAATGAGCTACGTGTTTCTTTGTCTCAGCTGTATAGTTATAATTATTTTTCTTTCTAAGTTTTTTTCTTTTTTCTAAGTATTGTTTTCTAAATATGACTACTTTCAAAATTAATTTGTTTCTCCTAAACTCACAAGGATTTGAAGATACACCAAAATTACATGCTAAAGCCAATCTTTACTCCTTAGCCAGAGGAAATATATTATTCTCTTTCTCACCTCTTCAATGTACAATGACTCAACCTTTCTTGTAAACTTGCTCAGTCTTTTATCCTGTCAGATCCATTTTTTTTTCTGCCCATACTCAGATTTCGCATCAATGATTTAATCAATTAGTCTGACTTGAGACAGATACTTTTTGGAGACTAGAGAAGAGCAAAAGAAAAAAATTACTTTAAAGTTGTTTTACTCTGCAACATATGTTCAAATAAAATGTAGTTTAAATTTAAGTCATGATTGCTGGCTCGCTGGCTAGAAAAAAAGTTTCAACAACTATAATAGGTCTTACAGTAATTGTACAATATAGAAAGAACCATTAACTGGAGATAGTAGGGGCTATGTTGTACATTATTGTTTCTCGGGGTATTATCAACTGTTACTAAAGTCTCCTACAGGTATACTAAAAATAAAATTAAGAAAATCTCAGAGAACAGCTTTAGTTTTCTAATATATGTTCTTCTCTTCAAAAGAAATTATATACTTTCTTGAGAGTGGTCATAAGACAAAAAAAATCAACTAAACTGAAAATTAAAACAATGGATAGAATTTTAAACATCTGGATGATAATCAATTGCTGAGTAATAAAGAGTAAAAGTAAATCATAAATCAAAAAAGACCAATATAACTGCCTATTTACAAAATTTTAATCTTAGATGTTGATTTCAGTACATTCATTAACTATATTGTCATATTTTCCCTTATGTGCTTTACTTTGAAAATGCATGATCATTTCCATATGGAATAAACACTACTAGTGACTGTTAATAACAACTATATTACTACCAATTAACCATAGTTATATATGTTAGGATACAACTAAATTATCCAATAATGAGGGCAGTAGTGAGGGTTACGTGACAAGTTAAGATTTTTCCGTAGCATTAGAAACCAATTCTGACTAATGGAGCTTAGTGGGATTTGGGGGAAAGATACTAATTTTTTGGTAGGTGCCTCTTTACAAGTTAATATTCTGATGAAGATAACTGTTATTCAGCTATATGCCCACTGATGTTGTTTGGACTATAGAATCTATTGGTCTAAAAAATGATGTTAGCTCACGGAGAAAAAAATGTGACAGTGAACATATGTATGTTCACGTATAACTGAAAAATTGTGCTCTACATTGGAATTTGACACAATATTGTAAAATGATTATAAATCAATAAAAAATGTTAAAAAATAAAAAATAAAATAAAAACAAAAGTTAAAAAAATGATGTTGGAGACAAAACTGTCAGACAAAAGTTATGATCACTGAATTATGTTATAAAATATAAAGGATGTTAAAAATCTCAGAAGTTAAAAAAAATCTTAAAAAGAAATATAAATGCATGCAAACCTTAATTACAACAACAAAAACTATCTTTAAAAACAAAAACTGAGAGATGTGGAGCCATTCAAAACCATGTGACAATTTTCACCATGACCTGCCTGATAAATTCTTTGTTTGGCTCCCATGACACTGTATTACCTGGTTTTCCTCTGACTTCTTTGGAAAGTTCATCTCAGTTGTTTAATGTTTTGTTTTCCTCATTTTGAATTTAAAGAGAGGAGGTCTTTATACTTTAATTCTAGGCTCTTTTTCTCACACTATAATCTTTAAAAATGGCTCAGTCACTTACTTTGATGCTTCTAAGTTCACATGACTGATGCAGTCTTTTCCTAAGAACTGTATATTCATATACCTGGCCAACATAATATTTACTTGTGTAGATAAAAATCATCATCTTTATAAAAGTTTTGTTGGACACTTAAGACTATTTTTTGCCCAAAGTCTGGACCTTGTTTCTAAAATTAAGGAGTGGAGACAGAGGTTATGTTTTCTTCAAAGCCTCAAATATGTACTATCTGCCCTTTACCAAAAACAAACAAACAAACAAAACTGAAAACAAACAAATAAAATGCAGGAAAATCAAAACACAAACAAAAAAAGTGTTTGCTTGAGATGATACCTCAGAACTTCAGAAAGAAATTTTCTCTGAGTTCTTGAATGTATAAGTTATTTTTCTATTACCTGGATATTTGAAGAAAGTATTTCCAGGTACAAAAGCTTTGACTTTCACTGTCTATTCTTGACTCTCTTAATTCCTTTCTTCTACTGTCACCTTACATTATTTTGTGTGAAGTATGATGCTACACTGATTTTTTATCCTTAATAAAATAACTTGGTGTTTTGGCCTGGAAGTTCAGAGGATATTTTTAACCTTAAAATATAAATATTTTATATTTATATAAAATATAATAATTTTAATAAAATTTAATTCATTTGCTAGAAAATACTTCAGCGTTAAACATTTAGGATGATAATTTCCTGAAATTTATTTGCAGATTTAAAGCAGACTCAATAAAAACTCCACAAGATAATTCTAATATTAGAAGTGGATGTAACCTGCAATAGCAAAGTTTTTTTTTTTAAAGAAAAAGATGTTGTAATACTTACATTCCCTTATTTTAAGAATTACCCTAAAGCCATGGTAATCAAGAGAGTGTGGTATTGTCAAATGTATACCCTTAAAGTTCAAAAATGCAAAATAAAATACAGAAATAGATTATCACTTACATGGTCAATTAATTTTTCACAGTGATGGCAAAGCAAGTTTACGGGGAAATAATATTCCTTTGAACAAACAGTAATAGGACAAAAAAAAAAATCAAGAACATCAACAGTTTCTTCACACCAAATACTAAAATTGATTTAAATTGGATCATAGTTTTGAAAATAAAAACTAAAACTATAAAATTCCTAGAAGAAAACTGTTGTGGCTTTGGAGCTGGCAAATTTTTCGTAGATAAGACACCAAGAGTTAAGTGATAAAACTCATTACATACTATATGATTCAAAGTATATGAGTTTCTAGGAAAGAAAATTATAATGACAGAAAGCAGGTAAGTGTCTGCTAGGATCCAGGGATAGAGAGTGAGACTTCATAGAGGGATAATGGTACTCTTTTATATGTTGTTTGTTGTAATGGTAATATGACCATACAAAAATGAACAAAACTTATCAAATAGTACACCTAAAATGAGTGAATTTTATTATATAAATATTATTCCCCAATAAAGCTAGTAGAGGAGAGGCATAGATTTTATGAAAGCAGAATTTCATCTTTTATTAGTAGGTGATTTGATAATGCCTGTATAAAATTAAACATATATATACTATGATCTAGAAATTTCACTCCTAAATATATACCAGATAAATGAACATATACAACTGCACGTAGACTTGCACAAGACATCAGTAATATTTTTATAACATAAGACAAAAACTATAAGCAAAAAGAATATCCAACAAAAGGTACATAGATAAATACATTGTGATATACTCATACAATGAAATACCACTCAGCTATAAATAGTGGTACAGACAACCGATAGAGGTAAAATCATGGACATCGCTCAAAAATATGCTGCTCTGTGAAATAACTGAGCTTCTAAAAAATAGTATACAGTATCTTTCTAACTACAGGGATTTCCAAATCTGTGAAACAGAAAACTAACCAATAAAGACAGAAATCAGAATAGCGTCTTCCCTCAAGAAGATTGGGAAGGCAAAAAGGACATTTCTGGAGTGAGAAATACTCTACAGGTTGATGGTGTTTTTGTGATAAATACTCAATTGTCAAAACTCAGAGTTTTGTTACAATTAAAATATGTGCTTTTCACTATGTATAAATTAATAACTCAATAAAACATATGCAAGTTATCTACAAGTGAAAAATAAATTATATAATGGTGCTATAAATAATATTAATGTGTCTTCTATGTAGGATATTTCTTTACACCTTTATTAATTAAAATATGAAGTTCTTTCCAAATATTTCATTCAAAATATGTTATTAAAATAATATATTTGCTTGCAGAAGAAATAATACTCAAAAATTTTACTTTTTTCTTCCTGTGGTCTATTTGGCTTACCTTCTTATTTTCTCATTTGTGTTGTCAGAACTGTTCACCACATCTAAGTTTTAACACCTTAGTTTATATTTTCACATCAGTATTTTGTATTCAGTAGTCAATTCTTATAATTCTAAGACTTTTTTTATGACAAAGCAAAAGATGTATTATTGATTGAGTACTCAAAAGATTAAAAAAAGTCATTAACTTACTGAATCTAATACTTCATGTAAATCATATGTGTGTTTGTGTGTATGCATGTGATTTACTTCATTGATTGCCTTCAATCATCAACTTTATAATAGCACAACTTAAGAAAAGACACAAATAAGATTAAAGCAGTTGCCTATGTACCCAGCCAGACCTTCAATAATTCAATAACCTGTATAAGAGGCTCTAAAAATGGAAAGTCTAGAAAAATTTGTATATAGATGATTGCGTACAGCAAGCTGGAATGGAAGATTAATAACCTGCAAAGACTTTTGCTCCTTCTTAGGCATACACTATAGGCAGATGTCCCTGGACACTTCCTCCAGGTTAATGTTTAAGACCAGATTATTGATTTCAATAAGTGAAAGATAGGGCAAAGAAAGTGAAAGCATTCACTTTATGGATCTTTTTATTTGACTACCTCACAGCTATTTTGTTCAAAATTGCATTACTGAAAACTGTATCAAAACTTTTTCATTAAAATATTTTGCAATAATTTTTTTGGAAATGTCAAAACAAAATTCATAATGCTTCAGAATGAAGTATTCTGTTATTTGCAAAGTGGGTATTAATGAAAGGTTTCAGGCAAATATTCCTTTATTCAACACTTCCTCATTCAGTAACAAAAAAGGAAAAATACTATCAAATAATATATGACTTACTTTCTACTTAATCAGTAAATCAATAAATAAAACTGTTCTGTGACTGAAAGGTATAACCACATATAATACTGTTTCTGATATGTGTTTACTATAACATCCTCAAATCAATTTAAGTTGAAAAAAGAAAACAGAATTATCTATTAAAAATGAAAACCATGTTCATTCTTGCTTTAAAAAAGTCCAACTGTGAAAATAAAATTGAATCATAGGGATTACCGAAAATCTGTTACAAGCCATGTGACCTCTCTTCTGGCTTCTTTTCTATTGAAACATGGAGTCAACCATAATTTGAAAGTGCTGAATATAGATTTTATATCTATTTGAAAGACATCAAGTAAAGTGTAAATTATATTTTCATTAACAAGACTATATTTTAAATATCAGAAGTCAAGTAATTTTTTTTAAACAATGGAACATTCATTATTTAATTACTATTTAAGAACATTAGTAAGCATTTTGCAAGACAATAAAGAATTCGGCTGATTATATATTAGTGTATACTATTTTAATGAAATACATAAAACTTTATAGCATTTTTGTCTGCCTTCAAAATAGCATATTTCTATTCCTTGGACATAGACCAAGATACTCTCACCATTGGTGTCATTCATTTCAGGAACTTTCCACTGACATATCATCATATTGGATTTGGATACATCATAAAAGTAGTAAGTAATCAGTAGATATTTTTCTTTAGGCTAGTGAAATGTGATAAATGCCTTAGACACACATATACACACTGTACACACACAAACACTCAAAGAGGAAAAAAAGTGATTTGTATAACCTACATTTAAATTTTAAACTGTATGGCAAAAATAACTTACTTAACCACTCTGCATAATCAAGACATACATATGCTTGAAACATCATATCATTTTCTCTCATTTTTTAGATACTGGTGTTTGAGTTGTAGAGGATAACTGTATTCATTTTCTCCTGATGCCATAATAAATAACCACAAACTTAGTTGTTTAAAACAACACACATTTAGGATTGTGCAGTTTTGTAGGTCAGAAGTTCTAGTTGGCTCTGCTGATTTCTCTGCTCTGGATTTCACAAAGCCAAAACCAAGGTTCAGCCAACTGAACTCTTCTCAGGAGACTCTGGGAAGAATTTGCTTCCAAGTTCATTCAGGGTGTTGGCAGAATCCAGGTCCTTATAGTCATAGGACTGAGATTCCATTTCCTGCTGCCTGCCAACTGGCAGATGCCCTTAGTTCCTAGAGGTTTTTCACCAGTCCCCGCACATGGGACTCTATATCCCAGAGCCAGCAATATTGCTTTGAATATTTCTCATGCCTGAAATCTCTGACTCACTTTCTGCCACATTTCTCTTGCCAGAGAAAATTCTCTGCATTTAAGGGCTAATGTCATCAGATGAGCCCAGCTAGATAATTCAGGATAATCCCCCTATTTTAAGGTCCATGACATTAATTGCATCTGAAAATTCATTTATGCTATAGATATAATATATTCATAATTTCTGGGAATTAGGGAAATTGTACATTTGCTAGAGTATTATTCTGCCTACCACAAGAATAAAGCCCTTCAATGTCATAAAGGTAAGAAGCACTAGAATCAAAATTTAAGTGCAAGGCTACTTCAAAAACACCCAAATTGAATTCCTAGTTTTCCTCAGCCTTCATTTGGTAAAACAAAGCTTGTGCATTTTAAGTAGACACAAAGATATTTAAATGCACAACCAAGTGTGATTAGAAAATTAGAGTTCTAACTTATGTTTGAAAATAGATCTACAAAAGAAGTTATTTTCATGAAACAAGTATCAATATATACACGCATGTCTTTATATGTGTATATATAAATATGGATGTGGATATAGGAGGACTGGGGATAAAGGTGGATAGTGATGGGAAGCCTTATAGCATCTTAAGTGTGTGTGTGTGTGTTTGTGTGTGTGTACATATGTATGTGCATGTGGTTACTGAAATACAATTGAGTAAAGCATAAAAGTTTGAGGAGAATAACCTGAGGTAAAGTCCCCGAAAAATAAAAGGCAGTTTGATTAGCATGGTAAATCCTTCCTTCCTTCCTTCCTTGTTCTTCCTTGCTCTTTTTGGTAAGCCATGAAGTGGTTGCATTTATTCTTCAGAGTTTTGTTACAGTGCATGCTATATTTCTTCCTCTGAAGACCAAAATTTAGTAAAGATAAAGAATATCTGAAAAGCATAATTACAATTTTGATTCAGTATCACCATTAGGAAAAATACATCTGTCATGAGCACATAGGGATTACATGCAGAAAATAACTTAAGTGCAAGACAAGTACTATATGTCATTTATGGTAGCATAACAGATTAGAGTTATTTTTAACACAATTCATTTTTTTTAAATTAAACACTGAAAACACTATGCTATGTGCAATAAACCAGACATAAGAAGACAAATATTGTGTGATTCCGCCACCATGAGGTACCTAGATTAGGCCATTTCATAAACACAGAAAGCAGAATGGAAGTTGCCAGGGGCTAGGGGTGGGGAAATGGAGTTATTGTTTAAAGGATTACAGAGCGCTGTTGGGGATGATGAAAAAGTTCCGGAAACACACAGTGGCATGGGCTGGACAACATTTTGAATGCACTTAATGCCACAAGATTGTTCACTTACAAATGAAAATTATGCTATATATATGTATTGTGCTGTGATTTAAAATGTTTTAAAAAATATGCCAACCCTTGGAAATCATACAGACACACAAACCTTCACTATTTTATGGTTCAAATAAAAATTAAACAAAGTTGGGTCTTAATGAAATGAAAACATGCTATCAAACCTATTGATGGGGCAAAATTTTAACACTAAATGTTTATGCAAGTAAAAACAAAGGTTAATAAGTTACGAAGTTTGGGGAGAAATAAGGAAACCAAATAAAGTAGAAGGAAAGAGAAATACACATGAACATAAATGCACAAAATAGAGTGTGTTGGCAAAGGTAAAGGCTGATTAGTTGAGACAGGTAATGATATAGATGGAGAATTCTTGGGAACACTATGAAGAAAAAGATTGTAGGTACAAATAAGCAAGGAGTAAAGAAGAGGACAAATTATATGTTTGCTCTTGGTCTGCCTTTCTTACTAAAATATTCTTTCTTGGAGTTAGAGATTTTGCTCTGTTTTATCTATTGCCTAGGATTGCCAAAATAATGATCCCAAAATGTCCACATCTTAATCTGAGGATCTGTGACTATTTTTACTTCACACACAAAAAGGACTTGACAGATGTGTTTAAGAACTCTGGCATGTAGAGAGCACCTAGGATTATCTCAGCGAGTCTGATAAAATCACATCTGTCCTTCTAAGAAAAGAGGGAGGAAATGTCAGCATCAGAGAAAGATCTGAAGATGCTACGCTGCTGGCTTTGAAGACAGAGGAAGAGGTGTTCAGCCAAGGTATGTAGGACACCTCTAAAAGCTGGAAAAGTAAGGGTGTGGATGGACTCTCCACTAGAGTTTCCAGAAGGTGCCTTGATTTTTAGATTACTAAAACCATTTTGACTTATAACCCCCAACGCTGTAAGGTAACAAATTGTTCTTGTCTTAAACCACTGAGTGTTTGGTATTTGTTACAGCAGCAAAAGATAACAAACATACTGCAACATTCTCAGCATCTAGAATACTCCCTGGCACAAATTCGTCAACTAATAAGTATTTGTTCATTGTTAAATATATAAACAGGATCGTTAGCACCATATATACACACACACACACACACACACACACACACACACACACACACACATATACGTATTACCCCATAAATTGGATTATAGTTACATGGTTTGTGATGTTAAACTTTATACATTTTTGTTCATAAATTGTTTTATTTACAAAAAATAAAGATCCCATTTACTTACAGATTTATTTTTCCCGTGTGAATTTTATCCTTGTGTTTCCCAATGTAGTAGTTTCAGAATTGCCATAATTAAGATAGAAAAAAAAATTAATCTTCAAATGCCTGAATTTGGGAAAACTCTAAATAAAGGACAGTTTTTGATCTTATTAGTTGCCATTTAATATCAGGAACATTCATCCATATGTACCATGTAGGCTACAAGAGGATTTACTTAATTTAGAGCAATCATAAAGGCTTCAAAAAAGAAAATCACTCATCAGTTTCAAAATTTAACAGACCTGAGTCAGAATTGGTTTTAGATATCTTTATCCCAAAGAGGGTATCACTCACTGCTATTTAATTTGGGAAAGAATAGAGAGAATAACACAAATAAAGTAAAATCATATTATTATAAAATGATATGATAATTTGTTTAACCAGGAGCAGTAGTAGTATGTTGCTTTTCATAAAATACCTTTTGACTAAGAACCTAAATGAGCATTTTAATGATGGATAAAGATTTGAACCATTGTGATCGATGAATGTAAAAATATAAAGTCTTTTATACATGATGGACATATCATAGAAAGGCAAGTTATTTTAAAGTCTTATCTAATGATATTAGCCACTCATTTTGAAATCTCAAATTGCACAGGTACTGTAACCTAAGGGTGTGGAACACATTCTAGTAATAGAAAAGTATGCCAAACAAAAATTCAGAAAATAGAGAAACTTGAAACTTTAAAATGAACTATTGCTTTTTTGATATGAGAAGAAATAGTGTTTCTTTTTTACTTTACTTTTTAAAATATAGGGGTAAAAATCATTGTACCATGTGCTTGCCCCACATGTATGAAAATCTTAAATTTGCTATAGAGTTCTTTGTAGAGAATTTACTGAATTGTAGATTGAAAAGTCCACATATCATTCCAAGATTAATTGCTCTTTCATAAGTATGCTTATATTTAAATTATTAAATTTACTGTATTCATATTTATTTCTTAACCAGCAGCTCTGTGTCAAATGAGCATTGGACACTGGAACATATCTAAATAGAAGAAAGTAATTCAGAACTGCAAATAGTAGATGGCTCAGATTGCGAATTTGACAGAAATATAACAGGATTGAGTTAGGTAACTTCTAAATTCCTTTTCAAGCACGGCATTGCTGTAACAAAAGGTCAAGAAAAAATTAATTTGTCACAGGTGGCATTTTTAGCATTATTATCTGTTTCACAAGGAAAGTTACTCAAATTAAAACGTACAAATCCATGTAAGAAATAATTTCCAGAGTCCAAAGATTATTATGGATAGAAAATTTAAAGAAATGAAACAAATACAAAACAAGACCACCAGATTTTATTTTAAGACTAGATATTTTACAAAGCTCTTTTTTGTCTGGCAATAGTTATTTAGGTTTCAGCATTTTTTAATTTCACAGGATGTTACAGATAATGCCAGTAATTCACTCATTTATTAATTCATTAACTCATCAAATATTAATTGAACATTTAAAGTGTGCCAACCGGTGTTCTAATTGTATAGAAAGATAAAAGGCAATCCTTGAAAAGGCAGAAGCCATCAGTGCTGAGATGATAAATTCAGTGTCAGAATGGACCTTACCTAAGAAAATATAAATCCATTCCAACTTTATTTGACTGACTAGGTCCTGGAAATACTTATCAGATAATCTAGAACACCTATGTTTGTACAATATTAACTGGTAACAAAAAGGTTATGACTATCAAGATAGCTACCAATCTTTTGAAGTGTCCTAAACTTTTAAAAATATATATAGTATGAAGCAAGAATAATTTGTTATATTTGTTTTCTAGTGGAGACTCCATTTATAGGTTTTTCAATTAGGAGGCATCTATATTGAAAATTTGATTTACTTCTCATAGGCCATACAGTTTCCTAAAAGTTCTTTGAAAGATAAGGCAAATCCCTACCCACTCCGCAAACAGACAATTAATTCTCTATTTATTTATTTAAGATAATTCCTTAAGGATTTAAAAGTTGTTCCACTGTCATAGAATGCACTATGGAACAATTCTGAAAAAAATAAACTTAAAATAAGAAACTTGGTATCCTGAGAAACATTTAGACCTTTATATTTATTCCTCAACCAATGCAAAATGAAAAGTGACTTAGACATAATTCCTTGCTGTGAAAGTTATTTTATGATCCCATCAAAAGATTAACTATACAAAGATATGTTTCATGTAAAAATCTTAGTTATAAAAAAGGATAGAAGATATTATGTTATATAAGCATATTTTTGCTAAATGTAATAATCCTCAAAGTTTCTGATTAGATGTCAGTACTTCTTGAAAAAGTAAACAGATTAGAATTGCTAGGCTAAACCTCAATTCAGCTTTTTGCTTCATTAGGTGAACATTTTAAACCACAATTTCTGCTTATGCCTGCAGTTGACCTTATTGTATTAAAGAGATGATTTTTTTTTGGTTCATACATATTTTCTTATAGATATTCTTTGTTCACTCTGATCTCAAGTTTAAGTCTTATTTTCCTAAGCATCACCGAACCCCAACGTGAACAACCATGCCTCTTATTGTTCAGAAATCAGGAACAAAACTATGCAGACAAAATGGAACCACTAAAAGTAGCCATATGGTGACAATCTAGTGAGGAGATTAATTTACTAACATATGAGGAAACTATTGAATATTTTCAAAAAATATTACTATAATTTTTCTGTTCAGCTCTCACATTTCCACACAATCTCAACTTGGATAATCTGGAACTACTTTGCCAGAAATGTATTTCCCTGCATGTTTCCCATTTAGAGTTTAAGAAAGAGAGAGAAGAAAAGGAAAAAGTGAAATTCAGAGGGCAGACACAGCGGCATTCACTAGGCTTTGAAGGTCATTGTTTAGATGAGCCAAGAGAGAAATTCAGAGGTGCTGTCTGCTTTCAGCTTGTCTTTGCTCTTTAGTGCGCGTGAACAAGTAGAAACTAATGGATCCTATCTGTTGTTCTGCCTGACTCTACATGAAGTTTCTTGTCCCAACTGCTAACTGGGTGGACTGGATTGCTTCAGGCTCACCACCAAACATGGAAGCAAAGTCATTCTGTTTCCTTGGTTCAGCCCTGACTGAAATAGTTATTGATGCCAGAAATAATTCCAGACGAAGTAAAATGGATGAGACTCTCTAAGTGGTGCTCTCATCTGATTCGGTTTAAAAGGCACTAACATCCCTATTGCCAATGTGTAAAAGGGATATTGAAAGTCCATATCAAATAGTGGAAAAATTACTTAAATAATCACCTCTAGACACCTGTAATCAAGTGCATACTGAAAGTAAAGTTTTAATTTATCAAGTAGGTACTGGAATAATAGAAACATTAGTGAAAATAAGAAGTATAAGGGAGTTGGGAGAGGGGTACTTATAGGTACACTGAATAACTTAGAGAAAGAAATTCATCAGGCCAGAGCAAACTTTCAGGTCAAAACCAGAAAGCTACTTTGAGTGCCTAAAAAGAAACTCTTATCTACTATAGACACATGACTGACATTTCAAAAAATCAAATCCAAAGATTAAAATGTGGTCCAAATACAATGCAAATTGAATTTACAGGTATATAACGACTACAATGTTAAAGTAAAGCATTGATTAGGAAGCTGTTAAACACTAAAAATTGACAGTTCAAATGAGAAGATTATAATGGCACTTTTTACCTTGAAATGTGCCTTTCTTTCAAATAATAAACATATATATTCCCAAGTGTAATTGTCAACCTCTTAGACTGGTTTCACACAAATATTTGTAAAAGAAAGTTGAGTAGGACATTCTCTGGTCCTGGTTTTTGCTTGGAATCCATAGTTAAAATCAAGATACACTTAAAACCCCAGGCTCCATGAAAGCAACTTTCAATCGACTCTTAACATCTTTTCCCAGGGCTTATTAAAATGCCTTATAATCATCTGGCATTCTATGACATTCCTTCTTTTCTCTCCATATAAGAATTTGGACAGGGTATTGCAGGATTTATACTAAGAAGTTTGTCCTTTCCTTGCTTATTGTAGTAGAATTCAAAGAGAATCACCCACAGAAACTGGATAGCCTGCAATGGGACTGAAATCCCATTTCCCTATTGGGAATCAAACTGGGCAGCAGACTTACGGATATAAACTTATACCTCACTGAGAATTCCAGGGCACTCTAGAGAGTTGGCAGGGTCAAGATAGAAGACAAAAGTGTAATGGACTGGGGCTGTCTTTGCACCCGTTTGCCAATACTATGTGGATTCTCTGTTGATCAGGTGGACAATGTGGAAGACTGAACTAAAGCCAATGTTAAGGTCTATATTCAAATGGCTAAAAATAATTGTTTTGGGTAGCAGCAAGCAAGAATGATGTCAGAAGCTGATGGGGTGGAGAGGATACAAAAGGTCAAACCTGGTCCACGAAACTATAAAGAGGGAAGGTCCTATATGGTCCTCAAAAAATTTTAGGGATTTGGCATTAGAGGCCTGCTCCATAGAAGACATCAGAGTATGAAGGTAAAGAGAGGTGAAGAGTACACTGCAGAACAATTAAGTTGCATCAGTTATGAGTTTGGTCTGGATTTGGAAAATCATGGATACAGGGTAGGTCAGACTTAGCCTAATGTGGACATCAATAAGTTATGCCATTTTATAATCCCCTTGCTTGAGTGTGGATGGATACTGTGACTTGCTTCTAGTAAACAGTGTATGGAAAAGGTAAAGGGGTTTTTTGGAAGTAATTTCTGACAGAAGAGCTGATTTGGGCTTACTAAATAGAGAGATTATCCTAGGTGGGCTTAATTTAGTCAAATGATAACTCTTAAAAGATCGACTGAGGTTCTATGGGTTCAGAGACTTTCTCTCCTATGGTTCTTGAACATCAGGCAGTTAACTGTTCACAGCCTTAAGAAAATTAAGTCTACAACAACCATTTGAGCTTGGAAGAGGACCCTGGAGCTCAAATGATACCCCAGCCCTGGCTGATACCTTGATTATTGCCCAGGGAGATACTGAGCAGAGGACCATTGAGGTCAGATTTGAACTCCTTCCCTAAGAGAACTGGAGATAATAAATAGGTGTTGTTTTGGCCTCTGTGTTCGTGTTTAGCTGTTATGTAGCAGTAGGAAACTAGTTTACAGTGTTGTTGTTTTAATCACTTATGGTTATCAAGAAAGAAAGGATTTCTAACCCCCTCAAAAGGATAAAAAAATAAACGTTTCCAATAAAAATAAGACAATAAATTAATCTTATGATTCAAAGATAATAACTACAAACTTACTTCATGTCTTCAGGGCAAGGGACAAAGAGAAAAGATTACTGGTAGAAAATAAAACTACCAGTGATAATGAGAACAAAGTGACTCCAGAGAGAAGGAACGTAAAAGGAATGGTATGATAGCATAATTAAGCCTCCTAGCTAGAGCTCAATGAAACACACATGACTAGATCTGGGGCTAGCTGTGATAATTGCTTTATATGTGCCTTAGAAACATATGGCACCCTAAAACGATGTGTCCACATATGTTGTTGTATAATGAGCTTTCTTACTGTGCTTATGCAGATTAGTTATTCAAGTGTAGCACAGAGCACGATACCACCTGTCATTTTCCTAACTGTGACTCAGGCTGTAAAATTAGTGTACTGAACATTTATGCAGGGAAGGTGGTGATTACTAACACAGAAAGTTTTACACTACCAGTGACATCCTATTAACAAATGCATACTCAACTCTCACGTATTGGTAGTGCTAGAAGAGCACAGAAAATCCAAAAATAGAAAGTAAAGATGTGTGTGTGTGAGAAAGAGAGAGAGAAAGAGAGAGGGAGAGAGAGAGGCATGAAGAGAAACAGAAAGAAAGAATTTAGCTTTTGAATTGAGAGCATCAATGCAAAAAGGATCTGGAAAATGGTTTGTATTGTTATCTTCATTTCTGAATAACTTGATGCAGTAATTCTTGTTTGAAAGTCATTTTTCTATTGACATGTCCATTTGAACTTTTCTCTCTCACAATATTCTTGAGAAAGGAAGTTGAAAAGCTTGGTATAGATTACATGGCAGTTATTAAAACCAAAAGGCTTATATGTATAAGTGATTTTTATAACAGTGCACAACTTTATTTAAATCACTACATTTACATTAATATTTTTAACTGACATTCAGCAGAAGACTTAATTAACTGTATTTTCTATGAAGAAAGGGATAACCTTACTCTCTTCCTAGTTGCGGAAGAACTTGCTAATAATAAGTACATATCACACATGAAAATTAAAGCAGAATGAAAGCTTTTTCTGACTGAGGATAGATTACTTCTTCAAAAGGCATAAATTGTTGGTTCTCTCTCCTTTTATTCATTTAAAAAATTAAAAACAGATTGTCATTTTAAAAATCAAACAAAGCAGAAAGCCTGAATACTCAAATTGAGAAAACTTTTTAAAACAGTCTCCTAGACCAACTTTTTTTCTTGATAAGCAATGTGTAATCTATCAAGAATTTGTATGTAAAATATTATTTTTCCATGTAGTTGCATCACAAACACACACACACATGGCAACAAATGACTTCACATTTTATTTCATTTCATTTTATTACATCGGGATCATACTCTTTACATAATTTTGAGAAGCTCTCTCTTAATCCTTACTAAATATTGTTAATACATAATTCTTATAGAATTCTAATTTTATCAAATATCTTCTTATGTTTTGGTCTGATTGATTGATCAAAGTTCAGCTTCCATGGGAGATGGACTTTGACATTTACATGTAGGAGATACATCGTGGTGCTCTGATAAACAAATCTTGTTAGCGTCAGGAAAGCAAGAATAAGTGTAGAAAGAATGGTAATGTCAGCGCAACAGAAACCTCAGCTTCCATCTTTCCAATTTGATGCATGTGGAAAGGGCCTTATACATCCGACATTACTCAGTTATTGCATTCAGGTTGTTCCTGGGGGTGACTGTGCTCTTAAGCGAAGGAGCCCCTTCAGTTGAAGTCAATTACCAGAGACAGACTCAGCTGAGTGTCTTTAGTCCCAGAAACTGGAGGAATAAGCCTCAGCCCTTTAGTGGGGATCTAAACAGTACACTACAGAATCCACTATAGTCTATTATATCCCATCCTTTGCAGTGCTTAGAACCACATACTTTTATCATATTCATAGATACTCTTAGACTTTACTCACTTTTCCAGAGAAATATGAATGAAATATGAGTAAGATACTGGGACAAATCACCTGAAGTCTGCACTGGATACTGTATTAGTTAGGGTTTTCCAGAGAAAGAACCAAAAGGATGTGTGTATATACATACATATATACTATGATATATTATATGATATATACAAATAATAAATTATATAAAATATATGAGATAGATATAAATAGGATAAATTCATGTATGTGATCATGTATAAGCTTATATTTTCTATATTTATTATATATGTGCACAAATAAATGGAGATTTATTATGAAGAATTGGCTCACATGGAGCCAATGTGAAGTCCTGTGAAATGTGGAGGTTGATAAGTCCTACAGTCTACAATCTGCAAGCTGGAGACCCAGGACAGCCAGTAGCACTCAGTATGAGTCCAAAGGCTTGACAGCCAGGGAAGATGATGGTATCAATCCCAGTCCCAGGGCAGAAGTTAGATGAGCTGTCTTACCTCAATCAGTGAGGCAAAAAAAGGGATCAACTTCCTCCTGTGTCTTGTGTTCTATTCAGGTCCTCAATGAATTAGACGATGCTCACTTACAATGGGGAGGGCTTACCACTTTACCGAATCCAATGATTCTAACATTAATCTCATCTGGAAACACTCTCACAGGCATACCCAGAACTAATGTCTCATCTGGGTCCCCTGTGGCCTGTCAAGCTGACACATGAAGCTCACTGTGACAGACAGTCCTCATATCCCCTTTCTACCTTCCATTCTAGATTCCTCTCATCCTTGTGTAGCACCTCTGTTAATCTCTATGGCTTATCTAACAGGGCCAATTTAGCCCCTCATCTGTGAGCCAAGTCACTGATCACATAACTTCTCAGGCCTTGCTTCTGCTCACTGTCTATCACTTACCAGGACGAGGTAAAGCATTCTTAAGTGGATCACTTGGATGCAAAAACTATTGGTCCCTGACCTCACTGTGTAACAGCATTATCTATTCCTGATAATCAGTTTCAATTACATGTCTCCAACCCCCAGAACAATATCACAGATGTTATTTTCAAAAATAGTCACAGCTATCTAGTGGTTATCAGTGGGGAGAGGGAAGGCAGGGAGGAACAAGATAAAGGTAGGGGATTAAGAGTACAAACTATTATGTACATAATAAATAAGCTATGAAGATGTATGGTACAAAATAGGAAATATAGCCAATATTTTATAATAAATGGAATATAACCCTTAAAATTGTGAATCACTATGTTGTACACCTGTAACTTATATAATATTATACATCGACTATACTTCAATTTAAAAATTCAAAAAATAGTCACAGATATATGCTTAGTTTCACATGTTCTTTTCGAAATTTTCCAATTTCACATCAAGAAGTGGAGTCTACAACCTTTCCTATTCAACCTGGAAGGCTTTCAACTACTTCATTCGAGAGGATATGATGGAAATGATGATGTGTGATTTTTGGTGTCAGGTTTTCTTATCTTGAGGGTACTTGCAACTCGAGGGAAAACAATCTCTGTGTTTTGATGAAGCCCTAAATAGCCCATAGGTAGGTACTTCACGGAGCGTCCACAGAAAGAAAACCTGAGAACTCGTGATTTCAGCCTACATCAATCATCAGACATGAAAGTGAATGATCCTTCAAATAATTCTAGTCTAAGACTTTGGACCTTCTTGCTGAGACTCTTGGTATCACAGGGGAGAGATAAGCCACTCCCATTATGCATGATCCAAACTGATCCGATCCACTGAATTCATTACCATAATAAGCATTTGTTTTATGCTCTGAAGTTGTGAGTTAAGTAGCTATAGAGCAATAGGTAACCAGGACAGATAATTCCTTTCCTTTACAGTTGGTCTCTTGACACACAGGGCTAACAGTGTCAATGCAGCAAGTGTAGTTTAAAGTTTAATAGACCTCTCCTGTGGTTCCTGAAGTAAGCATTTCCATTCTGGGGACCATCACCTATAAATTTATAGAGTCTTGATTTGTGGGGAGGAATGCTCACATTTTAAATGGGCTTCTTAGAGTTACAGTGAGTAAAACCATTTGTTTCCCAGACCACACACATTCTATCTATTGGGGACAAAGTCTCATAAAGTGACTTATACTGGGGTGCAGTCCCATTCTCAAAGAACATCATCTCCAAGTTGTTGCATAACTATGGATTCAAAAGTCACTCTATCATTCTGTAAGACTGGCAGCTTCTGTGTGGTGTGATGTATGATGTGAGCAATGGGTATCTTGGTTATACGCCTGCTACTCATACTGCTTTGCTGTAAGATAAGTTCTTTGAATGTGATATTTTGTGAAATATGCTTCCATAATCTAAAGAAAGTTACTAGGTGTTGTGTGTTAGTGGCAGTAGGTGCAAAATGGAATGACAATTTCCTTTTCTTTGGAGAGGCTATCATTTTATAGCTAGTTCCTGTAGACCACTAATCATTTCAGTGATATGTTGGCACCTCAATCATTGCTGTGTTTTGCTGTGATTATCTTCAGCTATCAATATTTTTTAATAAGATCCCCAATGTATTATTCATCTGGGTCCCCTTTTCCATCCTGCCAATAGTAATGTGGACGCTGGCTTGAAAGAGAGGTCTGGAACACATTTCAGATTTTGTATATTGGATTGTGGAGGCTGAAGAGGCATAATTTTGTCTGGAGAGAAATAAATCAATTTTTTAACATAATTCATTATTGAGAGGTAACATGGATTAATTTTAAAATTTGTCCTTTGGTTTCCTTTGTTTTTCAAATTGCGTGTTTTATAGTATGTAATTTACAATAAGAAAAATAGCTCATGGTACAAAAAATTTAAAAATGATGTATAAAATTAAATTCATTCTTATGACCTCTAATTATACACATAAATCCTTTGGGGGTAACTCTCCTTGGGGTTAATACAGAGGTAATGTAATCACTGTCAGAATATTATTACAATATGGTATTCTACGGCTTTTGTGAACCTAGAGTCATAAGCCTCATTGGGTATTGCAAACATAGTGACAGCCTATATTTGCCTTACAAGCACTATAATGTTAATTTTCTCATTAAACATGGTGAACAGGCCTATAAGTGAGATGTTATTTTCTTAAAGATCCTTTTGTTGTTTTAGTTTAGTTAGAAAAAATTAAGTGGAATTCACTTGACTTGAGCAAATAAGGCTTTTAGAAAATTACTCAAGTTAAATGCTCTCTGAGGTCGGCAATGATAACATGGAGTGGCACAGCAGGGAGAACTGACCATGACATAAAAAAATGAAGGGAACCATTATCAATTAAAAAACAGTTTTCAATTATTTTAAAATATTAATTAAATACTCCCAAAGAAATATGGTAATCAGAAAAATAGAAACTACTGATTACACTTCAGTTAGCAGTGAATTTGCAGCATATGGAGCAATTAAATCTTTATGGTTCAAGGAAACCCTAACGAAGGTGCTTTCCAAAGTCAGTGCTGAGTCACTCATGAAGTTAAAGAAACATGAAGGTCTTTAACAATACAAGAACTTAATAAATCCACTGAAATGTGATTCTTTTTTTTTAAAAAGGCATAATTTAATTTCCCTTTTAAATGCCTTGCAAATCATTTTTAACTCATAAAATTTATAATTCTAAAAAACGACTAGTGATTAAGTTTCTGAAAAAAATTAACAATTCAAATAAGTAAAAGTTTTAACTTATTTGAGACCTTCTCAAGTCACAATATTTTTCTTTTATATGTCAGTTCATTCTATATTCTTTAATGTCTCAGAAATAGCATCATATACAAATCCAAACAGGTGCAATCAGGTGGAAAAAATATGAACTACTATAATTTAGCTCCCAACTGGAACATTTGATGGCTAAGAAGAGTATGCCCTGAAAAATCATTCCTTTATTACATTTGTTTTATTGGTTTATTTTTTTCAGTTTCCCAAGAATTTCAATATAAGAAATGTTTTGAAACTAAACAGTATGGCTGATGGCATTATAAATATAGTCAGTTCTATTAAATGATTTCCTCAAATAATTATTCATATTAACTGAATTTTAGAAACAGCATAAACTAGAATACTATATTGAACTTTTAATATTACCGTTACATTCAAGAGAAAAGAAAATGCATGTTATTTCCCCTGAAGCATTAATATCATTGCAATATAAGGACACTTGATCAATAATTTTAATTAAAATGGAGAATCACTAACACCATTTTTAGGAGTAATTTAAATTATATGGAGATGGTCTTTTAAAGAAAGAAATAGTTTTCTAACCTTGGGAAAGTCCACTAAGTTTTTAGACAATTATGTGAAAACAGATAATTTATTAAATCCCTCTTTGGAGTTTCACACATAATGTTTCAATTATGAATTTATTCATGAATTAAAAAAACTTAACACACTTTCCTCCACATACACCCAAAAATATCCACTTACATTTTCTTTTTTTTTTTTATGCCCTGTATTATGGAAACTAATGTTTAAAAAGACTCCAAAATATTTAAGAGAAAAGAAAAGCATAAACATTTTCAAAGCATCATTTTCAAAGGGAAATCAAGTAATAAAAATGTTTGTTATAAACAGACAATATATTGACAAACATAATATTTTTTAAAAGTGAATTTAAAAGTGAATTTTTTAAAAGTGAAAAGTGAATAATTAGAAAAAATACATAAAATGAATATATAACTATATAATAGTATTATCTAATATGTAATGTGTTATATATAAATGACATATATTACTATATAATCAATATTATAAGGGAATGTAATTCGACATAATAAAAGCTATTTATTACAAACACACAACCAACATAATACTCAACAGGGAAAAGTTGAAAGCATTCCCATTAAAATCTAGAACAAGACAAAGATGCCACTCACCACTTATATTGAACATAGTACTGGAAGTCCTAGCCATAGCAATCAGACTTTTAAATATTATAGTTTCTCAGGAAGTTACAAAGGTAGAACAGAGAGTACCTGTAATCAAGTTTCCTACAATAATTACATTTTATATAGATATTTACAGAGGATCTTACATAAGATACAAAATTTCAAAATGGGAATCTATTATTTGTGTACATATAGTTCTATGTCATTTTATTACATGTATAGACTCTTTAGCTGTCACTGCAATCAAGATACAGACCTATTCAATCACCACAATGATAACGTTTCTCCTCTTTTAGAGTCACCCCACCCCACCCCTAAATTGTGGTGACCACTAATCTCTTTTTCACATGTACAACTTTGTCACTTTGAGAATGTTGCATAAATTGAGTCACATAGCATGTAACCTTTTGAGATTTCTTTTTCACCCAACATAATGCCCTTGGAATTTATCTAAGTTGTTGCCTATATTAACATTCCTTTTTTACTGCTGAATGGTATTCCATGTTACAATGTACCATAGTTTTCTTAACTATTCACATATTTCAGGGTGTTTTGGTTGTTTGTAGATTCTGGTTATTACAAATAAAGCTTCTATGGACATTAATATACAGTTCTGATGAAAACAAATTTTTTCATTTCTCTGTGATAAATGCTCAGAAGTCCACATGCTAAACCATATGGTAAGTGTATGTTTAACATACTTAGTTTTGTTTGTTCTTTTTAAGAAACTGTAAAAGCGTTTTCTAAAGTAATGGTATAATTTTACATTTTCACCCACGCTACATGAGATAGTCAACTTTTCTGCATCCTCATACATCAAAATTGTTTATCAATTTGGAAGTAATAAACATCTTCGCTATGTTCACCCATTCCATCAACATGGCATATTTCTCCATTTATTTCGATCATCTTTAATTTTTCCCTCTTTGTTTTACTCATTTTGCACTCCTCTGCTTTCACTTTCCTGCCTTCCTGTAGGTTACATTGTTTAGTATTCCATTTTTAGTTACTTGTAGCTTTTGAAGAGTCTTTTAAGAGGTTGTTCTAGGCATTGCATTGTATATGAATAATTTATCATATTCTACAGGTAACAGCATTTTAGTTTAAATGAAGTATAAAAACTTCACCTTATGTTAAGTCCCTTCATCTTTTCCCATTCATAATACAATTGTCTTAAATATATTCTCTATAGACATTGAGTCACAGTAGACAGTGTTATAATATTTGATTTAATCATCAAACATAATTTAAAAACTCAAGAGGAAAAATAAAGTATTTGTTTTTACATTTTTATTTATTTCTAATATTCCAATATGACTTCTTTTATCATTTCCTTTCCCTTTAGAAACTGGTGACTATTAGTTTTCCTTCATCTCAGAATGTCTCAATTTCCTCTTCATTCCTGAAGAATATTTTCACTGGATATAGAATTATGAGGTGGCAGTTCTTTACTTTCAGCACTTGAAATATGTTATGTCATTTCCTTATGGTCTCCAAAGTTTCTAATAAGATACACATTATTTAAATTATTTTTCCTTTATAGATAAAGCATCATTTCTATCTCACTGTTTTCATTATATTTTATTTGTCTTTAGTTTTTCCAAGTTTGACTATAATGTGTCTTGTCTTGATTTTCTTTTGGTTTATCCTGTTTGGATTTTCTCAGCTTCTTGAATTCTGCAAAATTCATTTGTCTTTTGCCAAATTTGGAAAAATTTCAAACATTTCTTAAAGTTCTTTTTTAGCCTTGCTCTCGTATCCTTCCAAGATTTCAATGACACACACACATTTATACTTCCACATTCCCAGAGGCTCTGCTCTTTTTTCCTTTTCTTTCTTTTTTTTTTTTTCCAGTATATTTTCCTTTAATATTGAGGTAGGAGTTTCTGCATTTTTTGTCCTAAAGTCCACGATTATTTTTACTATGTCTTTTCAATTCTGTTATTGGACCTATCCATTGAGATTCTTATTCTGGTCATTGTATTTTTTAGTTCTAAAATTTCCATTTGCTTCTTTATATCTTCTTTGTCTTTGCTGAGACTCCTCTTTCACTCTGAGTCTCTGGATCATTTCATTTACCTCAAACATGTTCATAATTGCTCACTGCAGCATTTTAGGATGGGTGTTTTAAAACCCTTGCCAGATAATTCTAACATCTATATCATCTCAGGGTTGTCATTGGTTGAATGTTTTTTCTCATTCAATTTTAGATTTTCCTGCTTCTAGGTATGATAAATTATTTTTATTGAAACCTGGACTTTTTGATATTATAAGAAAACTGGATCTTCTCTGGTGAAGACAGACGATGAGGAATACGGCCTTTTTACTGCTAGGTGAGGGTAGAAATCTAGATTCTCCCCTCAGCCTCCACTGGCATGGAAGAGGAAGGGGCTCCTTGTTACCAGTGAGTGAATATGAGAGTTCAGACTTCTCACTAAATCTCCATTGATACAAAACTGGATGGAAAGGGAAAGATGCCTGCTAAGGCTACCCTTGAATGATGGTAAAAGTCTTGGTTCTCCTTTTGTCTTCCTCTAGTATCATCCAAGGAGGAAGGGGATGGTGCCTCCTTATCACTAGGCAAGGTGTAAGTCCAGGTCCCACAGACTGTCTCCCCTGATATGGGGAGAAAGTTTCTTACTAACTGGTAGGAATGATTAAAGTCTTACAATCTATTCTACATTGGAAAATAAGTAATGAACATAAAGGCTATTTTCCCTCTGTCATGAAGCCTAGGGATGGTAAGACAAATTCTTAAATATTATATGTGACTTCCATAAGATAATTTCTTGATAAGGACAATATAGGTCATCTAAATAATATTTTTAATTTTAACTCAAGCCTAAAACTTTAATACAAACTAGAGCTTTTGGTTTATTTGTTTGTTTGCATTTTCAACTCTTCTAGTGCTATAATAATTTTTAATTCTATTTTTTTTCTTACTGTCTATGATATCCACAGATATGTAATGCTAGAAGGAATATTAGAGAGTTTTCGTTTTAAATAACCCCTTGGATTACACAACTGAGGAAAATTAAATCCTTAGACATGAAGTGCTTAGACCTGGCTAACATAGCTATTAATTATACATTTGTAATGTAATGAAGATACCCACAGTGAAATTTAATTTCCTTCACACTGATTTTGTTGACAGAAACCCAACCAGTATACTTAATATACAAATTCTATTCTCCATAATACGTTTGCTGTAGTCACATAAGAAATGCTTCCTTTCCTTTGGTTATTTATTATATAACTTGTGCATATGTATAACAGCGAAATTTGTAAATTTTGAATCTTAACCTGTTTACAATAAAAACAGTTCCAGAAGTGACATTCTTCTGATGTGTTTTACATTATGTGAAATGAAGTTATAAAATGCAGCTTTGTTTCATTAATAATTTTGCAAGTGGCATTTTCCAGGAGAGTGAGTATAAAATTCTGGATGACTGGTGCCATAAATGTAAAAAAAAATCCAGTTGTTTCATGAAACTCCATAAAATTGGTAATAACATCCATTCAAATGATCTGTATTATGTAACGTGAGGTAGCTTAATCTTACCCATTTTTTTTTAATTTCAAGAGATTCTAACAAAGTAATTAAATAAATTTTTACAAGTACATAGAATTCCTCTCATCTTATTTTGCACTGCAATACTCTAGGTATATTACTTTAAGATATTTTATCCTGCTTTTTAAAAATGTTAACTGAATTATTTGGGATACTTTCTCTGTATCACCTTCTACTCTAATATGCTGAAAAAGATCATCTCCAAATCTATGATTTTCTTTTTCAGGAAAAAAAAAGTTACTGTAGTTTATTTTTATAAAGCTTTTCTTATACTGCTTTTCTTAATTTCAAACAATAAGCAAATATAAATTATAGACAATATGGGATAAAATATACTTCAGAATTTACATTTTCTCAGAATCATAATCTCATCTTAAAAATCATTCCATTCTTTGAGTAATCACCTTTATACAATTAAGAGTGTTTATAAAGCAAAATAAAAATGTGAAAAGGGCCATATGGGATATTTTGCCAAGGATTACTCTCCTAACACTGCAGAAGCAAAATGGCTAAATAATAATTACACAAATTTTAGTTTAAAGTAGTTAAGAATCAATTAATAGATGAAGTAAAAATGAAGACAATTTTAAATTGTGGAAGTCAATGTGAAAGAAACTATGACAAGTTATTCTATATAATTTATCAGAAATAGCATACCTATATAGAGAATTTTGTAAGAACAAAAACAAATAATATAGAGTTAACTGACAATAGTACAGAGCTATGCTGTCCCATGGATAACAGTGGTTATAATCCACAAAAGCCTATTTAAATGTACTTGAACTTAAGTAAAATTAAAAATACACTTTTTCAGTGACATTAGCTACATTCCAAATGCCCAACTGCCACATGTGGCCAGAAACCATGGTATGGGACAGTGCAGATACAGACATTTTCCTCACGGCAGTACTTTCAACTAGTATAGAGAATTAACAGAATTGCAAATGAATATGATTTTCTTAATATTAAAAGTTCATTATCCTAAAGTTTCTGAAATATGAAAATATGTAATCAGAATTAAAATGAGGTGAATTAGAAAGGACAAGGATTCAGCGGTTGGATGCCGATTTATAAAATTACCTGTACCATATATACAATTTAGTCAATATTCTCCTTCCATATGGAGTTTTACTGATAAAAATTGCATTAGCATTTTTATATGTGAAAGTTAAAAGATCATTCAGTTAGACGCATCTCACTCTAATCAACTTTCCAGTGAGTTGGCTCTCGCACAGTAGATGGCAGGTCTTGCCTGCCAGTGGGTAAAAGAAAGCCCATCTCAATGTTAGTAGTTACTCTTGAAACCTGACTGGCAACTGCAGTTCTAGGTTAGTAACATCGTTTGCTTGTAATTAGTTATGATTATTAGGTACTGATTTAAAGTGTCTTTGTTCTATGAACTTTGGGAACTGATTCAGAATATGCAGAAATATAGAATATTAAATATGAATTCAGAGATTTTGTATTACAAACATAATTCATACTATTTTATTTGGAAATGTTATTTGTCAATTCTTTAATTTGGTGACATACTGATACCCTCAAATTTCAGATCTTAACACTATTAAACAGATAGAAGAAGCTAAACATAGTGAAACACAGGTTTATCAGTTAGTTTAAACACTTCTTAGAAAAAAAAAGTGAAAAGAGAAGTGGGTTTAGAGGATTATAAAGAAGAACATTATAATACACACTGAATCACTCATAGTAGAAGGCACCGATCCCCCTCTCAGGTAGATGAGTACAGCCTTGGAAATGCTGACCTAAGAGTGGCCTAAACTTAGAGAATTTTCATCATTACCTCCTTGAAATAAAATGAAAAATTTGATGACAAAATTCTGTAAGAGTAATGAATTCACTCTTAGCCTCCAATCAAGTAAAAGGATAGAGGGTTCAGGAACCCCTGCTTTTTTTACTTATTAGTACAGTGTTCTCGTCACGTCATGATTTCCATTTTTGTTTAAATCATGCTGAAAATCTCACTGTTTCACCAGGAAAGCAAAGTAAATTGCTACAGAATTCAATTTGGGAGTCTGTGAAGCAATTAAACACTAAAGCAGACAAGCAGTAGGGGACTCTTTCAGCTCAGGAGAATAAATTAGGAATGATGTTAACACAGTTAACTTTCAGAGAAATTTTAATGGCTAGACTCAGATGGAGTTTGTGGAGCCCCAGAAAACCTCAGAATGAATGTATTCTAGAATTGTACTTAAAATGTAATTAGATCTCAATAAGAATATTATGAAAAAATGTGTCCTATTTAAGAAGACTGTAATTTTTTATTACAGAATCTGTTGTGGCATAATGTAATCCAGATTAGGTGCATAATAAAGGTTGTATGTGTTTCATATGTAATTTAGCCAAGACTCAAATTATAAACATGAAGCAATGTCTTAAATATTTTATGTGTGTATTTCTTAACAGCCTTTATTTTTAATTCAGCAAACATATATTGAATGTTTATCACATAGCTCTACCTAATCTTTAGGAAAAGAAAAAAGATTTCTGCCATTGATGAACAGAGTCCATTTGGGGAGATGGTCACTTCTGTCATGGATCGGTGGAGCAAATACTATAATCTAGGCATGAAGATAATTTTCCTGAAACATTGATGAAACTACCAAAAATTGGTTTTTAACCAAGCATGATCTTTATCCTTTAGCTTTATATTTGAAAATGTTTCCTCCAACTAGCAAGCCAAAATTCCATTACTCAGACTAGATCTTGCACATGAAGTCTTATAACTGAACAGCATGATTCCTCCAGCCTTGCCTCCAACAAAGTTATTATTAAATAGTCATAGTCTGTAAAAACATCCTTCTAAAATGATTAACTTAAAAAAAAACTTAAATGATTTCCTACAGGTTTACAAGATCACTTTCAAAACTGGACTAGTCACCAGAATCATGTGGTTTTTTTTCTTAAAAATATATGTTTTCCCAGACCCAGAAATACAGAATCCAAATCTCTAAGAAGTAGCCTTGTGATCTTTACACTCAACAAATGCTGTACTTAAGAATTACGATTTCCTAGTTTTGAGAAGCTTTGGTTATCCCAGTTGTTGTCCAGTCAGAAACAGAGATGACAGTAGGCTTTAAAAAAAAAAAAAAAAAAGAGGAAGAAGAATATTTAAGATAAGGAGTTAGATATAAGATTTTACCTATATAAACATAAAAAGAAAACTCTAAAATAACATTTAATTATCAACTGCAAGAAGTAGCTACTTACTCTAGTGCTAAGGGAATAGGACAAAAGTTTCAATAATTCAAGCTTAGAAATTTCTAGAAGGGGTCTCTGAAGCCGAAATTCAGAACTCTGAAGCATAAGTGATACCTGGCTGGTGCCAGTAACTCAGAGCTCAAAGGAAGTCCCCCCACACCCAACCCCGACCTCCGCCAATGCCTCTGAGAAGGGTACTAGCTGGCTGGTGTGTATATATCTCTGAGGTTGAGCACAGTAAAGCTGGTTTTGCACACTGTAAAAAATGAAAACTTGATTCACGAACTTTTATAGAAATGATCTGCTGCTCCTGAGATAAAGAAGCATCTCTGGGCTGTTATCACTGAATGAGGAAGCCCACAAGAAACCCATAGGAAGTACATAGAAGATGCAATCCTCATCTTTCTTTTCCAACCTTACAGTCTCAGGCTAGTACTCTATGTTGGCACAGCCTTGCATAAATCCAGTTGGAAAAGAAGAACTGCGGTCAGCAGAATCACAATATCAGCAAACTCCAGGAGAGTCTGGAAGGGTGAGCTTAAAGCTGAGAAACAATTGCTTAAAAACTGGCACATCAATCTATCCAATAAAATTAAAAGGTGCATTAGAATCACAAAAACCTACATGATTTGCACAAGATCCAGTCCATTGGCAGTCCTTTTCATGTAGATCCTATCAATCCCTCATCTGTATATCATCTATTCTAAATGATTTAACTATTTACATATTTATACATGCATTTAAATATGAAAGACCATTTCAAACTATACTATCTTGTTTTCTCCTTGCTTTAGCTGCATGCAGGGAACTTTCTCCTTTTACAGGCCTAAATAATGAACTTACCGTTTTCTAGGATTCTATTCAATTTCAACTCCCCATGAACGCTATTTTGACCCACACTTTGCAACCCCATTAAAATACACAATATGCGTGCATATAATGCAACATAAATATGTATATATGTAAATAGATTCAAATAGAAATGAAAGATTTTATATATACGCATGTATACTTGTATATTTCACACTTTTAATATTTTGCATGTTATTGCAAGATTGCAACCTGTGCACCCACTCCACTGCCATTAAACTATAAAGTTCCTGAGAATGAGTCATGTTGTCTCTTTTATTCCAAGGCCTAGAAAAATGCCTGACATGTGGCAACTAATGAAGTTATATTTTTCAATGAAAGAATTAAGATATGTAAAATAATCCAACACTGAAGAATCTACAATTAAACTAGGTCTTAGAAAATGATGAATATTTTACAAGTAGTATTTCTGTAGGAAGAATGCCAAGAGCAAAGGAAGTCATAAATACACATGACTCAATCAAAGATAGATAGATTAGGTGTAAAATATCTCATACAAAATCTATGTTTCTAATTGTAAACATAAATTTATGTAAAAAGTCAAATTAGCTGTGAAGTAAGCAGAATAAAAATCCATGGTAACAACAAAAACAACAAAAAGCATTACTTTAATTTGGGAATTTGAACTATAGAAATAAACATTTGTAATGAAATATTTTATATATATTTTCCTCATTAATCTAGGCTAACCCTTATAGGACATGTTGAGTACGTAAGACAGTGTGTACAATGTAAAATATGTTAGGTTTAATATGAAAAGGAAAAACAATTCCAGATAAAATAAATATTTTTGTTTAAACTGAGGTTTGAATAATTACTTTTATGGAGATTACAGTTCATTTAACTTTATTAATACAACTCCCTAATGTGTAAAAAACAAGTCAGGAAATTTTTTTCCCATGATAAGGTGAAAAAATATTTAACAGTTATAATACTATAATTCCTCAATGGATTTTTGCATACTTTTCCATGTAATCTTTACAATTAATCTTAAGTGGTACTTGTTAGGAATTTTATTTCCAGAATTCTATGGCTTAGAACAGTCAGAAAATTTGCCAAAGCAAGGAATTACTTAAAGTGGCAAAGCACACATTCATTAAGCCCCATGCACTCTCTGCTCAATCAGGGAAGCAACCTGTTTTAATCACAAAGCCACACTCTACAGTTCTTTAGGACAATGAAACTCTAAGTCAGTGCAAATGGTGACACAGAGACAATTCATGGTGAGAAAAGTTTCCTTTCTCTGTTATCTCCAAAGCCATACATACAATGATACTGAAGAAGAACTTGTTTTGGAAACATGGAAAGGGATCCAGAAAATATTTTCCTAAAACTCAATTCAAGTATGAAACTCAAGAAAACCCATATTTAGAGATCCTCAGAAATCTTGCGATTCTGTAAAGTGAAATGGATAACTGGAAGTTAAATGTTGTAAAACCATTTGAGTTGTTATTCTCATCAAATTATACTTTTTACTTGAGCAGCATTTATCCAAATGCTAAGCATTCCACAAAGCTAAGTATGACAATTAGGGAGAAAATAGCTTATACAGAAAATAACTAGGAGAGAAAGTCAAGATCAAATGCATGAGGATGAAATTTGTAAACAATGGGAAGATACTGAGTTGGACACTGTTTCTGAAGGAAGTGCAATAGAAAAGACTTTACACCAGAAACAATGAACTAACTTTAATAGTCAGAAGATATTACTATTATTAACATTTTGTTAAGGAGATAAATAAAAGTAAAAATAGTGCTTAGAGAAAAAACAAATCTGAAAAAGTTCAAATTTAAAAATAAAAGGAAATTTACTATAAAATTAAGGCTCTAAATGATTTGACTTCAAAAATACTAAAAATAAACAGTATTTTGATGTTTAAATGTAATTAATATCAAAAAGTAAAAGGGGAAGGGAAAAGGATTTGTCAAGAAATATTTCTCTGCATGTGAAGAATACAAACAAATCACTTGAGAATAAGCAAGAAGATAGCTTTTTAAAGATTTAATCCTACATTCCACAAATGTATCAAAGGTTTGCAGAAAATTACTTTCACTTACGGATTTTCACTTGAAGAATTCAATGTAGATATCTATTGCCCCTTTGTCTTGAGTTACTCATTCAAATTACAAAACATGTGCACAATCCATATCGACATTCTCTGCACTGTCCCCCGCACACAGGAATGAGTACCAATATTTTACTAAAATATTTTTAGAGAAGCAAGAAAAAACAATGCATGAAAACATAATAAAAACAATACAAATAAATATAAACAAACAGATCTTTCCATATAGAGACTTTTTGATTCAATAAGCAAACAAAACCAGACAACATACTACTTAAAAGAACTGCATCTAAAATATAACAATTAAAAATTTTAATTGAAAAAGGGAGCATTATATTTCTGGCAAAAAGTAACCAAATGAGCACATCTATTAATATAAATACCTAAAGATATTTAAGATAATTTATTAATCAAGCAAGAAATTAGAAAATGATAGTAAAAAATATCACAATGATGTAGGAATAATAAATTAATAGAAATATAAGGAAAACTTAAGAAAATTACAATATCTGGAAGGAACTGTGAGCAAGAAAAGAAAAATTCAAAATCATAAGAAAGCTAATATTTAAGAGGTGCAATTAATACACCAACAAAGAGGATATACATATACGTATATATTCTAACAAACTTCAGAAAATTTATAAAATGAAACATAATCTGTTGCAAAAGAAATCTCAGTGGCTAAAAAGTGATTATGATGTAATGAAAAACAAAAAATTCTAAACAAAGTAGAATAAAAAGTATGAATCAACAAAAAGAATGCGAAAAAATGCCTTTCATACATGGCCTATAAAAATGAAATATATTTATAATACAACATTGAAGAGTCAAATAATATTGGATATTAAATACTTAAAACTGAATAGTAATAAAAATAGTGCATATAAAAACAAGTGGCTCACAGTTAATGAAGAAGGTGAAAATTAATTTATTTAAAATATATAGACGTGTTATTTTGCAATGCAACTAGCCAAAAAAGGAACAAAATAACAAAAATGTAAAGTAGAAGTAATAAATATAAAAAAAAGCACTTCAAGTCTAATCAAGACTTCACAATAAATATCTTACCATGTTGTATCTTGTCACAGATAAACTTTATATACAAAACCTAAAAAATATTATAAACAAAATTTTGCCTGTTAATATAAAAATTGCAGTCTTAGAGGTGATTTTACATGCTAAAACCATACAGAACTTCTAAAAATCAACAAGTAAAAAAAAAAAAACAAACGCTTTGTACAGGCAACCAATTCATAAATGAAGAAAATGGTTTATAAAGCTTGATCACAAGATGCATCATATAAATGACAAGGAAAAAAGAGAGCATTATACACCAAGTTGTTGAATATCTTGGAAAATAACTTTACAATGTACGCTGAATTTTAGATGAGTGTTATAGAAGTTCTACATATCTATCTATAACCATAGATTAAAAAAAAATTCTCCCAAATACGCACAATGAATGTATACAAACATACTGACAGCAGCATAACTTGCAGACCCAAGATAGGAAACATTGGTGTGTTCAACAAGAGAATGCAGAACATATAAGACATCTTAATATCCATATAATAAAATACTATATCTAACTAAAATAACAAATAGAGTTACAGGTATGAATATAGCAGAACCTAATGTTGAGAGCACTTTGCAATGCGTGTGTTATGATAAAATTTATGTAAAGTTTAGAGATGCCCCCCCAAAAATCTAGATATTTTTCATAGATTCAATCATATAATTAAGCCATAAAAGCTAGGTCAAGAAGGACACAAAGCACTTGTTTGTCATTACCCTGCTATGAGTTAGCAGAAGGAAGAGAAGGAAATAAAAATATGGGACTGGAGAGCTATGAAAACAGAGCTGCAATTCCACTTAAAATTTATATTTCAAAATATGCTGAAGTAATACACATTACTAAGAGTTACTAAACCTGATTGGTTTGTGCATGGATGTTTCTTATGCTATTCTCTGCACTTTGTATAGTTATATCATATTATATCATATGTAAAAATACTAAAAATAAGTGCCATATCCCACATAATTTTTGATACTGCTCTTGGCAAAAAAGAGTACTACTTAATGTATCAACAACGTTCTCTTCATTATAGCAGTTTCCAATGTGAAGTTAAGAACATTTTGTACCAATAACTGATCACACATAGAAAAATACAACTTTAGTCAATATAATTTGTTGGGTACTATTTATGCTAGCTGCCTTGGTGTGTGTTTAACAATGAGCAAGACTTAATTACTGATCTCAAGGAATTTATATTCTGGTGGGAAATACAAATAATGAGGCATCTACCCTTAAATTGAGGTATATTTTCATTTTAAAATTATTATTTTGCTGTGTTGGTATTTAAATTAATCATTTGAACTTATAGTCTTTCAGCAAGTGGTAAATGATGCAAGGTTTAAAGAAAGAAAAAAAAAAAGGCACTGAGGTGATGCCCCACAGGTGACTGAGAATGGAGACCTTCATCTCCTTCTAAAAACTAATTTCTATCAAGAGGGGTGGGAATGTGTCTAAGGTTATTAAAGACAGTCATGTGAGGATAGAATAAAAGAATGCCAGGAGAGGCAAGAGCTCACTGGGCACCTCTGTGACTGTAGCTCAGTCTGACTGATGATCATACCTTTGAGGAAGAAAGCTCCCATCTCAGTACTGCCTTCAAAATTTCATGCCCATTTAGCTCTTGGTCAGAAGAGAATTCTGAGAAATGTAGTTCTCATCCTAAAAGCAGCAAGAGCACCAATGTGGCAAACATGATAGAGTACACATACTATGTACTTGCTTTCCACAATACACTCATCAGTTAAGGAAGCAACCATATCTGATCCATAAGTTTTTGCCCTACTAGATGCATGTAGGCTCAGAGTTTTCAAATAAAGGAAAGAAAAACTTATATGGAAAAAGGAAAGTATATCTATTAAAATCTTGCCAAAAAGTACTGTATACAACACTGCTTATATTTTTCCACGTAAAAATAATAATTGCTTTCTTCTCAATATTTTTGAGCACAGTGATGTTATACATTTTATTCACTTTAAACTATGATGGTTTTTTGAAAGATTGGTTTTTATACTACCAACTATCAGAATACTATGTTTGAATATTGGTTAATACCTGAACACAATACCTATACAAATTTACTGTCATACAGCTTGGCTTCGAGGCCCAGAGATGAAAGAAAGAGCAAGGCACACTTATGGAAATGAAAATCTGCTGTAGTTTGAGGGGTACTTCCAAACAGGAAAAGGGTAAAAAGTGAGGCTTGCTGCCAGTCAGGAGCCAAATGGAGAAAGGTATCCATGTGCTTTGTTAAGGAGTTTCCATATTAATGTAAGTGAACTCAAGTGATATTGAAGAGCTGTAAGCAGTGGAGGAAAGAAAAAAATGGGAAATACATCATTTAAAAAAGCACCTTTGAAATATATTGATAACATATTTGAAAATATAAAAAATGACATCCAGGAGAATAAATGCAGTGTGGCTTCAATTCAGATGTCATAGTGGCCTAGGATAGAGAAAGGGTCACTGGAATAGTGGAGAGTAGATGAACCAGAGAATTTTTATGAAGAAAAAAATCAATATAACACATTAGTTTATTAAATGTTTTGAATAAAGACAATACAGTAATTAAATCTGTGACAAATATGCAGAGGTTATTGACATTTATAGAAACAGAAAACTAAGATTCAGTAAAAGTATGTGGCATAGCTGATCAGTTTTGTATATACTGTGTCTATGTATACGTGGCCATCCAGGTAGCCTATTGTAAGTCATCAAATGCAGTGCACTAAAATTAAAAAAAAAAGATGTCAGGAGTATAGATGTAGATTTTATAGAGCATATCAATGGATTGGGTCACCTAGGGAGCATATATAAAATGAGAAGACACAAAGTCTAAGACAGAAGCAGGAGGAACAAAATGTGAATATGTTAACTATTAAAGATCTCTGACACCAGAGGTTTAAACTACCTTATGTTTAATTGGTCTCAATACAGAAAACTACCATAGGAATTATAAAATCTATCACCAGTAGTTGATAATACACAAAATAAGGAAAATGTTATGCCAATTAAGATTTATCAGAATTAAATGTACTGTGTAGATTGCATGTCAAAATCAATGTCATTCTAAGGTACATTACAATTAATATTCAAACCAAATCATGAACCTGTGTTCATGATATCTATTCACTCAACAAAACCTGATGGCATTCACAAACATCTTGGGATGGTAATTCTTGGTTTAAATATGGTATGCCATAATTTCTTTTGTTCTGTATAAATAAAGCAATTGGAAATCAACTATAAAGTTATATATTTTAATTTATTATTTACTTTTTGCACTGTAACAATGATATATATAAAAAAACTATGCCAAACCCACTATAATATGCTGACATGCTACAAGGCATATAGAAATTCTACCATAATAAAGCCAAAATTCTGTGTTAAAATGAAAGTGACAGCACAAAAAGCCTCAGGGCAGAACTACCTCTTCCACCTGATATATGGGAAACAAAAGGGACAAATGTACTTCAGAAAATGTGCTTATGTTCCAATACGTAGGAGTCAATAGGTAATTCCAAATTCTCTGTGATCTGATTTCATTTGTAAAAGTACTTAAAGTCAACAGCATTGCATATATAGGAAACATGTTATTACAAACATATTCTTCATATAAATTATATTATTTATTTAACTTTTACATATTTGAGGATTTTTTTAACCTCCAAATATTTTCTTATGGTTATTACTTATTTTATATAAGTAAAGATAAACCTTGAATTTTTTTATTGATGTATAAATTACGTATAGCAGAAAATAATACAACCAAAAAATATAGAATCTAATGAATTTTTACTACCTGACCTAACTCACATTAAAAATACCCAGATCAAGAAATAGAACATTAGCCACATCACAGAGTTCCCTTCCGACCATTTTATTACTCTTCTCTTAAGAGTTATACTGATTTTGAGCACTGTAAATTAGCTTAGCTTGTTTTTGAACTCTATACAAATTTAACACTACTGTTTATACACATATATGTTTGGTTTTCCCCTTAATATAGTATGAAAGAAATCCCTTTAGTTGTAGTTTATTTATTCTTATTTCACCACACTATGCCACTGTATGAGTATAACACATTGTATTCATCTGTTTTTCTGTTGACAGACATTTGCCTCATTTCCCTTTTACATCTACTATGAACAGCAAAGATAACAACTATTTTTCAGTGAAGATATAAGAGTGTTTTTATTGGAGACATCACCATGAGCTTTAAAGCACCACGTAATCACAAAGAAGTTACAGTGTTTCTTCCTCTTGAGAGATGAAGGCTTGCATTATCTTCAACAGATAGATTAAGAACCTGAGAATTAAGAGTATTAACTAACTTGTAAAGACACATGGAAAGTGTCACACAGAAGAGCAGAGTCATTATATACATAAACGGTACCCAGGGATCACAGCTATTACGGGTTCTGGGTACTTTGAGAGGCCAGAGAATGATTAAAATGGGAAATGGTAGTTTAATTGATGCAGTGGGCAGAATTCCAAGATGGCTTTCAAGATTTCCACCCTCTGTATAATTCCCTCTCCTTGAGTGAGATGGGACCTGTGATTATGGAACATGTGAATATGATGGATAGGATTCCCATGATTATTCTATTTTATGTGGCAAAAAAGAGGGATATTTTAAAGATACTAGTAAAGGCTCTAATAGCTTGATGCTGAGTTAGTTAGAAGGAAGAGTCTCCTAAACATTAGGTCTAGGCTAGCTGAGTCCTGTCAAACAGGATCTAGAAGTCAGAGACAATTCTGCTGTTGGGAACTGCTTATGGAAAAAGTAACCTCTAGGAGTTGAGAGACTTAAACATATGTCAAGAAACTAAATTTGGCCAACAATATGAAAAAAACTTGAAAAAGGACTCTTAGATGCAAATGAAAACATTGCCTCATCAACGCCTTGATTGCTGCTGTCTGAGAATTTGAAGAGATAGTTCCCCTAAATATGCCTTGACTTCTAACACATGAAACTATGAGATAAAGTGAGTGTTTATTAGGAAGCTATTTGTCATAATTTGTTACACAGAAATAGAAAGCCACTATTAATTAAAAAAATTAGCCACTATTAATTTTGTTATAAGAAATGGTGTGGAGCTATAACAAATACCTCAAATGTGGGAGAAGCTTTGAAACTGGGCAATGGGCTCTGATAGAATTTGAGACTACATGATAGAGAAAGCGCAATTGAATTTGACATACTGTTAGCAGAAATCTGCATACTGAGGAAGCTAAAGACTCAGAAGGAATATAGGAACATGTTACTGAGGAATTAGAGAAAGTGAGATCATTGTTTTCTGCCTTGTTATGTATGTAGTGGCAGAAAACCTAGCAAAATTCTGGCCTGCAGTTATACAAAAGGGAAACATGTAAGGCATTAACTTGAATAGACCAAAGAAGATTGCCAAGCAAAATGGTGAAGGGGTTGCCTGGTTTCTCCTTACCACTTACAGTAAAATGTGAGGAAAAGGAGGAAATGGAGGGATGAATAGTTAAACATAAGGAACTGGGGTGGGATGATTTTGAAAATTCTCAGCCTTTCACAAAGGCAAAAGATGCTAAAATTTAGAAATGACTAAGGAAAGCATGGCAAAGAGAACAGGCTAAGTATGTAACTGTACAACCTTTCGCTAAAACTTCACAAAGATCAAAAGGTCAGAATACAAAGCAACCCAAAAAGTCTTCTGCAGAGATTAAGACTATGTGTCACAGAACCTCTCAAATAAACCAGAGAGTCCCTAGGAAGGACACTGTCTTTCATCCATCTCAGCAGGAGCCAAATACAGAGAAAAGATTATCTCAAAGAATGTGTAGCTGTGGCTTCTGTCTAATGAATTTAATACCTGTGAAATCCATGAGGGCTCACAGAGTTCTTAAGAAAATTTTTTCAACAGAACTACTGTTAGCTTGGACTGAAAAGGATAGAATATATAATGGAATCAGGCTATCATTCTCACTTTTTTTTTTTTTTTCAGGAAGGATCATGAGAAAACTACTCAGGTATAAACATATAATGCCCTTCATGAAAAGGAATGATGACACAGAGGGTGGAACCAAGATCCCAGAAGTGGAGCCAAGTGTCATGGAGGATTATTTTCAGATCTTGAAACTTAATCAAGCAAAACATTTGCCAACATTTGCCCTGCTGGATTTCAGGACTCTTAGGATCCCACAGCACATCTGTATCTTCCTTTCTTTTTCTTTTCAAATCAAATATCTGTAACTGTTATAGACCCATCTGACCCAACATTTATATTGGGAGCAGTTAGGGACCCTTAGATTTGTTCAAAATGGAGACTAATTGTGCTCCAAGACCTGTACTTAGATGACTTAGATGATGAGATTAAAGACTTTGAGATGATACTGTAATGAAATAAGAGACTTGAGAACTTCTTTTGAGAACGAATATATTTTGAAAGTGGGAGGGAAGTAAAACATGAGGTATAGAAGATGGACTGTGGTAGTCAGAATGGTAAAATGGCCCCTAAGATTAGATCTCTGTTCCCTGGAATACACTGTGCTATATAAATTGAATGTGTGTGTCTCCTCAAGTTCTTACATTAAAATGTGATGAGATAAGACACGGTGCCTTTAGGAGATGCTTAGCATTAGCTTCACCGCCTTGAATAGGATTAGTGAGTGCCCACATAAGAGTCAGGAGAGAGACTGCTTCCTCTCTCTGCTCTCTGCCACATGAGGATACAATAAGAAGTTGGTAGTCTGCAGCCCAGAATAGAGTTCTCGTGGGAACTGGCCAACCTAGCACACTGATATTGAACTTGCAATCGCCAGAACTGTAAGGAAGAAATTTCTGTAATTTATGTATCAGAAAGACTACAGTATTTTGTTACAACAACTGTACTGAGTAAGATACACTCCTGGTATAATTACATCATTTTGAGTGTGGGCAGGGCTTGTTATATGGAGAAGGGATATTTTAAGGCCTCTAATGACATGCATTGAGTTAATCAAAAAGAAAATTAATCTTGGTGAGCCTCACTTTAATAGGTAAGCCCTAAAATAATGGCTTAGACATCAGAGAGCCTTTGATGACGGCTCTGAAGAAGCAAATAGCCATGTTGTCAACTTCATTCAGAGAGGGCTGATCTTTAAAAGCTGAAGGCCTCAGAACTGCAACTTCAAGGAACTGAAGTTTACCCTCAACTTGAATGACCTTAGAAGAGATCCCCAGGCTCCAGATAAAAAGTAGCTTGCTCTTCACCTTGATTGCAGCCCTCTGAGCTCTTGTGCAGAGGACCCCAGATAAGGTATGACTGGGCTCTTGACTCACAGAAACTGTAGTATGTGTGTTTTGTTAAGACACAGAATTTGTGGTGATTTCTTATGCTACAATAGAAAACTAGTAGAGATGAGAACTGAGAAAAAAAAAGTAGAATTTAAAGTATTTGTCCAGGAGAAGACAGGAAAAGAACACTGTAGTCAAGGGAAATAATTCACATTTAATCTAAGAGGTAGGAAATTTCAGGACATTTTATAAACTGAAATTATTTCAATATGATTAGAAAAAAATTAAAAGGGAATAGTGGCAACAATATTGCTGATGTTTCAGACACTGTGCCAAATGTTTTGCATATATTAACTCATTTAATTTTCATGATAACATTATCAAGTAGGTCCTACTCTTGTCGCCATTTTGCAGATGAAGGAATTGAGGTAGAGAAAGGTTTTAAGTAACTTGCCCAAAGTTACAGGGGTAATAATTGGTATAAGCAGGATTCAAATGCAGATAGTCTATCTACTGAGAGCTATGAATGAAGCTTTTATTACAAAGATTTAAGGGACAGAGAGTTTCAGAGGATTATTCATTAACAAAAATGACTCATCTAACTCAATCCTTATAACCAGAGTCTTACATAAAATCCTAAGATTAAAAAAAGAGAACAGGATAAAAAATTTCAGACATAGTTATATAATTTAAATGCTAAAACCCTGCCAGGTACTAGTAAAACATGGATGTGAAGGCTTCCGAGCAAAGTCCAAGCTTGATGAAGACAATGCATACTTTGGAAAAGTGTCAAAGAATTAGAAGCTGGTGAAAAGCAAAACACAGAGAAAAACATTGTAGTTTCACAATGTACATAGGAGTCATGTTATTTTACACTATGTAAACCGTTGACACTAAAACTGACATAAGACTACCTATCATTTTTATTATTTGATTAAAGTATAGATTTTAATTATGCAAATTTGGAGTATATAGGGTAAACTCAAAAAAGTATTTCCAAGAAGTCATGATATCCCTTCTATGCATTGTAAGATGAATAAAAAATAGAGAAATGGAAGACCATTGAAGTGTTCTTAATACTGACTAGCCACAATGTGTTTATTAGTCAAGGTACAAAGATGAATGTTTTAAAAGTATATTAACAATATTTTATAAATAATATCTATTCCTAAGTGTATAAAATCAACAAATCATTATCATTTCATATAGTATAGCACCTTAGCCCCCCATAACAATTTTTAATTTTCAGGTACAAAAGTTATATCAGGAAACAGGATGAATTGGTAAAGGAAATGTCTGTCTGTCTGTCTGTCTGTCTGTCTATCTATCTATTATAATACTCAGCCATTAAAAAGAAGGAAATCCTGCTATTTGTGAAGACATGTACAAACATTGAGGACATTATGCTAAGTAAAATAAGTCAGACAGAGAAAGACAAATACTGTATGATCTCATTTACATGTGAAATCTAAAAAAAAATAAAATAAATAAAGTAAAAATTATAGAGAACTGATTTTTGGTTGCCATAGCTGGGAGGTGGGTAGAATGGGTAAAAGTGATCAAATGTACAAACACCCAGTTATAAAATAAATAAGTCCTGGGGATATAATGTACAGCTTGGTGACTACAGCTAATACTACTGTATTGTTAAAAAAAATTATGCCAGGGCAAGAGGCATAAACTAAACTAGCCCAGACAAGATAATCTACTTTGTATGGTCACCTAATCACAGAAGACCTTAAAGGCAGGATATAGAATTTGAACTTGACCTCATCATAAGTGGGAGCTATTGAAAGTTCTAAGCAGAACACCAAAATCTGATAAAATTAGTGCTTAAGAACTTTAAGGAAGCAGGAGGCTTAGATAGATTAGAAGAGACAGGCTAGAGGCAGAAAAGCAGAGAAATACCAGGAGGATTAAATTGGGGAAATGAGAAGGAAGATAAAGTGTGAAATGAGAAGCACTCCCCCAAGACAACTCCAAATAAACTTTCCAAAGAAAGGAAGGAAGGAAGAAATGAAGGAACGAAGGAAGAAGAGAAGGAAGGGCAAGCCTCAGTTATACTTCACTTTAGAACCCACAAACCTGAATTTCTCCTTCATGGTTAAAAAAACATGGGTAGAAAAGCAATTCAAAACAAGTCTATAGAAGTTGGAGTGACTGTCTGTATCTGTCTTCTTTCCTAAGTGTTTTCAGTATGTACTAGCTGAGCTTCAGATGTATGTCTGCACAAATACGTTAGGACACAAACTACTAAAAGCAGTTAGCACACAATAATGGCCATTACTTGATCTTAGGACTTGTGTGGTTAGTTCAGGATTGTTCAGTATTTAATGGCATATCTATATATTCTCTCTCCTCTCTCTCTGTCTTTTGTTTCACATACATTTCTCAATCATTAATCTTCGTACTTTTTCTTAAATCACGTAGCTTTGCCTTTTGACACCAATCACCTTTCTCCCACCTTCTTTAATTTGCAAAGCTAATATATGTAATAACTTTTATTACCATGTAGCCTCACATAATCATCATTTTCCTTTAAGATTCTAGAGTTTATGTTTATTTTATATATAATGTCCAATCTTTTAGCTGTACTTTTCAAGAGTAAATGGAAAATTTTATCTTTTTTCCCTGCCCTGAAAGTGGATAGTCCCTCACTCTCTTACCTCTTTAACTATGATTTTTTAAAATTTTAATTTGGCAAAAATGTCAAAGCCAATTGCAGACACATACTCACAGTTTTATTTATTATTCCTGGTTGTGTAATTTCAGTAACTTCAACAAACTTTTACTACTATTTGACAAATATTATTCATTATAAAATTTGTGTCATAGAAATATAAGTATCCTGTAACTCTTGATCCTTATCAAAGAGGAGCCACTCCAGCATTATTCTTCATTCTTGTACTACTTCTGTCCACAGGATTACCTCTAGCTTATTATAAGGATTCCTCTCCAATAGGAAGTTGTTAATGCAGTTCTATAAATAAATTGTGCAAACTTCAAAGCTAATCATTTCGGATTGCACAACTGTGACCGTCACATAGAACTATCTAAAGACACCACATTATAAGGTTGTCCCCTCATCATGATGTCTATAGTGAGGTGGAAAGATCCTCCCACACACATGAGAGCCCAGGCTAGGGGTACCTGAATCCTTGGTCATCTACTACCCTCTGCATTCTCATAGGTACATTATTTCTTCAAAAGTCACTAGCAATCAAGTGGAAGACAGGGTTTAAGTTTGACCTAAAAGTAATATCTGTGGTATGAAAAGAATTAAGTTTTTTAAATCTGTGATTTAGAGCCCTATGACGTTGTTTCCATGGAATATCAAATCATCCATGACTTTTACTAATGATATATAGCATTTCATGTATACCACATTATGCCTTTGGCTTAAACGTGTATTCAGAATCAGCTAATGCAATTCAAATAAAAACTCCATGTATTATTACAATATTTTTATAACATACTAAAATCTTCACAAAGGTCACAATCATCATTTTGTAATAGTTCATTTTGTTTTGTTTTAATTTTGTGAGGAACTATGACAAAATTAATTGGTAGTGTAAACTGGTAAGAAAGAGAACATAACTACTTAAAATGACATAGACTCTAAGTGTGGGACTCTAGGATTTCTGTGAAGGGTAAGTTTACCTCTGCACGTTTGTTTCCTCATCTGGAAATGGAATTTACAACAGGACCTATCTTAGAGTTCTTGTGAGTGTTAAATAAATTAGTAGTGTATAATTTCATGGATCAGTGCTTGACAAATGGTAGTCTCATGAAGTCACATAGTAGATGAGTTTAGATTTGAAGGATTCACATTTGATCTCTTTCTTTTACATTACATTGATGATTCTTATGATTGCAGTGTAGCTCTTTGATGCTTAGAATGTGGTCAATGAACATATGCATTAACCAGAATTTTGTTAGAAATTCAGAACTTGGGGTATAATCTCAAGCCTCTGAATATATGATTTAAATTTTAATAATGTTAGGTGATTCCCATGCACATTAAAGTTCATGAATTACTGATACAAGTGTTTCTTTTAATTATTATTTACACCACCTTATCATAACATCTCTGTATACCTATGTCATTCCACTATTATCTTATATTAGCTGACTTTTACCACATTATTTGGCTCAATTAAAAAATACAATTACAAACTAAAATCCAATTCAAAATAAAACAGATGACCATATGAGAATGTAAGACATAAAACATAAAACTGAAGGAGGAGAAGGAGGAGAAATAAGCAAATTGCACTTAAAGGCTCATCAATTGTTTTAAAATTTATCAACCAAAAGAGCATATTTTTTCCACTGGTATTTGATTTATATTTACAGCCTGCAGTTTGGTCAAATGTGAAGGAAAAAATGCAGTGAATGCATACAGTCTTTGACTGATGTTCTGTGTAACAGCCGTGTTACAGTGGTTATTGGAAAGCATGTCCAGCAACTTGAAGTTTTAAAAAAACAAAACAAGAAAATATGAATTGTTGCAGAGTTTCCTAGAGCAAAATTCACCAGAGTACAACATAAAGTAAACCATGGTTCAATGACTTCTACTCTACAGAAAGAGATTTAGATTGTGATGTATATGAAATAAAATGCCTTAGATGTATTCACTTACAGAGTCACCCATAGGGTACCATGAGAGGGAGTCAAGTGGGGGATCAGTGATGACGGATTATTCAGACCCAGTTTGATAGACTCCTAGGTACTGTAGTACAGCCTGACTGCAAAAACCGTCTGCAGTTTTGCTAAGAAAGAATCTGAACACCAGTATCAGTGTAATCTCCCATGTGTTTATTAATTTTTTTTTAACCTGAATTCGATTGACATTTCTCTTTCTAACATTCTTTGGCTCTCTGCTCTACAGAAGGATTAAGATATCACTCACTGTTTGACTTCTTATCTTTAGTAATACACGTAACACAAATGTAACCTCATTTTGAAATGATAAGGGCTTCTGGAATCTGAGATTATACTGGTATATTAGTCAGGATTCCACAGAGAAACAGAGCCAACAGAACGTGTGTACAGATCTCCCTCAGTTTATGATAGAATTACATCCCATTAAGCCCACTGCAAGTTGAAAATAATCTGAGTCAAAATTGCACCTAATACACTTACTAACCTTCAAAACATCATAGTTTAGCCTAGTCTACCTTAAACATGTTCAGAGCACTTACATTAGCCTACAGTTGGACAAAATCATTTTTAACACAAAGCCTATTTTATAATAGAGTGTTTAGTATCTCATGTAATGTACTGAACACTGTATTGAAAGTGAATGGTTGTAAGTGTATCCATTGTTTGTCCTTGTGATCTCATGGTTAACTGGAACAGTGGCTTGGTGTTACTGCCTGGCGTCATGAGTATCCTATTGCATATCACTAGCCCTGGAATGGATCAAAATTCAAAATGTGAAGTACAGTTTCTACTGAATGCATATCACTTTTGCACCACCAAAAAGTTGAAAAATTACAAGTTGAACCATCACAAGTCAGAGCTTATATATACAGAAACAGATTTATTTTTTAAAAAATCTCATTCAATTTTGGAGTCTTGTGAATGCAGAATCTGATGGCGGAAGCCTGAAAGCTGGAGACTCAGGAGAGAGTTGCAGTTCAAAGTTCAAGGGTAATTTACTGGAGCATTCCCTCTTGTTAGGGAGCTGTCAGTCTTTTGTGTTATTCAGGTCTTCAACTGATTGGATGAGGCCCACCCATATTATGGAAGGTAATCTGCTTTGCTCAGAGCTCATAGATTTAAATGCATATTTCACCGAAAACACTCTCACAGAAACATTCAGTACAATGTTTTACTAAGTTTCTGGGCACCATGGCCAAGACATGTTGATAAATGGAATTATCACAATAGTTGAAAACAATTTTTTTTAATCAAACAAAAAATTTAAAAAAAAAAAGCTTCAAGTCTGCCTAGAGATATGAGGTAAAAATTAAAGGAGGACACTTCAGAAAAATTGACACCTAAAGGGATATTAATTGCTCAACTATATCACTTATCATTTTATACTGAATTTGTTAACATGTCATCTCTCTTCATCACACTACATTTATAATGACTTCATATTACCTTTATATTCATAATCTTTAACATTGTCAGTATAAAAGGTATATATGTGTGTATGTATTTTTATTCCCTGTTCACAATCTCAATAAACTATACCACTCAATCATTCATTCAACAAATATTTATTAAGTGCTTACTGTGTGCCAGACACTCTTCCAAATGATTGGGATGCACATAATGAATACAACAGAAGGAAATTTAAATCATTCACCACATTTCTCAAGTTAGAAAAGTCAAAATTTTGGAGCATCTTGAAAAATTTTATTCTGAAATTCTACCTGCTACATCTCACATTTCTCCTAAATGTCTACTTTTTCCGTTTCAACTTGTCTAAGTTGCCCACCTCACTGGTCAATTATTTTCAGTTTCTTTGCTTTGAACTCAAAAGTGTCAGAGCTTTCCTGACCACAGCAAATGGACACATTCCTCTCTTTCCTTACTGTAAACATTAAATTTTTAAGAAGTCCATTTATTTTAAGTCACTTTTGATAATAATGCTTACTTTACCCACCATGCCTAATCAGCAGCATGCCTCAATAAGGTAAAAGTCTATGTAATCTTCCCACTATCAATTTTGCATAAGACAATTCAATGTTCACATAAAAGAGACAGTGATTTTTAAAAGTCAAATTTCAATAATAATCTCTTGCTGTCTTCAACTAAAATAATTTCTGTAACTCAGCCACCTACACAGGTCTCAAAGATCTGGCCCCTCTTAGTGCTCAGTCTTAATCTCATCTCACTTATTAACACACTTTTCTTCAGCCATATGGAACTTAAGGATGCACATCTTCTCTCCTCACACTCTTGATACTCTGGATCTTGAACATGCACTTTCGACTACCAGAGATATTTTTTTATTTAATTGAGAATTCATTTACATATTTTAAATTTCTGTTTAATCCTCACTTTCTTAAGGATGCTTCCTTAATTCCTAAATTAATATAGATAGGACTACATGATTCCTTAGCTTTGTACTTCATTTCACTGCATTAGTAAGTTCATAAACACACATCATTATTTGTTTCTTGGCTATATTCCCAGTCAGACAATAAGCTTCATAAAGTATGTAATCAGGTCTGCCTTACTTATTTCAGTGCTTAGCAACAAGGCTTGAGTAGAGCATGTGTTTAATTAATAACTGTTGAATTAATAAAGGAATAAAAGATTATTTAGACACAGAAACAGGTGCTTAAAAGAGAGTGGTTTTTAATGACCCATAGATTCCCATTTATTCCCTACCAGTTTTACTCTAATGTGAATCTACCAACCATTCATTCTCAAATAATAGCTGATTTTCTCTTTAAACGGTATGAATCATTTCAACTTCTCCAAGTACATTTTCTCAACTTCTTCTCTGTATTCTTTTTGAGAGTCATCCTAGAGACAATCCTTTGCTTGAAGTTGTCATAAAGCCTAAACAACTCATGCATGCAACTGATTCCATGGTTAAAGCATTTAGTCTTATATTACCAACCATTTCATTTTCCTTGTAATTGCCCACCTCTCAAATCTTTCCTTATAATTATTTTTTCACCATTATATAATTATGAATAAATCCTCCACAGTGTGCTGACTGCTGAAAATCTAATTATTAAACTTAAGAAATGTGAATGCCTTTTTAAAAAAATGTTAAATTTTACATTTCAGTAAAACTTATTATTTCAAAGTTTTCAGAAGTTTACTAATTAAGTTTGCATATTTGTAACATTATCTGAATTACAGGCTAAAGCCAAATGATTCTATGTAATGACAACCAAAATGTATTTAACATTAAAAATTACTTACCTAAAAAAGTGAAAGCCAAATAGCCACAGAGGAAACTACTGAGAGGATACATAACAGAATGATTTGAAAGCAGAACAATTTTCAAGAAAGCAAATTGTTGTACATCTAGGCTCTGAAAATCCAAGACATACTCTTTCAAATTTCCCAGATACCTTTATAAAATGAATTTCTCCTTTTTTGAATAGATTAAATACAAAAAGGATTCAGACACTACAGTCTAAGGTGAAGTTTATCTGAATTTGATTTGATTGACTAAAATTAATGAACAATTAGAATTAGAAAGCATTGCATGTTTACATCATCATGAGACTTCCTGAAATTAATACTGCAGTTATAAAACCACAAAATATTCATTATGCTGTGTTGATTGGAACGTTCTCCCTTGGATGCCTTCTTCTCACCATTTTAGCTCTTAGTACAAACGCCTAGTTCTCTGTAAAGCCTTCCATTACCACTCTACCTACATAGGCAACACCTCACTCAGTCACTGTCTCTAATGTTGCCTTATTTAGCTTTCCTCAGAGCATCTGATTATGTTCCATCATTTATATATTCTCTAGTCCAAAATGGAAGCTTCCTGAGGACAGGGACTTTTGTTGTTTTACTATCCACTTACTCTACAGTTCCTAGATTAGTATCTGGTACATGGTAAGAGTTAAATAACAATACTGTTTTACTGATTGAATATATTATGTACCACTATACATATATAATGACAGCAGAAAAAAATGTGAATGACAATTGTTTCATCTTTCCTTTTTCAATCAATTTTTAAGAAATTATTAAGTGACAAAATTTTCTATCATTTATGATTTACCTGGAGTTAAAAATAGGCTATTTATAATCAGATAAATACATTTTACTTCTGTCTGATAACAACGCATTTAGATTACAAAGTTAGTAAAATAAATTAGTAAGTGAATCATTATCAACATAACCACAATGTGTTTCAGTGTGTGGATCAGCTATAAAAATTAATGCAGCCTAATTGTTTCAAGAATAGGGTGTGAAGCTTGTCAGGCCAGTTAGCACACACTGACTTACCATGAGCTCCATGATTGTAATTCTCTGAAGCCCTGATGACTTTATCTATAAAACAGGAATAATGAATTATCTCTCATCTGTGGTGATTTGGAAGTCTTAAAGAAATATCATGTATGAGAGGTGTAGGATATTTCCTGATACCAATTAAACAATAAATACTACTTATTAGTATTATATGTATATCAGGGATATGAGAATATGACATCTTTTACTGAATCATTAATATTCATATATGTAGTATAATCTTTATTTTATATTTTGAAATACGGTTATATTACAAATTCAAGTGTAAAATTAAACATGAACTCTGAAGTAGGATGGGATTTTGCACTTTTCACAAAGATTTTAGTTGTTTCAGGAACACCAGATTTATACTTTAATTACCTACTGGTAATTGGTAAGTCAAAGAGAAAAAACAAATCAAGCACTGAATCCACACAACACAAACTCAAAGATGACTATGTAGTATTATACAAATTTTTTAGAGAAGTTATTTTATTTGGGCTTCTGAGTGATATAGACTCTTATTTGTCTATGGCCAATTTAAGATTATCACAAAGACAAAGTAAACAATGGCTCTATCTTTTCATTTAAATGAATTGTCTAAATATTTGACTGAGCTGATTAGGGCACATCAGTAGCCTATAGACTCACCTCACTCCATTAAGTAAACACATTATGTCAATATATTAGTTACCTCAATTCCAACTTTGAATTAAAAAGTGAAATAAATTACATAAAAGGCAAATTAATTGGGTTATCAGGCATGGCATATCATTTGTATGGAGGAGAGGTAACTGAAACAGGTAGAGAAATGGGAACGTCAAATGTCCAGTCTCTTCTGTCCATGTCTTCACATACCATACATAACTAAGGCTTAGATATGTTTTCCTATAATTATCCTAATTAATAATTTATTGTAGCTTATCGAATAATTTTAGCATTGAGCCTTTCCAGTGAAAAATAAATTGTCACTAGTAAGATACTAAAAGATTAAAACATTTACAAAACATTAACATTCACTCTTGGAATCTTTATTTGCTAAATTATATGCAATATTTAAGAACATCAACATTACTCAGCCTTGAAGAATATGCATGTACAGAATGTAGTACACAGACTTTACTGTTTTGAAAAAGATTTTTTAACTTCCTTCAGTTGATTTACTAAGCGTATAGCCTTGGACAAATTACTTGGACGAGTTTTGATTTTCTCTTTTTTAAGATGTAAAAATAATAAAATGTCAGCTTATATAACTGATATAAAGATAATATGAGATGTAAAACACTTACATACTAATAGTGATAATGAACAGTTAACAGATCAATTACTATTGGTATTCAAATCAATAATGAAAAATTCCCAAATCTAATGAAAAAGGGCATAGAATCTCTTCAAGTTACCTGTTTGGTTATGTAGCCACTCTGTTTTTTTTAAGTAAGCAAATTCAATTAATTATGCAGAATATATACACATATTTAACTAAATACTGAAGTTACATAATTTCTTTAAAAATATATTTTACATGAAAAAGTAAAAATGTAGAGAAGGAATAAATTCTAAATAATCAATGATTTTATTTCAGAAATTCTCAAATATCTACAAATATAACCATCCACTAATTCAACTGAAAGATGCAGTTAGAAATTGTCATTCCTAATTCTCCTGCTCCCTTTTATTCCCCTTTTGGCCTGTAATTATACTAAGGGCTCTATCAGTAGAATACATCCCACGTGCATCCCTATGAAATAACCGCACCACATGGCATGTAAAAGGTTTACATTCAGACTGTTATTTTGGTTTCTTTAGCAACACAAATGCATCTGTTCTCAACACAATTAGGATGGGCCACATTGAAGATAATCAAAACAAATAATGAAAAATGGTTTGCTTGATTTGGAAAATAAGGCACACTGCCTACTCAGACGTTGGCAAAGCTTTGATAGTGATGCTGTGTGGAATTAACATATTTAATGAAAATTGATTTTGTTTATGTACAGAGATAATGGATATGCCTGCATAATTTCTGGGCAAGGCTCTTAGTTATTAATTATTATTTTATAATTTATCCAAGACAGTTCAAGCCAAAGGTAGCATCTGTTTGGCACTGAGGTTCTACTTAGATTTAATTTTCCAGTTCAAAAGAAATAGCTACAGAGACTCAAATAAACTATTCAAGGTCACAAAAACAGTAATCTGCCTTGATTAGAGACCTACAATCTACAGCAACCCAGAGAGTAAATTACAGAAGTTGACCAGCAAATTAAATTGCTGTCTGTGTATTATAAGAAGACAAAAATGGGAGAATAAACAAAGAACTGGAATGAGATTTTTAAAATACAAATCCTATATTGCATAAAAATTTTTTTAAATATATTTATAATTTCTAGGTTAATGCTTTCTTACAATGATATTCTCTCATTGTTTCTCACTTTACTCAGAAAATAAAAAACTACTTTGCAATGCCTGTACTGCCAAACTGTAAACAATCCTTTGAATTAATATTGAGATATTTGATAACTTTATATATATATGACTAAAATTGAACTAAACTTTTAAAGATTTAGTTAAAAAAAATCAGCTTGTAAACCACTCTTCAGATTGGTACACCTAAAAATTAACTAACATGCATCTTTGGCACTTGTATAGCATTTTACAGTTTAAAATTTACAATAACATTTATTTTCACACCAAATAATAATCATGATATAAATTTTGTTAATTTTTTAAATTCACAGATCAGGAAATTGGGATGAAGAGAGAAAATTATAAAATTCATACATTTAGTAAGTGAAATGGAAAGAGTCAGTTGTTTTTTTTTTAACCATAATCCAGGAGGTATGGCTATCTTGTTCTTTGCTAACTCTGTTAAGCCCACCATGAAACTCAAAGTGGGTCTCAATCCATATTTGGCAAAATGAATTATATTAAATTCTCTTGCTCTTTCTAGTATGAATTGCTTCCTCATTACGAAAAAAATATTTTTTATGCAGTGTCATGATTACAAATATATTCCTTAATGAAATTTTTCAACTTTATGGAAAGTTCTCTCAGGCACCAATCAATGTTTGGATTCATAGTTTAGCTTGTCATTAAATATCTCTGGAAATATAATAAAATTCTATTGGTAGGGGATGTCTGTCTTCCTGTAGAAAGTAAGTTATAGGACTAGTTAAAAACAGAACATTACTGCATACCATATTGTCAGAGACCCACCTAAACATAGCTTTATTTATATCTTGTAGTACACAAGTATACATACTAAACATCCTGAATATGAAATCTATGCAGAATTAGAAAGGAATGATCTTTAATACTAATAACAATTATATACATTATCTCAGTGTTTCTAAGCAGTATCTCTTCCCTTGTATATCATACATTTTGATCTCTTTTAAGACTAAGATTTCAGATAAATTTCTCTAAAGACTAATAAATGACATACTAAATGACATTAAATTTGAACATTTATCAACTGAGAAAAGGGAAGAGAATGTACTGCTTCATCGTTGTTGAAGAGTTAATGAAGCAGTTCTACATGGCTTTCCATGTCCACAGTATAAATTCACATCACAGGTATCACCACTGAATCTCTAAGCATGTGCTTTCTATCTTTCTACACACACACATACACCTGCATTATTTTTTGAAGACGGTGAATATAATACTGGAGTCGATGGCTGTACATAGACTCTAAACAGGTAGAATGTATGCACATCCAGTTTGAATCCAGTATGCCCAATATTTTTCGGTGTCTGCGTAAGTTTTTGAGTATGTCTGCATCGACAAATGAGTTCCAGGGGAAAAAGAAAACTGATAAAATCATTTTTCCTAATGAATGAATAAAAACTATAGCAGGTATTGTCTAGAAGAAACAGAGTAAGTGGGTGGAGTCAGTCTGACCTTTGATAAATTCACGAAACATTCAATAATGTATGTAGTCCCTCAACAAATATTCTTTGCCCATCAATTTTTGTTAGGCATTGTTTAATTGGATAGTATACAAGGATGAACTAAAGCGCTATATTCAGGAAGCTTTCATACTAATGGAGAGAACAAGTGAAAGACAAATAACTATATAACCAAATTGTCACATAATGATTAAGAGCTATGTTAGTTCACCAGGGCTGCCACAACAACGTACCACAGACCGGGTAGCTTAAACAACAGAAATGTATTTGCCCACAGTCCTGGAAGCCTTAAGTCTGCAATCAAAGTGTCAGCAGGGTTGGTTTCTCCTCAGGCCTCTCTCCTTGGCTTGTATGTGGCCCCCTTCTCTCCATGTCTTTGCATGGTCTTTCCTCTGTGTGTACCTGTGTCCTAGCCTCCACTTAGAAGGCCACTAGTCACAACGGATTAGGGTCCACCCTAATGACCTCATTTTACCTCTTTAAAGACTCTATTTTCAAACACAGTCATATCCTGAGGCACTGGGGTTTATGATTTCAACATATGAATTTTGGGGAGACACAATTCAGTTCATAACAAGTGCTAAGGAAAAAAAAAGTAGACTAGGGGATAAATACAATGAACATTTTTCCAGATAGCAGGAGGATGGGCATTTTCCCTCGGGTGATGGCTTTTCAGTTTAAATCTAAATGAAATTAGGAAGCAAGATGTGTGTTTCAGAGGCAAAGGTATTTCAGGCAGAGCAAAAAGCACCTTCAAAGGCTTGAGTGACAGAAGCCCGGGGCAAGGTGAAAACAATAGGATGAGGCTTGAGAAAGGGTGAAGGATTAAATTATGTAGGACAGTGTAGTTCACGGTAAGATCTTGGTTTCCACTGTATTTTTATGAGAAATTAATCAGGGGCATATAAGCCAGAACTCACACAACATGACCTAAATTTTGGAAACTGTGATATGAAATTAAAGATCAAAGAAATATTTAATTAGATGTATGAACAGCATCTATAAAGTAATACTTAAAGAAACCCATAACTTTCATAGGTAAGGTGGAAAAGGCGCTTTTTTACAGTGAAATATCCCTTAATGAAAACGTTGGAGACAAGAAAATGCGTCAGAAAGATTACACAATATTTTACAATATGTAACTGTTAAGCTTCACTTTCTTTTCATTAAATATCTAATTGGAAACACACTGTGCAGTTATAGAATTCATCAGAATTTCATGTTTATTCTATAAAAAAATCAGATACCCAAAGATAGAGAAATTATTGAAAAGCATGTTTACACCCTGCTCCCTTATTATAGGAAATTATTATTTGACAAAGAAAGAACTGTGGCTGTGAAAAATCCAGAACACATTCAGAGATGCAAAATAGCCTGATTACTCTACTTCAATCGAGAGTCCAAAAACAGCTGATCAGTGGGCCCTAGTGAAAGCCAGTTTTTGAAAGGTAGCTGTCAATAATTCAATTTGCTAAGGAAAGAAACTGTTGAAAGGAGACTGAAATGGGTTTAAAATTATCACCTTTAGGAACCCAAATAATCTGAGTACTAAAGACTCACTCTGGAGAATATTTATGCAAATACTTTCCTTTGCAATTTTAACACTTTCTGAATTACATAAGTTTTAGGGGAAAGTATGACCAGTTTTTCTTAAGCATTAAGTTTTCTACATAATTTTATCAGGATTAAAGCATAAAGAAGTATTGTGTCTGTCAAATTCTCTTTTGATAGAAGGAAATCTAAAGGTTCTTGCAGAAGAAAATGACAATTATCCTATTTCCCCTTTCTGAAGAATTTGAAGTCAATTATTGCATAGGTCTTGATATATACAGACTCAATAAAGATAACTGATATTCTTTCAAACAGAGCATTTTCTCTTAGAAAATGTTTCTCAGTCACTCTTATTAGAAGTCTACAATTAAATTAATGGTTTTGAAGAGCTCTGTACTGAAGCATAGGGCTGTGGGGAAATTATACAATAGGACACAACAGTGCCCCTATGTACAGAATTAAAAGCTGAACAGCGAAAGTTTCAAAATTGTGACACTGTTCTTTGTTTACTGATTATATTCTCCATAAAACTATTTAAAACTACCACTAGAAGTTGGAAGAACTTTACTTTAACCTGTTTCTTTGCTTCTTTACCATATGATAGCAAACAGACACACACACACACACACAGAGTTAAAAATAAGGATCAGCCTTTAAAATGTCCCAAGCAGCCAAAACCAGTTTAGTCACACACAAAAAAGCTTAATTTAGCATATTTTGTAAGACTAACTTGACCTGTGTTGTTTTTTGTTTATGTCTCTGGAAATCATAAGCAAAACAGTTTTCCAAGGTTCATACAAGGTATTCACTATCCAATTGCCTATCATTTAAGAAAATTCTAGAATTATAAACAATCACTGTGAAGAGAAAATGTGAAGAGCAAAAATAAAAACTGTCTTCTCACCATACAAACGGCTTTATAACAATATACCCCCCGAGACTCATTCCACATCTTGGTTTCAGTGCTCCCAGATCTCAAACTGGTTTTTAGGTGTGTACACAACAAACTTTTACTACCAATTATACTTTGGTGATTCCTTGGTTTTACTTCCATTATTTCCTAATTATTGACAATATAAAATATCATTATATATAAATATTGTAATATATGTATATATAATACATAAATATAAAATTTTAGATTAATTCTGAAAATTATTGAAAATTTGAGTTCTGTACATTAGAATTCCAGATGTAGACTTTAGAGGACAAAAAATAAGAAGACACATTTTTGTTGGTTGTTTTTAACATGGCAGAAAGAATGTCTAAAGAATATATTTGAGTAAATAATAAATCAAGCTAGGAAAATATCTCTCTGCACAGATTCAAATTAATTTCTCCTGGATGGGGAACAGTGTCAGATGTACAGAGAATACTACTACAACACAATAGTCAGAATTGTGGAATTAGTACTGGGAACAACTCTGAATATTATAATATTCACATAAATATTTCTTGAACAGTAAATCTGGTTAAAAACTACACCGTAATCATTAGATTTTTATACGTTGATATATCACTCAAATTTATGTACTCTTATTTAAATGTTTTTATAACTGGAAATAAAAATTTATATTCTATCTTCTATTTAAAAATATATGCTGAGTATTTGTATATATAATTATTTTGCAACATTGTTTTTTTCTTTTCTTTTTAGAAGTCTCTGTCAAATTAAAAGATGAACTGACTGGTTTTCAAATTGCCCAGATTTAGAGAATTTACGATAGAAATGTTATAAACTCAGATTATGAAGTGTAGGGAAATGGTCTTGCAAAAATACGGCTGCAATTTTGAGTTCTTTAAACTTAAGTGACTATTGGCAAAACTTCACTTTTTGCAGATTCTTATTCTTCTCACTGAATTACTCCATAACAAATATTATTTTCATAGCATTAAAAATAAAAGAAAATTTCATATGCACCATCACATACAGCCAAGAAGGACAGGCATTATTTTCTCCAGTTTTAGAATAGGTACAAGGAGGCTTAGAGAATTTGAGACTTGCTTAAACTTACTCTGATGCACAGAGTCAAATAATAAATAATACATTGTCACTTAATAAATTGTGAGCTAGCTTATTCTGTAGTAACAACTGACTCCAAAATCCCATGGTACATTACAGTATAAGTTTCCACCTGGCTCATGGAAGAAGTTAGTATCCTGGGTTGTACATAATTACATCTACATACATATACTATATAATACATACAATTCATATATTCAGTATATAAATGCAAAATTATATATATTTATATTATATCATGCACATTATGTATAATACATGTATCTGTATTACATACATACAATATACATATAACGTTTATATGTATATAAACATACATATACATAGTATGTGATACAGATATGTATATATTACATTACTATAAGTGCAATTGATACTAAACCTACAGTGGCTGCTGTATCTGTAATATATGTATGTGGATGCATATGAAAATACAGCAGCAAATCCCCCAAGCTGACACCCACATCCGGGGCCTACCTGGTCCACGAGAAATCCGGGAGAGGAAGCTGCAGCTCCTTCGTTCCACCAAGGACTTCCTGCCGAGCAACAAGACCCGCTTCTGCAAGTTCAAGAGCCACTCTGGGCAGTTCAGACAGGGCTTCATCTCCATAGCCCAGAAATAGGAGACCTGCCTGCCGGGGAGAACTTCCAGAAGATCTGCCACGAGCTGCCAGAGCTCCTGCCGCACACAGCCGAGCAGCAGTACACAGGCTGTCGGCGAGCCTGGACTTCGGTCACTCCCGGCACCACCACCGAGAAGAACAAGAAGAGAGCGTGGCGGGCCAGCATCCGGCAGGTGGGCCAGACTGCAGCGTGGGCCGCACCTGCCGGCAGGTGCGCCGGAGTCTGGTGACGTCAGCAGCCGCATGGCGCTGCACTGGGCTCCAGCCAGGATGTTCGCGTAGCTCTCCCCACCATGGGCCGGAGCTGCCACACCTGTGAGCCTGCTCTCTCCTTCCTCATCTCCCTCGGCTGCCACGCAGCCGCGTAAGGCCCTGGGGAGGCCTCCTATCAGGCTCCTCGCCGCCGGCCGCCCGGGCGTCACCGGAAGGCCCACACCGTCACGCAGGAGTCCTTCCGGTTTCCTCCTGGAACCTGAGAGACCCCAGCCTCAGCGGCGGCCGGGCTGGGTTTGTGTTCTTGTGCTTCTGGAAGGTGCCGGGGGAGAAAAGGACCGGATGCCAAGACCTGTGCGCGCGGTCAGAGCCAGTGGCCACAGCAGCCGGGCCCTCCTGGGCCTGAGGACTGCAGCATGGTCGTCTCCCAGCAGGAGGCTGTTGGGCCCACAGGTGCTGGACTCAGACGGTGAGTGTGTTGTTTAAACAGTTGGCTGTTTCTGGTTTCAGGAATGTTCAGGATTAAAAGCAGACACGGAACTGTGCCGCCTGAAGTTGAATCTTTTTACAGGACAAGCTGAATTTGAGAACTCAAATTGCCTCCGACCTTTTATAAGACAGCTTATCTTCATATAAATTTATTTTGCAATAATGCAAAAAAAAATTAAAAAGTGTATCCTCAAGAAGCACATCCTTGATCACTTCCATGAGCACCAACGGAAAGGGACCATGAGCTGGCAAGTCACACAGTGGCTCTAGCGCTCGGGATAGTAGTAGTAGGTATTTCCACTCAAAATTCATTTTTTAAGTCAAGTCACGTGGTTGTTCTTAAATTCACTATGCAAAAAAAAAAAAAAAAAGTATACTTAACCTTTCCTCAGGAGTGCTCTTCCTATCCACGCAGATCCTCAGAGTCTAATCTCTGGAGGATGCACATAGTTTTTATATTGGGAAAATAATACATTGCATCTTGATGTAGATTTTCCTTTTGTGATTGGCATTTTCTTCTTCCGGTTTTATTGAGAGATAGTTAACATACAGGACCATATAAGCTTAAGGTGTATGGCATAATGATTTGTCTTACATACATCATGAAATGCTTATCACAGTAGATTTAGTGAACGTACATCATCTCATAGATTCAACTTAAAAAAAAAGTTTTTCCTTGTAATGAGAACTCTTAGGATTTACTCTCTTTAACTTTCATATATAACATACAACAGTGTTAATTATATTTATCATGTCGAACATTATATCCCTAGTACTTACTTATCTTGTAACTAGAAGTTTGTACCTTTTGACAGCCTTTATCCAATTCTTTCTCCCTCTCCCCCGAGTCTGATAACCCCAAATCTGATCTTTTTTTTCTTTGAGTTTATTTGTTTTTGAAATACAGTTGATCAACAACACTATGCTAATTCCTGTTACACAACATAGTGATTCGATTTTTCTATACATTTCAAAATGATCACTATAATGTCTAGTTACTAATTGTCAGCATATAAAGATACTACATAGATATTGATTGTATTTTCCACACTGTACATTTTGTATCTGTGGCTAGTTTATTTTGGAACTGGAAGTTTGTACCTCCTAATCTCCCTCACCTAATTCTTTCCTCTCCCTCCCCTCTCCCATCTGCCAAACACCTGTTTAGTCTCTGTATCTATGACTTTCTGTTTTGTTAGGTTTATTCATTTGTTTTGTTTCTTAGATTCCACATATAAGCAAAAACCATACAATATTTGTCTTTCTCTGTGTAATTTATTTCATTTAGCATTGTGCTCTCTAAATCCATCCATGTTGTCAAAATGGCAAGATTTCATTCTTTTTTATGGCTGAGTAATATTCTGTTGTATATATGTACCACATTTTTTCTGTCCATTCATCTATTGATGAGCACTTAGGTTGCTTCCATATCTTAGCTATTGTAAATAACACCACAGTGGACATAGGTATGCATATATCTTTTTCTATTAGGGTTTTTGTTTTCTTCAGATAAATACCCAGGCTAGGGATTGCTGGGTCATATGGAAGTTCTATTTTTAATTTTATGAGGAATCTCTATACTGTTTTCCATAGTTGTTGCACCAATTTATGTTCTCAACAACAGTGCAGGAGGGATCCCTTTTCTCCACATCCTTCCCAACACTTGTCATTTGTTGTCTTTTGGATAACAACCATTCTTAAAGGTGTGAGGTGATATCTCATTGTGATCATTTTTTGCATTTTCTTGATGATTAGTGATTTGAGCATCTTTTATGTTGGCCTCTGTATGTTTACTTTGGAAAAATGTTGATTTAGATCCTCTGCCCTTTTTTTTTTTTTTTAATCAAGTTGCTTGTTTTTTTGATGTTGAGTTGATGTGGCTCTTTTGACTTGGATATTCATGAACAGAAGGATAAGTATCTGCATCCTCTGCTTCCCTTCCAAACACAAAAATTAAAAAAAAATTAAAAAGAGCAGGACCAGGGCACACCACAGTCAATGAAATAGAAAATTGAAATGGTAGTGGGAAGGTATTGTTTGGGCCCTGTAATTGGCAGTTCCATGTTTAAGTTCAATTCTGTTATATGGAAGAAGCTCTGTAGTCTTTAACTCCATACCCTTTCCTCTGGGAAATTCTTTATTTTCTATTTACATTAAACCTATCTAAAGTGGACATTAGAGAATGGGGCTGTTTTCTGAACAGATTTCTCAAGCCTACTTTCTGCTTCTAGGTGCTTGTGGTCCAAGGATGTTTTAATAATTAAACATTCACAGATGATTTTCATTTGTTTGATTGTTTATTTGGTTTTATTTCTTTATTTGTTGTTTGTTTCATAGTTTTAATTTTTTTTTCTGCCCAAAGCCACTGTAAATTTGTTAAGAAAATTTTATCAACAACTTACTTGATCCGAATCTGTCCTCAGCACCAATAACCACACCTGCAAGTATTTGCTAGAACTACTTTCTAGGTATTTTACATCTTTTTCACTGTACTATGTCTTTATATCTTTTAACTTTATTTTAGATACCTTTGGTCTTTCAGACTTCCATTGAAGAATCACACTTTTAATCATTTCTCTGAGTCATGTTTCTCAAATAAAAAATGAATATATGCTACCATAATTAATACAGGCATTTTAATGACTATAAAGGTCATACTGTTGATTTAATTCTTGCCTATGAATCAGATGCTCTGAGTGTTATTCAATTTTATATTTTAATGACTTTTGTAGAGTAGTACTTGCTGCTTCTCACTCCACAACTCCTGAATTGTATGTACATTCCCTAGTCTTGTTCCCTCCTACTTACAAATACCTAGTTATTCTAAGCACATATCTCCCTCTTGTACTACCTTGGCAAGCACAGAAACAAACACAATAATTTCCCACTTACTGGTCTCATTCTGTAAGTCTACCAGGTTTATTAAGCACGTTGTCTGCTTTTCTAGTTATCACTAGTGACAATTTTACCAACTACAAAACCAATTCATTATAGTGGTCACTATTCTTCAAGAGTTTCTTAGCCAACTGTTGTTGTTATAGTAACACCTGAATTCTAGGTGCCAGTGTCTGTTTTAGTAAAGATGAGCTATGATAGACTGTGGTAACAAAACACTCTGAAATCCCAGGGAGTTAACCAGAAAATGTAATTCTCTAGCATACTAAATATCTAATTAAGCTTGATGCAAGGGAGTGAGGGGAGCAAGTGTCTTTGATCACCACAGTCACTCAGGTAATCAGAATTAAAAATATTGTATCTCTGCTGTGCTTCCGTGAGATGGGAAGAGAATGGCAGCCCAGGTACTATATTACGCTTGCAGCCAGGAGGAGACACGTATTAATTCTGCTCATATTTTACCTGGCAATTTGAAGTGTGAAGTGGTAGAGAAGTATCCTCTTATATGGGGAAAAGTAGAAGTACAGAGCATACTTCATGTACAATTTTAATGCCTTCCACTTCTAGTCCTTTGTGTCATTTAATTTAAATCTGTTAATTCTGTGAGTAGAAAATATAAATTTTATGAATAGAAATGAACATATATATAAAAATGCTGTACCAGTTTTTAAAAATGAAGAGAAATTCATGCTGCCGTGTAGTGGTGTTTGATGGTTATTAAAGGCAAGGCTGAAGTACAATAGTGCCCCAAATGCTCAGTTTTTCCTATTCAGATTTTCAAAGGATGAGGAATCAGAACTCCTGTTATTCATTCATATTATGTAATCCTACTAAATGGTTAGTTTATCTAATGGTTCTACAAAAAAATATGAGTTTATTGTACCCACACTCAGCCAAACCTAAGAACTGGTATTATAACTCTCACTTTTATACCTCCTCTGACTCTAGGATCAGGTATAAATATCTAAGCTTCCAGTGGTTTATATATGCTCTGAGTTTTTAAAGAAAGGCAGAGTCCTCTTAGGTTCTTGCAGTTTAAGATCAGGAAGCTTAACAGAGTCTCAGGACTTAATCTTTTGAATCCTTTTGATTCATGAACTCAGGGTGTACATAGGTAATTATTGAGAGAAGGCTCTTGACTGACAGTGAAGAGAATTGCTGACTTTCTTTTTCTGCGTAAACAAAATTCTGCTCCCTTGGAGTGAACATATGATGAATGAAATATGGTCTTTAGGCATTGGTTCTATATAATCTGATTTCCTTGCTGGTAGCAATCAAGGTGCTTATTAACTGCTTTTCTGATATTTTCTCTCTTTTTATCCTATCCATATAATTTTGTATTTGCCTTTTCACTTACTTCTAAGACTTAACCCTTTGCCATTTTGATAGATTTTTTTTTTAAGGCCATAAATTTTCCTCTCTTGTGAATAGATATGCTTTTTTTCTTCACCTCTTAAGTTTGGGTTGCCGCAAAGAGTTTTGGTCAATGACCAAACATGATCCAAGCAAAATCTTGAAAGGCATTTACTTGCTCTGGGACATCATCTATTGTGGCACTGAGGAAGCCCTGCCATGCCCACCCTGTGAAGAGCTGTGATATAGCCTGCAAAATAATGAGACATGTGACAAGTCACCCCTGTCATCTCAGACAAGACTCAGGCAGTCAAAGAGGCAGTCAGGGACTCGGTCCTCTGCCCTCATCTGCACTGATACATCATACTCTCTGATCTGTGGAGTGGGGGGGAAATGGAACATTAGAGGAACTGGTATCTTCTCTTTTCTCCTCTTGCTTGCATTATTGCAGTGAGTGAATAAAGGCTTGATTATTACTTTTAGTTTATTTTAGTTTGTCTCTTTGTCCTAATTACTTCTTAAAGCCAGGCTTCTTGGTGCCCCACCCCTTACATTTTCAAATTGATATGACACGTGATGGCAGCTTTAATCTGTATTTCTACTAGTCATATACATTTGATAACAACACTCAAATCCAATAATGAAAACCAGTGTCATCAGAGAAAATAACCCATTTTTAGAACCCTGACACAGCATGCTTATTAAAATTCTGGCATTCTTAAAATGAATATAGTAGACATCACATGTGTATCTTGACAATATCTTTTGCATCACCACAATTAGGAATAATTAATATTTGAGGGATTCAGATATGATGCCAAAAATGTAATTCCTTAGTGCACCATGAATTATTTATGTTGTGTTCAATGTTCTCTTTTTAGATCTCTGTATAGATTTGAGGTAGAAACCTTAAAACCCATCTTAAATTTTTCTTCCAGGTTCATAACCCACAGTCTGACAAATAGCTTAAAATGTTCTCTGTGATTTCCTATTTTGCTTTATGGTTATTGTAAATTTTTCTAAAGATTGTTCCATGTGTGCAACTTCAGGTAGGAGAAAGCTGAAGGCCTATACCTCTGCTCAGAAGTTATCTATTGACAGGCGCTGGCCTACAGATTATGAAGGAGATTATCAAAGTATCTAATACTTACCAGAAGCAAACAGTAAGAGGTTAGCCTATTGGAATTTGTTCTAATCATCATCTCTGAGTAATAAAGTAGTAGAATCAACCCCACTTCAATCTCTACTACCAGTCCACGCAGATAATTACATCAGAAAGATAAAGATACATTGCCAGACCTAAGGTCTAAACATTATTACAGCATAATGAATCTTTGCAAAGGGAGGTGGCACAGATATTTGGCATAAAACAATTTAAACACCATGGTAATTTGAAATCTGCTCTCTAGGATGACTGTGCTCCACCCCATTTTACTTTAAATTCCCATCCGCTTGGTTCCTGACCTGTACTGTGTAAGAGGATACAGATTCTAGAATCTGATGTGAAATTCCCTGGGTAGGGCCAAGAAAGGCTTTTGTCCCAGGGCCCTTCATTTTTAGCTGACTTAGTTGCCAAGCCCCTAAATCCTCTTCCCCAAGTGCATTGGAGCTTGAGAAAGTATAGTAGATCCAATTGCAACTTGTCTGCTGAAGCAATGTCTCAACTATGCAGTTAGTTTTTGAGGGTGGGTATGGACATGAAGATTATTCTATTTGGCCTCCTGATGGCCTGTACACATATAATTGAAATTTCTGTTACCTGTTGTCCTGTAACTTGTCAGGTTCCCCACCTTCTTCCTTTTCCAGGTGTGCTCTCCTTGCTCCCTGTTAGAGGAAGCAATTGAAGGTGTTCCATTTATTCTTGATTTAGTTTGGAGGAGAGCATTTTTACCCTGTTGGCACATCTTTTACATAAGAAGCATAGAAATACATCCCTGAAATCTAAAGATAGTCTAGCTAGTGCTTTTTGCGTCATTGTGTCCTCTGCAGTCTCTGAATAAGTGCTCTACACAGTAAGCATATTACCTTCAAAATCACTGTCCACTTCTTCACTTCAATGGGCATTTGACTGTTCTATCCCAGTCACCAAGAAAGTATTTGATTCCAGATTACCAATACAACTGTATCACATATACTCAATTTTAAGTGCTTGAGTCAAACATATTAGGAACTTGGATTTGCTTATTAAAAAGTAGTAGTGAAAATAAAGGAAATGGCATAAATGTTGGAGGATGGGCAGTAGACAAACACTGTATGTTAAAAGGTGCAAGTTAAAAGAATACAGTTTTGAGCGTGAAGCCCAACACTAATATGCAAGAGCTCTGTGACCTTAAGAAGAATACAGCTTCTTTCTGTCACAGTTCCTTTATCTACAAAGGGCATAATAATACTAACCACCTTAAGAGGGGTGTTGTAAGAACTAAACACATGTAACTAAGTACAGGCACTAAGTTCATGGTCCATACAGGTTCACTACCATTTCTATCTCTGACTTTTTAGCCCCTTGGTTTAGAATAGGAATGTTAACCATCTATTTGCATGACTCCTGGGGTTGAGGTGAGTCAACGTCCAAGTGTTGTGAAACGTGGGAAGGAAAGTTATATACTGAGTTCTTACAAATGAGTGTTATTAGGGAACTTATAACAACTGTACAGATATATATTGTATGTAATCATAGCAACATTTAAAATAACTTTATAGATATTTTCATTGTATAATATTGACATACTTACTACACGTAGGTGATTTTTTGTTAATCACAGACTAATTACCAATTAATATTGATGGTAGCACCCTTAAAATATGCTTTAATCAATCAGTGTTACTTAATAATAGTTTCAGAAACAAAAATTTAAATCAGTACGGTACCAAGCCCAAGCTCGCACTGCTCATTGCACACAGGCAAATAAATCAAGAGACGAGTTGTTGGGGCAAGGAATAGCAACTTAATTCAGAAAGCCAGCAGACTAAGAAAATGGTGGACTAGTGTCCTAAAGAAACATCTTCCCAGAGTTAGGATTCAGGCTTCTTTTATGCCAAAAGGGAAGGGATTGTGGTTGGTTGCTGCAGACTTCTTCATGCTAGAATCCTTTGTTCTTGCAGCTGTCCACTTAGGTCTGGTCACAATGTTCCTATAAACCTACAACAAGACAAGTGTTATTCTCTGTTCTGCAACTTTTACCTCAATATGAGTGGGAAAATGTTATACCTTTAAAGGTCAGAGTCTTGAGAATGGGCAATCCTCTATACATCAGGCTCTAGGCATTCTTAACTTGTAGCAAAAGCAATAGAATACAAAGGTTAAGGTGAAAGAAACGATCCAATGTGGAGTCAGATTTATTCTCCCTTATTTCAAATACAGAATATGTATTATTTAAATATATACCTAGATTGTTCACTCAAATGAACAAAGTTATTACTGTTTGGCCTTTATTTGAAAATGGAGAAGAGGAAAGTAAAATAATGCAAATATCAGACTTAGCAAGATGTCTAAAAATAGCACAGGAAAATATTAACCTAAGAAAATATAATTCAAGTCCTATTTGAAGAAATTTGTTGTCTTAAAGGGTAATACACATTTATTATGTGTCTAATATTGGTCAGTCATTTTGTTAATAGAATCAAATATTGTTTTGTTTAAATACCAAATGTATGAGGTAGAAACTATAATTTTTTCTTTTTTTTTTTTCCATTTCCTTCTCTTAAAGTGAAGAAACTAACATTCAGGTTTCAGAGTTGGTGTGTGACTGTGTCTGGTCAGAACCAAATCTGTCTTGGTTCAATAACATAATACGAATGCTTAATTTATACTATAGACATTGTATTAATTTTTTTCCAATGGAATCGTTATTTTAAGTTTTTCATAGGCTGTAATATAAAAATTGAAAGTAAGAGTTTTCAACAGAATATAATAAAAGCTGTTTCTTTTAGCAGGACTCTTATGTGTTAACCTTTAGATAGTTGTTAAAGTGACTTATAGTGGTAGCTCCTTATTTTATTTCTATTCTAAACATTTTTAGCTTAAAGAACTGCACATATTGATATATCCTTGCATTTGGACAATGAAAATAACAGTAGCTTACTAAATGGTTGACTTTATTGACTATAAAGGCTTTCTATAAAAGGATAGGTTTGATATCTGAGAGTAGATAATACTAATAACCTTTGTGACATGTAATTCTCTCGGTGGCATTATTCTAGAACATGACCAGATGAATTTTGCAATGTAAATGCTTCATTTATTTTACTTATTGATGATTAGTGCTTTGCAAATATTTTTATTGTCTTCGTATATAATTTCAGTTACAATATTATCCATTATGTATCATGAATTTTTTTTAGAGTAAAAATGTCTGTGCCTATTTTAGTCACTTGGCTTTTCCTCAGGTAGTGGCATATGTATGTGGGGGGATACTTGCTATGTAGAATAAATGCAATCAATCATACCACATTCCCTAAAAGCAACCTCATGATCACATGGTAAGGACCAGGGCAGAGAGACAAAAACATCAAATAAGGAGGCAAACTTTCATTTTAAAATGTTCTGCAGGTGAAGAATTGAGTTGAATTCTCTTGAGAATATGCTAGATTGCTAAAATCTATGAAAGAAAACAGCAGAATGTCATAAACAGAATCAGAAATAGAATATGCATGTGTAAGGTCCTTAGAATTTTAATTATCATTCTGCACAGATTCACTCTTCCATGTGTTCATTTCATTCATGCACACGTAATTCACTAGATATTTATTGAGCTGCTACTCTATTCCCTTAACTATACTAGGTCCTAAAAATTCAAAGGTTAAAATAAGTTTTCTTAAGGGGCTCAGGAGTAGACTGCAAGTTAGATTTCCTTTAAAGAACTATCCTACAGCATGTCACAGGGTATATGATAAAATGGAGGTGTGACGCCGTATTTAAGGATAGAACAAACAGCTACCCTATTTCCACATAGAGAGGTTTTGGATGATGGGGAGAAGGAAAGAAGGAGGAGAGAGAAGGTAAGGACATTTCAAATAGAAATGGTGTTTAGACTGTCTTTCAAAGAATAAAGTAGGGGTTAGGGTAGATGGATAGAAGAGGGTAGTGTCAAGCACAGAAACCAGAAATGTCTGCCATGACCTATTTATTGTGCGTAGTCTTTGGAGCTGAGAATATAATGGTTGTAATGGTTTCATGGGTCTGCTGTTATGAAGTGTATAGTCGGTAGTAATTGTGCTGGATAATCTCCATTTGCTCTTCCAGATACACTATCCATCTTCTCTACTCCATTTCAAGCCCTTCAAAGCTTATTTCCATGAGCTCCATCATTCTGGCACCTCTGCCCTCTGGGTTGTAACTGTGTTTGGTTAATGGGAAGCCCTGGGAGAATGGAGTGTGAATGGAAAGGAAGATCAAGGCATTTATGGCCCACGTTCCAACCCCCGATTCGTCTATTCCAGGTGGAATTTTTGTCAGAGACTGCATCACTCAAGTGGAAGCCATGGCAGCCATAGCTATATTGCATTCCTAGAGCACAAACACTCCCCAGGGTATTGTTGGCATTCAGATAGCTTTACTAGCAGAAAATAGAGTGACACTTTCACATAAATCAGATCATAATAATTCTGATCAAAGTGTTCGATTATTATTCATTTCATTCAAAGTAAAGCTCAAAATCTTTATCATGATCGTAAGGCCTTGCAGTTTCCATCCTTCCCCACTCTACAGCCTTGCAACCCAAACTACGGCATCTCTATGACTGTACTTTGATCATCTGACCCCTTCTTTCTCTCCACAGTCTTGAATGTTTTGCAGTTTCTGATTTGCTACACCACTCTTGCTTTTGAACCTCTGCATTTTGTATTCCCTTTGTTTGAAAAGCTCATCTTATTTCTCCAAAACTTAACCCAACCCTTTCTTCAGGGCTTTACCCAAATGTCACTTCTCCAGAGGGGCCTCCCCTGACCTTCCTATGCCTGCTATTTTTTAAAATAATATTTCCCTACTGTATTTTTCTGTATAGCTCTTACCAATACATTATTTCTTATCTATATATTAATTTAGAATTTATTCTATCTTCTCTAGCTAGAAGATGCATGAAGGGGAAACATTTTATTTTGTTCTACCATTGTGTACTCATTATTAATATTTACTCAGAAAATAAATGAGTGAATGAAATTTCCATGATTTATTGAGTAGTATACTGACTCAGTATATAATTTGTTTTATAATTAATATTTTTTGTAATTTTATAATTAATGAATATTTCTGTATACTACAATCTTACCTTTTTGTTATAGCATTTGCCTTTAAATACAACTTCTACCTTCAGTTTTCATGATAGTATATTTTTCAGTACTTACATAGATAAGATAAATGGCCTTTTTTTCTCCCAAAGGCTTCTTTATTTTATATTAGCATTGAAATAATTAGATACCTGGTAGAATTCTAAGTTAACTATTTTTTTTTTTTTGGCCATTTATCCCTTTAAATAATACAAATAGTAAGATAAAATATCTGCTTTATTTACCTGCATATTTACCATTTCTAGTGCTCCTAATCTTGTGTATAGATTAAGATTCCCATCTCATGTCAATCCTTCTTTCTTCAGAAATTCCTTTAACATGTCTTTTAGGGCAGATCTACTGACAATCAATTACTTGCCTTTGTTTTTGAATGATATTTTCATGAGAATTCTAGGCTGGGAATTTTTATCTTTCAGTATTATTTTTAAGCTGTACTTTGTTGTCTTCTGTCCTTCCTTGTTTTCAACTAGAAGTCTGCTTCCATCCCTGTATCTTCCCTCTCTATCTAGTGTGCCCTTTTTTTCTCTGCCTGACTGTAAGATTTTCTTACTAACACTGGTTTTTAGCAATTTGATTATGATATTCCTTGTTGAAATTTTCTTCATGTTTCTTTTGCTTGAGGTTTGTTGAACATTTTGGATATGTGAGTTTATAGTTTTATTAAATTTCAAATGTTTTTGGCTAAGTTTCAGATATTTTCCTTCCCACTTTATCTACCTTTTACTGTTTATGTTATGCAGATATTTGGTCGCTTAAATTTTTCCAACAGTTAGGAGTGCTTCATTAGTCTTGTTGTTGTTGTTTCAGATTTTTTTCTCTGTATTTGATTTTGGACAGTGTCTCCCGCTAGGTCTTCTAGTGCAGTATCTGATGTTTAATTCCATCCAGTGTATTTTTCACCTCATACATTGTATTATTTATCTCTAGGTGTTCAGTTTGTGTCTTTTTTTTATCTTCTATAGCTCTTCTTAACTTGCTGATTTTTTTGTTTGTTTTCTTTACTTTCTTGCACATATGGAATGTACTGAATGTCCTCTAATAATGCTATCATCTGTCATTTCTAGATCGGTTTCTGTGGATTGATTTTCTTGTCAATATGTGTCATATTTTCAAATTTTTTCACATCTTAATTTTGATTGGATGCCAGGCATTGTGAATTTCAACTTTGGATGCTAAATATTTTTGTATTCCTGTAAGTTCTAGAGCTTTGTTTTAAGATGCAATTAGTCACATAAAAACACTTTGGTCCTTTCAAGACTTGCTTTATAGAGCAGCTTTTTTATCTAAGTCTAATTTTACCTCACCTCCATAGTAAGATATTGTCCCTCCCCATACCGTCCGCTAATTCCCATCTCCACCTTCTTAACCAAAGGAGACCATTAGGGTTAGTTTTAGGAAATCTTCTTTTGACTTAGCTTAGAAACTCTTTTTGAAATGGAGGCTTGAACAGTCATAGACCTCACCTAGTTTATTACCCCGTCTCAGGGATTATGGTTCCACGCTGCCTGATATGCAACATCTGATGACTGTTATTTCATCTATAGTCCATTTTTGTTGTTGTTGTTGTTATTTAATAGGAAAGTAAATCTGTTACTCTACCTTGGAAGAGTTGCAGAACATTATAATTGCCTGAGAGAGAATGAAACGGTACAAGAACCCCCATGTCCCATCTTTTGAAGCAAAACGTTTTTGCTTTAGTATCCTAGGCCTCCTTGGAGTCTCAAAGGCTGGCTCAAGAGTTAATGATTAAGAAAATATGAACGTGTAAAGGCAAAGCTATTGATCTGGGGAATTGGTAACAATTTAGCTTATAAATCAGCAACATAGCAGAGTCTCAAAAACTCCTAGTTTCTTTTGAAAGACTTGATGCACATTCCTAAGTTGTTACAGAAACCAGACCCCTACCAGATGGAAACTGCTAACCACAAGCATGTGGTTTACAGACCAGCTGGAGCCAGAAGACTAATATGCTGACCCTTGAAAACCCATTTTGTTAATTCATTGCTAGCCTATCAGAAGACCATGCTCCAGCCGATGTGTAACCTTCACCCCTAGTGTTGCCTATAAAAATCCCACCCTGAAAACCATGGAGGAGTTTAGATCTTTTCAGCACCAGCTTCTCATTCTTCTTACTTGATGCCCTGCAATAAATTCTGTACTTCATTCACTATGATGCAGTGTCAGTAGGTTGGATTTGCTGTGCATTGGACAAGTGGGATCCAAGTTTAGTTCAGTAATAAAAATTGTTAGACTTACCATATAATACAGCAATCCCACTCCTGGGCATATATCTGGAGGAAGCTCTAATTTGAAGAGATACATGCACCCCAGTGTTCATAGCAGCACTGTTTACAGTAGCCAAGACATGGAAACAATCTAAATGCCCATAACAGATGATTGGATAAAAAAGCTGAGGTGTATATATATGCAATGGAATACTGCTTAGACAAAAAAGAATAAAATAATGTCATTTGCAGCAACATGGATGAACCTGGAGGTTGTCGTTCTAAGTGAAGTAAGCTAGAAAGAGAAAGAAAAATACCACATGATATCTCTTACATGTGGAAACTAAAAAAAAAAAAAAAAAAAAAAAGACAAATTGACTTATTTACAAAACAGAAACAGACTCACAAACATAGAAAATAAACTTATGGTTACCAGGGAGGAAAGTGGGTGAGATGGGATAAATTGGAAGTTTGAGATTTGCAGATACTAACTACTATATATAAAATAGATAAACAACAAATTTCTACTGTATAGCACAGGGAACTATATTCTGCTGCATCCAGTGCAGCTCAGGACCGTGTCCAAGGACAGGTGACACAAGATTTAAGAAACAAAGAGACAAAGTAAAGAGCAAAGATGGGACCAGGGAACTTAAGATCTCCTGAGTCGAGAGTCCCGAAAGCCTGGTCGACATCATATTTATTAGGAGCGTACAGCTCAGAAAAAAATGTTATCAAAGAGGTGGGGCTTTAGATATTCCACTCGATAAGCACTAAATTCTGCTTGCTGTTTAACTGATTAACTTCAGGCCTATCCCTTCCAGGAACAATCACCCTCCTTGGGGTATGCAAAATTTCTAAATCTATCCTGTTATTGCCTCTGGGACATCTTGAGATACCAAATATTTCCCCTGGGCTTAACTGCATGCTTTCATGCCAGAACAAAGTTATGTTAATGGATGATCTGTCTTTCCAGGACTATCCATTGTTTTACACTGAGGAAATATCTGCCCTCCTTCATGCTCTTATGGTCAATCTCAGGATTGCTCACCACAAATTTTCTTTAGCATAATACGTGCTGTAGGTTGCCTACTGCGTAAAACAATAAAACAAAGCAAGCATTTTAAGCAAGCAATTGTGAATATAGTATTTTAAGCTCATGGAAACTTAGGTGCAGCTTGTTTTCCAGCAGCTTGTTTCCCAGCATATTCAATATTTTGTAGTAACCTATAATGAAAAAGCATACTGAAAAGAAATATATGTATATACATGTATGACTGAAACATTATGCTATACACCAGAAATTGACACAACATTGTAAACTGAACATACTTCAATAAAAAATTCAAAAAAATTGTTGTATATTAAAGAGAAATTTTCACAAAGAAAAGTATTAAAATCTTAACATCGAACCTTTTAAGTGTATACTCTTAAATTATGTGAAACACATGGGGGAGAGAGATAAAGAAATCATAAAACCTTATAAATGAATCAATTTAGTTCATAAAATTTAGCAGTGGTTATGAAAAAGTTTGAGCATATGTAAGTATGATTTTTTTTGGACATCATATACCTCATCAGTCAGCAATTTGGGATTAGCCATTTTGTAGCTCTCAAACAGTTTTACCAAGTAAATCCTGCTATTAACCTATGAAGGAAACCTCAAGAATTTAAAAAAATGTTTCCTATTCTGTTATATATATACAAAAATAGCGAATAATGCATGTAATTTGGAAAAAATATATACATTATCAATCATGGATTGAAGAAAAAGTCAGGAGTAAAAAGGCTTTTCAGGAGGGTGTGGTTTATTGAAACAGAGTATGATAAAAAAATTCTGAAAGTTGAACCATGTACTATTTACTATTTTTTTAGATTTCAAGTTTTCATTTGATATTCTTTTATTAAAGTTAATTTTTTATATTGGATTTACTATCATGATCTACATTTCTTTATTTTTATTATTTATAAATATAATTATCTGTTACATCATATTTAGGTAATTTTATTAATGCTTATTATATATAATTGCATGATTTTTTAAAAGGAAAGGCCAAAATAAGTAAACACTTAACCAGATATATGAGAAAATGGTCAGAAATGGCCCATACAAGAATCAAAATTTATTTAAATCTGTAAGTCTTATTTAAAGAGCCTATTCATATCAATTGCTACTCTCCTATGTACTTTGATTTGAAAAAAAAAAAAATTGAGACTTGAGATTAAGCTTCTTCATGTATACTTGAAATGTGAAAAAGTAAAGTCCCTTGGATATAGATTCTTCGTAAAGTATTTATAATTTTGTAGGTTGTTTACATTATTTCAATTCATTTGTTTGGATTTGATTTTCTGAAAGTATATTAACAATTAGACTGGCTTTACACTTGGACAAGAATATAAGTACAAGATGAATAGAATATTACTGCATTTCCTTAAAAACATGAATAATAATGTTGTAGGCTTTACAAACTTCTTAGCCTAATTATGCTGTAGTTTCTACAATAGGATGATAGTACTAGCAACCATCACTAGAGAATGTGCTTCGAGCTGTTTTCTTCCAGTAAATAGCAAGGTGATTGAATATCCACTAAATAAAGTTGGGGAATTTGTAAAGACCACTTGGGAGAATGTGTGCATTAAACAGCTAGTCTTTTTATAATCACTATGCTTTAAACCTAATTAAACTCAAGAGAATCTAATTAAATGAAGGGGAACAATAAAGCAATAAAATGATTCAAAGATGAGTTTGATACTTGTAATCTAAAATTCTTTGCGTTAAACCCTATGATTAAAGTTTTAGGAAGGGGTAAATGGACCACTTGCAAGATGGCAAACTCTGAATTTCAAATTGAATTACAAATTCTGCCTACCAGATGAAATCATTAAAGACAACTTTGAAAAAGAATACTGATTTGAACACTCAGTGATTTCATTGGTTCAAGGATATTTTTATTATTTGCCTCCTTTCCCTATTAGTATATGTAACATATAGTAGAAAAATTTTAAGCTCTGTGGCACCTTAACAATTCAAATAAGGTAATAATTTTCAATAAGATAATTGGAGCATATGTAATAACAGAATTTTTAAATTAATTAAATAAGACCATTAAAATTAATGAATCAGACATTTCAAAAAGATCATGAAAAACTGACAGACTTATCTTTTGTGACTATCTTTTGGAAATTAAATATTTATAGTATGTTTTTTTATATAGTGATTACTTATTTCTAAATAATTCCAAGAGCCTAATCATCCTAAAAGAAGTAGCTTTGCCACACAGGGGGAATAAACTCCGAAAGAAAAAAAGAAATATTATCACTTCCTCATTTAACTCAAATATCATTTAACTCTTTGGTTGGATGGTTTTTCCATCAATTTAAAGGGTACTTAGCAAATGGTGAGACAAATTATAGAAACAATGCAATTATTACTTTAAGAACCATGGAAATCAGATATGTCAATTATGAAGAGATTTAATGGAAATTGCTCCCAATATCATCCCATAGTAACCTAGAATTAAATAAAAAGAATCATATTTTTATTTAATAGATATTAATATTTCTTGTGGAGACAACTCAGAAATTTCGAATACTATGCTGCTAATGATAATGTTCACATGTAGTATAATGGTATTATCAAATCTTAAATCCTTACTACACCTATTTTGTTCAGTTGGTTACTGAAATTCTATCTTGTTATAAAGTTATATTATTTTTGTACTAGTCTAAATTCCCATTTGGCTGCATTGTAAAATATAATAAAATTAAAAGCTTATGGAAGCATATTTATCATATATTGCATGTATATGTATATTAAAAACAAATATCACCTATAAAAATTAAACAAATGAACTTGAACAAAATTTTTAACATTTTTTTGGGAACACAAAAGACCCCTAATAACCAAAATAATCTTGAGAAAGAATGGAGGAATCACACTCCCTGGATTTAGACCATACTACAAAGCTACAGTAATCAAAACAATATGGTACTAGATCAATGGCACAGAATAGAAAGCCCAGAAAATAAACCCACAAATTTATGGTCAATTAATCTATGACAAAGGAGGTAAGAATGTACAATGAAGAAAAGACAGTCTTTTCAATAAGTAGTACTGGGAAAACTGGACAGCTACCTGTGAAAGAATGAAGTAAGAAGCATTCTTTAATACCATATACAGAAATAAAATGGATTAAAGACCTAAATGTAAGACCAGATATTATGAAACTCCTGGAGGAAAACAGAAGCAGAACACTCTGAGATAAATTGCAGCAGCATTTTTTGGATCCATCTCCTAAAGTAAAGGAAATAAAAGCAAAAATAAACAAATGGGACAACTTAAAAGCTTTTGCATAACAAAAGAAAACATAAACAAAACCAAAAGACAACTTATGAATGGGAGAAAATATTTGCAAATGTTTTGACCAAAAAGGGTTTAATTTCCAAAATATACAACCAGCTCCTACAGCTCAATATCAAAAATCAAACAACCCAATCAAAAAATGGGCATAAAACCTAAATAGACATTTCTCCAAAGAAGACCTCCAGATGGCTAACTGGCACATGAAAAGATGCTCAGTGTCACTAATTATTAGAGAAATACAAATCAACACTATAATGAGGTATCACCTCACACTGGTCAGAATGTCTATGATCAAAAAGTCTACAAGTAATAAATGCTGGAGAAGGTGTACAGAAAGGGAACCCTCATGCATTGTTGGTGGGAGTGTAAATTCGTGTAGCCACTATGGAAAACAGTATGGAGATTCCTTAAAAAACTAAAAATAGAGTTAGCATATGATCCAGCAATCCCACTACTAGACATATATCTGGAAAAGATGAAAAGTCTAATTTGAAAAGATAACATGCACCCCACTGTTCACAGTATGCACTATTTACAATAGCCAAGATGTGGAAGCAACCTAAAAGTCCATCAGATGAATGCATAAAGGAGATGTGGTACACACACACAGTGGAATATTATTCAGCTTCTAAAAAAGAATGAAATAATGCCATTTGCAGCAACATCGATATACCTAGAGATAATCATACTAAGTAAAGTAAGTCAGACAAAGACAAATACTGTATAATATCACTTATATGTAGAATCTAAAAAAATGATACAAAAGAACTTTTTTTACAAAACAGAAGTAGACTCAGACATAGAAAACAAACATGGTTATCAAAGGGGAAAGAGTGGAGATGGAATAAACTGGGAGTTTGGTATTAACAAATAGGCACTACTATATATAAAATAGATAAACAATAAAGATGGATTGTATAGCACAGGGAACTATATTCAATATCTTTTAATGGAAAGAATCTGAAAAATTATGTATATATATAGAACTGAATCACATTGCTGTACTCCTGAATCATTGTAAATCAACTATACTTCAACTATGTGTATGTGTATTTATATATGTATATATATATACATAACAAAAATAAAATGAAATAAAATTTAAAAATTAATTTAAAAGACAGCCTGGCATTTCAAGCATATGTCAACAATATTATTAAATAACATCTTATTAAAAATTCTACTGTTAAAATTGTTCAAAATAACGTACCCTTACTTTTGTTAGAGCTATGACTAGCACTGAGTGAAAGACACAGCCCAACTGATTTTGCAAGTGTATGTGGATTACTACTAATTTATATTCCATATCTGGTCTGCTAATTCACTCACTACTTTTATAGAATGGTGATTTTAATCAAGAAAAATTTTTGAAGGTACCTGAGTTCAGTGTGGCAAAGCAGAAATTTTATACAGCTTTTTTCCTCATTCAAATTATCTTAAAACAAACAAGGCATAAAAGAAAATGAAACATTTGTTTGTTCTATATTTAATGAAGATCAGAGGTGTCTATATCCCCAAATCATACTAGATAAATATAAAAAATAGAGTGACATGAGAAACAGCAAGTAACAATGGGATGATGACTGTAAACCTGGCGTGTGTGTGTGTGTAAACTGGTTCGCAGACAACTGAGTCATGTTTCAGAAATTGGAGGCATGCTGCACTACTGAAAATGCAGATAGGGAGGGTGTGGTGGTGGAGAAGCAGAATTTGAAAGAGCATCAAAGTTGACCTCTGTTTTCATACTTTCCTTTTGCACAATTGAGTGAGGAAGAACTTCTCCACTATGCAGAACAGAATTCTATCCTCTGGAATAGGTGAGGGCTCTGAGAATGATAGTGGTAACGTGCCACAGAGAGAACAGGATTGATGTACCTTTGACAGATGAAGAAGCAAGTTCTCTTATCCACACAAAGCCCAACTTTTATAGGCAGGGGATTGGAGGATGTTTCTATGGATGATCAAAGTTGCTCAAGAGAAATGGCTAATAAGTAATGACAACTTCACTTTTCCAATAGCAGAAAATTACCTGTATAATTCTGTCCATGTAAAATATGGTAACTGGCTCTCTTCTCACAGTGGCAGCAGCTGTGACAGATAGTATTGTAAAATATAATTGTTGAGAAGGGGTTTGGGATCCTGATCCAAGGGCAAAATGTCTAATCACCATCTTCATAGATGTGCAAATTAGTTGTAGTATCAGCAGGGATTTCCTTATCTCTATCTCAGTTATCACAATGTGCCCTTGAACTAAACAGTCCAAAATATGAAGCTACCTTCTCTTCCTCCAGACTTTCAACCAAAATTTTAACTACCAGATTCTTTCTGTAAATCTCTTCTCCTGCACTGAACCTAACTGATAGAATAATTAAACACCTTACATCGAAGACCAGCGGTGTACCCTCAGCCCTCCCAATCCACACAAACATGCCCACATTCATACACATGGGCAGAGATTCTAGTCAGTTCTTTTCTGCCTCACAGTTTAATATGAATGAAAAAACAGTGGACACATACCATTTGAATTAAAATGTTCACTATCATAATAGTAGGAAGAATGTTACATATAAAATTGGAGAACAAAAATATTTAGAAATATGGAGGAAATTCCAGTTAAAAAACCTATATGGTTTGAAAGCATTTCATTCTGGAAGTGGAAGTAAGAGGGACATTGGGAGATTTATGTGACATTTTCAACAATATTAGTATTTTCAGATTATTTACCTGATAAAAAATTTAAAAGAAGATAACAGAGCAGTGTTGAAATTACAATTAGTAGACCTAATTGTAATAGCAAACCTTATAATGTTTAAATTCCACTTAAAATTTCTACATAGTAATAAGTGACAACTTTCTAATCTATTACTATTTGGTTAAAGTTATGAGTAATTGAATAAAAATAATTATCTTTCGTGTTAATAAATCTAGACTTAATGATGTGAAACTCATGATGAATTTTATGTAAAACAGAAGTCAAATTTATAAAGTGTTGAGAGCAAACTTTTTAAAAACATGCCCCTTTAGTATTTTCCACATTGTGCATTCAAAGTTCCATACTGTTTTATGAACTGAAGGAATCAAAATGAAAGGGCTTAAAATTGAAAGGAGAAAAGCAGTAGTTTATTGATTTTCATTTTGAATAAAAAGACTAAGCCCCGAGGACATCAGTCAATTCCTTTATTCCATCGCCTTTTGAGTTTCAAATGCAGTGATGGGAAAAGTTTGTCTATTTGTGATAGTAACAAAAAGATACCTATTTCCTTATTTTTAAATAGAACTTCCTCTATTTCTTTTTGTTAAGATGTGTGACTACAAATGCCAAAAATGTCATTGATCTACCTATATGACTCAAATCAGAATTGACTAAAATTATTACTTGTTTATTGTCAGCTGCCTTAAATATCATATCTCTTTCATTTATCTAAAATGTCTTTGTCCTAGAGTATAAGCCATTGATTTGTTTTGTCTTTATTTCTCTTTCTAAATTGATTTTTAATTGCTTGAATCTAGGAAAATTATTATTTTTGAAATATGTAATATTCTATATTGATAAGTATACTGAGTGACTTATGTAACCACATTAATTTGAGTAAACACTAAAAGTTCATGAAATATAGCTTTAGGACTATTAACTTCATTCTCCAAGGCATTTAGTATACCACAGCTTGAACATTTTTGAATTAACAGTAGGAAAGTAAAAAGTATTCTGTGTGGTTAGATGTGAAGAAGATGAATATAACCATGGCATCTGGATGCTAGTGGGAAGTCTTCTCATTGTGACTATTGACTGAGAGTAATTGACTGAATGAGTGGGTCTGGGCACATTCAGCAGATTAAGTTCCTGGGGATGGGCGAACTCTGTAACCTTCCCATTGGTGACTGTATTTTATAAAGAAAGTCTGAATGTCTGAAAAATTATTTGCAAAAATTAGTTGGCTATGGTGTAAAAATAATAGTAAGATTTTCAGTATTGTTTTTGTTGATCGAACTCTACTCAGTTTTATTTTGTCTCTTCCATAAATATAGTATTTTTTTTCCAAAAATCGATTAAATAAATCATTTAAAAATTATGTCCATTAATTTTATACTGGTAAATAGTTTACACTAATTTACAAATATGTTCATGTCCTTATATACTTAAAATGAATAACTTCTTATTTGTAACACTGATATCAAGGTAATTATAATTTTATTAGTCTTAAAAAACTTCACCTCATTTTAAAATTATGTTATCAACCCCATTAAACATACTTGTAAACATTGGTAGAGATTATCTGGTAATAGGGCATAGAGACATTGAGTGATTACTCCTGCAGAAGACACTTAAAATTTACCAAAAAAAAGTTATTGAAAATGTATACTTGAAGGACTTTGAAAATGATCAGAGGGCAAAACTTTAAAAGGATTTACTATGGAAAGACTACTAGTGTATCAGGTAAAAACAAAACTGTGAGTTTATGTTTGAAGTCTTCCCCAGACTCCCCTCAGGTGGAAAAAAATTAGTCTTAAAACCTCAAGGAATAGATAATAGAGTTTAGAACAGCTGAGACACTGGAAATTTAAAGAGTACAGTTTGGAAATGAGAGAGCCACAGACAATTTGAGATCCAATCTGACTGTAAAGTCTAAAGTCTATTCTTATCCCTGGCTGCTGTTAAATTGTGCATGCTATGGGAGACCCTAGGGAGCCTGGTATAAAAGAAAACAAAAATCCATACCCACCTGAGCAAATATAAGCCTTCCTGAATTGAGATGTCTAATAGCTGTTCTTGTCTTCAAAGTACAGTCATCAATGAGAAGGTTACAGAAGAAATATAGGGAGGACCCAGCAATAAACGAAGTACAGAAAGACTGAGTCCAGGGGTCTTGCCGTCTGTCCAGATCCTTAATTTACTGGCAGTCTGAGGAGTTGCAGGGGAGATCCCCACAAGGAGAAGCCTAAAAAGAGGTCGGATTAGCTGAGGAGAGAGATCTCTTGCAGATAGCAGGGAAAACAGATGTTGTAGTTTATTCAGGGTCACTGCTTAGTATATCAATAATCCAGCAAGTCATAGAAAAACAAGTCACAGTGTCATTGATGTTATTTACAATGGACAGTCTTCAACCAAAAAAATACTAGACCTGAAAAGACACAGGGAATTATTATTTGTAATCAGGAAAAACAAAATAGTCAATAGACAGTGACTCCATTTGCCCTTAGATTTTGAATTTCACAGATAAATATTTATAAAATGTTCAAAGGATTTAAGAAAAAGATAATATAATGAGAGGAAGAGCCAAGCACGTTTGTATTAGTCTCCTAATACTGCTATAATAAATGTATTACAAAGTCATTGACTTCAAAACAGTACAAATTTGTTAACTTTTTAGTTTGGGAATTAGAAGACCTAGATCAGTTTACTGGGATAAATCAAGTTGTCAGCAGAGCTGGTCCCTCTGCATGCAACAGAGAAAATCTTTGGCTGCTTTCACTTGTAGAGAATGCCAGGATCCCTTGGCTCTTGGCCACATCATTCACATTTCTGCTTCTGAGGTCATATCACTTCCTTCACTATGTCAAATCTCCATATACCTTCCTTCTGAAAGGACATTGGTGATTATATTTATGGTCTACACAGATAATCGAGGAAACTCTCCATCTCAAAGTACTTTACTGAATCACATGTGCAAATTCCCTTTAGCCACATAATATAATATTCCCAGATTTGGGAGATTAGGACATAGACATCTTGGGGCTATCACAAAGCTGAAGATAAAATATAAGAAGATACCATATGAAATTTCTAGGGTTTAAAATTAAAAGTGATTTTACAGCTATTGGTGTTACTCCATGTAATATACCGACTTCCATCATCACTCTTTGTGACGCAGAGACCTCTATGTGTGATAAGCTCCAAATTCTTCCAATGGATTTCTTTTAGTATACTTCATTCTTTTAGAGCAGTTTTAGGTTCACAGCAGAATTGAGCAGGAAGTGCAGAGATTTCCCAGCATAAATTCTGGCCTCATACATACACAGCCTTCTCCGCTATCAACAGCCCACACTGGAGTGGTATGGTGCATTTCTTATAACTGATGAACTTACATTGATGAATCCTTTTTACCCAAAACCCATAGTTCACATAATAGCTTACTCTTTTCACAGATTTTGACAAATACGTAATGACATATATCCACATTATAGTGTCATGCAGAATAGTTTCACTGTCGTCAATATACTCTGAGCTCTGCTGATGCAGCCTCCCTCCTCCCTCTGCTTTCCCCTCTATATTCTGTATTATTGGTCTTCATGTCTTTGTTGTCTCAAGTCCAATAGCATGAAAATATTGCACAATGATCGCCTCTAAAATAACAAGTAAATAAACAAATATACAAAATAAACACCCCAAAGGGGAAGAAAAACAGCCTCTGACTCTCCAGCCACCACCCTATAGCTTTGATTTTCAAATCCAAATCGTTAAACTTTGTCTTCCTTACCTTGTATCACCTAATGCAGTTTTCTCAACTCTTGGGAGGATTCAACGTTACTGTCCACCTCATTCCATATGAATCACATCAACAGCTGGGTTCCTCTGGGCTCCTTATCTATCCTCCTGGTTGTAATTATTTATTTCCAGATGTATCCTCTAGTCACTTTTCCATGTTTCTTACTCACTTGACTGCTAATAATTGTTTTCCTAGCCTCAAGCATAGGCCACATCTTTTCTCTCTCTCTTTTTTTTAGTTGACCACATCATTTTCTATATTTTGTATATTATCTACATGCTGATGGCTTCTGATTAATAGATATTTCCAAGACCAACCTTTTGCCTTTTAAATACCAAATCACTTGCTACTTATCTTGATTCCATATGTATAGAATATAGATATTCTATGCATAGAAAAAAATATATACATAGAATAAAGGTATAACCACTATATGCATAGAATAAAGATGTAAATTACATAATTTGTTTAATATTATTAAGATATTACTATATTCCTCCTATTACTTAGATGTTATTGAAAAATGTATGTGCAAAAACAAAAATTTCCATGCATTAAGAAGAAGGAAACAAATATTTAGAATATCTAATAAGTCCTGGGCACTGTGCTAAAATAGAGAAACGTAAACTAGTAAGATGGACTTGCCTACTGCTGTCAGTACTTCACAGTCTACTGAAGGAGATCTTGAGTGTGAGAAACTAATGGGTTTTAATACTAATTTAGAGCCAGTAAGGTACCAGCTGTGATTCCTCCTGTGTACTATTTAGGAAAATGAGTCCCTACCTGGCTGATTTTTTTCTTTTTTTTTAGAACAAATGGTTGGTTACAAGCTTCATATGGCCTTGTACAACTTCTCCTGCCTAAATGCTGCCAGTAGACTTAGAGCTTTGAAGGAGAGGAAATCTCAGATGTTCTCAGTAATCTCGTCTTCCTGCTTTTTAAACAGCTGCCTGATCTAGTCCAGAAAGGAGGAGGAAAAATAAATCTTTGTCTTCATATTTGATACCTTTGAAGAGATGAGGATTAATTAAAATAATATTAATAGCAATAACAACTACCTTTTTAAAGGGCATGTGATGTTCTAGCCATTTTGTGCACTTTAGAGATTTTACCTAGTCCTTTCCTTTCTGTACAACATTCTTCTGTGATTCCTTTTTTTCTGTTTTAATGATAAGCAAAGTAAGTCTTAGCTTATCATTAAAGCAAATAAGCAAATTGTCCCAAATTTAAGTAGCTAATACATTGAGAACCAACAATCAGACCTTGGGTTTTTTATATCTGAACCCCCCCCCCAAAAAGCTTAATTTGGTTTAATCTATCATTTACCAAATTACTTAACTATGAAAAACTTGATGTCTGATCACCCTAGCCTGCCCTCAGCAAGAATCTCGTTTAGTCAGTTTAACAAGAATTCTCCCTGTCCTTGAAGTCTCTCTCCTCTTAGTAAACTTTGTTTTTATACATCCCAATGATCCATATTAACACCTGTAGAGGTAGTGTCCATGAAATGTCTTTGGGGAAATGAAATTTGCTTTCAACTTGCTCATTTTGAAAGCAAATTAACCTAAACTAATCTACATTAGGCTATGGGTCCAAGGTCATAGAGAAAGAACCAAAAAAGTACAGCACCATGCCTAGAACATAGTAGGTCTTCAGAATATTTGTTTTTATCTTTCTTTAATTTTTTTTCTGATTCTCAATGTTTTGCCTTTCACTATAATACAAATTTCTTAAATGAAGTACTAGTAATAGATTAATTCCATAAAAAAGAAAAAGGGAATTTAACTATCATTTGTAATCCTATTTTATTTCCTGGAGTACTTGTCTACGTCCCATTACAGATACTACCTCATTTAGTTTTTAAAAAGATTCTGTGAATAAGGCATTATTTTCCCTCTTTTTGCAGATAAAAAGACGGAGGCTGAAAGATGTCATTTTTCAAAAGAAGTAACTTTTAAATGAAATGCTTCCTCATTTGAACTTAGGTATAACTAAATTCATACTCTATAATCAAAGAAAAGATTAGAGGTAGAAAGTGAGTTTGAGAGCAAGAACAAAAGTGAAAAGACAGGAACAGCAGGATTTTCTCTCTAAATAAGTGATTTCCTGTGTTTTAGTTAAAGCACCTAAGTAAATTAAGAGCAATTAACCTCAGCAGATACAGACAATTGCAAGGTTTTTTAACACAGAGGGCACACTGGGCTATTATATGAAAAACTCATGAGGCTTTAAATCACTGGAATGAATGGAGTCAGGTAAACTTAAAATTAAGAAAGTGAATAATAATAGTAAAATGTATACAAAATACGTATTATGAGATCTCCACTGACTCCTTCAGTGTGCTCCTTGGACATAAATACCTACTTGTTCTTGTTCTATTCAGAGTAGAGACCAGTCTCCCTCCCGTATTGCAATGGTCTCTACACTTAACTACAATAGTCGTGAAAAAAATTTCCCTTACAAGCTTTCACAATTGTCAGAGTGCTTTAGGATAGATGTTAAGGTTATTAGGCAACTACAAACATGGAGGCTGAAAAGTATTAGGCAAATTTTTTATAATGACAATACAGTTCATATGGGACTAAAAGTATTAAAAAGGCAATTAAATTCTTCTAGGATTCAAAATTTAAAAAGCAGTTATGTGTGAATTAGTGTAAATGTGACCAGAGCTTATTGGCAGAGGAGGGCAGTGAATAATAGGAAATATTTGACTGTATATTATATTTAGTAAATGCATGATTAAAGGAAGGGGAGCATGGGGGATAACCTAGGTGTTTAGTTGACTTAGAGTAATCAAATTTTAAAAGGAACAAAGGACAATTGGAGAAGAAAAATTAGGAAGACAATTGTTTTATGATACTAATGTTATGCCTCTCCATTGCATTTATTTTTGAAAGATCACATACTTATTTTAGAAGACTTATTTCAGTTCTGGATAAATGGAGTGTCTGACCATCCATGATAGTCCCCATCTTTCTCAACTTAAGTGAATAATTGGAAAGCAGTTTTACTCTTTGGATCTTAAAATGACTAATAATTTGCATGAATATTTAGAATTTGATGAGAAGGACCATTTTAAATTTTATATCACTTTCTGTTGATTCATATTTTTAAATTTTTACTCTCAGTACTCTTTCATGTTATTTTTCTGGCACTTTCAGTGATTTGTTTTGTGCCCCCAGAATTAAAATTAATGCAACAACTTGAAGTTGTAAACACACTCATTAACACATTTATTTGTATTGAAAAATAGTGTAATCCATAATAACCAGTTCAGTTTGGAAAGTAAGGATATGCCTTACTTTACCTGAAAAAGTGCTTTTCACATATTCAAAAGAGCATGCATTTTATAAAATCAGGCCATAAATTTCATATTCAAAAGTTCCATCCCCCAAATCAGTGGATTTAAAATTTTTTTCTTTCAATTTTAAATGAGGGTAAATTATTGAGCAGGGTAAAAGTAGTGTGTCATGTTCCATTTGGGGATCTTAAATGGAATTTTTAATTACAATTTGGAAGACTGCACTGCATTTATAGAGGAAGAACAAGTCACGCGAATGTTTATCAGCAAAACAACATGATTCCTCTACAGGTTTTATATCTAATGATAAATTGTCAGGTTTCTAAAATGAAATTGTGTGTGTATACTAAAAGATAACAGAATGAATGCTATCTTTCCTGCGATTTGCTTTACATTTTTCCCTTTGTAGGGTGGGTGGTACCAGAGTAGGTGTAAGTGAAACAAGATTGACTATGGGCTAATAATTATTGAAAGTAGGTAGTGAGGGTGTGATGTTTTTAAAATACATCATTCCCTGCATTTCTGCATTTTTTGAAAAAGTAAAAACAATATCTAAGTGACATTTGACATTTTCATGTAATGGTTTCTTCCTCTTTGATAAATCAGGTTTTTAAACTGTTCTATCAAAGATAGATTTTTCCCACAAACTATGTTTCTAATATTATCACTTACTTTGAACTCCACCTCCCGCAGCACAATATCACATTCAACAGTCCCTGCTTTTCTAACCTAAGTACAGCTTCCACACCTGCACACAGACATCCAGTGTTTAAATCAATTTAATCAATTCAGTGGCTCTTGAGATAAGACACTATTTCTATTTTGGTATACAAGGCCTTATACATCCTCATGCTGCACATTCCCTCACTCAGCAGACCCTAGCCCACTCACCTTGATTCAGTCCCCACCCCATACATGGTACTCACTGCAGTGCTTTTATTCTACCCTCTTCCTGACTCACTCCATTTTTTCCTCATACAATGTAAAATTGTTACTTTACTTCCCCTTAGAGTGATAAGTAAATTCACATATTCTTCATCTCTCCTCCTTCATAACAATATGAACATTTCCTTTCTTAGCAATTTTCAAGATTTGTTATAATTATTTGTGTAATTATTTGTCTGGCTAAACTGTGACTGTATTGTTCAGTATTGTATTTTGTTGGAACCACCAGTACCCTGCAGATGGTATGGACACTCAGTAAATACATCTTTAATTAAAACGTTAATGAAAGTCCTTCATTCAATGGCTGCCTTGGGCAAAGAAGATGTTATATCAGAAAATGCAATTACATTTTAACTATGAGATAGCCATAATTGTTTGTGTAATTTTTTTCATGTGACTAGGAATTATGTATATCGGCATTACATTTGTATCTGTTTATTTATCCTTTAATTCATAAAATGGTCTTCTAGAGAATAAACAGTCACTGTTTAACTCATGAACTTGCATGGTAGTAGTTTATTGTATTGCGAGTTCATGAACTTGCAGACTCATAAATTCACAAGGGTATGTGAAGGCAAGCTATACAGACAGTTAATAAACAAACTAAACACTTGGAGTCATACCTGCTGGGGCATGAGAAGTGCTAAGAAGTAAAATATGATGTAAACAGATGAATGATTTGTTTTAAAGGAAATTCTACTATATTTATTGGTATAAATAGGAGATTTTTTGTTGACAAGGTAGCATTTGAGCAGAGCCATGGAATTAAATGAGAATGGAGGTCAAGTTGCTACCTCAGGAAGAAACCAGACCAAAGGGATTTCCATTACTAAGGTCCTGAGGCAGGGTTGTGTTTGGGAGTGGTAAGGAAAAGCTGGAGGGACAAGGTGGCTAAAGCAGTGGCAGGTAATCTCAATGGAAGTTTTGACAGTTTTTGTAACTTTAGCTTAAAGGGGAAAAAAAAGAGAGCCCTGAAACTATGTAATAGACTGTTATCTCTACATCATTTCCAGATGCCTGTTTGATATTTTCCTCTTATTATAGCTCATAAGAATAAGCTATAAATGTGACAGAAGCTCTTTATTCCTCAATTAGTGAGGCACCATTAACGACCCTAGTGGATTTGCCTACCGGGATAATGATGTGCTATTGTGAATGCCTTTTTTTTTTCTAAATGTTTGGTAAATGTCTACGTTGACATGGTAACATTTATCCTATGACTGATTTTTTAATGAATGTTGGTTTACTTCTGTAACCCTCATTTTATACACACTTAATTGCAGTCAATCTGTCAAAAATGCTTCCAACTGCCCAGAAAATGCATTTTCCTTCTTATATGGTCATTGTATATATTTCAAGTAAAAGGCAAGTGAACCCCTATGTTTTAAAATAAAGTTAAATCCCATGATCAGACAACAGAATAAAAACTAAATGGTGATTTTAGTGAGAATTGCATAACTTGTATATTTAATAAAGTTGGTTTAAGAACAGCATACTTTAAATAAAAATAATGCATCCTTAGATATTTTACTTTTTGTGTTAAAATAATGACCTATAAAGACTATGAATCAAAAAAAAGACTATGAATCATACTGGAAAACCTTTTGGCAGTTTCTCATGGAGTTGATTGTGTACTTACCATATTAACCAGCAATCTTACTGGTTACCCAAGTTCACATAAAACTTTATGTGGATGTTTAAGATACATTATTCATAATTGACAATCCCTTCCACTGGTGTATGGAAAACTAGACAGATTCATGCAGTTGAATACTTCTCAGTAATACAAAAGAATGAACCATTGAGACACACAACACAAGGAGGACTCTCACATGCATCATACTAAGTTAAGGGAGCCAAACAAAATACCATATACTACATGATACTATTCCTGTGAATTTTTTGCAGAACTGTAGGGACAAAAACCTGATCAGTTGTAGATACAGGTCAGGGATGGGAAAAGGAATTCCCTGCAGAGGAGCACAGGGGGCGTTGTTGAGGTAGTTCAGTTTCCATGTTATGATTATTGGTAGATATATGCATGCATGTGTTTGTTAAAACTCATAGAAATGCACAGTAAAAGCAGTGAATTTTATTGTGTCTAAACGATTATTTAGTGCCCCCCCCCCAAAAAAAAAGACACAAAGAAAAGCACAACAATCTGTTAACTGGTAAAGTCCTCATGATAAGTAGCTGAGAATCTAGTGCAAGTAGTGCTTGGTTATTACTAACTACAGTCTAGCAGGAGATAAGGTATTATGGTAAAGATTACTGTTTACCAAACGCAATTGTCTTTTCTAGTTAGATACAAGTTAAACCCCATTTCCTGTGTTCCCTCAACATTTGATCTGATTATGTGTTGAGTTGACCTGGATGGAATGAGAGCTGGAGAGATGTGTGGGACTCCCAGGTGGAGCACACTTTCATGCTCTTTCTCCTGTCTCCTCAACTGATAGCACAGAATGACGTTGCAAGTTGTGTGTTCAAGATACTGGAGCCAAATCGTTATTTTGTATTTATGGAAATGAGAAAAGAAAGCCCTCTATCATGATAGACCTTTGAAATGTTGTTGTTTTTTATTAATGTTGTTGTTATCATAACTGTACACATAAACTGTGTTTTAAAAAACTCCATTCTGACTGATTCCACTGGAAATTTGTATTCATTACCATACAAAAGAAAATGATAAATTAATTCAGGTTCTGTAAATTAGTTCCATATCTCCCCTAATATTTGGCCATTAATTCTGTATATCACTTGAAATAATGTATCGCTCCACAGTCTCTTAAAAAATACCCTGCTATACTTAGTGGATTTTTCAATCTGGGTATTCCTGTATACCTCCAATTATTTGCTCATTCATCAATTTATCCCTTCACCAGACATTTACTGGTGCCCAATTCAAACTGTATGAGTTTTCCAGTAGTTAACTTAATTTGACCTATAAGCATGACAGTTTCATATGGTCCTATCAGAGCTACTTTTTGTAGGTGTAATTATGTAATGCACATCTTTCCAGTTGTTCAGCTTCTTTATTTCAGAAATGGTGATAACTTACTTACCAATTTTCAGGCTAAATATCTTGCCATGTTTTCTTTTTAATAGAAAATCTTTATTATGTAGATCCAGTCCATTTAAATCTAATTCTGATTTGTATAAAGCCCAAATTTTATCTTTAATTTGCAAAGACTTCTGCTAATTCTAGGTAAATGATAAAGCACTAAATCATTTTCTGCAAACACAGTCAGACCTAGTCCCTGTATCATCTGTAACTGTTGCATTTTACTGCCTAATCCCCAGCATGTTTGTCATTTAATTATATTACATACAATTTTCAAAAAAATCGAAAAGATCTCTCAACACTGGAATTTTCTTCAAAGAGAAGAAATTTGCAAAGATAGTTGAAGGGAAACTTATACAAATAGTTTCATTTCCAATGAGACCTTAGTCCAACAAAATTATTTATATTCTGGGATTGTGAATAAGGAGCATTAGTTTTAGAGGGAAAAAAAGATAAAGAAATTTTCAGGCTTATTGTGTGTATACTGTTGGTATGATGGGATCATTTGAATCAATTGTGATCTTTTATCTATATTTGATAAAAATCAGCAACTCATACATATTAAATTTGTGAATAAATTTGTAGGCAGAAACAGAAGAAATTCTAGTGATTAGGTTATTTTAGTCTGTTAGTTAATCAGTCATGAAGAAATGATCAGATAACTCAAGTGATATTCAAAGTGCTTAATTTTTGCTTTTTATGACTTATAAGAATTCTCTCTCTACATGTATATGTATATAAAACTTAGAACTTTTAATATAATATGGTACCATAGACAACTAATAGAAAATGTAAGACTATATTTGGGGATCAAAGAGTTTATTTATAGCATCAATAATGCTATAAATAAATTTGAATCAAGCTCAAAATAATGTAACAGCAACAAGGAAGCAATGAGTAATGTCATCAATTAAAATTTAAGTTGGTAGTAGTGTAGGCAAGCAACCATTAGATTATCCAGAAGTTGTCTCCATGTATTATCTTTTCTAATCAAGGCTTAGCATACTCTTTCAAACGTTGTAGACACTCAGTTAGCATTTGCTAAATGGGATGATTTTCTAAAGGTCAAGGTAAAAATACACAGAACACTGCCAATTAAAATAGAAAGAATAAATCAGAAATAATATTTCCAGAAACAGAGAACAGCCAAATCTAGATGCGAATGGAGGCATCTTCCTGTTCTGGTTTCCAAACTGTTTTTGGACTATTTTGAATGTGGTGCTCTCCTTGATGCACCTGGTATTTTGTGGATGTGATTCGACATTTGGTGACACTTGACTAAAATGAGTTAAGGCCAAGAGAGAGAATCAGCAACAGGGGCTGGTAAGCAAACTCAGATTTAATGTACAAATAAGAAGGATGTTCTCATCTTTCTATTTATCATGCTGCCACTTGTGCATTTACATTTTCTTCTCCATTTTGTGATAATTTTATGAAACACCAAATAGAGATTTATATGACTTTTCTCAATTTTTATGCACTTATTTTTCTCCTAAAGATTTAAACCGCTACAGTTTCAGACTTAATAGCTTTTATTTACAGATGAGATAGTGACTCAGTGAAATTAAGCAATTTGTCCAAAGCCATAGAATTCATAATAGTAAAGCCAGGATTGAAACAGGATGGGTGTGCTGAGTGGAGAGGAGGTTGTAGAGAGTTGCAAGAGCCTTTCGTGCTGAGTTATTTCTGCAGCTTTATTTGCTTTCTTGGTCCACTTCAACATAGAAACAGAAGAAGAAGCTAAAATGTAGTTTATTTGCAGGGGACAATTTACACTGGCAGGTGAGAGGGAAGGTGGTACAGGGAAGGGAATGAAGCCAGAAGGAATACATTATGTAGCCAGCTACATGGAATAATCCTGCAGGACCACTCTGAGTAATGATGTAGAATACATGCTTTAGATACATTGTAGCCAAGAAAAATGGGAAAAGGAATATTAGTAGCCTCCCACCTAACAGGCATTGCAGGAAGTCTGTCCTCTTCAGGAACATTATTTCCTGTCACTTTTGTCTGATCTGTAGATTCGCTGTGTGGATTTTGACAAGCCATGATATCCTTCGTATGATGATATTGTATTGACTGTTGCAGTATGATCAGAAATTCTAAAGGAATCCAAGCAGTAATTCTGACAGTTCTGCCCTCCACTGTGCATAATTTATATACTGTCCATATCTATTTTATGACATTGATACTATTATTTTTCACACTGCACACAGGAAAATCAAGAGATCTGGAAATGTTTAGTAATTTTATCAAGATCACACACTAGAAGTAGAATAGACCCAGAACTTCTCCTTAAGTCTCTGAGTCTCAAGTTTGTGATCTTAATTACTTTTTTAACAAGTCTTAAAAGATGTTAATTTATCTTAGTTTTACATAAATATTTACTTAATACTGAAGACTACTGTATTAATTTTAATAGTAATATAAAATGAAAAGATAATATATGTTTTTAGGATTTTTTTTTTTTTGGTCCCACAAATAGAAACTGTGCCTGTGAAATTGGAGTCAATCTATGTTGACTTAATTAGCTAAATTCACTTAGAAAAACATATTTCACCAAAGCATTCTACAGTGTCAACCCTGGGTGTCCAATCTGTTCAGACACCCCAGAACACTCCATGGAAAATCATTCCACCCAAACAATATTTTCTTATGTTATATCAGCTCATGTACAGTGAGTACAGATGAGAAGAGTAGAGTTGGAATGTGTATTTAAGAATATATTAGAGCTTTAGTGACAATTCTAGAGAGATAGGCAAATCCAAAGAAATCATGGCTACACAGAAAATTACACTTGTTTTGAAATTAAAAATTTAATTTCAACATTGCAATTACAAAGTGTATATTCTTGTGCAAATATTACTTTTTTTTTTTGGCCTCATCTTTATTCCATTTTGAAAACTCTGTTCAATGTTCATTTGATGAAGACCTGTCATCAGCCCATCATTATGGTTTGCCTTACAGTGAAAGAGGCAAACAGGACAGATAAAGTTTCTACCCCATGAAGTATAAAGAAGGCAGCTAATGAGCAAATAAATAAATAACAGGTGATGATAAGGATTGTAATGAAAATAAAAACATAATATTTTAAGCGAGGGATCAAAACCATCCTTCATGTTGGGAGTTCAAGGAAGGGATTTCTGAGAAAGTGAGATTAAGATAAGTAAGAGAATGAACCAGCCATGAGGGCACATAAAAAGGCAAAAATAGTTACTGCCAAGATCTGTGGCAGAAGTGAGCTCCCTGTGCTTAAGGAACAAGGAAAGATAGGTGCCTGAATCACTTTAAACCAAAGGGGTAGAGGAAATAGATAAGGTTGTGAAGTTAGACAGCCATCTCATCCTCTGTTGTGTAGAGCTAAGTAATTCACAGTAAAAGGCCCTGAGTTCATTCTGAACAAAATAAAAAGCTAATGAAGATTTTGAAAAAGGGTGATACATAGTATCGTATCTATTTCTCTGTCTGTGTATCTAGCCATTATATAATTCAGGATTTAGTTTTGTCTAGAAATGGAACAGTAGACATGGATATAAGTAGGTATATAAATAAAATGATTTTGAGGTAGAATAAATAGGAATTAAGTATATTTTGTTAATATTTTAAGAAAGATGAAACATGCTAGGTAGGAAGATGAAGAGAGAGAGAGGAGAGAGAGTGAAAGAGGGAAAAAAAAAGAAAGAAAAGAAAAAGACAAACAGGTAGCAAATACTCTTAAGTTACCGATGAGGCAAAGTGTCTGGGCTATACTTTGTTGGTTGCAAGATACAGAAACTTGATTTGACTAAATTTAATTTATCCTGGACAGTGTACACAAAGACATAATTGCAAGAAATAGAAGAATCAGGGAATTGAATACTTTTTCCTCTCTTTCTTTCAATGTCTTGACTAATTTTTTTTTTTTCCTGTCTTCTTGTGAAGGTCTTCAAGAAGTTTGACTTGGGACAAGTGCCTGTTCTGGATTAATTAACGAATCATTGTGTCCAGGGAAAGGAAGCTATAGTTTGATCAGTGAGGTCATACATCCATTTCTGTGTGTAGGTGGGAAATTTTCATATTCAAAAGACTACCTCACAGTCACAATTAGTCCTTACTAAAGCATAGGGAATACTCAGTTCTGCATGGAAACTCAGGTAGTCTTGCCTAAGAAGTGACATCTGAGCTGGAGTTTGAAGGAGTAAATAACTAGGTTCAACTCAATATGTATTGAAGGCTTATTAAATTCAAGGTACTCTGCTAAGGTGCTGTGAAGCATACAGAAGTGAATAAAATACAGTTTCTTCAATACACGGATTTACAATCTAATGAAGGAGACTGACACATGTTCATAAGCCACTGAGGACGTTCTCTTGACATCATTAAGTTTAATCCTGAGACATACAGAGATGTCAGGCATTCTTAAAAGGCTTAGACGTCATTCTGTATGCAGCAATGACTTGGGACATGTCAGCAGGATAAAAAATTAGCCCATGGAGGATGGGCTTAGCTATAAATAGGCAATGTATCCATTCAATAAACAATTATTGGCTACCTGTGATACCAGGAAAAGACAAGACCCAATGAATACAGAGATAGACATTTAGTGTGACTTCATTAATGAACTTGTAATCTACTGAAGGAAATGGACTAATTATATAATTCAGTTAAATTCACACTTTGCAAGAGTGTTAAACCAAGAGCAGTATAAATCACAGATGGTTTGTACAAAGGGCTTTTGGTTGCTTAGTGTTCATGTACTCAGCTTATTTATTTCCTTCAGTGACCATGATAGTAGGTGCTATTGTGATGACCATCTGCAGATGTGAAAATGTGCAGAGAAGTTAGTGACAGTGCTCCACAGAATGAGTGGAAAGTCGGTATTTAGACTCAGGTAGTGTGGCTCCAGAGTTCATGCTATCAAGAGAAGACAGGAAGGTACCAATAAACATGGAAAATGTAGAGGATTCCAGGTCTGGGATTTTCAGTAAAGTTTAGGAACAGAAGTGATGGAAGTAACTGAGTGAGAAATTTGGTAAAAGAAGATGAGATCAGGGTGGGGTGTTTCAATTGCAGATTTCTGAATTGGAAAACTTTTGTGATCAAGTGGTCCAGTATTTGGCTCTGTAAGTTGGTTATTGGAAAGGTATCATTAAAGTGAGAATTAGTATTATTTCCTAGATTTTTTCATGTTTAGTTAGAGTTATCCAGGATGATGTTTAGGGTAGAAAAATGTGTGTGCTACATTCAAAATCATCCTTAATGTGGGTCTTTGTTTTTGAACCCATTGTAGTAAGAGTACTTGGAATGTCAACACAATTGCCATATCTTTGACTCATCCTCCTTCTCTTGAATTCTATACTGAATTTCAAATGGCTCAACTTCCAAGTCTGATTTTGAATCCATCCCCTCATCTGCATTCCAAGTGTCAGTGTAACAGTATACTAGTTCAAACCAGTGATACATTTCTATCTCAAATTACAGCAGCGGTCTCTTAAGTGGTCTTGTTGATCCAGACATGATCACTTTTAATTATCTCAAAATATTCAACTAATACAGTTTCCAAGTAAATCCTCTGTTAAAACCCTATGTTAACCCCAGCAAATAAAGTCTGATTCCTCAAAGTAGATTAAATGGACCTACATTTCCCTACTACTGACCATTTTTCCTTCCTAGTCACCCTCAAGTCTCAACTCCCAACTCTCTAACCACTTTGGTTTCCAAAAGTACTTTTCTCTTTCACCTTCAGGATTTTCTATGTTTCTCTACTTATTTTCTTTACTGTTGACCATCTTATAATTCAAGTCTGAACTTACATATCAGTTCCTTACGTAAGCCTTTCCTTCTTCTCTGACTGATCTCCAGTTGCTTCTGTTTTTATTCCTGTTTTAGCCATTATTATTATTATTATTGCTTTTATTATTATTATTACTCATTTTCTATACCTATGGACTAGTTGCATACATACTATATTCTTTATCCACGTTTATTTATTGTTGACATTTTTCCCCATTTGTTTTATCATTTGTTCTTTCTCTCCTAATCTGTATACACACAGTGAGTATATACACACACAGACATATATACATACATATACATATATACACTTTATGTAATACTATATATATTATATATACACATGTATACATGTACATGTATATACATATATATAATCATACACTATATAAAAGTATCTACATGGCGTATAACATAAAACCTGTGGAGAATACACACACACATGCACATGTGCAATATCACTATGCTTTCTTAATATCCATGTTAGTTACCTCAGTGCACTTTCATAAAAAACTTGCATTTTACACCATTCTTTTTATTTTTTGTAAAATCCTTTCAGAATTGTATCCATTTATTCTATAAATCTGTGATTTGAAACTGTCATTTTTCTGTGAAAAGATATTTTTATATTCTTTCATCAGCTACAATTCACACATATTCTTTCAATCTGAAATTGCAAAGTCATGTTTCCTGAAGACTTTTAAAAATGCATATACTTATAAATTCCTGGCTGTTGAACTCCCAACAGAAATTTTTAGAGGCTCACTCATGCACGTCATTTGCTCGATTCTTTAAATTTATGTAAGCATATGCTCTGTGGCTTTTCCATAATGTTCAGGGACATAATATGCAGAGAATTTCTCATATTTTAAAGTCTTCTTATGATATAATTAAATGAGAAAATTTTGTTTTCTTCAGTTAAAACTTCCCTTTGAAGGTGAAGGTAAAATAATCATCTTTAATAGTTGTTTTCCACCATCATGTAATGATTACTCTTTTCCCCTCTGCATAAATAACTTGGGTTTTCATAGGTAGCTCACTTGAATACACACAGACACACCTGTTATTTGGGAAGTCTGGAGAATACTGAACTGTTTTCAGTGTCTCAACCTTCTTGAGAATAGGAAATGTATACTAGTGGTATATGAAATTACAGATAGCCATGGTAGGTTATATTCAGGACCTCTGGCTTTAACCTTCATTTAATAAAACTTTGTATTCTCTACTTTAGGCTAATTTCTATTGCACTAACAGGCATTCAGTATGCTATTGAGCATCCTAAGGTTCTCATGAAAAATAAATGTGCAATTATTTCTAAGAAAATCATTGTAGGTAGTATAATGAGCCTTAGGCTAATTTTGAAGGATGAGTAAAAATTTGATTCACAGAACATGGGTCAGGGGACATCACTGAAGGCAGAAGACAAAGGTTGTTTTTATTCAAATGCTTGAAAGCAGTAGAGCAGGCTACACATGGAGAACTGTAAATTGAGCTTTATTATCGCCTGTAAGGTTGACCTTACACTTTTTAAATCATTTAAAGTCTACTGTTCAAATAAGTGTTGGTTTTTATTTTTTTACAGAGCTTCCTTCATTATGCCTGACTGTGGACAATTTTAACCTCCTGCTTCCTTGCACGATCATGATCTTTGCTTTTGTAGAGAAATCCTCCCACCAGATCTGTGAAAAAGGAAAGGCAGTACAGTATTTTAAAATGAAATAAATATACCCTTTCACTGCGTACTTATTTACTACATGCTTATTACAGAAGTAAAAGGGTACAAGAGTCCTGGTATTCTTTAATTTATGCTCAGTCCAGCACTATGCTCTTCTTGTATCATTTTCTCCTATGGTGTTTTTTTCATGTTAGATATTTTATGAAATAATCCACCCAAGAAGAACTCAACTACTTCTTCTTTCCCACAAACTTTGGCAACCATTGCTCCATATTTCCTTATTTTAACTTTTTTGTTATTTTGTTTTTTAAAACTTTGTCTTTACGAAGCATGATTTATATTGAAGAAAATGTGGCATTCGAAAGTCCTAATCCAGTGGAGCAAGATGGTCTCCAGTATTTTTTATCATTCCTGAAAATAATTTATTTCATGGGTGATGATTTTAGTACTATAAAAAACTGTCCGAATATAACTCAGATATATTTCCTGAAATTGCATGGTATATTTTTATTTGGGGGAAGAAAATTATCACATATACTAGGCATGAACTGGTTTAAAAATTTAGCCTTATGTTTACTTGAAAAAATAGGTGAAAGGACACTAAGCTATCATATTGAGCTTGGGTCAACTTAATTCTTCTCAGCTCCCACTGTGGTTTCTTCCATTCCCCCTTGCAAGTTAATAACATTTTAGGTTATATTTTACACTCGTGTAAAGTATTTTGATAAGGATGGCTCCAGGTTCCTGATCTCTGTCCCTAGAGAAGGAGTTAAAGTTAACAAATTAAATTGTAGAAAAGCTGAGTTGGATTGAAGTAAGAAACATTCTTTAATTGAAAATCTGATTAACTATTGTAACAGGTTATTGAACAAAGGTAGAGGATTTTTGTCCCTAGATAGACAGGCAATTGATTTTTTTTAAACATAGTTGTTTTTGAAGAGAAAATTAAATAGATAATCTTTTCTCTTAAGACTTAAGAATTTCCCACCAGGTAAACTCATTTATCTTAATCCATAAGAGAGACAGAGCATGGTAGTAGAGAACAAAACACTTAAAAGCAGAATTCCTAAGTTCAAGTCTTGGTTCTACCACTTCTAAGCTTTGTGATCCTGATAACTTTCCTACCATAGCCTCCAAATATGATCCTGATAGAAAATGTGGACAATTATAGTACCTGCTACACGTTTTAAGATAATTCAGTAACATTTATAGAAAATTCTGAATAGTACCTAACACATAGTAAACATTTCATAAGATATTAAACGTTTTAAATCTGGCATATTCTTCAAATAGAAACCTCAGAAACAATGGCCATGGTTCTAGGGTGAGAAACTTTAAAAATGCATTGGGTGTAAAGGATTCATAGGTGTTTTATTTAAGATCTTTCATGTTTAAGAATGATCTCTGTCTTTTATGTTAAGAAAATGTGCTATGATCTCAAATAATTAAGCTGCAGTTTTTTTCTAAGAAAATTTTAGATGATGCTCCATTGCTATTTGGTGTTAAAGGTTGATGAGGAAAAACCTGCAGAATAGATAGCCTGTGGTTTTCTGCTGGTACAACACAGTTTTACTGACTATTTGAGATACCCTAAATGTAAAAATATCCAGTTAAAATTCAATGGCATAAGATAAAAAAATTCTGCTCTTTTTAAAGTAAATCAAAACTAGACAAAAATATAGAGTAATACAGCAAACACCAATAAACATAGGACTTTTTTTTCAGTTTGCATATTTTTCCATATTTACTATTAGTAAATGTTGAAAATCAATGAACATGATTTGTTTTCTTTTTGATGATAACCATTCTGACAGGTGTGAGGTGATACCTCACTGTGGCATTCATTTGCATTTCCCTGATGATTAGTGAAGTTGAGCATCTTTTTGTGTGCCTGTTGGTCATCTACATTTATTTCCTCTTTGGAAAAATGTCTATTCAGTGCTTCTGCCCATTTTTTAAATTGGATAGTTTGTTTTTGTGATGTTCAGTTGTATGAGCTGTTCACATATTTTGAATATTAACCCCGTATTAGTCATGTCATTTGAAAATATCTTCTCCCATTCTATAGATTTTCTTTTGGTCTTGTTTATGGTTTCCTTTGCTGTGCAAAAGCTTTTAAGTTTAATTAGATCCCATTTGTTTATTTTTGCTTTTGTTTCCTTTGCTTTAGGAGACAAATTCAAAAAAAATGTTGCTGTGATTTATATCAAAGAGTGTTCTGCCTATGTTTTCCCCTAAGAGTTTTATAGTATCTGGTCTTACATTTAGGTTGTTAATCCATTTTGAGTTTATTTTTGTATATAGTGTTAGAGATTGTTCTAATTTCATTCTTTTTCATGTAGCTGTCCAGTTTTCTAAGCACTAATTATTAAAGAGACTATCTTTTCTCCATTGTATATTATTGCCTCCTTTGTCATAGATTAATTGACCATAAATGTGTGGGCTCTCTATTCTGTTCCATTGATCTTAATTTTTGAAGAATCATATGTATTAAGATAGAATAATATTACAGATTCTTTGCACCGTGTATATTTTCCAAGTAGTAGTTTGATCATTTAAAATTAAATACAAAATAGAGTCCAGACTTGAGAGTTCTCTGAGCATACAAAACCATTTAAACCTGGTGAGCAAAACTAAATCTAGCTTATTTCATGAACTTAAGCAAAACTTAAAACTTAGTTTCTATTATTCTAACACTTCTGATAATCGTAAAAGAAACTTAAGTCACCTTCCTCAAAATGATATAAGATAATCAGTTTTAAACAATCATATGCCATCTGGAAACCTCCATTGAAATAACCAATCATCCTAGAGGTTCTAATTTTCACTTTATAAGTCATCCTGTAATGTCCTTCCTCTGAGCTTTATGCCGGTTTTCAGTTTTTATGCTCCCAGTTCATGAACTGTCCTTACATGCACAGTAAACTACTAAATGTTATTTTATTGATCTAGTGGTTTTCATCTTGACTGTTTTATACTGGCATTTATAACTCATGTTATTTTTAGTTTTGTGTAGTTAAAATGATCACCCTTTTTTCCCTATGGGTCAGGAGTTAGAACAGAGCTGGGAGAGTTTGTTCTGATTCCACAGTGTCAGGGACTGGGCTGGTAAGGCTTGAAGGAATTGTGTTCAGATCTCCTGCAGGCTTCCTTATTCAGGGGTCTGGCATTTAAACTGAATAGCCCAAAGTCTACTACGCTCAGCTGGGACTGTCAAATGGCGCTCTGGATGAATGTGGCCATTGCTTGTGTCTAGAGCCTCTAACTGCACTGCAGCCAAGCTCTGAGTGGAGTGTCCCGTAGGAAGTGATTTCAGAGCAAGTGTTCCAAGAGGGCTTGGGAAAAGCTTCAGAAATTTAACTGACCCACATTAAAATCACATCGCATCACATTCTCCTTGATGTGAGCAATTTGCCACTTGGGATTTAAAGGAAAGAGATTAGACTTTTTTCTTAAGGGAAGGATGGCATGTTCTAGAAGAGCATGTGAATGGGAGATACTGTTGAGGCCCTCACTGGAGAATACAATTTCACACAAGCTTCACTGTCATTTTTTAAATGTATACCATTTAGGACCACCTGCATTGGTACTCATTCCTTGCTTACATGCTTACTTTCCTTCCCTTCACAATTTCCTTTCCTTCACAATTAAAATGAAGGCTTTGTATAAGTGAGGAGGTGTCTGATTTACTGCAGCATCACCAGTGCCTAGAACAATGTGTATCTCTGTGGATATTTAGGCTGTGTGTGTGTGTGTGTGTGTGTCTGTAGCCTAGCAGAGAATTTCACACCTTTTTCATATAGATGACCCACACCAATGTAGTACATTGTCTGTCACACCAGGGGAGACAAATAATGTTCCCCATTGCTGAAGGTAGTAACTAAGCACCTTTGAGTACCATACATATAACTAAAAATTCGTGAGCGTGCAGGGGCCCAGTTCTCCACATCTGTCATTCATTCAAGGCACACAGTGGGGAGGCTTAGCCTAGTAAGCAGTTGATTAGTGTAAATATTGCAGGTGAACTCAAACTGCGTGTGTATCAACTCTCTGCCGAGTGCAATAATAGAGAGATCCATGCATACATAAAGTTCAGCTGTAGTTTGAATTTTGTGTTCATCACTTTTGAAAGTACTTTAACTATGATTTATATATATGTATATACATATAGATGATATGTATATTGATCTATATATATAATTTTATACATATGTGTCTGTGGGTGTGTCAGCTGTGTGATAGTCATTATGCTACGTAGGATCTATATAATGGTGAAAAGACAGACACTATTACAGCCATCTTAGAGACTATATTCAATTGAAAAATGTATATATTAAATAAGTAATCATAAATATAATTAGTGTTGGAGAAGAGGACTATGTGGTGTTTTAAGTATGTATAGCAATAAAAAATAATCTATATAGTGCCAATCGCACTGTCTTATTTTTAAATTCCACACTGGACTTAGTGGTAACAACTGACTATAAGCTGTGAAAGCACTGAGTGTGTCTATCTTATTCTTACTTTTTTTTCAATAATTAGCATTGTGCATGGTACACAAATACCACCCCATGAATATTTATTAAATTAAGGGGAAAATATGAACTCCCTGATCTCAAAATTCCCTTATTTCTTGGCCTATTTAAAAAAATTAATCAATTCTATTTTTAAGATAGTTTCAGGTTTACCAAAATATTGAGTGGAAAGTACAGAGTTTTCACATACCCCCATTTCCCCCTGCACAAACATGTGCACATGCAAAGACCTTTCTCCTATTATTAACTTCTTGTGTTAGTGTGGAGTATTTGTTGCATTTGATGAGTCAATACTGACACATTATTATTAACTAAAATCTATAGTTTATATTAGAGCACCCTCTTTATGTTGTATGTTTTATGAGTTTGATGAATGTATAATAACATGTGTCCACCATTATTGTATTATACTGAATAGTTTCACTGCCCTGAAAATCCCCCACTCTTCACCCATTAATTCATACCTCCCCTGCCTTCCATTCCATCCCTACCAACTCCTGGCAACAATTGATCTTTTTGTTATTACCATAGTTTTGGTTTTTCCAGATTGTCAAATAGTTGGAATCATACTAATGTAGATTTCTCAGATTGGCTTCTTTCACTTAGCAATATGAATTTAATGTTCCTCCATGTCTTTTCATAGCTTGATACCTCATTTCATTTTATTGCTGTATAATAGTCCATTGTGTAAAAATCCCACAGTTTATTATCCATTCACCTATTGAAGGGTATCTTGGTTGCTTTCAAGTTCTTTAGCTTATTTTTCAGCTTATTTTTTGGGTTATTCATCTAGTGCTTTTTTTATTAGCTTTCTTGGTGATAGCACTGTTTCTACAAGCAACATATAGGGTCTAGGAACAACTAGATATTTAAAGCAATTCCATGGGGTTCACATATCACCTAAATATCTATGCATCATAAATCTTTCTTCACAACTCCTGACAATCTCAGGTTTCAGATATATTTCCAACCCTTTTCTGCATATATGGGCCTGCTTTTTTCTGCAATTATATAAAACTGAATATACACATTATGCTAATATTTTTCTGAGAATTATCTGGCAGTTTTCAACTTTTGTCAGGGGATAGTTGTCTTCTCGCTCCTTAGTTTATGACTCATCAGTGTTGTTAATGCCCCTTGATATTTCCCTGCCTGCTTCCACTATTCATGGCTCTACTACTGGTAAGTTTCACGGATCCAGCTCCACCTACTGCATTAGCTATTATTTACTTTATATGTTCAAGAGTCAACTTTTCCCACAAAAATTCAAAATTTTTTAAAGGCAGGAAATAGAACTATATTAAAATTTCTGGTACAGAGTGGACATTTAATAAATTCATAATTATTTGATGAAAATATTTGTAAATTAATGCTTAAGCTATATTTTACCCTAAAATTGGTACTTATATAATGAATTTACTAAACTGATTTGTTTTGATGAGGTACAGTTTGGTCCTCAGTGTTCAGTGGTGTCTTCTGTGGATTCTCCCCAAGACTTGTTCCCAAATATCCTACTAAAAATTAATCTAATTTTCATTTTATCTAATAAAAACTAATAATGTACTTTGTTTATTTTATCAAAAGATGATATAAAATAACAATACTGAATGACAGTTTAGGGGAGAAGAGGGACATATTTGTAGTTCATACTGATAAAGCACTAAGTTCCAGAGAGAAAGAGAGCGAAAGTCTTAATGTAGGTGCTATTAAGTTTTATCAGACTTTTCCTTACCCTAACTTTTAACAGCAGATGAGGGCTGAGTAAGTAGAGATCAGCTTACCAGCATAATGAAATTTGACAGATAATTCTGTTTTATGACAAGTTTATTTCAGAATGACGGTGCCAAGATTAAGTATCAGTTAGGCCTGCTGCCCTGTCAGACTGATCAGGAAAAAATCTGTCATTTTCCATGCCCCTAGTTTACTTCATGTCCCAAAGCAGGCCTGTAGCCTGACTTTGGTATTTTTAAGGCAGTCCTTTCAAGTTTAATATTCTAATAAGCGTGAGTGTTGTCATTCAGACGTTTCACTGTGCAGTATCATGCTAGGAAAATTGATGTGTGTCGCTGGGAGAGTCACCCGTCTCACTCAAAATGCGACTACTTTATTTTTAGTTTCTCATAAATCTCACTCTGTGAGATAATTTTAAAGTAGCATTAGTTAAAACTGTTTCATGTTTTAATATTATGGTAATTTAGTCAGTGTTATTTTTCAAAGGCAAGTATTTACATGCTTATTAACAGAAAAAAATAAAAGCTTACCTTGTTAAAGTCTTCAGCAGGAGATGAAATTTCTTTTTCAAAGTCTTCTGCAGTTGAATTCCTATGTTCCAGTGATGTTGAAATATCAGAAAGAGATGTAACGGGAATGTAAAGTAAGATGTTTGTGAAATAAACAGACTGCTGGGCTTTTACACATTTCAGAAACAGGAGCTGTGTTTTATAATGATCTCTCTTTATATTTTGAAATAGAATAATCAAGAAAATATAGAATGTAACATTTATGAAATAATAAAATTATATCATATGCTTGATCCATTTTAATATAATGAAATATACTATACTATAAATACAGTGGCATTTATATCGTAAGTGGGCTTGTGACCTCCCCAGGTACAGCACCACAAAGCAATAACCAGCGTACTTAGTTTAGTATTAACTGTTCTTTCATATTTTGAAAGAGCATACTACCATCTATATCTGCATCCATAAGGTATCAATTTGTGTATACTTACCCGTTAAATTTTCAAAACATATTTTATAAGAATGTATATTGGGACTTAAATCCTAATATTCTAAATAATTTTATATCGTCTTGTAAAATTAACCAGTGTTTTTAACTTAGATGTGTGACTGTTGAATGGAAATTCCCCTAAACAAAATATACAAGTCGATTGATTAGTATACTACTGTTTGCATTTTCTCCATGCTTCCATATAGCTTTATTTCTCTGTGATAAAACTTGTAACATGTGACTTCCATCTACTTGAGTCACTGTTGATTGATTCTTCAAAATTGTTAGTTCCTTGAGCTGCAAAATCATGGTTTATGTAATGTTTATATACATGTAGTTAATAGTTGTTACACTAATGTTAATATGTGCCTTATGCTGTTTCATATGCTTCATAGATTTTTAAGGCATTTAATTCGGGAGGAAAAAGAAAAAAAACACAAGCTGTGAGATATGTAATATTTTGTCCACATTTTTTCAGGTAAGAAAACTGAAACAGAGAGATGTTTCTATAACTTGCCTGAGGTAATTAAGCTGAATTCCAACCCAGGGACACTGATCCAAACCCTGTGTCACAAGCTCCATAACTCTCTTGGTTCATATCACTTTTAGTGCATTACTCCTTTGCTAAGGAAATATCTAAGAGGTTCAGTTTCTAAACCTGAACAAGTATTTATGTCTTAACAATTTAGCAGTCATTTGAAATAACGATGCATATAAGTTGAAAGAAAGAAAGAATATTTTCATTTCTGTCTTCACTAACTACAATTATTCCCTCACGGGATGTGTGCAGTTGTTGAAGACTGCACAACATGGAATCAGTTCGGACTCCACCACCCTGATTTACAGTTTTACCCTGATGTTCATTCACTACTTGCTTTTTATCACAGCAGCTATAGAAACCCAGCTTCACAAACATGGTATCATTGAAAGTATGCAGAATAATCAATCAAATATTGAAATTCTGAACTACTTCAAGCTAATATTTTGTGCAGTGGGTGACAGATACTAAATATCTCTTTGTTCCCCTTGAAGCTTTAAAAAATCCTGCCAGGCCTCGGTGAGTGGCCTGGGTGCCAGGTCCTGCCCCAGCACACAGCTTGGGAACTGCTACCCTGTGCTCTCTTGTCATCCTGGGCAGAGGCCTAGGACCTGACTCAGCACACATTTTATGAAATCACTCTCATGTATATGTCAAATACCATTTCAATGATACAAAACTGTCATTAATTTTTACAAAATTATCTTTTACCTTAGTTATTCATATTAAAAATAAATATATGTTTATCGTAAAGAAAATATGGATTTAAACTTGCTTTTTCATATAAGAACTATGTAATTTTCAATGATGACTTGAACTTCACTGAGCCTGTTAATGTACATGGTAAAGGGGGATAAAAGCCTAAGTGGATTAAATGAGTTCATGCACTCAAATTGCTTAACCCTCAGTAAAACATATTATATGAGCACATGTGATATCTTTCTTCCTTTCCATAACTTTCCTCATTTTCCTTCACACCCTCTGTATTGCATTTGACCTGAGTGATTATGTGTAATTCAGGGTAAAATTTTGTCAGGAGATAGGAAGCTCTGGAAATTTACTCTCTTTCATTTTACAAATATGCCTCAAAAGGTCATCAGTTACTTATTAAAATACCTGGGCTTACAGACAGCAGTTATTACTAAGTGCTATTTTCAAACACATTTTTAAGTTGTCCAAACTAAATTTTCAATACGTGAGATTTGGAACATGGGATTCAAATAAATGCTTTGGTGAATGTACAACCCCATTAGGACAAATGCATTTCCTTTTGTGTAGAACAAGACCTTGAGAATAACTGCATAACTAAAGTGAATGTTATCAGCACTTGACTTCCTCCAGGTCTGTATTGTACCAAAAAGCCAGTACTTGAACTTTGATTCCCACCAGTTCAACCCTTTGCTGATCTAGTCAATTTATTTGGCCTTTGTGGTGGTCAGGGGTGTCACATGTGATTACATGGGGAATGATCAGCCTGCAAACATAAATCTTAATCAATTTTATAGAACCAGTTTTAGTGTATGACTTTCACAGAGTACTCTTTTCTATTCCACTTTCAAGTCTTCGTTAGTTTATTTACCCAGTTAGTTTGAATAAGGGTCCTTATATTTTTATTGATATAATATAATTTTAAATGAGATGAAAGAGACATATTTAGACTTCTAATTAAATTGTTGTATTTCCACATAACGTATTTAAATTTCATTTGTCCAAATCAGGATTAAATTTTATTTAATTTACTAATACACTTATTTATTAAAATGCATCATTAGAAAACTTAATTTACAAGTTTTCCCTAATAGTACTATTGATTATCCTTATTTGACATAATAGAAGCTGTAAATTGCCTTCAAGTGCACAAATGATGTTAAATACAAGATATAAAAACCCGTTTAAAATAAACTACCATAATGAGTATGGTACTCTACAACAGATGGCTTGTTGACTTGAAAGGCTATCCATCTGTATCATATGTTGTAAAATAAACTGTTGAAATAAATCATTGCCCTAGAAAGTGCTTTTGGAACTTATGAAATGTTTTTGTCATTGTGGTATTTGATCAAGTAATCAACAATCTGACTACATCTAGATCAAAGTATCTTCTTAATAACCATAGTAGAGTAAGAGTTATCATATCACTTTTGATAGGAATTGGAAATAACATTTTATTTTACATTAATACAGTCCCACAAGTTGACTTCAGTTTTTTCAACTTGATTTTCCTTTGAAGATTAATAAAGTCATTTTTTAAAACCTTGGGATAATTTTTCCCTTCTGTGAGTTTACACTAGGTATGGATTCTGATAATCTGTGATTATATGCTCATATGAATAGTGACTTTACATATGGTATAGTTTTAACTAGAATTTGAAATTTAGAGAAAATATCAATGGAATGAGAACGTCATTGTCATTTGAGATATATAAAATTGTATTCCAATGCACAATGAATCATGCTGTTGAATTATGGTCTCTTTATATATGAATCTACAATAGTAGTATACACTATGCCAGGCTGTTCTGTGAAGTTATTAATAACTATATATTTGCTTTCTCTATATAAAAGCAAAAATATTTGGAGACATTTAAAAAGTATAATCAGAGCTATACACTAAACATTGTAAAATATATGTAAATCAAGTGTGGCTAATATGTATGAATTACTTGACTAATAGCAACAACAGTCTAATACGTCCTGAATTTAAAACTTTACAATGAAAAAAATAGAGTTTCTGGGAGCTGAAGACAACAGCAGTACTTAGGACTACTCTCCCATGCGTCCTCTAACAGTAATACTGAGGGGAAGAGACGACTAGATAAAAAAATCATGCCTTCAGCATAATTTGAAAGCAGAGAGTACCTGAACTTTAAAGTAATATAAGTAAAAACAAAACAAAACAACAAATCGCAGCATGGAAATTCTCACAGTCCTACACCAGCATCACCCCCTGGCAGGGCAAGTGTCAAACAAAGGCTGCCCTAGAAACACTGAATGAGAGAGAGAAGAGAATGAACATTGGGTCATAAGAGTGATTTCAAGTTGTCACCAGGAAGACAAAGCCCTCTGATGTTTCAGTCTGAAATGCTAATTGCATCTGGTAGTTCAGTGCATGGACAAAATATGTCCCTAAAGAAGGGGCTAAAACATTTATGTGATTTAAAATGATACTGTTGAAACTTCTGAGGGGGAAATGTCAAAAAGGTTGGGAAAACGCTCTTTGGCCATTAGATGCTGGAGGGGGAAGAAGCAAAAATGAATGGGTTAGAGTCTGCACATCCTAGGGGACCTAAAGATTTAGAGGGCATGTAATTACTGTCCCATCACCAAAGCAAAACAGTCAAATGAAGGAAAACAAACAAACAGAAAACACTGAATAATTGAATTTGCTATACTCAGACATGAGGACACCCAAATTAAGAAGCCTATGGTATAGATACAATAACATAAATGTAAACGATAACAACAAGAAAGTTAACAGATCTCTTGCAAAAATCAGGAAACAATTCATTACTTATCAAGTAAAATTTTCCCTAGAAATATAAGCATAAAGCAGAAGAAAACTTGAAGACATCACTCCAAGTAGACTTAAGCATGTATACTTAAGCAAGTAATGAAGTATAAATAATATCAACTTAAATAAGAGATTCAAAAAGGAAGAATATGAACAGACAGGAAAAAAAAAGAAAAAATGGGAATTGATTAAACTCAAGCAAGAAGTTGAAGAATAGGAAGAATACACCATTCTCTTTAAAGTAAAGAATATATAATGCTGGTACCTAAGAGAAAGTAAACTGAAAAAAGAAAAAGAAAGAAAAATGAGAAAACATTGAAGAAAGACAGAAAACAACCAAAGGAGTTAAATGTTAAAATGTAGAATGTAGAATGAAAATGGTTCAGGGGAAAGTAGAAGAAAGGGAAGACAGGCAAGAAAGGAATAACTTTGTGTTTTGTATTTCATAAAGTAGAAAAATTAGACAGTAGAACAGAATTAATACATAAAATTATAATCTAAGAAGACATTCTGGGGAAAAAAGGTCTGAATCTATACATTACTGTGTCCCACTGGATACCTGGGGAAAGTAAACAGAACGGTCAAAATCAAGATATATCCTAGTAAAGCTTTTATATTTTAAAGATAAAGAAAATCCTCAAGTGTCAGGCAAGATGATAAAACATCTTATAAAGACAAAATGATTGTTCTGTCATCAGACTTTTCAAAAGACATATGAACAAAGGATATCCAAATGTAGCATTTTTTTTTTTTTGAAATTCGGTGAAAGGAAGTATGAACCAAACACAGTCCTCCTAGTATATCCAGGGGATTGGTTACAGGAACCCCCGTGGATACCAGTGTCTCAGGATGCTCAAGTCCCTTATGTAAAATGACGTCGTTTTTGCACATAACTTGTCTTATGTACACCTTCCAGAATACTTTAAATCATCTCTAGATTGGTTATAATACCTAATACAAAGTAAATACTATGTACATAATTGCCAGTGTGTGGCAAAGTCAAGATTTGCCTTTTGTAACTTTCTGGAATTTTCTTTTAATTTTGGAATATTTTTGTCCATGTTTGGTTGATTTGTGGTTGTGGAACCTATGGATATGGAGGGCCACTGTATTTTATAATGAGTCTATCTGTCATTCAAGGATCAAGGCTATAGAAAAATCATTTTCTATATACAAAAATGTAGGGAACTCTACTTCTATATGGGCATTTTAGGTAATCTGATATTTGATTTTGGAGCTTTCTGTATTTAAAATTATTTAAAAGTTAATAATTTTTAAAAATAAGAAAGTTGCTTCAAAAAGATACAATAATTCTGTGAGCCAGTAAGCATGTTTTGAATGTAGAAATCCATCCAGTGTTAATCATCATATATAAGAGTGTTTATCTTTACCATATAATGGGATTCAGGTAAGAAGGAGTAAGAAAGTAGAATAAAATGTTGTAAATGCTATGAAAATACATTGTCATCATTTTATTTGAAAAATTTGGAATATATCCAAATGCAAATAAAATATATATTTCAAAGGCTATCATGAACAAATATTTTGGTGTTCTTTGACTAGTTTAATCAGGGAAGACAATTAAAATTTGATCACAACTATAGGAGAAAATAGGAATGAGTGGGATAGAGATACTAAGCTGAGATTTATCATTCAGTTACAACTCTAGATATATGTACATGCTCAGCGTGGAAATATTAATCTATAGCTGTATTTTCAATAACAATAGAAAATGTTTCATGGTTATTATTTTGTGTATGTAGTTTTTTTTTCTTTTATCCAGTGATAAGTGGAGTTCACATAAACTCAAAGTTTGATATCAAAGAAGATACGTAGAACATATTTTGCATTGTATTCTTAAATAAGTATATAACTGACAGAATTACCAAAAATTATCCAGCTTTAAAACTAAAACATTTTGTGAACATCACCCAGTATTACAGTTTAAAAGCCAACCTTAGCAGCTGAATTTCTGGAAATTGGTGCTTCTCCAGGTAGCACACTTCATGCAAATGAGCCCAGATGAAAGGAACTGAAAATAGCTAGTATGTCTAGTTAACACATGGGTGACTATAGTATAAGCAAACAGCTCATGAGATCTTCATCTTCCAAAACATAATTGGTAACTGCTGTATTTTCACAGAACAATATTAAGATGAGTTTTTTTTAGGTTACTCTTTAACAACAGAATTTTATTCATGATATTCAAATGATAAAATATTAATCTATCATTAATGTAGGAATATGTCAGAGAGCCATTTGGTTCAATTTATAAGACACTTTAAAATCTGTGTTAATATTTAAATAACAGGAGTAAGGAAAACAATGTCAAGTGCCTGACTAAAATCCCATCCTCTTGCAAGTTTATTCAGAAATAGTGCTTAGCTAATTACATGTTATAACTGAAAAAGCCAATGATTGGAATGTATAACCAGAAAGTAAATGCAAGTTATGGAAAAATCAATTAATATCAAATTGACAAAACAAGCTATTTTTGAATATGAAATAATAATTATTACAGATCATCCCTTTCATGCTAAAATAATAAATACCAAGTATGAATATATTCAGTATGAAAATATTTTATGATTTCTTCATTTTATAAACAAAGCTTGCATAAATATGTGGGGAGAATATTACTCTAGGTTTTTCCGGGAATGACAGACACACAGTCTCACCCCTGAGGGAAACCTGTGAATACAGGATTGGATTCACCTCATAGCAATATCTTCTTGAAAATGGAATACTAGCAAATTTGAAACTGAATTTTGACCATTCTTGTATAGGAATTATGAGAAAAAAGGTATACTTCAATATTAACGATTTGTTCTTTTTCTCAGCTTTACTGCAGACAACCTCAGAGCAGTGTGCTCAACTTCTTCATGACAGAGCTCTCTCTTTATTGCAGCCAGTGTGCAAAAGGCCCTCTTGTGATTTATGCTGAATTCATCAGAATAAGAAAGCTAAGGCACATGTTTGTAACTCTGTAGCTGAACAGAGAGCACCCAAACATTTTACACGCTATATGTCCTTTAGATATTTATAACACAGTAACATTTACCATTGATGTAACAGGCTCATTTTCCTGAAATAAGAGTACAGTTCAATTTAATAATGGTAAAACTAGAAATTTAGATAACAAAGTGAAAGGAAATATACCTTACCATAAGACACACATAGCTTCTAATCATTCTGTCTCCATCCTTTATAAATTATGTTGTCAAAAAGTTTGAGAACATAGAAAGTTTGTTCTTCAGACGTGGGCTAATGCATCTTATTTTGAGAAAATCTGTGTTATTTAGTATTGGATATTTTTTAGTATTGGATTATTTTTTTCCTAGTTAAAATTGTAAAATGTGGATTATGGAACGTGCATGAATTTTCACACCAGATAGAGATGTATTAGCTCTTGCTACCTATTTTTTCACTGGCTTGTATGCATATTCTAAGGGCACAAAAAACCTGAGACATTTATACTGTACAGGACATAGAACTATATTCAATATCTTATAGTAACCTATAATGGAAAGGAATATGAAAAGGAGTATGTGTAGATATATGGATGAGTAAAACATTATGCTGTACACCAGAAATTGAAACAACATTGTAAAGTGACTATACTTCTGTAAAAAAATAAAGAAATAAAAAATGATTCTTACTGTTATGTAATGTGAATAACTTTGTGGATTTCACAGTGTTACTTCAGAACAGTTATTGGTTATTACTAAATCAACTTGATGGATTGTTTTAAAATGTTGACCAAAAAATGTTGACAAGTTCTCAGTGATTGGGTGTGGAATGTGTGCCTTAGAATATTTCTACTTGTTTATAGACTTTGAATTTGAAAATTAATAGATAAAGAGTTTCCTATCTTAATCCTGTCAATGATCAGTATTAAAAGAACTACCTAAAATATCACTATGGTGTTATTAAGCAAAATATTTTATCAGCAAAAATATAGGAAAAAAATAATAGTAAAAGGTGACTTTCAATCAAATCACTTTCATATATATGAAACAGTCTAAAGTAATGTCTTTATTTTTTCTTATTTTGTATCAGTGGTGAAAATTATTTCTTTATAAATGAGAATGATCTATTCACTATTTTTTTTATTGAGTTATAGTCAGTTTACAATGTTATGTCAATTTCCATTGTAGAGCACAATTTTTCAGTCATACATGAACGTACATATATTCATTGTCACATTCTTTTTCGCTGTGAGCTACCCCAAGATCTTGTATATATTTTCCTGTGCTATACAGTATTATCTTGTTTATCTATTCTACATATGTCTGTCAGTATCTACAAATTTTGAACTCCCTGTCCATTCACTATTTTTAATCCCCATTTAGACTAAACTAAAATGTCTGTACTTCCAAACTGACATTTATTCAATGCCCCAAATTAAGGATTTCAACAGTGAAACATTTCAGTAGTGTAGGGCACCTAGCATAAAAATATTCTCAGTGATGAATCTACTTGTATTTTGATAAAATAGTACTTTAAACTTGTGCCTAGTGAAATTATTTTATCCAACTTACACTGTTTTTTGGTTTTCTTTTTCCACATCATCCTAGAAGTACACATTGTCTTGCAAAACTACATTTTTTCCCTCTCTCTCTTCCTCTAGTACAATGTGAGCACCAGTATGGCAGTGACTGTCTTTTTTGTTTGATTCTACATCCTCAGGGTTGAGAAAAGCACTGGTATATGGTTAGTATTCAATAATAAATATAACTCTAGATATCATAAATAAGGAAATAAAATTTTAACTGAATGTATACTTAAAATTAGTTATGTCTCACATCATACATCATTTGTCCATTAATTTAAACCTAAGTTATTTTTTAGTTAAAAAATAAAGGAGAAACAATTGTGAGCCTAAAACTGCTCTCAAAAGAAAAGGTCTTTTAAAAGTGATGAAAAAAAGAAACATGATAAAATGTCTGCACAACATAGTTGATAGATTTTTCATATCTCTTTATGGACTAGATATACTAAAGTATCCATGTGTATAGAAAAAGTAGTCGAACGGATTTAGCATAGTCAAAAATTTAGTGAATCAGCACAATTTTTAAACATTAGAAGCAACCCCACGTAGCTGTAGCTAGAGATGATATGCATTTATGTTACCCAGGAACTGTCCTAGAATCTATGTTTTTATCCAGTAGGGAATACATTTCACATAAAATTGAGTGATGAATAAAATAAAACCAACATATATTTTATATAAGAAGGTTAAAGGGAGATCAGAGAATACAGAAACAGAGGGCAAAGAAAAACAGAACACTTTGATATCTGTATTGCAGTGAGCATTTTTAGAGTGTGATTGAAGGAAATACTATTTTACAATGCAGTTAGATATAACTCTGTCCTTCAAGTGAATTGTCAGCAACTAAAAATGAGAGATGAGTAACATTGTGGAAACAGTATTAAGAGATCTGATAAGAAAATAGTCTCTGGTCAGTGGTCAGTGTGGATCAAGCACAAAGTGAAATACGTACACTAAGAGTAAGGGAAATTCAGTAATGAAATAAGAAACTTCTAAAATGGAATTTTTGATTTGCAATCTTGGGAGATCCCTGGGTAAACTTTGAAACTAGTTCCTTGTATTCAGAGGGCAAGGAGAGCCCAAAGAAAAAGGCAGACCACCCCCTGATTGGTAGGTGGCAGTTTTACTAAGCAAGAAAGCTTATTTATATGAGGCTTTTCTGGAACGGCCTCAAGACAAGCAAATCTCCAGACTTGCCAGCCAGATCCGTGTAAGTTTATACAGCGGCCTTAATGGAGTTTGTCACGTATACCACCCAGATGGTCTCAACATGTGCTCTCAAGGCTACGTCCTTGAAAACTCCTACCGTGAAAATGGTGGGCAGAGTGTACATTTCACGACAGGGGAGGGTGAAGACCCTCCTATTGCCTGGGTCCTGTTTGAGTGTCAATCAGTGGTCACATTTCTCAATGACATCTCCAGCGGGAACAGAAAAAAATGATCTTGTTTCCTTCAAGATGTAAAACTTGTCATTGTAATCAGTTGAGAGGAAAAGAAAATCAGTGTCAAAACTCTCTTGCTAGATACAAGTAGATAATTTATGAAATTATTTTAGATCAATAAATGCAATAAATAGACTAAGTTCTACATCATGTCCTCAGTTTTTTCCAAAGTCAGTTATCAATTTTCTGGTATCATGTTTTAAGAGATAAAACATGTTGGGAATCTGTGTATAAAGTAGTATCCAACTGGGTATGTTATTGCCGTCAAGGCTACCCGGACTTCCTCTGCAGTGTTGTCAGCACACTGCTACCACGGCCTGTGTTCTCACTCCCTTTCTATTTCCATGTGGGTTTACTAAAAAATAATCCAAGCAAGGCAATTAATAAAGTCTTTTTACAGAATATCATTTCTTATTTCTTTCCAAAACTTTTCTAAATGAGTTTCAAAAGTAACCACTGAAGATGGCAGATGATTACTAAAATGAAGTTGAATGTAATCGTTTTGCCAAAATAATTGCTTCTATCATGGATACTTAAGTGCATGACAGAGCAAAATGCAACCTATTCTTGCCCAGAGAAGTTTCGGAATCAGATTAGTCCAAGAAAGGTGACTTTGTTTATTTCAATTATCTTAACAATTCAATCCTGGGTTTATTGTAATTTAACTCTATTATGGTTTGATTCAACCTTTTAAACCTAAATAATTGGATTTAGTTTTCTGAATTAGCTAATATTCTCTCAGAATCATAATATTATGAAACTGGCAGAGATAAAGAACACAATTTAAAATGTGCCTTAAATAATTCCAGGACACTTTAACCTGCATATATATAATATTTGTATAAATATACAAAATAAACCAAAGGCACTCAATTTAAATTCTGAAAGAAGGACATAGAAAGGGCAGTTACCTATATTTAAGTACTTTAAATTCCAATAAACAGAAATGGAAACATCACTGTCCTCCAATTTGGGTTAAAGGGTAGGAAGTAGCAAGGATCAATCTTCCCATTGTAACAGAGTAAAAAGCAGTATCAATTATAAAATCTTATTTTATATATATATATATATGGAAGGATGTGTGCATGTGTTATTTATCTATTTGCTTTTACCATCAGGATGCTGAAGACTCAAAGAAACCTGCCTACATAAATACCAAAAAGAAACGTGCAGATTCTAGGAGAGAGAAGATCTGTGGGAGCTTTCATCCCTGGGGCCACTGGATAAGCTGAAGGGCATGCGCACCACAGAGAGGGTAAGGAGTAAGCCAAGCTTTAATGCCCTTTTAATAGCTGCATGTGGCCTGCTGGGAGCAGCTGCAACACAACACATCCACATCCAAATGCCAGTTCTTTTCCAGGGCCTATGGCAGGTGGATGGTTTCAGCGCACCACAAGCCAACAGCAAGGGAGGAGGGGTAGAAAAACAACATCCAAAGGTGACCAGGCTTTTATGTATGTGTGCAAGGTCACAGATTGTCAAAGGGTAGAGCAGGGCAGAAAGCTGAGAAGGATCCCCCACAGGCATGCAGGGTCCTCACCAGGCGCTGCTCCACAGCCCACAAAGGGGGCCGGGGATTAGGGCAGGAGAAAAGAAGGGAACCAGTGGAGGGTCAGGGCCTTCCCTCCAGGCAGAGGGGTGGAGGCACATGTCCTTTGGTTTCAGCAACTCTCTTCCCTAGCCCACCTGTGTGGATCCCACAACACCTAGATTCTCCAAGCAGACAAAAAGCAAACTCGAAACACCCATCCACCTTCATCCTCTTCCTCTGGTCCTAAAAAAGAATGTCCTTGTAACGCAGCATCCTCTCGTCCATTTATTATGGCTGACAGCAGTGGTGCTGAGTGAACACCCTTGGAACATCTTGTAATTATTGCTAGACAGTTTTCGTTGTTACTAATGAAGTCAAAGCATCATTTAATAAACATAATATGCCTTAGAGCATGATATACAGCCCTAGCCTAGCAGCAAAGTTGAGGATTTTAACAGGCTTTTTACAGCTGCTTCTCTGGACCATCCCAAAGTTTCTTTAACACAAACAGTGGAACATAGCTAATTGTATATGTAATCCTCAGATGAATTAATTGGAAATGGGCCCTGATTATTATGGTTTCACCTATTTTATTTTGTTTAATGAGGCCAAAATTGACAGCACTAAAAGAGATAATTCAGCATCTACTTAATTTGCTCACTGCACGGAATTTTTAAAAAGCCTGCTAGAATTTTGGTTAGAATTGCATTAAATTTATAGATTAATTAATGTAGAGAATATTGACATCTTATATAAACTGATTCCTTTATTTCATGACCATGGTATGTATATCTTTTCAGTAATATAGGTATTTAAATTCATTTAATAATGCTTTGTAGTAAAAGGTATCTATATATCTTGCACTTACATTGTTACATTTACCTTTAAGCATTTTATTTTCAGATGTTCCTATAAATGGCAGCTTTAATTTCATTTTCCAAGTTTTCCCTATTATGGATAAACATAGTCAATTTTGTATAATAATGTGGTAACCTGCAACTTTGCTACAATTACTTATTAATTCTGCTTTTATATTCTTTAGAATTTTCTACATACAATATTATATCATCTTTCTTTCTAATATGTGCATCTTTTATTGATTTTATTTGCCTTATTGCACTAGCCAAGATCTTCAGTAAAATGTAGAATATAAGTGATGATAGTGAACAGTCTTCCTGCTGATTTTAGGAGGAAATCAGTCTTTCAGCATTAAGTTCAGTCTTAGCTATCAGCTTTTCAGTGTTCTGAACAGTTTAAGGAAGTTTTATCTATTCATGATAGACCAAGATTTATTATCATGAATGGAAACTCGATCTTATCAGTTTTTTCTAGTTTTATTTGAGTGATTTAATGATTTTATCTAATTTATTATTTTAATATGTTGAGCCACATTCATTGATTTTTGATGTTAAGAGAACTTGCATTCTTGGGATAAACGCCACTTAATCACTATGTATTATCTATTTTCCTCAACTGTGTACATTGGAGAATTTGATTTGCTAACATTTCTGTTAAGGGTTTTTGGCAACGCTTTTTTTTTTTCTATTTTGTAATATCTTTTTTCTGGGTTTGATACCAGTAAAACTCTTGCCTCATAAAATGATATGGAAGGGTTTCAATATTACCTATATTCTTAAAGAGCTTATGTAAGGTGAATAGTATGTCTTTCTTAAGTATTTGAAAGAATTCACCAGCATCCGTAAATGGCTACAGTTTTTATATGGGAAAATTTTTAAATACACAACATACTTCAAGTCTATAATAGGTACAGTAATATTGAGATCTCTATTTCTTCTACTCCTTTTTGGAAAATTCAAGAACTTTCAATGTATTTTACATTACTAAATTTATTAGTGGAAAGTTTCTCAAGATATTTTCTTACTAACCTTTTAATGTCTGCATGGACTGTAGGAGCGACCCCTATTTTGTACCTTGGCACTTTATTTCTTCTCTTTTTTTTGATTGGTTAAGCAAGCTAGAAGATCAATTTTATTTAAGTTTTTTTAACTTAATATGTATATATATATATATTTCATTTTTCTGAAGAACCCTGATTAATCCATGTGGTAAAAATCCCTTGTTCTCTTGAAAAAAAGATTGTTTATTTTGTTGATACTGAGTGTAATTAGGTCATGTTGTTTAATAATGTTGCTCAGTATTTCTGTATCCTTACTAATTTTTCCACTTGTTTTATCAATTATTGAGAGAGGAGCATTGAAATTCTAACTATATATGTGGAGTTTCCAATTCCTCCAAACAAATTTTGCTTTCTGTATTTAAAAGCTCTATTCTAGGTGCTTGCACATTTAGAAGTTTTTATCTTTCTGATATATTTACCCACTTAACATAATGATTGTCTCTCAATATCCTGTCTAATAAGGACATATCTAAAATTTTTTTTAATATATGAGCATTTCAGCTTACTAATGATTAGTTTATGGAAAATATATATTTCCTATCCTTTTTTATTTTAACCTGTTTCTTTAGAATTTGAAGTGGGTTTCCTAAAGACTGCAAATTTTTGAGACTTCTTTTTTGTTCAATTTGAAGTGTTTATAGCATTTACTGATTAATGTAAATATTGCTGTTATTTAATATTTATTACTGATATGTTGTTACTGTTATGCAGTGTATCACATTTTTAAAAATATGTTTTCCTCTATTTTGGATTGAGTATTAGTTTGCTCGGTCAGCCATAACAAAGACCAACATTGGGTGGTTTGAACAATAGAAAATTTATTTCCTGACAGTGCTGGAGGCTAGAAGTCCAAGATCAAGGTGTCGGTAGGGTTGGTTTCTGTTGAGACCTCTCTCCTTTACTTATAGATGGCCTTCTCCCTCTGTCTTCACATTGTGTTCCCTCTGTGTGTGTCTCTGTCCTGATTTCCTCATCTTATGCGGATACTGGTCATTTTGGGTTACAGCCCACCCTAAAGATATTATTTTAACTTAATTATCCCTTTAAAGACCCTATCTCCAAATCCAGTCACATTCTGAGGTACTGGGGGTTAGGACTTCAACATACGAATTTTGAGGGTATACAGTTCAGCCCATAAGAGATGTATACTTTTAGTGTTGCATTTTTATTTCCACCATCGCTTCTTTTGTGATATCACTGTGTGTTATTTACTTCTTCATTTATTACCCTAAAATTTAAAGTACATATCTTTAGTTTATTATTTTATACCTACAAATAATATGATGCTAACTCAGTTTAAGATAGAAAACTTAGAATATCCTTTTATTCTCTTCTCTGAGTATTTGTACTCTTTTTGTTGTATATGGTCCCCCTACATACGTTAGCAATCCCAAACTCACTGCTATTATTCCTGCTTTAAAAACTGAATTGCTTTTAGATAAAAATTTTAAGTAATAGAAATTTTTCTTCTCTTTCTTTCTGTCTGGAACTCTAATGAAAGTATGTTCAAACTCTTGATATTATCTCACAAGTTACTGAGACTCTGTTCAGTTATTCAGCCTTAAAAGTTTTTCCTCTCTCTGTCCTTTATTTGTATGATTTTGATACCTATGTCTACAAGTTTGCTGATTGTTATTTCTGTAATGTTGGAGTCCCTCTTAATCCCAACTAGTTTATTTCTAAATTTCAAATAGTATACATTTCTTCTGAAATTCCCTTTTTATCTTTTTAAAATTTTATGTTAATCTCCTATTTATATCCATGCTTTCTTTTATATATTTAGCCTAATAAATAAACATACTGACAATAGCATTTTATGAACCTTGTCTGCTAATTCCATCATCTTTGCCATTGATTGTTTTCTCTTGTTTATTGTTTATTCTCCTAGCTGTATTAGGTGTTATTGCTTTGTTGCATATCTAGTAGTTTTTATTGGATTCTGGATATTGTGACCTTTACATTATTGAGTGCTATATTTTTAAAATTTTATTTTTCTCCTTTTTGAGTATTATGCATAATATTTAAGTCAGTTATATCACATGTTATCAGCCTGGTAAATTTGAATTTGTTTTTAAAAAAACATGCATAATTATTATTGGGTCTACTGAATATGAATATCCTGGATGATAAATGAAGATTGTCCACTCTAGAGGGAAAAACCTAAAATGTCTTCAAGCTCTGTGTGAAGTTTATAAGCTGTTCAGACTATAGCTACCTGCTTGTACTCTGGCAGTCATGTGGAGTTTCACCATATTTTAGTATTTAGCAACAGGTTCAAGGGGACTGTTACACTGATTTCTGGAGCTTTTTCTTTGTATGACATCCTCCTCTTTGATGTGCATCCAACAAATTATAGTCATTCTTCTGGAAATTTAGTCTCCATCATATGCAATGAGTAATTTTACCATGATGTGCTTTGGATACTTGTCTCTGCACCATGACCCCAAAAGTATTTCTAGGCAGAAAGTCATCATAGAACTCACTTTAGGTGTTTCCATTCTTTTAGGGATTGTAATTCTGTACTGTATCTTTTCCAGTGTCTGAAAATTATTGTTCTGTATTTTATGTGACAGATTTTCTAGCTGTTTGTTGTAAGTTAATTATGGTTCATTTTGGTCAACTCATTATGTTTGATAATAGACACTGAAAAAAAATTTTTAAGCATCTTAAAAATTAAATTAAGTATGGCACTGCACTACTTTCTCCAAAATGATGAATTTAAAGTTCTTTGATTTTTATGTGTTTCACAATTAATAGAGTTGAAAGTAATGCCTAAATAAAAACACAGGTCTCTATATATTTAAAGAAATATGAGGATACCTGATATTTCAAGCAAAATTAAGGCTTTTATATTGATTTTACTGTAATTAATGTAAAATCATTAATATATTTAACTTATGATTTTTTGTATGTATATTTTTAATTGAAATGTAGTCAGTTTACAATGTCGTGTCAATTTCCGATGTACAGCATAATGCTTCTGTCACATGTGAAAATACATATATTCATTTTCATATTCTTTTTCCCCGTAAGTTATTAAAAGATATTGAATATACTTCCCTATGGTATACAGTACATTGTTTATATATTTTATGTATTTTATATTAGTTAGTATCTGCAAATCTTGAACTCCCAATTTATGCCTTCCGATCACCTTCCCACCCCAGTAACCATAAGTTTGTTTTCTATGTCTGTGAGTCTGTTTCTGTTTTATAAATAAGATTGTCTTGTCTTTTTAGATTTCACATATAAGTGATATCATATGGTATTTTTTTCTTTCTCTTTCTGTCTTACTTCACTTAAAATGACAATCTCCAGGTCCATCCATGTTGCTGCAAATGGCATTATTTTATTCTTTTTTATGGCTGAATGGTATTCCATTGTATAAACATACCACAACTTCTTTATCCAGTCATCTGTCAATGGACATTTTAAGTTGTTTCCATGTCTTGACTATTGTAAATAGTGCAGCTATGAACATTCGGGTGCATTTATCTTTTTGAATTAAGGTCCCCTCTGGATATATGCCCAGGAGTGGGTTTGCTAGATCATATGGTAAGTCTATTTTTAGCGTTTTGAGTAATCTCCATACTGTTTTCCATAATAGCTACACCAAACTACATTCCCACCACTGGACATCTATGTATAAATCAATGAAGTTAGAACACTCCCTCACACCATACACAAAAATAAACTCAAAATGGCTTAAAGACTTAAGCATAAGACACTTACGCTTTTTTAAACCTTTTTTAATTGAAGTATAGCTAATTTACAACATTGTGTTATTTTCAGATGTACAGTAAAGTGATTCAGTTATACATATGTATATTATTTTTCAGATTCTTTTCCATTATAAGTTATTATAAGATACTGAATCTTGTTCCCTATGCTATAGAGTAGGTCTTTTTTTTTTAATTTAACATACAGTAGTGTGTATATGTTAATCCCAAACTCCCAGTTTATCCCTCCCCTTGCCCCACTTACTTACCCCTTTGGTAACCATAAGTTTGTTTTCTATGTCTGTGAGTCTATTTCTGTTTTGTGAAGAGTTCATTTGTATAATTTTTTTAGATTCCACATATAGTTGACATTACATGATTTGTCTTCCTCTGACTTACTTTAATATGATAATCTGTAGGTCCATCCCTGTTGCTGCAAATGGCATTATTTCATTGTTTTTTATAACTGAGAAATACTTCATATATATTTTTGAATCATACCTTCTTTCTTCATTCATTTGCTGATGGACATTTACATGATTTAGTGTTTCTGTGAACATTAGGGTGCATGTATCTTTTCTAATTAGAGTTTTCTGAGGCTATATGCCCAAGAATGGGTTATGTAGTTTCACTTTCACTTTGGTATAAATAAAATCCCTTGATAATTCAAAATCCATGCAAGATAAAATTATATCAGAATTGTGCAATAATTTCAAATTTGGGGGGTTCATATCATCAAAAATCTTTATATTTAAAACATAAATTATTGTTTTCAATTTCTGCTTTTACATGTTTTACTATAATGAATAGTAAGATGATTTTATACTTCTGATTTTGACTAAGAGATGAAGAGTGAATCAAAACAAACTTCTGATGATAAGTCAATAACTAAATGACAAAAAAAGATATTTGAAAAGGTAATGATTATTTTCTAAGTATACAAATGAAATAAGTAATCATATGGGAAATTAGAAAACTAACAAAATGATATTTGTCAAGACATGATCTTCAGTTGCAGTTCAGTTTAAAATGTACAGTTATGAATCCAAATGCACAGTGAGAAAAAGGACTTAAAATCAATGATAGAGGTATCTAGCAGGAGCATTTTTGAAAACAAAATACAAACTAAATACAAAGAAAATCAATATAATAACAAGAGCAAAAGTTAATAAAATAGAAAACAGAAATATATTAGGGAAAATCAACAAAACCAAAATTTGATTCTCTGAAAAGCCTAGTGAAATTGATAAACACCTAGCCAAGCTTGTTAGTAAGAATGAAGTCACAACTTACAAATAATTGAGAAAAAAACAAAAACTATTACTTTCAACACTAAAGATACAAATATACATTTAAAGTTCATTATGAAAAATCAGTATCTATTTATTTGGAAATTCAGATGGAATTATAGCACTGTTAGACAAAGACAACTAACCAAAGATTGTACAGAAATAATGGAAAATCTTGAAATTTTCATATTCATTAAGGAATTTGAATCTGTATTTATACAGCCTTCACTAAGCACTGTGATAATCTTGCGTGATTTCTCTAATGCTTACACATTTCATAGAAAACAATTATAAACAAATTATTGAAGAGAACATTATGAGAGAAAATACCCTAAATCATTTATGAGGCCTCCGCATTCTTCATACCAAAGCCTTACTAGGATTTTCAAAGAAAATAAAAGTGTTATTGTCAGTTGAGAATATTTTTAAATTACAAGAAAATGTTAGTAATCAAACTAGTGCTGTAATAGTGGAGCAGAACAGAGAGACTGAAAATAATCCCACACATATAAAGAAATTCTGTTAATAATAAAAGGTATAATGTATGGCAGTATCTTTTCCATTAATGATGCTGGAGCATTTGGTTATCTATAAGAAAAAAATTATTATCCTGACCCCTAAACCATACCACAGAAACAAAATTTTATATGAATGGTAGTTTAAAATAAAAATATTGAAAAATAAAGCATTTGACTATCTTGATTACTTAGAGTAAGGATAGACTTCTTAAACAGAGCACAAACCTCATATTTTCACTACAGGAAGAGACCACTAGTTTGAATTACTTCTGAATTAAGAACATTTTTCATCCAAACTTATGATTGTAAGAGTAAAATAGCATACCACTTACTGAAAATACGACTGTTTTTATATATAGTTAAATATATGTGTATATGTGTATGATATAACAGGGTTTACACCGTCTATCTATCTAAGGAAGAATGACTTATACCTAGTGATTATGAAGAATTCTTCCAAATTATGAGAAAATGACATCCATCAGTCCTATGGAAAAAAGGCATAGTTTTTGAGCAATCATTTTGCAAAAAAGAATGATATCAAAAGTACCTACCAAATGAAGTACCACTATACAATAAGTAGAATGATTAAAATTAAAACAGCTGAATTTTTTTTTTTTAAGTATTGACTGGGATGTGGAATGACTAGGACATTTAACATTGCTGGCTGGAGTATAAATTAGTACAGCCACTTTGAAATCTTTAGGCAGTTATGATAAACATAAGCATGATCTCTGATCTCAAAATTTTACTGCTGTAAACATACTCAAGAGAATAACAACTTTTGTCCAGCAAAAAAGCAAGTAATATACGTGGAAGAAATAATAGTAGCAGCCAAAAAATGACAGTAATCCAAATATCAATGCAAGTAGATGGGATAATCAAAGTGTGGAAAATCAAAGTATTTTTATAAAATGTGATGTTATATATTAATGTAAATTAACAAACCACTGCCACAGATAATACCATTGAAGGATCTTACAAAACAAACTCACAAATAGAGCACTGAATGAAAGACACAAAAGGATGCTTGTGCAGTTTGATACTTATAGTCAAAACAAGCAACACGGAGCCATAGTGATAGAATTTGAAACTTTAGTCACCTAAGCAAGAAAAAGATAATTGCCTTCAGCATGAACTTTATGCTATGCTTTTAATTTTCTTTTCCTTGGTATGGGGAATGGATATAAGGTTGTGATGAGTTAAAACGTTCATCAAGCTACTCACTTTAGGTGGAAAATCGTTGCCTCAAATATACTATATTTCAACCATTTTGGGAGCATTTTATATAGATATTTTTTCTTCCACCAAGTTTTTGCTCATAATCTTAAAAATAGGAAAATAAAATTAGACAGTACAGGGATTTGTTATTTGCATGAAAGCTGAGGAAATTCTTTTAATTATTATCTCTGAAATTGTGTAATGGACAGAAATGTGGAAATAACTTGCTTAACAATCTGATATGTGGTAAATTATAAATAAATATTTTTCAAAAGAATTTATTTTATTTTAGTTTTTCCAAGATATGATTAAAAATAGATAATAGAAAAGGTTGAACATAATTCATTTCAAATCTGAGATAATTTTCCCTTTGATATAGAAATACACTATGAAGAGGTTAAAATTTGATTATTAAAGATGTTATAAAATAGTCTGCTGGAAATATTTCCTATACTGTCATAAAATTTAAAACGATCAGTTAAATGAAACAAAAAATAAAATATTGTAGAAGAAAACTATAAATGATCATAAGTTTAAAATAAATTCTCTAGAGTTACACAATTTCATGTGCTCACTGAAAAAAATCAATTTGGAGACTAGTTTTTATCTGAAAAAAAGTTTAGGGGAACATGACAAATGCTGAAGACCCAAGAAACTAGAAAAACATCAGATGAAATTTCAGGTAAATTTGCATGATTCCTGAATTCCATTAATTGTATTGTAAAATTTATAAGCAAAGCTTTAGCACTATCTGAAGTCTTATTTGGATTCAGAGCCCTTTGAAAGCTCTTTATGATAAGTTCCATGAGTATTGACATTTTTAGAAAATTTTATTAATGGATCTTAAGGAGTATTGAAAACAAGCTATCATAAAGCACTTCGTTAATGGCTGCAAGGAAATAGGTACCAACTGATTTTAGCCATGTTTGGAGGGCTTGACTCCATGCAGTTATGAGTTGTTGATCATTTGGTAGTTTGAAACATCTACCAATTGTCTTCTGAGTTACTTGCTCTCTAATTTTCAGATCCTCTGGTCAGAGGGAAGACTCTTTTTTTTTTCTTTTTACACCTGAACATAGCATAAACCAAAAATTTCAAACAACTATGCTCAATGATATTCTACAACAACAACAACAAAAAACTCTAGAAAAGTGCAACTTTTGATGGTCTGAAATATCCCTTCAAATCAGTGGACACTTGATTTACATTAATCATCTTGTTCCTTCTTAGAGATATTGAAATCTGAGAGAAATGAAATTTATGTATATTCATAAAAAGAAACTGGGTTTCTGCTACACTAAAGCAGTAGAATGATACAGGACAGAAATAGACTCACAGACAGAGAATACAAACTTGTGGTTGCCAGCGGGGTGGAGGGTGGGAAGGGATAGACTGGGATTTCAAAATTGTAGAATAGATAAACAAGATTACACTGTATAGCACAGGGAAATATACACAAAATGTTATGATAACTCACAGAGAAAAAAATGTGACAATGAGTGTGTATATGTCCATGAATGACTGAAAAATTGTGCTGAACACTGGAATTTGACACAACATTGTAAAATGATTATAAATCAATAAAAAATGTTAAAAAAAAGAAGTAGAATGAACTATATCTGCAACTAGAGGATTCTCCATGATGTAGGACCCTTAAATTTCCAATAGTAAAAATAACAAGTAAATCTATAAATATATAAACAATAAGTAAACAAACTACAACAATGATCAAAAAAGGCACTTTGATTCTAAAGAACATTCTACCAGAAGAAAAAGAATCCTCACCAGCTGAAGTCATTGCTTAGAGCAAAGGTAACATAAAATGTACAGAGTATTGTAGAAGTTGATAAACAAGTGGTAGTACATATAGAAATAACAATTCAGATATTAATTTCATCCAAAAATGTTCTACATGCCTGGCTGCCCCTGTTTACACCTAAAAACAGACATTATTCCATGGTGCCTAAAACAAATATCCCTAATATCTACACATTCCAGGCTTATGCTATGGCAATGTTCAGAAATTTGTAGATGAAATCATAGTTCTATACCTATTGTTCTTTTAGTTCTCCTAAAATATTTCAAAATGAAGGAAGGAAAGATTGAATTACAAATATCACCTCTGGTTTCATGACCAGTCACTGAATTGAGGACTATATTTACTAAGGCCTATTAGCTACTACACTCTCACACACACACACACATACACACACATATCCACACACAGGGATCCATATATTTTTTCTCCTCCTCAAATATTACTATATTATACAATTTACTGTGTGGATTTATGTAACAGGGTTTTCAGTTTGGACCATGTCTGAATCGGAGTATATGACACAGTTCAGCAGTGGATGGTGTGACTCTCTCCCAATTATGGATTCTAGGTTATGACTTTGTCATCTTCCATTTAAAGGAGAGTTAGGTAATGTCTTAATTAGTATAACAGATAGATGCATCCTGTTAGGTGGACAAAGAGAGTGGTTGTTACTGTTACACTGAAATTGTATTCAAATGTTTATGGAAGGGTGTGTATGGATGCTGGGTAGCCAAAGGTATGAATCATTTCAATTAGTAAGGTACTGTCTCTTGGCTCCAAAATACACGAGTCTATGCTAAGCTTTATGATGCTGAGCTTAGATGTTACATGCCACATCTCTGCTTTTTCAGCTCTCTCCTTGTGAGGTTCTGTCAATAAAAAGCACCAGAGGAAGACTGCAGGTTGGAGAATAAAGGTATTTTCTCCTGCTGTTTGCTTCCTCTTGAATTCCTATCTATTTTCTGTTCCTCTGAGATTCACCTTTACAGTATTTCTTCACCTTGATCATTTCCTGTAACGACAGAGCTTTTTAACACCAGCTCCTTGGCATGCCCTAAATAGACTGATTTTCCACAGAGGCTCACTGGAGTTAAATTTCATCTCCACAGCATTACTTTTTGAGCTTCTAAGTTTTAATAATTCCAAAATCTTCCCTTTATTTCCCCTGCCCTTAGTTTGATTGCTGCTAGAAGCATGGGATACATTAGTGCTTTCATTTTATTTTATCACATTAACTAATTGATATCCTTAAATCTAGTTAAGCATTCTTTTTATTAAATTCTCTCTGTTGAAATATCTTGAGTAATTTCTGTTTCCTGACTGGACTCTGATTAATAACTATACCATATCTTTTATTTTTTATTGTTTTCTGTATCCTTTATTTAAATGCATCTCTTTTAAGGAAACTTAGGGTATGGTTTTGATCATTTATTTAGTTTGAAAATCATTTTTTATTGCAAAATCAAATCTTACTGTAATCAATTTATGATTAATTTCATTATGCTTCATGTCATGACCAACATATTTTGGTTTAACATCAATTTTCTGAATAAATATTAGATGAAAGGTAATGGAAATAAGGATGTAGAGAATAGATAGATAAGAAAAAAATAGAGATAGAAAATATTAGGTAAGTAGTGTGTGAAAATAATTTATTTTATGGAAATATATTGGTTTTTTACCAGCTTAGAAGAAAATCTCAGTTTTCTCAAAATCCAATTTCTTCATCAACTTAAGATAACACTTACTTCAAATTGTTAATGTTTGATTAAAAAGATAATGTTTATAAAGTATATAACAGTGTTCAGAACATACAAAAGAAATTTGATATTAATCCTGTATTTCATTTTTCTATTTTCCCCTCCATTTTTAATATACATAAAATTACAGTAGCATGTAAAAAAGTTCAAAATACTTGTCTATGACCACTAAAAGGTAAATCTTACTCATTTCATTATCCAGTGCAACAGCATACATCTAGATAGGGTAAAAAACAGATAATTTTTTAAAAATCCGTGATTTATCTCCCACATAAACCTTTGTAAGGACACATATTTATTTCTCTTTATCTGTATAAATAAATAATATTTCTCCATCAATTTTTAAATATATCAGATAGTATCAAATACTATAAAACTATAGCAGAATATGGGAAAGAGAAATTAAAACAATATTTGGCACTGGGAGATATCATTTTAGGTATTAAGTATGAGGTTCTGAGAAAGTCTCTCTGATACTGTGAAAGTTGAGAAGCCTCTTGATTGACTTAAATGATTCTCCCCGACTTAAGAACTAATTACAGAATATACATTTGAAGCTAGGTATTTGAAAGGAGACCTTTAATTATCCTGTAATAGGTGGTAGGAACATCGATTGAGATGATAATGTTGGACAGAGTGATAAGTATTCTAAGGATTTACTTTGAAGAAGAATCCTCAGATTTGTTCATGGATTCAGGGAAAAGGAGTCGAGGGTAACTCCAAAGTCTAGTAGTGATCAAAGAGAAGAGAATTGCCATCTAGTGAAATACAGCGGGCAGTGAGAGGAGCAGTGTTAGAATTAAGAGATAAGCTTGGGTTTGGTGGTTCTGTGAAATTGAAGCTGGGAGTTGTATACTTACATACTTCTGCTATTCAGAGGAGAGGACTAGATTGGCTGGAGATATATAAATTTGGAAGTTTAACTCATGTAAATGTAATTTAGTAAAGTGGAATTCATGAACTGAATGTAAACACAGAAAAAAAAAAAAAAAGAGCAACCAATTAAATCAGATATCTCAAGTAGAACGAAGGTGGACTATAGACAATAGGTTTTGGAAACGGGGATGCCAATTCTGGCCAAAACCAAAGACAGTATTTTTATATGGATAATAAAATCACCAAGAATTAAATTACAATTAGTGTTGGAGAAAATAATCCAGGCACCTGTGATGTGGATTGACAAACTATGTTTAAGAAGAAAACTTGCTACTATCTTAGTAATGCATTTTTATTTAAACATTTGTTAAATTTATTAAAACAAGAGACAGATTTTCAGCTAAAATAGAAATTTTCTTACATAAATACTGCTAAATCACTTTGGCAACAGACTAATTCATTATTTTTCTGTCTGTTACAAATGAGTTTCCCTTACAGTTGTTCTAAATATTAGTGAATATTCATGGCCCTCTGAAATGCAGTTTTTAGTGTTTATACAAATTTGGAAAGTGAGGCATGTTATTTTCCCTGTAGTGGAAATGTTAAACTCTCTACTCAAAAGAAAGGAAAAAGAAAAAAACCTCATTTTCTGTAACTTTAGCCCATAATTCTTGAAGCCAAAGTCTTAAAGTCAAAGCCAAATATTTACAACACAGTCAACATTCTTTTTTAGCAGAAATTTAAAATATAATATAGAATAGTGTCTGAGGAATTTTATTTATGAAATGCTTTTCCAAAGATAAAATCCTGCTGCAATAACAATATTGGTTCACAGACAGAATAATTATGGCAAAGACTAATTGACTTCTGGCACATGGATGAAAAAAGCAGTGGGCAAATATTGGCTGTCATAGTATTGTTTTATTAGTCCTCCTCTTCATTATTGAGTTGTAATCTGAACTATAGGAATTTATGAACTACAGATTTACAGAGTGTCAGAATAACCTTTGTCAGGAAACTGCATCCACCATCATAATTAGTTTGTCATTGTGAATTTACAGGACTTCGTATAATATTGAAATTTCTCTTCTTGCCTTAGCAGATATACTATCTTGAAATTAAACATGTCAAGCAAGAAATTCCCTCTCTAGTATAAAGTAAAATTTAGTTTAGACATTTTTATCACATGAGAACTATGAATGCTATAAATTTAAGATATTTGACATAATTACCCATTAAAGTGAGGTGGAGGCATATTGTTTAAGTTAAGGAAAATCACTGAATCCAATCCTAAAATGTATGTTAAGAAGTAATCCACTCCAGTGTATTTCCTAGACACTTGAGCGCTAATATAACTTACTCTATTAACTGTCCCTTTTACAAGGTTACAAATCTCTTGATGTGGCTCTGCTGGGAATTTTGTTTGTCTGGACAATTATTTCAATGTCCTTTTCGTTTATTCAATTTGCTTAAAATGTATTAGTTTTAGTATCTATTCATGTGTACCAAATACTCTTCTAAGTGCTCATATGTTAACTTTTTAATTCTCAAAATAATCTTTTGAGGTGGATCTTACTCTTACTATGGTCTAGTCTTAACAGTTGAGTAAAAGCAAGTCTTAGAACAGTTAAATAATTTATCAAAAATGGAAAACTAGTTTGTTTCAAAGTCTAAGTTTATACCCAGTTGTATAACTTCAAAACTTGGACCCATAATGACTACATTAGTCCTAGTTTTATTCATAATTTTATAAAAATTCACAATTAATCTGTGGTTAGTTATTCATAGATAAAGAAACAATGGATGTTTCTACCAAGGAATTAAATCATTCCAGGGATAATAAAACTAATTTCATAATAATCTCATAGCAAGAATGAAATCAAGGTAAGAAGATTGAAAAAAATTAGTAAATAATAGTCTCCAAAGTAGGCTTGCATTTTACATAGAAAGAGTTTTATTCAGTAATATTCCTAAATTAACATTTTTACCTCAGTAGAAAGTAGGATTTTATCTGTATTTCTAGAACTGTTTATCCAGCTGAAGCCAAATTACACCACACAATGTCCAGGTATATAAGCTAAAGAGGTAAGAAATATTTCCAAGAGCTCAGAGAGGACATTGGAAATAAACATTTTTACATTCTCACTTAGAACTGACTTTCTAAAGTTTTTAAAATTGCATTGGGTAAGATATAGTTTAGTTTTATGTGAATCTAAATTTTTGAAAAAACCATGCAATATGTTTGATGCAAGACATTTAGTCCATTAAGCTTAATTTATGTTAAAATATAGAGGAATGCTTTGATGATTTCAAAATGTATTTTGATAATCTTTCAGTTAATCCTAATTACAAATCCATTTAAATAATATTTTGTTGAGAAAGAACATAAATCTAGGGATTGTTTAAAATCCCCACAATATCAATGGGTATATTACAATAGCTGCAAAATCTAAAACAGTATTTTCCATAGGGTACAAATTCATTAATTATTTTAAAATGCATTAATAGGGAAATATGTATAAAATCTCATATCATATCCAAAAATTGATATTGTGGCATTTGTATAATCTTGTATTCTATAGTTTTCCCATTTGATCTAAACTTATTCCAGACCAAATTGTTATCTAGACAAAACTAATTACATGCTGCATCCTATCTCTGTTATATTTATTTTTATATTAAAAATGAGGTTTCAAAGCTTACAGCATATTTGACACCAACAAAACTTGGGAGGAATGAAATTAATATTTGTAGATGAATGCTAGTTTTGCATTGCAAATAGTAATTATATTAATAATATTATAAGTAAGTAATATTAATCCTCCAGTTTAAATCCTTCAAATTACATAGCAAATAAATTGAAATACGATGACAATGGATTTAACTAAATTTATAATAGCAGAGTAAATGAATTATACTATGAAGAAATAGTGATTTGGAAAAGCTTCAATGGGAATGTTTTGCAGAAACTTAAGTATTTCTAACGTCAATCCTAAAAAGCCACTTACAGAATTACATTTTTTATGAGTAATATTTCTTCACATAGCTTAATCACCTAAAGAAAGGAGGATAATTTTGGTTAATTGAAAAATGGGTGTAAAAAATACTTCAAAATTAAGGATAATAGCTTGCTTGTTTGTTAAACTAGGGCTATAAATAGAAAAGTTAGTTTTTTATATTTTACAAATTGGTTATTTGTATACTTTAAAATATTTAATATTTAGTGATTTTTAATAATGAGGTTCTTAGGTCATTTCATTAAAAATAGTTTTCATTAAAAATTATCCTTTAAATTTTTGAACAATATCTTTCTATTATTCTTACCAGCTCTGTAAGAATACCTCTTTTTAATTTGTGTTCCAGGCATGCTAACAGAGAATCCTATGTAGTAGGAAAGTGTGTGCAACAGGCTAGAACTGCTCAAATAGCCCTCAGTCACATTAAGATAGGGACATTCAACGTTGAAAATAGTTGCTTTTCTGCCTTTTATTTTTACTGACTTCCTATACGAATGGGAACTAAGCTATATGGAAATGGCGTGCTTGCTAGTAGCACCCAGTTCTAGTTGTCATATTTTCAAAGGAAATGGAGAAAATAGTGATGATTCAATGGAAAAGAACCTAAATAATGTGCTAAATAGATGTTGAGCTCTGTGACAAATGTGAAGGAATTGTTCACTAAAGACAGAAAAAAATTTAGATATGACGAGATTGTGAAAATTTTCCATGGGGAAAAATTTGGTTGTTTCTCTCTAGGGATATAATTACCAGATGTGGGAGAATGGAGTTAATGTGGGAGAAATTTAATGTATAATATAATTAATTAATTGACCATTAGTATGTAAAAAAGTAAGTTGACTACAAAGGATATTTTAGAAGTTTCAACTTTTTTCCCCAAGAAACCAAAGAGTTTAAGTGTGCAAGATAGTGCAGTGCTGCTAATGCTGATATTGCTCTTAATTTGATGATCACTGTAATTACTCCTTTTAAACTGACTCCAAAATTACTGCCTTGTAATAATATATAAGGATATAATAATAATAATAATAATAATAATAAATAATATGTGAGGATATATACTTGTTAATTATCTAACATTGTAAATCTTTTCTCTCATAAGCTTCAACACAGGGACCTGAAATTCCAAATAAGTTAATTATGCAGCCATAAATGGGCCTTAGAAAAGAGCCCCAGCATGTCTGGTGAACATTTTTAGCCCTTCACTGAAACCACACTCATTTATGCAGAGCCATTCTTCTGTTTAAGTTATGTGACTTCTCACAATTATAGGCTCGGGAAGAAATATTAGGAAGTATTCAGGGTCTCACAAGATTCCATTCGTATCAATCAAATAATTACTGTTTTCCTTGGAACTACAGGCAATTTAAGTGATCCTCTAAGCAAAATTGTAAACAACTGTTAAATAAATCCAAATATATTTACAAGAAGAATTCTGACCTACAGAAACAGGTTTATCTTCATATCAATTTATATTTTATCTTTCCCCAGGGAATACATGGATCCTTTTACTCTTTCCTATCTCAATTGGATTAAACATTTATGGCTCTTGTGAGATAGCTAAGTTGCACAAAACTGTATTCATTAAAACTTAAAATAGCACCTCATATATTGATGAATTTCTCTTTCAAATATATGCCTGAAGAAACAGATGAAAGGTTAGTGGTTTCACTGCTGCCCATTTCTAATGAGAGGTGGCTGAAATGTATTTTAGATACTATAGAAGGACTGCCATTTAAAATAAGGTTATTACTATTAAGAATATTATATTACATAGAAAAATGAATGATCACTTAATTTATGGTGTTTCCTCACAAGTCACTAGCACTCATCACTATCAAAGACATATTAATTTTCAAATTCTCAAATAACATTAGATCTTTTCATGACATTAGCCCAGGGAAAGTTGTTAGTTAATTAATCAATGAAAGAGATACTAAAATAGAAAAATATTGAGAACATAGTGAATGTATAAGCCAAACAATAGGTAAAATAGAGAAAAATAGCTCATGAATCCCTCAAAAAGGTGAGATTTTACAACTAAGAAGCAACACATGTTAAACCATCTGTATAAATTGTTGTTGTTGTTGAGAAAGTAATATCCTACTGTAAAGTTTCAATGTCTTCCTATAAAAATATTATTTTCATATACACAGACCTGAAGTTCAGTTGTGGTTTGGCTGATCTTGGTGGGCTGATCTTGGTGGGTTCAGATCGACTCCGTAAGTCTCATTTTGGGATCTGGGGAAGAGGTGTGTTGGTAGTAGCTATTTGGCATATGTTATTCTCACAATGGATCAACAGATTTCGGGAGCGAAAATTTATCATGTTAATCTCTTGTACATACTGGCATTCTATTGGCCAAAATCAACTCATACTGATAAGAGCCCAGTATCAATGGGACAGAGAATAATGCTTGGCCCACAGTTGCAATCAATGAAAACTTTGCACCTCAGAGGAATGGGTGTAATACTACGAAGAAGAAAAACAGAAGGGGGTGCTTATCCAACTTAGTATATCAATCTATAACTAGTTTGAAAAGATAACTTAGAAGTAATCAGTTTCTGATTTCTTTCTGTATATCCTTTCCTCAGTTTCAAAATTTGTAAACTGTATAATTCTGTATTTTTTAAAGAAAATATATTTTTTAATTAATATGAGACCTAGAAATCAAATTAATGCCTTTTGTTTTCTTTTCTTCTTTTTCTTTTCTTTTTTTTTTGGTGACTTATTTCCCTATCCAGAATTCAGTCTATCAGGGTACTATAGCATTTTATGTGTTAGCTTTAATTAATATTGAATACAAGTATGTCTTAAATCCATATTCACCTTTATGGGAAAATTATATAAAGATAAATTAGATTCATAGTAGAATAATCATGAATCTGTTGTATACTTAATGTCACAAAAATACACAATTATACCCACTTTCTATTGGTATTCCTATTTAGCCTCTAAGATTACCCTGTGGAAGTGAAATAAAATTTACCAGAAGTATAATTATGATTGATTTAAACACAAGTAATGTCTAAAATTCCTAACTGATACCAATATGAATTAAATTTAAAACAATAATTAAAAGCCTATATCATCCTTGAAATTTTATTGGCAGTCGTTAAAACATACATTTGAGTGTTCAGTGTAATTAGATCTTTAATTGCATTGCTTAAAAGTGAAAGCATATACAGATTCCTTAAACCTTTTAGACAGTCAATATTGAATTGAAAATATTATTTTTTATAGAAAGTTGAGCTCATGGAAAGCATTGCAAGTGAGATTCTTTCCATTTGCAGTGATGTACTGGACACAAGAAGATTCAAGTTTTGCCTTAGTTCTATTAGCTTATAAAGTGACCACGTAAAATGTTTCTTCGGAACAAGGAAATCGGTCATTTCTGCTCATGTCATCTATATTGATCATCATTATGAAGAATTCCTCTCCATAATTTTTCAACTTTAAGTATGAATAAATATTTTATTTAAGTATGTGCATTTAAATCCTTATAGAGTGACAGAATGATTTATGTCTTGCTGAGTCATGTGCAGTAACGGTATTTAACTAAAGAAACAATGGGCATGGACAGATGTGTGTTGTCATGGTTGAATGTCTTGATCAACAGACCATAAGAACAAATTAAAAGCTACATTTTACAATTTTAGTTATCACATTGATTTTTTAGGCTGGCAGCTGGCAGCACTCAGAGGAATCAGACACACTTGTATTCATTGTGTTAAAAAAAAAAAAGTTTCACTTTCAGTAATCCTGTCCCAAAATCCAACGAATCTTACATGTAAATAAGGTAGAGAAATTATCCGTTAATTTTAAGAATTGACGTATAGTCTTTTGAAAACTTCTAGAAAAAAATTAAGGCAATTTGTTTCATAATTCACATTTAGAATGACACCACTAGTCCTTGGCTATCCCACAAGGTAAAGGTAACCCAAAGTTGTCATGTTCAGGATGAAGCCATCATATTTAGAGAATGTTATAGTGGTTATAATACAAAATTTGTCTGCACTTATGATTTTGTGTCCCAGTTAGCCAATAAGTCATTAAGTAAACTGGGAAGATATTATTACTTCTCTGTATTTGCTTATAACTGAAACAGTCCAGTTGTGCCAAGTAGAGCTGAGGATGAAGATTAAATATATTGAAATGTGTGAAGACTTTAATATGGTTTCTGGTACATGCAAAGACTACTATTTGTTTATTTATTAGGTCAGTTTGCCTACTGAGAGATTACTGAGAATTCATCACATACTAAGCCCTGCTGTAAGTTTTGAAAGGTGTATTCTTCAAAGATCTTTTTTTTAATTAGTTACAATAATCATCACGTGAAATATGAAGAGAAGTCAGTTCCTACATTGACACGTTAAGTACTTTATGTGTGGTTTTGTTTATTGTTTTCAGTTATTCCAGAAAGTATGTATTCGTTTAACATTATAAACCAGTAAAATTTTCAATGTAGGAAACAGATTATATGTAAGTAAAGTAAATAGACACATACAGAGGGCATTGCTGACAGGAGCTCATTAATCTGACATAGCACCTGCTTTTCCAAATTTGGAAATCTATTACTCTGAATTCAGATTTGTTCAACGTTTTTAAAAGAATAATATGATTTGATTTCACAAAAAAATCATTTTTAACTTTTAATTCAATGTGTTAAAATCCATTATTATTATTATTCTTTTTGATGTTCAAATTGTCCCAAATTTGGCCAATATAAAGCTAATTCCAGCTGGTGCCAGAGTTCTTCTGTCATGTTCCCATCTGGTACTTTCAGAATACTTAACAGGCTAAATTTAAAGCTACACAGAGAAAAATGTATCTTCCAACATGTTTAATACAGAAAGCAACATTTTGCCATAGAAAGCAAAACTTAAAAGTAAGTGTCCCAGTGGCTGTAGATTGTTGATAATGCTGCAGTGCTGTGATGAGAACAGTACTGACGATGACAGTTAGAACAGCACAACTTCAAGTTAGGGTTGCTCTTACATTCACTTTTCTATCTAAAAATATTATTTCCAACAAGGAATCTTGAAATACTCAAGAAACAATATTTCATTTTAAGATCTATTTACTTTCCAAAATCTGAGTTCATGTTAGGTTTAAATTGCCACATACAGAAAATACATTTTTGCCTTTTAGTTCTTCAGTTAACTAAGATTGATTATAATACTGAATTATGCATTATTAAATTAGATTATGCTATAAGAAAATTATATTGATATTTTGAAAGAGTGTATTGTTATAAATAATGTTTACCATGGCCACTTACATAAAGTAGGACTTTTTTCCGTAGCCTACTTAAAAATAAAATGAATAAAAAGGCTCGGTGAAGTTCCACAAATATAGGTGTAAATTTTTTCTACACAGAACATTTAGTGTCATAAGTAATATCTCTTCAATATCCTATTTTTTCTTATTTTTCAAATGTCTATGAATTGTCTGAAAGGCTGTTCCACCAGAATCGCCTAGACTCACACATGCAGCTGCATTTATCTGGTAGATGTGATAGAGCTGGAGGATCTAATATGATCTTACAGATAAGTATCATAAACCATAAAAATGAAAGTCAGGGGACAAATTTAGTACATCATCTCATTTACTGTCTGTACACTCCAGGTGTCCCAATTTCCTGCAAAAGTTGTTGCAATCTGGGCATTTCTTGCAAAGGAGCTAAAGTAATTCCCTGTGGTATTTTATTTTCTGTTGAACTGAGTTCTATTGCATTCTGTTTTATTCTGTTATGTTCTAGTCCAGTCAATTCTTCATTTTTGAAAAAAAAAAATCTGATGTGCAATCCACTAACTTAGATTCCTGCCTGACTAACAGGCAACAGAAATCTGTTTAGCCAACACTAATATGAAGGAGGTATTCATCTTTCATATTCTTGTATGTACCCTCATTAAAGTTGTATGCTACTTTTTAAAAGTTCTGGAGGCATATTGGTTTTACAGAGCCATTAAAGGAAAGAACAAAATGAAATTATTTAAGGCAATGGTGTATTGATTTAATATCCTGTTTTTACAAGTTCAAGCTGATATTGTAGGAGGCTTAAAAAATTTGAATACTCTTACGAGGTCATGTGCTATTCTATTTCATTATAAGATCCCTATGCAAGTCGTTATATGATACCTGTATATTATACAAAACCTTTCACAACTATCTTTACATATGGATGACACTCTTTTTTCCCCGTTGTTGAGGGCCCAACATTGTCTGACTCTGCTCAGATTTCCTTCTAATACCTCCTAACTGAGCATGAATCCCACCATGGAATGCCTATTGTGCTTATTTTTTTCATGTAATAACTAAGTTTCCATCTTGCTGTTTGAGCATGTCATTGTGATATGGGGAGGCACTTTGAGTTGAAGGTGACTTTTTTTGTTTCTTTCTTAGTTCTTTGATAATCACCCTAATTCCTGTTCATTTGATTCCAAGTGTGTGAAAACCGTATGTATGCTTTTGAAGACAAGATGTTGCAAAAATGTAGATATTTGCTAATCTAACTCATAAGCTGATTTTTCTGCTTGCTTGCTTAATTTCTTTCTACATTTCACTGTAAATTTTTCACACCTCATGCATGACTGCGTATTATAAAAACATTATTAAAGCTACTTTTACATCTTTTTACTCCCAATGCATAATAGCTACTTGTTTTTTATTGGATAGTCTACAGCTAAAACAAAGAATATAGACTCAAAAATATTGATATCTATTATATGAGACTTTTACGATTGATGGTGTGATGTTTTGTGGTGTTAAGGGAATTTACTGAGTGAAGGTCTTTGAGATGACCATTGATGTATCACCAAAGGAAGGAAGAACCATCAATGTATAAGCAATGGGAGATAATTTTTCAAATAATATTTTTCTTTATGGACTTTGCATATCTACCTGAAAACATATTTAAATCTGTATGAATTATAATTTTTTATTAGTAAGAATCTGTTTAGCTTTTCATTATTCATTTAGCATTTCATCTTCAACTTCCCGTAGAAAAGAAGAGGAGTTCTGAGTCAGTTTGCAATAGAAAGAAGTACTGGAGCTCTCCTTCTGGCTTCATTTTCTCCTTAACTCCCTTGCTCATACATATCACAGGAGGTGGCTGGTATAATGGGTAGGCCTGCTAATATAGTCACATCAAGTAGGCTGTTAAGCTGGGCCAGTAAATGAGGGAAATGTGGGATCTAATGTTTCCTTAATATGCTCATGGATATGCAAAGAAATTCACCTACACATACTTATTCTTTGAGTGGAGTAAATATATTCATATTTCCTGCAGATTTAATGAAAATATTTAATATTTTAGCTTAAGATTTCACTTTCCCACACACAGGCTAAAAGGTCTGAATTTGGAGAAACAGTGGGCAGAGGAAGAGGAAATATGAGTGCTAGTCTTCTTTGAAATATACTCAAAACTCCTAGATTTTAGATTTAGGGAAGCATCGCCTTTCAGTTAGTTACAAATCAGGGGAGAAAGAAGGCAGTATCAGCATCCCCAAATTTCAGACTCTGTATTGGTCACTAACGATTCTAAGAAAGAAACTGAAATGCTTATTTTTGTTTTAATTTTAGCATTTTATAGTATTAATGTACATATCAATTTTATTGGTAGGAAAAAATGAACAGGTTTTTAACTCGAACACAATATATCATCTATTCCGGTGAGCACTAGAAGTACTTATAAAGCTTACTTTGATAGGTGGGCTTGTGAAATTGTGATTAACATATTATAACTATAAACTCAGTAGGAAAGCACACAATAGTAATTTGCAATCTCTGTGAATGGTACAGATGCACAAATTTTAATCATTATAAACTGAATTAATTTAGAAGTGGTGTGTATATCTTATGGTATTAAATTTTATCTGCTATAAAAACTATGGACTAATCTCGTACTTACCACTTTCTTTTCCTTTGTTAGAAATCAAAGTACACTTGTGTGACAATATACAGTAGTGTTACCTAATTAGTACTTTCACAGTCTGAGAATGAAAGAAATTTATTAGATGGCACTAGAATTGAGAGAACAAGGCTGATTTTGAAGGCAGAAGTGATACTGATTGCCCTCCATTTTTCTTAGCAGAGTGAATTATGAAATTTATGAGGAAATCTCAAACTTACTGTTCTTCAAGGGCTGGGCAGTGAGAAAGAAGGAATAAAATTTCTGGTAATGATATTGTTGACATCGTTTTATGTTGCTTGAATAGACATGCACAAATGAATAGATTTACAAATCAACACACATATTTGTACTGCCTTAATTTATGCAGCCAATTCTTCATGGGTTTATACACACACAGAAATTTCCCCATGGTTACTAATGATTAAAATATCCTCCCTTTGAAGTAAGCTTGGGGATGTATGAAAAGTGGAGCAAGACTTGCTGATACACAATTATATAAAAATAAATAAATTAATAAAATTTAATTATATGCATTTAGAAAAAAATATAGTAAGAGAGGAGCAAAAATATATTTATATATAGGCCATACACTCATTATACTCATAACCTTACACATGAAATGAGACTTTTAGAGATTTGAACCTCTTTTTCCCCAAGTTGGCTTATGATATGCTGTGATAATATATGATAATTTAGCTTCCTTAAATGTGACTGACTCCAAGCATTGTACACCACATTACATGGCTTCTAAACATGAACTGTCTATTTCATATAAATGATCTGCTATGAATTTTTAAGCTGGAAGCAAAACTGTCTTCTGGGCTTATAATGAGAGAAATTTTAGGTCTTGTACATGAAGACAACATACAAAACTTTCAAGAGTAATTTCTACTTACTGTGACTTTGGGCAACTAAATGCTATGGAAGCCACAGTTCTATAAAGGAGTGTATTCTATTATCTCTTCCAAACATGGAATTAAAAAAAATCAGAAGGAAAGTATAGATGGATATATATACATATGTATGTATATACACATATATGTCTGTATAAAATTTCCCAACGACAAAAAAGAAGAAAAAGATTCATAATATAGTATTTGAAACAAATAAATGAAAACTTCTAAGTAATCATATTAAACTTTGTTTCTTTTATAAAAATTATGCATTTGGGCTTATTAAAACTTTAGCATTATAAAACTTAAAAATTACTAATGAAAATAAATAATAGACAAATGTTAAAAATTAAGTTAAGTGTATATATTGATAAATATAGAATAAAATAAATAGTAATGGGCATGATTCCCAGATATATTTAATATTCTTAACAAGGCAAATGATTTAAGTTGTGAATATTATGCACTTAAATTAAATTTTCTATTTTATGTAAGTAAAAATTGAGAAATAGACATAATAACAACCTTACAATGAAGGAAATGAGTGTAAATTACTAAGAATTAAGAGTTCAGATAGAAGAGAAAAAAAGCAGAGATTTAGGATTCGACTAATACAGTTAGCCAGTTGGAGCTGGGAAGCTAGATATTGAATATTTTATATAGTAAAGCACACACATTATTTTCCAATGCATATACTAATAAATATGAAAAGAAAAATCCCATAAAGGAAGATCATTGAATTCTCAGTGTATAGTGCAATAAAACAGTAAATAATGAGAATGAAATTGATGGAAAAGTGTAGGGAGACATTTGTTGGCATTTTAAGACAAGACAAGAAGATGAAACAGAAAAAAAAAAAAAGAAAGCTTGTACTTTTGAGTTCATAACACGTGTTCTTTCATCATTTGCTCTGAGAATCTGGAGCAGATCTATTCCAGGAAATCAGCCTTAAGGGACAGTTAACCCAAGGTGCAGCAGTAGAAAACATTTCTTCTGATGTTAAACCGCCTCACTTTTGTTTGTTCTTGGTTTTCTCCGTCTAAAGGGAAAGATCTGCTGTGGTTCCAGTGAATGAAGTTTAATTGAGCTGGTATATAACAGAAGTCAAGTCTTTATGATATTCTTGTTTCCATGCTGATTTGATAACAATTTTAAATTACTGTAAAGCAATATTATGTGAAGGAATTTAAGACACATATAAAAAGAATGATTGTATAATCCTGATGAACCCATATTTTTAATGATTCTGCTATGGAATATTTCAGAGTGTTAATATGAATGAATAGAACTGTATAGACTTTCATCACTCATTCATTTACTTATTCGAGAAATATTTATTAATCATTTCCATAAAGATTACAGAAGATTGGACATTTGAAAATACAAGACTCCAAAAAGCATACTCACAGAAGGTGTTTCTTTAAAGGCAAAGGCAAAGGAACAGAAAGAGAAAGAGGGAGCAGTCAGATGGGGGCAAGTCTCAGAAATCAGCCAGTGACATACCCCCATTGTCCATATTCTGACATTGACCATCAAGATCTGTACAAAAGTTTTGGCTTTCAGAAGTCTCAGTAGAGAAGTCACAAGAGGAGATTTTTATCCCCTTGTGATCTTGTGGTGAAGCCGTTTTCTAACTAACTGTGCTACTTTAAAACCATTAGTAAACATACTGTTCCTAGGGTGTCTCAGACTTTATACAGCACAGCATAATGCCCACCATTCTCACTGAAGCCAAGAGTTAAAGCCAGATATTTAGGAGACTCCAGAGATATTTATTCAAGCTGTAGATCAACTCTATCTCAGACTCCTACAGGTGTGCCAGGCTCTGTGCTAAACTCAGGGGATACAACAATAAACGAAAGAAAGTAAATTGCTGTCTACCAGGGAGACTAAATAAATAAACATCTATTAGGCTACACAGTGGTAATGCCGTGGAGAAAAATAAAAGAGGACAAAATACGTGTTGTCAAAGCTGATGCAATTACTATTTTAGATCCAGTGGCCAGAAGGACCTAAGTTGCAAAAAGTAGAGATGTGAGGGAAATGAGGAGGTGAGCTTTATTTTTTTGTCTGGGGGAAGAACATTCCAGGCTGAAGGAATAGCAAGTTTAAAGACTTTTGAAATGGGATATACTGCATTGTTCCCAAACCTGATGAAGCCAGTGTAATGACAAGACCCTGTAGGAGGACTTGAAGTGAGAGAGGTAACTGGAGATAGATTACATAGGACTTTTTCAAGGCTTTTGAAAAGACCTGGTTTTTCTGAGTGAAATAGAAAGTCTCTGGACTTGGTTAAGCAATGTTATGTTATGACACTGGTTGCTATGCTTAAAAAAGAATAAAGGGAGGCAATGACTGAAACAGAAAGCTATTTGTGGGGGCTGCTTATTCAGATGCTGGTTAATGCTGGCTTGGACTTGCAATCCAGCTACATATCTTAAAAACAATATAGACAGTCTAGCCTCAGAGTACCTTCAGGGAAGTTTCAAACTTTAAATAGCACATTATAAATCATTAGCTGCCTCTCTCATCCTTATTTTGGACAAGGTTCAGTAGCAGATTTCCCTGTATCTCTGGAGATAATCATAGAACTGTCCCATGAGATATAAGATAACTCTTTCTTACAGCCCAACTTCCTGATCTTGGCCAAGGCTTTTTAATTATAAATTGCTAGTAGCATCCTTGCTTCTGCATCTTTTGCACCATTTATAAAACAGAAGAAGCAGAAGAAAAAAAATACCAAAATTCTAGCTATGTGTTATCATCCAATGAAGTATTTCTTAAAAGAAATACCTCAGTTAATTAGATAGTCTGACACAAATTTCTTTAAAATTATGCACAATCTTGAATTCGTGTTACCTTTTTTTTTACCTGTGTCCCCTTTTCATTTTTAGTCTGCAGTTTGTCTTCTTTTAGTGCTTATCCTAAAATGTTGCCTGCATAGTTTACAATTCTGTTACAAAGCATAAATCTCATTTTTCTTCTAACAAGACATAAAACACATTTCTCTGCCCTTTAAAACTCTCTGCTTACTCTAATTTTTTGTTTAAAACTCCCTGCTTACTCTAATTTTTTTGTGTTTTATTATTTGCTACTTAAATTTCACAATGTCTTTAAACACTTGAATTTATCAGTAGAACTTTTATTTACACTATTATGTTCAATACTTCCTTAAATTTACAAATACCCTCCACCACCGTATTTCACTCTTAAAAAAAAAAAATCTTACTCTTCCTTTTTTTTTCCTTTAGTAGCCCTTTGTGCTTAAGTTCATCTTTTAGTTATTTCTTCAGAGACTACATGGGTAGTAAAACCTGCCTTTTGTGTATCACAGATTGTCTTCATTCCATCTTCACTATTAAATAAATATTTGGAATGCTCTCATCCTTATGGCTTAATGGGTTTATTATTTATGTAAGGATCTTGTTCATAGTCTTTCTTCAGTTAAAGAGGCCAGTGTTTATGAATGGTGCTCAAGTAAGTGCTAAGTAAACATTTTTCAGGGGTGACCTCAAAATATTTTTAACTGGGAGAAAATATAGGGTAGTTTCCTCCAGCAAACAAAAATTCCTTAAGCAAAAATAACATCATTAAAATCAAATTTAAAAATTAAGACTCTGTCACATCCAAATTGATTAGACAAGGAAAGATTTATCATACTTAGAACATTTCTTCAAAAGACATACCATTCTCTACGTGGTATTTTGCAAACTACTTCAAATACTGTTGTCTAGGACATGTGACTGAAATATGGCTATTATTAGATGAAATAAGGTGCTATCGTGGGAACTTTATTTGAACTAGATGAAAGGAGATAATTTTATTTGAATTCATGTAAATTGTGTCTGGTTCAATTATTTTGTTTCTGTAATAATCTCTCCACTCAAATATATAACTAATAATAACTATATATAACAAATATATAACTAATTCCTTACAAAAATATGAACTACTAAAGACATTATTTTTTAAATGCAGCTTTTAAGTTTTAAACATCTGTGAAGTCAAGTTTGTATCTTAGGATTATATGGACTTCTTTTTTTATATTCTGCAGGCCTAGAATAACTAATTGGTCAAATATTGTCATAATCTAATACTTCCTCAATTTTTTTTCTTTTTGAAATATCTAATCTGTTTTAAAATACTATATTCAAAATATTCTTATTCTGTTTTTCTTCCTCATCATAAATATTTTAATTTAGTATTTTGAAAATAAACTAGTTCTAATTTTCATTGATTTAAACACATAGCTGAGGTAAATTGTTCAGTTCTTTACCTCACTATTTTAGCAAATGTAGTTTCAATTTTGCACCCCATAGAAATAGTAAATTTTTATTGGCTCTCTACCCACTTTAAATATAAAATAAAAAATGCTTTCCAGAACCATGAGGGATAGTTGACTGACCATTTTGTCATCTCTTCTCATGAATTTAAAGACACTTACTGTAAAAATTCACTCAGGGAAGGAAATGAGGAAAAAAAAAAGAAATGACATCTAATTGGCCCCCAGCTCTAATGCCAGCCCCCAGTCAAAACATATTAAAAATAAACCTTTGTCTGTGTTCCGCTAACTCACTCAGTGATCCTTGTATTTATTCTTCCAGTTACTTATTAATATATATATATATATATATATATTGAGTGTTTACTATGTGCAGGGTATTCTTCTAAGATCTTGTGTATATCAGCAAGCAAATCAATAGTGTTTGTCTTCATGGAGCTTACATTTAGCAGGGAACAACCACAAAGAACAAAAAATATATATATATCAAACAAATTTACTGTGTATTAGAAGGTTTTGAATGATAGGGACAGAAGAAGAAGCAATGTTTTTAAAGAGGTTTTGCTATTAAAGAATTAGTGGTAGGATGCAATGTTAAATAAGGTGGTTAGATTAGGATTTGAAATACAGCAAAAACATGAAATGATGGCAAGAGCCATATACATGTGATGGTTATACAATATTATGAATGTTTACAACAATTTAAAGATGAGCTATCAAACCACAAAAAAGTCATAGATAAATCTTACAAACATAATGCTAAATTAAAGACACCTATGACCCCGATAACATGGCACTTGGGAAAAGGCAAAGTATAAAGATAGTAAAAAGATCAATGATTTTGGGGGCTTGGGGCAGAGAAGAGAGGATTAAATAGGTGAACTCAAGGGATTATTTTTAAGGGTGGTGAAACTATTCTATGTGATGCTTTAATTGTGGATGCGTAACACTGCATTTTTCCAAAACACTTTACAGTACAAAGAGTGAAACTTGATATATAATTTTTTAAGTCGTTTGGGAGGTTAAGTCCCGGGGTGAAATGCAGGCTGTGGGTTTTTTTAAATTACAAATGTATGAAATAACTTCATTGAAATGGGTAGAGAGGAAAGTGTTGACCTAAGTAACTTTGCAAATAAGTGGACATTAAGGAACAGAGAAACTGTATGTAAACAATAACGTTATATACAAAGGGTATGGGTTAAAAATGCTGATACTGCTATAATGTACACTAGACTTGAACAGTTAAGTGAATGGATGGTATGTGGTGGGAGCCAAGTTTCCCACAGCTTGAGTGGGAGTTCACAGATAAGCAAGGAGAGGAGGAGGGAGCAGTATGAGTTCATGTCTAGATTAATATCGATACAGATAGCTACATATAGGAATATTTGTGGATATATGTATCTGATAAGGTTAGTACACACACATATATTTCTTTTCTCTGTCAGCCTAGAAGGTCTGGAAAAAAAACCTCCCAGTAGCAATAAGCAAACTTAAACTCAGTTCTTGGTATGTAATATCAATCTGCAGTGAAAGGAAGCAGGATTCCAAGGACATGTGACTGATTCTAGCAATGGGACAGGAAATACACAACACGAATCTGGAGCATTTTAGTACTAGCGTAAGAAATTGCTCTAAAACCAACAAGTGAACAGAGTATCTCAAAGGAACACAAGAGCCAATCGAACGAACTCCCAAAGCTGAAAGCTAGAACAATTTGAGCAACAAAATTAATAAAGCAGTGTTGATTTATAAACTGAAGTATAAAATAAATATCCATAAGTCTATAGTAATATAAATAAATTACTGAATACATATTTGAGGAAAAGAGACAAATCTCCCATGCAAAACAATACCAAATAATTATTACACACATTCTGCCCTCTATCTGAAATTAATATAGCTACTTTTGTTTTCTTTGTTCTAATTGTGTCTTCACTCTTTGTCTGCCTTTGGTGGTTTTTAACTATGCATTTTACATGACTCCATTTATCCTCTTTTTTAAAATCTCAGTTGTAATCCTTAACATTACTCTAATTCACAGGTAGTACAAGTGCCTTATAATGATAAAGTCTTAATTTCTCCTTCCCAACTCTTGTATCCTTGCTGTCATTCATTTCACTTATATATAAGCATATATATAATCAAATACATTGTTGTTATAATTTTGAACAAACTGTTATCTCTTAGATCAATTAATTTAAGGAAAATATATATTTTTAAAATTTTACTGTTACTAGCCCTTCTTTGATGCTCTTCCTTTCGTTATGTAGATCAAAGCTTCTGACCTATATCATTTTTGTTCTTACTAAAAAACTTAACATATCTTGCAAGGCAAGTTTGATGGCCTGTTTAGTTTGGATATTGGAACTGGAAGATATCAATTATATATGGACTTTGAAGTGTGGAGGTGGAAATAATAATCAACCAAGTAGAAACTAAGTTATACCATCTGATACCTAATAATTTTCTGCACAAATTTAATATTATTTTATTTTGCAAAAATATAAAAACTGAAAAGAGATTATATGTAATATTTGTTTTTCATACTATACCAAGTGGCAATTATGTCACACATCAATGATAAGAATTCTAATTCTAATTAACATTCTTTCATAGTCAGAAAATTCATGTAGTTCAAAGAAAAATGGAGGCAAATCAGAATTTTGAATATTAAGTTCTTTGTAAAAACAAAATTGAAAATGAAGTTGTAAACAAAAAACAATCTTAAGCACAAAGCACAGTTCCTAACAATAGGAACTAGATACAATTTTTATTGTTGCTGTCTGTGAAGAGGTACAGAGTACAGTGCATTTAAAATAAATAATGTGTATTAAAAGATAATAAATAATGCAAGCTTTAAATAAATAAATGGGAAATAGTTGCTTCACTCAGAGAGATGTGAGGAATTGAAATGTGTATTTTTCTATTTCTTAGCCATAAATATATAAGAATTCAATTAAATCTGTGGGATTATTAAATTATTACATTGAGAAGTACAGATATACTAAGTCAACACCAAACACAGTCTTATAGCTCAGAGATAATAAAACAAAAAAGCAATTAGTTTTGTATTTCTTTAGATACAGTCTTACAAGACAATGCAGCAAAAGTATCCACACTAAGTTAGTAAACGGAGGCTAAATGTCAATGATTTGAGGAGAATAACCAAGATGTAGCAAGAATTGTGTTAATCATACGACACAGGCCATGGAAAAAGAAATTTATCTTTGAAATGAAGGTAAATAAGATATATTATATATATATATATATATATATATCATACATATATATATATATCATTTATATATATATATGTATATAAATACATAGTTAATATATAATTCTCAACTAAATAAAATAAATAATTGACCTGGATATTATCTTTATCTCTTTTTCACCAAGTTCAACAACATTTTTTAAATAAATCTTAGTCTTTTTTATTTATTGAAGTAAATAGTTGATTTACAATAGTGTTAGTTTTAGAAATACAGCAGAGTGATTTGGTTATACATATGTCTCTGTATATAGTGATTTTTAAAATTCTTTTCCATTATCATAAACTATATAATAAATTGTAAGATATTGAATATAGTTCCCTGTGCTATACAGTAAATCTTTGTTTTTTGTCTAGTTTTTATTGAAGTATAGTTGATATTTTATGTTGTGTTAGTTTTGGGTATACAGCAAGGTGATTCAATTATACATATATATATTATTTTTCAGATTCTATGCCATTATAGTTTATTACAAGATATTTAATATAGTTCCCAGTGCTATACAATAGGTACTTGTTGTTTATTTTATATATAATAGTGTCTATGTCAATCCAAAACTCCTAATTTATCCTACCTCCCCACCCCTTACCCCTTTGATAACCATAGTTTTTTTTCTATGTCTGTGAGTCTGTTTCCATTTGTAAATAAGTTCATTTGCATCATTTTTTTTTTAGATTCCACATGTAAGAAATATACAATATTTGTCTTTGTCTGACTAACCTCATTTAATATGACATCTCTAGGTCCATCCATGTTGCTGCTAATGGCATTATTTCATTCTTTTTTATCGCTAATATCCCATTGTGTATGTGTGTGTTTGTGTCTGTATATATGTGTATATATATATCACATCTTTATCCAGTCATCTGTCAGTGGACATTTAGGTTCCTTCCATGTCTTGGCTATTGTAAATAGGGTTGCTATGAACATTGGGGGTGCATGTATTCTCTGAGTTAGTGTTTTGTCCAGATAATACATCCAGGAATGGGATCACTGGATCATATGGTAACTCTATTTTTAATTTTTTAAGGAACCTCCATACTGTTCCACATAGTGGATGCACCAGTTTAAGTTCCCAGCAGCAGTGTGAGAGGGTTCCTTTTCCTTCACACTCTTCAGCATTTACTATTTGTAGACTTTTTGATGATGGCCATTCTCACTGGTGTGAGGTGATAACTCAGTGTGGTTTTGATTTGCATTTCTCTAATAACTTGTGATATTGAGCATCTTTTCATGTACCTGTTGGCCAACTGGATGTCTTTTTTGGAGTAATGTCTATTTAGATCTTCTGCACATTTTTTGATTTGATTGTTTGTTTTTTTGATGAGCTGTTTGTATATTTTGGAAATTAGTCCCTCGTCAGTCATATCATTTGCAAATATTTTCTCCCATTCTTTAGATTGTCTTTTTGTTTTGTTTATTGTTTCCTTTGATGTGCAAAAGTTTGTAAGCTTAATCAGGTCCCATTTGCTTTTTGCTTTTATTTCCATTACTCTAGGAGATGTATCGAAAAAGTATTGCTTCAGTATATGTTAAAGTGTGTTCTGCCTATGTTTTCCTCTAGTTTTACAGTATCTGGTCTTAACATTTAGGTCTTTAATCCATTTTGAGTTTATTTTCTTATATGGTGTTAGAATTGTTCTAATTTCATTCTTTTACATGTAGTTGTCCAGTTTTCCCAGCACAACTTATTGAGGAGACTGTCCTTTCTCCATTGTATATTCTTGCCTGCTTTGTCACAGATTAATTGGCCGTAAGTGTGTGAGTTTATTTCTGGGTCTTCTATCTTGTTCCATTGATCTGTGTATCTGTTTTTGTGCCAGTACTGTGCTGTTTTGATTACTGTAGCTTTGTAGTATAGTTTGAAATCAAGGAGCATGGTTCCTCCAGCTCCATTCTTCTTTTTCAAGATTGTTTTTGCTACTTGAAGTCTTTTGTGTTTCCATACAAATTTTAAAAAAAATTTATTCCAGGCCTATGAAAAATACCATTGGTAATTTGATAGGAATTGCATTAAATTAGTATATTTCCTTGGATATTATGGCCACTTTAAAAACATTGATTCTTCCAGTCCATGAACACCGTATATCTTTCTATCTCTTTGTGTTGTCTTCAGTTTCTTTCATCAGTGTCTTATAGTTTTTGGAGTACAGGTCTTTTGCCTCCCTAGGTAGATTTATTCGTAGGTATTTTATTCTTTTTGATGCAATGGTAAATGTGATTGTTTCCTTAATTTCTCTTTCGGATATTTTTTGTTAGTGTATCAAAATGCAATGGATTTCTGTAATATTGATCTTGTATCCTGCAACTTTACTGAATCCATTGATGAGCTCTGGTAATTTTCTGGTGATGTCTTCAGGATTTTCTATGTAAAATATCATGTCATCTGCAAACAGTGACAGTTTTACTTCTTCTTTTCCAATTTGGATTCCTTTTATTTCCTTTTCTTTTCTAATGACTGTGGCTAGGACTTCCAAAACTATGTTAAGTAAAATGGCAAAAGTGGGCATCCTTGTCTTGTTCCTGATCTTAGAGCAAATACTATCAGCTTTTCACCATTGAGTATGATGTGGATTTGTAAAATGAGTGAAACACCTTTAGGAAAGTTTTCATCATGGAACAACCTCTCAAATGTTAACATGTGAATCAGAAGAAAGTTTTTTCCCCTATATGGAAATGTTGTGCTTTTTTTGCTTCCAAATCAAAACTATTCGTTTTGAAAAGTGATTCATGTGCAAAGTGTAGAACAGATCATTATCAAACTAATTCCCAATGTGGCAGTGAGGATAGTATTTAATAGTTACAGATAATTTAACACGTGCTTCTTTTATTACCTAAGAAATGTTTATTCTGTGCCTGAGTAGCATTGGCCATATGTGTCTATAATTAATTACAAATTATCTACTCAGTTGATGATACCTGGCACAGCTGTTTTTTTCCTGAAATTAATATTTAAGCATTGAAATATTCATTAATTTCTGTAGCCATATGTACAGTCATATTTATGTAATGCATTTATTTAATTACACATTGAAAATTTATTCCTTGTTAATCATCATAAGCATTAATATCTAATCAATACAATTTGAAATTTTACACATAAATGCTACAATTGATGTTATTTACTATAGTAGTGGAAGTCTTCGTGCCTATTGCATTTCCTATTTTTCTTGGGCTTGTAGACTTGTTGGGTACATTAATCAGAGAATGTAATGACAGCAAAGCCAACCTTCAGATTCAATATTTGCCTTAATATATTTCATTATTTTTCCTTCCCTAAAAATTATGAGACTGTGCAGCAGGTACAGCTCTGTAAAGCATGTCACTAGAAATAAAACTTCTCTGATTATTATTAACACAACATCTTAAAAATGTTTTTCAAAAGGAGAGAAAGAGATGAAGAGATTGATTGGTTGATTGGCTAAATAAGGTTGAATAGGATCTAGATGGAAAACAGTTACAGGCAGACGGATAGCTCTAGAAACATCTAGAAGAAATATTTTATGAATCAGAATGGTGAGCTTTCAGTAGAACCCCAAAAGAATCAAATAGGAAAATCTTCTCCTGCCTATAATATAAGGACTTTCAAGGTAGAAGGCAAATATGTACTGGAAAAAAAAATGTACGTGTTTTGCAGTAGAGTCAATGTATTTTATACCTTCCAAAAAATGTACACCAAATTAATCCAACATTTACTACTTCAGATAATTAAAGTGCTACTCTTTGTCTTAAAAATGGTATATAATTTCATAATATGTGGAAAAGTATACTTTATACACTTGTATTACAAATGAAAAATATAGAAAAGAAATCTTTTCACTGGTATATCTAAATGTATAAGGAATTAAACTAATCCAACTAAATATATACATGCTATATATATGATAGTATATAGACATACAAACATACACACATACATATATATACATATACTATATATATATATAAATATGTATGGATCAAGTGACTAATCAGTACAGTGAGAACTAAGTATATCATGCACAGGATACATGAATGAATGCTATAGTGTTACATAATAGAATTTCTTCTTGGCTAAGGAATCTACTATTCAAAAATATGATCTGATATCTAAATATTCAAAATATAGAGATTTCTTTGGAAATCATTAGATCTAATTGAATGGTTCTTACTGTATGTACTTTGAATATAAACTATAGAATCAAAATTCTATACATAACTTTACATTTTTATTGATTTTTCTTTGTAATATTTGATTATAGCATGAATGTGTTCATGTCATTGCAGAATTAGAAATGAGTCACTTTTATAATGAAAAGTCGCATTGTACTAAAAAATGAATTTATGAGCATAAAATACCCAATATAGTGCTATAAATTTGAAATGGCTTCAAGACAATATCTCAGATTTAGATTTAATTTATTTCATAAATGTTCAGCAATAATCACTTCAAACCTAATTACTTCATAAAATTGGTGGAATCTCTTTCAATATATATTTTTTGGTAAATGGGGGAATTTCAGAAGATGAAATCAATCAATTATAATGAAGCACAGAAGTTTAGTTATTTTGAATAGCCTCTCATAAAAAAATTAAAAATCAACTTTCATATAATACACCATCTTTTAAAATTCAGTATTTACATTCTTATATTGTTAGAAGTGACATATTTAGAACAAAGTAAATGTTACATCAGTGATTATTTCTTAAATGATTTATAGGTATCATTACATTGTACATTTTGTTTTATTTTTATCATTTTATAGAATATTTTAGTTCTAATTACTCAGATGAGAAACAGATGCTCAGTGATATTATTAGTTGGCTGATTAGTAAACAGCAGCTCTCAAAATAAAAACAAAAGTCTTAAACCCAAAATAGAGTGGTGAAATATGTGAATACATAGATATTAACAATAACATGACGTCAGTTTTGAACGAGCAGTTCAGATTGTGAAAATGGAAGCCAGAATACTGTGGGTGGAAACTCAAATAATGATAAAGTTAATCTATATCTATAGACATGCCTACAAGTTCCCTAAGGTACCAGGTAAACGTAAGAAAGAAAAGTATGACAAGAGAGTGATTGCATATAAGAGAAAAGAAGAAAGATCTAAACACGATAATCTAAATTTCCATGTTCAGAAGCTAGAAAAAGAAAAGCATATTGAATCTAATGTAAGCAGAAGAAAATAAATAATTATAGCAGAAATCAATTAAACTGAAAACAGGAAATCAATAGAGGAAAGTTACCACTACTCCACATGTGGCTGTTTTCTATCAGGATGATTCCCTCTGCAAATTAAGAGGTAGGAGAGTACAAGACTGTAACACCCCTTACCATACCGTACGTTCAGATGTAGAAGCTACACAATTCATTCAATTGGCTCAAATGGCCTCACACAAAACCTGACATAAGCTTCTCCTTCTCTGTGTGAACCAAGTCTAAACACAATAAATGGATTCCTTGGAGCCCCACTCCCTCCTCCACTAGACAGTTTAACAGGGTTACTTGATTGCTTTTATCCAGTGGAGTTATAAAAGTTTGATACTGCCCTGCCCTGACTGTCCCCAGGATATTGTAATAGGTATATATGACCCTAGGTCTCTCTTGGAGATGGGGAGACCTCAGCTATACCTCTAACCATCTTTTATCTTTTTCCTTAGAGCTTGAACAGTCAGTGTGAAAGGAAGGGAGCTAGAGAGTACAGGGTCCACCCACTAGTAAGCAAGGCTTTGGGTTTATATTCAGTTTCCAGAGGTTACCAACATGGAGCAACAAATGAGCTTCTAATGTTTTGAGTCTTTATAAAACTCCGTGTACTCACCGTGGGCACAATTTATTTGCAATGTGGGTACTCCTTGGCTAAGCACTATCGCCACCTTGCATTTCTAATAACTTCCATTTTACCCTCTTCTCATATAAAAAAAAAAAAAGAAAGAAAAAGGAGCAACGACCAAAGCACCAATGAATCCAACCTCTCACCAAACAACTTCTAAAAATTCTTTAATAGTAGGGAAAGTTGGAGACCTTTAACCCCATACCCCCACCAACACTTAGGCAAGTGTGTGTTCTACACTTAAGGATAATAGGCAGTCCTTTGTAGCTTCTCAGCTGGTCCTTGGAGGGCTTGTCCATTCCGTTTCTGAAAGTCATATCTCAGCATCACATTCTCATGATCAAAATCTATTAAACCTGAGAGTAAAGTGAGATTTGTATCCTATTTGTAAGCTATGAAACCATCCAGTCACAGTTTTATAGATACTGGCAAAAGACAGGAGATCACTCTGTCAGAGACAAAGGATATTATTCAGTACAGCAAGAAAAATGAGCTTTGTTTTCACATAGGCGTTCCCTGAAAGAGTGTTGAGCATGTTGTTTGTGTCACAAAGGATGACCCTCATAGTTAACGAACTTGAATCCTTTTCATCAGCTGCAAGCAAACCTGCCTAACCTTCACCCTGGAGACCGGCATTATCTTTATTAGATTGGACATGAAAATAAATCTGTCCTCTACTAGGGAGGAAGTCAAAATCTCTATATTTCAAGGCTGTATAAATATCCATGACAAGAGAATCTGGAACAAAAGCTTTCTCTAACCAGAAACTTCTACAGCTGTAAAAGATGCAAATTTTTGATGTTTACATCTGTGTACACTTCTGCATGGGTTATCAAATCTGTTATTTTAATTGTAAAATAATATTTTTATTGTATCTAAAATTTAATTCATTTCAGTATAATTTTTAGTCACACACATAAAAATATATCACACAGATATATACACAAATATATACACGTGATAGATGTATGTATATATTAAGTGATGTGAACCACCCAATTTTTTCTGTGAATGTAGGTGTCCTGCATATCTTTCAGATATTCAACAGTAATTACAACTAAATAAATATAGAAATAAATGTTTTACAAATATTTCAGGCTTTAATTTTTTTTCTTTAAAACGCCCATTATTCTTTTTGCGCTATAACTATGTGAAGCAATTATTATGTGCTGGGCTAGTAATTTCAGACAACTATTGAGTAATTTATTTGTTTACACTCTCTGGCTCTGTAAACAAATATTTCACTCCAGGGATTATTGATTACTAAAAATTTAAAATAATTACAATTTCTAAGGAGAAATAACATTACCAGCTACAACTTAAAGGATTAGGATTTAAAGGACATGACTTGGGCCTTCACTTAAGGAACTCAAAAAAACAATTATAAAGGAAAGTATACAGTAGTGCCCTCTAATCTGCAGCTTAGCTTTCCACAGTTTCAGTTACCTGTGGGCAACCGAGGTCCAAAAACGTCAAATGGAAAATTCCAAAGATAACCAATTCTTAAATTTTAAATTGTGCTCACCTTTCTAAGAAGCATAGTGAAATCTTGCATTTACCCATTCTTTTCTGCCCAAGACATGATTTATGCCTTTGTTCAGTGTATCCTGCCTATTAGTCACTTAGTAGCTGACTGGTTATCAGATCAGCTGTCGTGGTGTGACGGTGCTTATGTGACCCTTACGTCCCCAAAGTGCGAGAGTACTGATATTGACTGTTGTGCTTGGTTAAGATAGAAAAGCATTAAATTGGTAAATAATCATCATTCAGCATAGTCTTTTCTATTATTTTTTGTAGTTTTTCTTGAGCATCCCTCCTAGTTTTACTTTGAAAATTTTTAAGCTATTTTACTTAAGATACTGAACTTGAAGAAAAAATGCATACAAGGTACAGTCGCCTTATTAATATGGTTTTAAACAGTTGTCCTTTTTCATAGTTAAGTGCTGAAAGCATTTGAAGCATTACATAAAAGGACATCTAGTTTTTAAAAAAAGACAGCTTTTATTTCAGCTAACAGCTGTTCAAATCTATACTTCAAATTCAGATGTAAATGGATTAAAAGAACAGTAATTTGTATTAAAATGGCATTAGACTGCAATACCCTTTAATTCAAAAGTTTCTAATTTAAATATTCATTTTTATAAAGAGAAACATGACAAACTGGATCAAATATCTAACTATATCCTTTATATCCAGTGAATGGTTTTCTACATGATAAAAACAAAAAAAAAATGAGAATAAAACATGCTATTGGGTCTAAAATATTTGGAGATTTGAGGAACATTTATGCCATGAAGCATTCGTTTTCCTCTACCTTTCCTTCAAAACTTAAAGCCTCTTTTTCTTTTAATTCTGTAGTAACTGTGCTGAGTCTTTATTTGAGCTCTCATCACACAGTTCTGGGACACCTTGTCGCCACTTCGCTATGTTTTCTTGGAGGATATGCTTGTTCTCATGAGCGTGAACCGCGTCCTGTTCTTCCTCTGTGCTCTGTTGCTAAGCACTGCATTTGATTCAACAATGATACAGTGTTGTTTATTCTTCTTTTCATTTTTTTCTAATCTACTTCTATTGTGTTAAAAAATCACATATAGTGAAACATGTACACCAATACTATTTTGTATGAGAAGTTTCAAATCTTGATAAAGCTCAATTTATTTAAAAAAAAAATAAAGATAGGGTGCTTTGGAAGAATCTAGTTTATTCTAATGTAAAAAAAATTCTTCATTCTTCTTCTAGACAATATACATTGTAACTTTTATTTTTAGATCTAAAACCTACGTATCATTTATATCTTGCATGGTTGGGATTGTGAGAAAAGTGTTGTGATTAATTATCTTTTTTTCATGTATTTTTCATGTTTTTTCACTCCATTTGATGAAGGACTTTTCTTTCCCACAGTATTGCCTTGGCACCTGCGTTGAAGACTGGTTTATGTCACTCTATTTCCAAACCTGTGTGTGTTCATTTTTCTGTATTCTCTTTTCTGTTTCATTGATCTTTTTGTCTATGTTTATGTCAGTACAATGCCATATTACTTATTATAACTTTACAAAACACTTAAAATAGTTAGTTTGAATCCTTTGCTTTTCTTCTTTTTCACCTTTTTTAATGTAAATCTTCTGCATTGCCATATAAGAATCAATATATTTTTTATGGGAATATCTCCTGAGATTTTGTTTGGATTTGCATTAAAACTCTATAACACATGTAATATGAAGGCTAAACTAACTATTGTTCTAAGCCACTGAGATTTTAAGTTGTCATTATGGCAGCATACTTTAGATTAAGCTGAAAATTAAATAAATCTTAACACAGAGTTTCCTTCACATATGACTTCTTTGTAATCCATTTTAAAATAGGCATTCTCTACTTCAAAACTCTTTGCAAATTTTAGCACGTATATCTGGTTAAAAATATCTTTAAAATATTTTTTCATGTAAATTATTTATCTCCATCCTAGAATATAAGTGCCATAGGGACCGGTTGTGCCTGGCTGTATGCCAGTCTCTAGAACACAGCCTCATGAAAACAGGCACTCAGATACTTGATCACATCAAAAACAGTGGCATCCCAAACTCACTGTAACTTTGGGTAGATTGAGTATATCAATTATATTAAATCCTTTGGGGAATGAATAACGAGGAAAAAAGCATTCTCCCTTTAACTGAAGATCAGTGGTGTGTACATCTGTAATCGTATAAATGAGAAGAGAGAGAGCTGTATTTTACGTGAACTGAGCATTCATTCATCAAATATTTTGCTACCAACATGTTCAAGTTATGGAATAAAAAGGCAGAACTGACTTCATGACCAATAAATTCGCTTACAATCAAATACAGAAATAAGTAAATCATATATATATAATAATACTATAAATCAGAATGGCAAGTGTAGCAGAAATAATTCCAGGCAAAATCAGAGTTGAAACAAAGAAAAGTCAACAATGTTTAATGTAGCCTCACATTATACAGTAAAACACCAAAGAGCTTATATATTTTAAAATGTGTGTGTACAATTTAAAAAATAAATTAATATAGTATCTTATAATGAAATACATTAACCTATATGTTTCTGACACACATGTATGACATAATATACACATATATATATCAGAAATATATGTTAATATGTTTAAATCTTTCTCTTTAAGAGAAATAATGTAAAAAATGGCAAACAGGAAATACCCAATTTACTAATAAAAATCTAAAGGTTACTGTTCAAAATATTAAGTTATATCATGCAATAACAATTTTAATGTGCTCCAGTAATAAAATAAATGTATTCAGAAGAAATTCATGGAAGAAATACATATTTCCATCTACCACTAATACAATGATATTCTAAACATTTTAAAATAATAATAGGTATCTGTTAAACAATTATAATGTCACAATATCATTATTAGTTTCATGTTGGTGCTATCTTAGAGTTCAGATCAGAAGTCTGAAACTATTTGAATGGTGTCAAAAGGACTGGTTCCTTCCAAAAGCTCCAGAGGATAACCTTCGTTGCTTCTCCAGCTTCTAGAAGATATCTATATATAAACTAAATAAATAACAAAATCCTACTATATAACACAGGGAACTATATTCAATATCTTATGATGCACTATAATGGAAAATAATGTGAAAAAGAATATATATGTATCTGAATTACTTTGCTGTACACCAGCACCTAACACAATGCTATAAATCAACTATACCTCAATAAAAATATTACAATTAAATTTAAAAATAGAAGACAGCTACATTCCTTAGTTTGATTGTTTCCTCTATCTTCAAAGGCAGCAATTTAGCCTCTCCTCTCGTCTCTGACCTCTTGCCTCCCTATTTTAAAGGCCCTGGTGATATATTGAGCCCACCTGGTTATTTCAGGATTTTCTCCCTATCTTGAAATCCATACCACTCACATCTACAAAACACATCGCATCATGCCTTTTGCCATATAAAGTGATATAGTCACATACATGTTCTGGGAATTAGAACATGGACATCCTTAGTTGGACCATTATTTTGTCTACTACAGCAACAGAAAACAGAAATTATGCATATATTTGGGGTGTTGTTTGATAAAATATCTTACTGTCATTTATATGTATAACATTTTAATAATTGTATACTTTTATTTATTTAAATACATATACATATATGTGTATACACACACAAACATACGCAAGTGGTAGGTAGATATGCAGCCTCTAAGCTGGCCCCCAAAGATTGCTGGCTTCTGGTATTCACACTCTTGTGTAATCTCCTACTCTTGGTAGTAGGCTGTAGTTGTTGATTCACTTCTACCAAATAGAATATGGTGGGGGTAATGGGTTTTGTCATATCTGAGATTAAATTATAAAGAATGTGGCTGCCATTTGGGGTATATTTTCTTGTCCTTTCTTGGATCAGTCATTCTGGAGGAAGGCAGATGCCATATTGTGAAGCCACTGTGTGGAGAGGTGCCTGTGAGTGAGCTTGGAAGCTGATACTGTGGTGTCTGCCCACACCACATGAGAAATCTTGGAAATAAATCCTTCCCTAGTTGAGCCTTGAGAAAACTTGTCCCATTTGACACCTAGATTGTAACCTCCCTGGAGATTTTGAACCTCAAGCACCCAGCATAGCTGACCCACAGAATCTCTGAGATAATAAATGTTTGGTGCTTTAAGCAACTAAAGCTGGATGTTTTATTATGTGTCAGTAGATAACCAATATTATAATTGCACATAAAAATTTAAAATTATAAAGTAAAATAATGGAATTTGTTTATGGATGATAGTTCCTTCACTTAGTTATTCTTATTTTTCCCTAAAATTAAACTAATTATATGAATGGTAGAATGAAAAAAAATTATTTTGTTATTGCAATCAAACATAAATATACTTTGCAATATTATTATCATTCCAATGAGATTTTCTCTTCATGCCTTCTTCACTTTTGAAAGTCTCTGCCCTTGAACACAGACATATAAACAATAGAAAGTAAATTGCAATATATAAATATGAAGCCAACTAATATAACTGCCTTACCCTTCAAAATAAAGAAGTACTAAGGCCCTTTGGATGAAATATAAATGACATGAATCCTAGAAATTGATGTTATATATTTATATACATTGAATTTATATATTTAGAAGTTATTAAGCATTATTATGTTACTGAAAATTATTACCTATGAACTTGACAGAAAAAATAGTACTTATCAGTAAACAAGAAAGCCTTTTCATGCTTGCTGTGTAACAGTGTGATAGTCTTAGACAAGCAGAAAAGGATAACAAATGGTAGAGATATGTATTAAATAATAATATTTTATTTGATATATTGTCAGCTAGTACTTTATGTCTACTCTAACTTATACTTTTTTCTATAATTTTTGTTTGATGTTATGAGAAAATATGCAGGAATATTCACATTAAAATATTCTTGTATTGATATTATAAATTTATTCATAAAAGATTTTTTGAAAACAATCGCGATACCATATTCTTCAACATGACACTGTTTTATTTTATTAGACAGTATCCACATTCTGAATAAATTTATTTTCTCCATGAAGCACTTTATGTTGTCTTTCTTGATTTCCATCTTACAATGACTTGCTCCATACACTGGAATTTGCTATTGTCTCTTTAGTTGTTTTTTTGCCCAGCACTTGTAACCAGTTTTATCACTTTCCCAAAGGCTTTGTGCCCTATCACAGAAGTGTCAATGACTAGTAATTCTCTTGTTACCTCTGGGAAAGGGCACGTTTTATTCCAGCATAACCTTATACGTATTAAAGTCTTTGGTCATGATAATTACTTTAAGAGTATGTACATTATAGAATTAGAGCTTCAGATTCAAAATATGAATCCCATCCCATTGTTTTTCTCATCTTTCAGCAAAATAAGACATCAGCTAAATTTCTGGAAAAAGTATTTGCTCTTTTAAATTGCATTTGTAATTTCAAGTGATGAAATTTGTTATTGTAATTAAACACTGGTCAATGTAAACTTGCAAGTAGTATGCCTACTTACAGTCTGCCTGAATTAGAATGGCTAAAAAGCATTCTCTGTTACATGTGAACTTTTAAAAATCAATTTGAAACAAGAGGAGAGAGAAAATATGTGATAAATAAGGATTCTCTACATTACCATGTGGCTAAATGAAGATATTTCATACTTGATTGCTATCACTATAAATATGAAAATGCCATTTTGGAGGGGTATAACCTGCTACTTTAAGAGAAAGTGATACACCACCAGATAGGCTGAGTTAATATGAACGTTAGATAAGCATGAATGGCTTTGCTATTGGAGATACAAGAGAATATTGGGGAAAGTGAGCTGCACTGAGAATATGGGGGTACTCTGATTACCAAAGCTAAAATTGGCAAGTCTGTTTATATGCAGTGACAGTAACTTAGGGTCATCATCAAATAAATTTTAATGGAAAATTATTTACTTTATTTATTTGCCACAGACTACTTTTTAAGAAAAGATGAAAGTCATGTTCCCTGAGTAGATACAGGCTGACAGTAAGTCCCCTGTAACCTTCATGTTGAATGAGGCAGAATCTCAGCAGTGCACCACTGAAATGATTCACTCAGGAGATGCATTCTGTTTATCACTGTTATTTCTCTAAAATGGCTTAATTTATTCACTGGAGAGAAAATCCCGAATCAATTTAAAATTGTCTTGTTACGGAAGAGTACTTTCTGTATGAGCAGCAGGTCTAGAAGAAAAAGTAAAGTACTTACAATACTTTACAAGAAAAAAAGATGCAACATGTAACTCTTTATGCTGCATTCATAGTCATGAAAAGTTACTCATTCAATTTAATTGTGATAATCAGAGAAAGTATTTACATATGGTAGAACTAATACATTTAGAATTCTTGGTGATTTGATCACATGATCCTAAATATCCAGCTGGCTGTCTCCTGCACACCCACTGATAGGTTTTTAAAGAGATAAAATTGAATTTTATATCAGTTTTAGAAATATAAACCTATATTTTATATTAAATATTAGTTTGATATTTTGTGATATATGTGTTATATATTCTACAATAATTTAATTGGGACCATATTATAAGGTCCCAAATTGAATGGGACCATTCAATTTTCACTTTGAACCTGCTTTTCTAAATGTAACTGAACAGAGGACAATTATGGGTTAAATTTTTGGCGACCCTTGGAAGAATTTGAGAGGCTGTTACTTAAACTTCCTTTTCACCTTTAAATACATGAAATTTAGAACTCTAGATTTCTGAACCTATAGGAGATGAGAAGGTTTAGAGTAGCTGAAAATCTGTGTAGCCAATATTATTAGTTAAGAAAAATGAACACAAACTTAACTAGTTCCTTTGCTGAATTACAATAAATAAATTATATATATGTGTGCATATATATAATCAGTATTAAACAATATAAACTTATTCTTGAGCAGCACATGTTCATAACTGAATTTATTTTCTGAAATTAAAAAGTAGTTACTGCCATGGTTATTTCAAGCTTTGAAATTTTACAACTTAATGTATCCCATAACCTGTAAAATTTAAAATTAAGAGCAGGATTACTCAAAAAGGGCAAATGATACATTTAAAAATAAGATGAATTTAAAGAACAATTCGCATGAACCAATAAATTCTCCAATTTTCATGAATTTTGTTTCAACACTTTGAACAGTATTTAAAACTGTACTAAAACTGTATGATATAATAAAATTATGACCCGTAAGATGTTTATGCTCAGCCTTTAATTATTTAAAGCACACACCAAGAGACCAAATATACAAATAATTTTCATATATGTACCTATAAACTATGAGTAATCCATGAAGTGTATTGTAATAATTACATTGGGGCAAGGCATAGTGACCATGGTATAAAATAGCATAACTTTTAAAGCACAGTGATCCATGTGCTGAAAGCTTACTATATGTATAGCAGAGTTTAGCCAGCCTAGTAACCCACATTGCATTTTGCAAATGCTATCTATAGCAACATCTCTATGTAATGCAATGCTATATGTTTAGTATTCTAAAGATAAAAGTTCTGTTTGCAAAGTAAGTAATAACCCCAAATTATATTTATGATACTCGAGATACAGTTTGAATTTTAAAATGAGTTATGATGTGTAACATTTAAATTCATCTTACTTTCTTGTAAATAGATAGAAAAATGTTCTAAGCGTATATTTCCTCTTCATTAATTAAACACCAGTATTGAGTATTGTTGTTGTCGTTGTTTTCCAAGTTTGTAAGCTGTAATAAATTCTGTCTTCTATTTACTTGCCACTTGTTCAGAGATACCCAAAATGTAGGACTTAGTAACATGCAAATTAAGAAGACACTCTAAGGCATTTTTTTTTGGAAAAAATACTTACTTTTGTCTCTTCTGTATTCTTTAGATTTTACGAGTTTACATTCCTAAAAGAGCAGATTATTGTGTCATGAGGGAAAAATAATAGGCTTTCGCTTTTGTCCTACAAATGTACACCCTCCTAACGTTCACCCAACATGTATTCTTTGAACAGGTGGGGGCGGGGATTTGTACTACCTGATGTCTCTGCATGAAATGTTCTTTCCCAAATCTTCACAAGAGTGGCTGTTTCTCAGCACCTGACCTCAGCTTACGTGATCACAAGGCCTCTCCTAACCCCCGTTATAAAGGAGGCCCCTCACCCTGGGCCCCCATTATGTTCTTTTGCATAGTATAATCGACTTTTCCTCATAGCATTTGTCACTATGTGGAATAATTGATTTACTGGTTAGTTCTGCCTCCCTCAGAATAGAAGGGTAATGAACAAGTGAATTGTGCACTGTTGTGTCCCCACACCAGCAACAGTCCCCAGCCTAGAGAAACCACTCAGTAAATATTTGACCAAGTGGGTGAAAGTGAATAAGAGAAAGGAGAATTAGAGTGGGAATTAGTTCTGTGTGCATATTAGCTCCATGAATGAGAAGCAGAGGAAAATAATGTAGTCTGGCTTGATTTCTCTTTGCTCATTTTCTAAATGATGATGGTTTTAGATTAAGTAAACTTTTGAAAAGCCCTTCTTTAAAATTGTCAGTTAACAAGCCAAGTATGTGTATTCCTCTAAAAGTTTAATACTAGACAGACAATTTTTGATGGGCAATAATGCTGTTACTCAATGTAGAGGCATATGTCATTGCTTCTGCAGAAGGTAGTTGGATGACATAAAAGGAGTATAAACTATTTTTATAAAAAAGGAAAATTATTATGTCTTGTATCTAAGGCAAATATTCAGTTCTCATTCTGATAAATGTTTAAATAAAAATATGCTAGTTGAGTCATGTTTCATAGATAATTATTTTAATTGATAGCCATTAAACAATCCGTAGTGTCCCTTTACAGATGTAAAGTTTTAATTTAAATAAATGAACATGCTGAATAGGTCTGTTGAAATCATCCTGCAGTTGTATTAACTGTCTCTACCTCTTCCACCTTTCATTCATCAAATCCTCATTCATTTTTAGTAGAATTACAGAAATAATTTATATTTTAAGACGTCTTTTAAACAGTCATAGATACAATTTTAAACAGAAAGAGTAAAACATTATTTGAAAATGTAGAAGAGAGGAAAGGTGTTCTTCAGTGTTTTCTTCTGTAAAAACTTGATTATAAATGATGAGTTCGTACCCTCACGGACATTCCAAGTTTACAGTTTCTGACATTCATAATCTGTGGTTTAAAGTGTTACTCTCTCCATCAAAAGAACAAGTTGGAATATAACTGAATGAGACTGGGGGCTACGTACACCCACGTGATCTAGCCTCCCTTGCCTGTCTTTGTCTCTTCCTGTATCACCTCTCATTTTGGGTCTTCTTTCAATCTCTCAAATGAAACCTGTTGTATTTTTTCTAGGCACAGATAATTATACATGCTGTACTCTCTGTGTGGAAGGCTTTGTGCCTCCTTCTCCCCTCCCGACAAGACATTTACACCCAGTGCGCTGTTGTCCTCTTCCAACTACTGGTTCAGATGTCACTTCTGGAAAGTCTTCCTTTACTCATCACCGCCACACACTAGCTCAGGTTCCTTCAGCCATGGACTTCAGGGCAGTCTATGCTCTTCCTTTATAGCCTTCACACCAACTTCTCAAGGTGATGGTTCATTTACTGTTGGTCTCCCTGAGTATAGTACAAGCAGTATAAATAGAAGAGAACCTGTGACTCAGTTGTTCACTTAGTCTTCAAATGGACACGTGTGGTTGGTACATAGTAGGCATGCAATAAATATTTGGGAAATATTTGATTAAGTCACTAAGTTAAATACATAAATGACTTCAGTCTCCCTCTATGTGCAACTATTAATTAAGCATTATATACCGGCATTTGAAACCAACTCTGTTTATACACTTCTCCTTTCTAAAAATCTGTTTCTGCAGAAATACTGTCTACATGATTAGCCAGAATGGAAACACAAATTGTACTTGGTTGTATTTTCTCCCTTAATTTCCACACCTATCTGGTATCCAGATCCTGCTGATTCCTCTACCTCATGTCTTCTGATATTACTACTCAACTTCACCCTTACTTGCACATACTTTAGTGCCTTCATTCATACCTTAGTTAGGGCAGTAATAATTTATTTCCTCAAGTTATTCAACATGCTCCACAATATGGCATTTGCAAAGTAAGCCTTTTGATATTTAGGTCTGGGAGCAATATTTTTTTTTCTCTGCTCTAAAATTAAATTCCAGCTTTGGCTGAGAGAAGTTTAGATGATGATGACTTGGAGAATGTTTAATATACTCTTTGGTCATCTGAGGACACTGTTAGGAAAGAGATGAAAAGAATGGCCTTGAATCTCTCTTCCCTGACTTGCCCAAACCTCCTCTCTGAGTGGATTGTGCTAAGGGCATTAAGCTGCCTTTATTTTGCAAGAAAAATAATCCTAGGACACACAGAAAGTGGAGGTGTGGAAAACCAGATGTTTTAGTCAGTTCATTGAGTACTTCCATAATGGGTTACAGGAGAACTGCGCTAGCAGAAGCTTACTCTTATGTAAAACTAAGTTACATAAAAGCAATATGCAAAGGCAATTTGCCACATCATTATTGCACAGATTCCTCACAAATGTACTGAAATTTGAGTTAAAAATCTTTGAATCTTTAGCACTTGAACCTCATATATAAAGCAGTAGTGATTATAAACATAAGAGCATGTTTACTATTCATTTGAAGAATAAAGTCAATAAACTAAAAGATTTAATTACCATTTATTTGCTCTATGAAATAATATGTGAAAAAGGAAAATTGTGTCTCTTTTATTTTTTGTTTCCCCAACAGTCTTTAAAGTAACACCTTATATACAGGTTCTCACTAAATTGGCATACAGTTTGTATTTAACATAAGATTAAATTTGAATCCACTTGACCCTAAAACTTTTTTAAAGTCTTGGAAAATGTTTGGATTATGATTTGCTTCAGGTATCAATCATCTTACAATTGACAACTAAGACTTTAAAGTATGATCTCTAATTATAGATAATGTATAATTCTCCTATTGACATGCCCAAAGATAAAAATAATTTTTACACACATACTTGAAGCAAAATAAAAGCATTTCTTTTATATTTGCTTATTTGTAGGTATTTTATATGTAATGCTCAATTGTTTGGACTAATTAACATGATGAATAATCCCTTACTCAGAATCTCCCCAAATAAACAGTTACATCTCCTGGTGGAGACTGGTATCTTATCTGACAGCTGGATCATGATCTAAGTTAGAGCACAGATCTTTGGCCCTTCTCTACCACATCTTTTTTTTTCCCTCTTGAAAACTTATTTATTTATAAAATATTACTCACCTGCATCACTACAGCAGTATACCTTTCCGGCCGAAAAAAATCAAATGTAGAAGAAAATCAGTTCTTGAAGCTAAGGATACGGGTGCTTGCTCTCACATCCTCATAGCCCATTTAAGGTTTGCAGCTGAAGAGTGATGTAAATGATGAAACTTCAGTAATCCTAAAGCTTCTCAAAGTTAGAGAAACATTCCTTAATTTCTCTAAGACCATGCCATAAATACTTTGAGTAAGTGCATTATTTTTTTTAGAAGTTTGTTTAAAGACTGAATGAGATTCTGTATTGAGTTTAATAAAATAGAGATATTTTAATATTGATAACTTTATAATTTGTAGAATAATACTTTTATGTGAAGATATCTACTCAAAAATGCATATATCTTTGCAGAATTTATTTTCCCAGATTTATTTTTTTATTCAGTTCAAATTTCAGTAGTCAAGCAGAGTGCTTATTATGTTTCTTGTGTCGCCTTGTAGCTTTTAAATAATGATTTATGGGTGGCCCATGGAAAGTAGAAAACCAAACATTAAAATTAAGGACCATTACTTTCCATTGAATTTTGTCAGGAGCATGATGTGTCCGTGAGAACGATTTCTGATTCTTGTCAGTGCAAACTTGGAAAGCTGAGCTATAGACTGGGGGGAAAAAGAGAGCGTCTCTTGAATAAAAATCAAAAATGACAATTCTTGTTTTATTTAGATTAATGAAGAATGACAACAAATAGCACATATAGGTAATCACTGAACTCAGCCTCCCAACGCGTTTCATTATATTGAATAACTAGTTTGAAGGTGGCTTCTTTACTTTTTTTTAAAACCAACTCTGTAATAAGAGATAGAAAAAAGATGAACAAATATTTATAGAAAAGTTGTCAGTAGGCAAGAAGAAACCATAAATTAATCATAATAAAGACCTGTTCCAGAAGACCTTCTTTCTCATTTCTTCATCATTGTGCCCCAAACATCTAGAGCAACACTTGGCTCAGAGTAGATCACAATAAGTGCTTATCATTCGTGTTTAACCACCTGTTTATTACAGGTGTCTTTCAGTAATATAAAATGTGCTTTCCTGAATGCAAACATAATTTATATTACAACATGAAAAGGAGAACAAACAAGAACCTTCTCTATTTCCTCTCTTTTTCTTCCCACTCACTCTCATGTGTTTGATATTTATTATTTCCTTTATTTTCCTTATATATTACAAGCATCTACCTTTTAAAAATAAAGTAGTCCACTATATGTAAACATGTACTAGTCGAAACCTGATCATTATTTGTTTGTTTGTTTGTTTTTTGAGGGAGTGGTAATTAGGTTTATTTATTTGTTTTTAGAAGAGGTGCTGGGGACTGACCCCAGGACCTCCTGCATGCTAAGCATGCGCTCTATCACTTGAGCTATACCCTCCCCCCCATATTTGTTTACTAATATTATTTTGTGAGTTTTTCTCATTAGTAAAAGAGGTTCAGGATAATTTCCCGATGTCAAGATTCTTACTTAGTCTTCTCTGTAAAGACCTTTTTCCTTATAAGGTAACATTTACAGGTTCCAGTGGTTAGGACCTGGTATCTTCAGTGGCTGCTAGTAAACCTGCTACATAAAGTCAAGTCATGAGTAAAACATAGATAAGTCTCAGTTCGGGAACAGTTTACCAGTAATCTACTAGTCATTCAGGTTATCAAAAATAGGAAAAGTCTGAGAAATTGTCACAACCAAGAGGAGACTAAACACACACAACTAATATCGAATGGTATCCTGGATGGGGTCCTAGAGTAACAACAATAACAACAACAAAAAAGAGGGAGTAACTGAGAGATTTGAATAAAGTATAGACTTTAGTTAATAAAAATGTAACAATATTGTTTCATTAATTATAGAAACGTACCATAATTTAAATGATTCTAATAGGGGAAGCAGTGTTGGTTATACAGGAGTTATCTGTACTAACCTCGCAATAATTCTGTAAATCTAAAACTGTGCTAAAAAGTTATATTAAAATAGCGGTTAAAAAAAGGATCCTCATGAATAAGTATCTTGGCATTTCTTACAGAACTGCTACTAAACAGTGTGGAGCACTAGCATGTTTTAGATGCCCTGCTTCGCTCTTGCCTTCTGCCCCCTGCTCTCAGGTGTGAGAGCAAGAATCGTGACTATTACATCTCACTTTCCATTGCCTCATATAGCCTTGTGGGCGGAGGTGAAACATATGATTAATGACATAGAAAAGAAAAGAATCAAAGGGGATAAATTTTCTCAGATTGAATTACTAGCCAATGAAGAATGGAGAAATAAGTACATTTTTCTTTTGCCATCAAAATAGGTTGCATGATCATTGTAATATAGGAGTTATAAATACAATACATTGAATAAAATCAACACATTAAAATGTAAAACTCTTGGTTGCAAAATACCGATGATGTATTGCACATATATACATAAGCTAGGAATGGGTACTGTATTTTTCTTAATGTTATTATAGAAGTAGACTTTCTAAGTAGAATTTTGTCAAGATTTATGAAAGGATTGAATTATTTTTCCCACTCCTGCAAACTAACAAGTTAGCTTTCTACACGATAGTGTATGCCGATGGAAGACATGGGACTCCTAGGTCAGAAACAGGTGACTTTATCATTCACTGCAGTAGCTGAATACACAGTATCAACATTCTCACTAGCTCCTTAAGTTCCATTTCCCTGAGGGAGACAGGAAAAGCATCAAATGATACCTGTGCACGCAGTGAAGAGAATTTCAGGAGTGAAATCCCAAGTTCAGGAAACATGAAATTTTATAATGTGCTGTGTGTCTTCAGGAGCCTCTGGAGAAAGAGAACCAATAGGAGAATATACACACACACATATACATTACATATATATATGTACACACACACACACACACACGTATATATATATATATAGAGAGAGAGAGAGAGAGAGAGATTTATGATTTATTGTTGAGAATCAGCTCACATAATTGTGGAGGCTGACAGATCCCAGGATGTGCAGGCGAGTCCGCAGGCCAGGGAACCCAGAGAGCCGATGGTGCAGTTGCAGGCAGACAGCCAGCAGGATCAAGACCCAAGGAGAGCCAGTGTCTCAGTTGAAGTCTAAAGGCAGGAAAACACCAGTGTCCCAGTTTGAAGGCTTTCAGGCAGGAGGAGTTCTCTCTTATTTGCAGAAGAGTCAGGCTTTTTGTTCTAATCAGGCCTTCATTGATTGGATGAGGGTAGTCGACATTAGGGAGGGCAGTGTGCTGATTAAAATTTTCTTCTCATTCACAAACATCCTCACAGACACATCCAGAATAATTCTGATCCAGTATCCTGCACCCTGTGGTCCAGTCAAGTTGACACATAAAATTAACCATCACAGGCTGTTAGCCTGTCTGAATTTTGCTCCTCAAGAGACATTATCTTTACTTGTTGTGACAGTAGGCAAACCTGTTAACCTGTTACTTGCTCTTTTGGGAGACATTACATCTATCTTTCAAGGCCCTTTACTGTGAACACATCTTTAAAATGATAGTCTGGAACAAAGGCACAAAGGCAGTCAGGCACTGACTGCTCACAAGACATGCAGAGGCACAAAAGACCATGGAGAATTGTTTGCCAACAAATTTGAGGACCATTTGTCGCCATACCTAACTTGGAATATTTTTTAATGTGTTTTTATGTCTTTAATGGGCTGCCTTTAGAGTCTGACGTGATGAGACTTGAAATACAAATTTATATAGCTAGGAATGCTTGCATAAAGTGCTACCCAAATTACATATGCAAGTAATAACTAGAGTTGCAGAAGTTTTAAAACTTGCCGGTAATTCTGTGTATAAATGACTATAGCACCATGGCTATGGAGAAGTGATTTGCTAAGTCATTGCAGAACTTAATTTTGGAACCCAATTTTATGTAAAATGTTTCCATGGTGCACTATAAAAATACTTCATCTTCTTTATTGGTATATGACTTCAATAGAGTATCCAGTTAATGCTACATAACATATAAAAAAGAAATTATGTCATGAAATTCCATGTGGGTGAATATGGCCATTTCTCCAAGTTAACTGAAAAATAAAAACAGAATAAGGTGATATGCCTCTTTCTGATAATGCCCAAATTTAAAATATCAAAGACTGCATCTTTTAAGGAATACAAGTTTTGTTACCATCTCTCAACACCTATCAGAAGGTCTGAGAGCATGTTCACACTGGAGGAAAATAGTTGTTTGGGTTTATTTGAAAGCTTAATTTAGGGAAAATTTAATATCAGTTCTGATTTTCAACTTCATTTTTCAACTTCATTTTTAACTTTCATATTTGCAATACTGTATACCTCCCAAACCATGAAGATATTTTATTTCCATATAGAAATATTCTCCAATATTACTGACAATAAAACTAAATAGGCTAACTATAATGAAGCATACTTTTTATTACCTATTCTCAATATTTTTTAAAAAGCACACAATCTAAGATACAAAGTATGTCAACACTTTGGAAGTGCTCTATGTCGACATCTCCAATTTTATTTCTCCCCACACATTGATTAACCACTACCCCTTGCTTTCTTTTTTTAATATAAATGCTCTATGTTGCATGAAATCATAGCGAAATATGGTTAGGATTTGTGTATTTAGAACACTATATGATTAATATAATACTATATGTACACAAAAAATATACAAAGCAAATATAGTGCAATTTACATTCTTATCCCATCATTATGTTTTGGATACATTTTTGATAGTGGAAAGAGCTGTAGTCTTTTATTTTTTATTGTTACATAATAATCTACTTTAGGAATTCAACTCAACATATGAATCCATTCTTCCATTAATGGGCATTTGATCTGGCTCTATTATGTGTCATAATAAACAGTACCCCTAAAAACATTTTTGTATGTATATTAAAGCACATTAGTAATGATTTTTCTAGAGCTTATACTGAGGGTGTACATTACAGGAATTAACATACATTCATCTCCAGTTTTACAAGCTAATTTAAAATTGTTCTCCAAGATGGTTATAACAATTTTGTAACAGGGAATAAGCATTTCCACGTCTCCACATTTTTTCCAATATCTAGAACTATGTGGTGATTTTTCATCTTTGGCCAGTCTGTTATGTGATTATCTTTTCTTATTTTATTTGTTATTCAATTTTATTCCTTCAAGAAAAAAGTTGTTAGCTTATTAGAAAGGCCAAAATCCAAAACACTGGAAACACCAAATGATGGTGAAAGTATGGAACAACAGAACTCTCACTCATTGCTGGTGGGAGTGCAAAATGGTATAGCCATTTTGGAAGCTAGTTTGGTGGTTTCTGTTAAAAACTAAAGATATTCTTACCATGTGATCCAAAAATCATGCTTCTTGATATTTACCCAAAAGGAGGTGAAAACATACATCTACGTAAAAACCTACACACGGATGTTTATAGCAGCTTTATTCATAATTGCCAGAACTTGGAACCCACCAAGATATCCTTCGGTAGGTGAATGGATAAATAAACTGTGGTACATCCAGACAATGAATAATATCCAGTGCTAAAAAGAAACGAGTTACCAAGCCATAAAATGACATGGGAGAACCGTAATTACTTAGTGAAAGAAATCAATCTGCAATGCCATATACAGTATGATTCCAATTATATACATTCTAGAAAATGTAAAGCTATAAAGACAATTAACGGATCAGTGGCCATCGGGTACCAAGAAGGGGGAGAGATAACAGGCAGAGCACAGGGGATTTTTAAGGTAGTGAAAATATTCTGTGTATTTCAATATTAGATGTATGCCATCAATAGAACGTACAATACCAAGAGTGAACTCTAAGACAAATACGGACTTTGGTGATTATGATGTGTCCATGTAGCTTCATCACTGGTAAAAGAAAATGTATCCTTCTGGTGAGTGATGTTGATAATGGGGAGGCTCTGCACATGCAGGGCAGAAAGAACATGGGAACTCTCTGTGCCTCTCTCTCAATTTTGTTGTAAACGTAAAGCCATTCTTAAACAAATGTGTTAGTTTAGAAATAGTAATTTTTAGTTACTTCTTAAACTTAACTCTCTATTATAACACATCTCTCCTTCCCTGGAATGCTATATGAAGATTTTAAATTATGTTATTTATTAAACACACGATAGTAGTGCTATACATGCATCAGGGTATGTATATTTCAGTTACTTTCCACTCGGAATAATTACTCCATTCTTCATGACTTAGATTTAAATCTTATTACTGGGAGTCATAAAAATTGTGTCACAAATTCAAATTCACCTCTCTTATCTCACTGTTTTCTTATATGCCATTCCAGTTTTTCCACTTGTCATCTACTCTCGCCACTAGTCTATACAAGGCCCTCCTCTCGTTTTATTTTTCTTCTTCAACCCTGTTCTTACTCTTATCCTCCCAATACTCATTCAACCTTTCTGATACGTTTTGAACTTGACAGTCTCCTTGTAAAATATATAATACTTTATTCAAAGGTTAGCATTATACTCTAATATTTACTCTACTAGCCCATCAGCTGTTTCTAAATATTCTCTCAATCCTATACTGTTTTTTTCTTTTTCTTTTTTTATTTTGTAATTCACCTATATAATTTGTTAATCCTTTAAAAAAAATTCTACAATAAAGCAATCTTACGTTTCCTGTCATGAGAATTTCTCTCATGGTTATACTAGGGATTAATATATCTGGATCAAATGGTAAAAAAATATTCTTTATTCTGTTAGAATAAATGGAATATCAACAGACTTTCCATTCACACAGTAAGTACTTGTGGAGTGCCTTACTGTGTTCTAATCGTGGTTCTTGGTGCTAGGAATACTTTTGGAACATTTTTTTAAGTGGAATCTAAAAAAGTAAAACAAGTGAATGAATATATAGCAAAACAGAAATAGACTCACAGATATAGAGAACAAGCTAGTGTTACCAATGGGGAGAGGGATAGCAAGATTGGGGTAGGGGGTTAAGAGGTACAAACTACTGTGTATAAAATATATAAACTACAAATACATAATGGACAGTACAGGTATATAGCCAATAAAAAACTAACAAACTAAAACCTACTTTGGAATCACTCACATATTATTTAGTGTGTATAAACATTAGTCTTAACTAAGATTCAATGTTTATTAGAATGTTTTGGAACCACAGAAAGTAAAAGAGAATGTTTGGAAGTTCTGAAATACTAGAACGGTGGTCGGCTGATCTTTCACGTGGTTTTAGCAAAGACTTCCATGCAGTCTGGAGGAGGAACATTCCTCAGAGATGGAACAGACATTTCAAAAGCCCAGTGTTGGAAGGATCACTACATGTTCAAAGGACAGCAACAGGCCAGTGTGGCTGGAGCAGAGTGAGCCAATATAGAGCAGTGAGAGGTGAACTAGGAAAATATCAGAGAAGGAGGCAGAACGTGTTGAGCCTCATGGTCTTTTACTTTCAAAGAAATGGAGAGCCACTAGGGGATTCTGAGTGGAGAAGTTACATAATCTGATCTGTGAATTAACAGCACTAATATGGCCGCTGTGTTGAGAATATGATATAAGATGGAAAGATTGGAGATAGGAGAGCAAGCGCACTGTGAGGCCGTTTCAACAGTACGAGGACAAACTTGCACTGTGGACAAGGGTAGTGTTAGTGGTTGATGGGAAACAACGGTGTCTTGAAATTTGACCTGGGAATCTCAACAGCTGTAAGGTTGTGTGTCAGAAAAATTTGACTCCAATAATTTTGGCCATAGCACCTGGAGAGTAGCATTTGACATGGGGGAAGACCTAAGAGAGTACATATTTGGAGTAGAAGGGTGAGGATTAAAGAATGGAAGTTAACTTTTGGATATGTTAATTTTGAGATACCTGCTAGTCATGCACATGGAGATCTAAAATTATAAGCTAAATATATGTATCCAAAATTCAGAAGAGAGATCTTGGCAGAGGATATAATTTGTGAGTCCACAGTACAGAGATAGTATTTAAAGTGACAGTACTGGTCCATTGATTAACCACTGAGGTGGTTTCAAATGAAGAACAAGTGAGTTTACCAGCAAACAGGATAGCCAGTGAGGTAATGAGATAAAAAAAAAAAAAAAAAGAGTATGAATTGTCCAAAGACAAGTGAAGATAATTTACCCAGAAGAAAGAAGTGAACAAATGTTACAGTGAACAAATGTTACAAAGACTACTGATGGCATAAGAAATAGGCTAAGAATTTTCCACTGCATTAAACAATGTGCAGATCAGCAGGGTGTATGGATTTGCATTGGCCCGAATTTCCACAGGCACATCTTTGACAATCTGATCCTTTAAAATTAGTGTATGTTGCTTATTACAACAATCTTACATCATTAATGAGTTTGATAATTTCTTAATAACTCTGTAAGATATTGTCCCTTTCTGTAAGTATGAGGACGAACTTACATCGAACTGACCACCGTAGCTACAGCTAGAATCTGTGTGAAGCCAGATGTGCATGGCTCAGGTGTACCAAAAGAAATCGCTGTAGTCCACCCCTTGAACTAAATTTACCCCACTTTAAATTCACATTGTCACTAGGTCTTCAAGGAAGAAGTTAGCTGGAATTTCTAAAAATAACTTCATAAAGGAAGGTTGTTGGAACAAAGTTAGTGTCTTATGAAAATTGGATGGATATGGGCAAGTAATAATCAAGTATATACGTATGCAGTATTTCATTCCAGTGGTAGATGAGAAAAAGTATTCTCATGAACAAGCAGCAAGTATAGAGATAAAAAATTCTGATGGTGTTGGTGTGGATCGTGGTGAGGTTTTGTAATTCTAGCCCTCTGACTAGACTGATCTATTTAACACTGCAGGTTTAACTTACTACTCTCACAATCCCTCAATCTAGAACATTTACTAATGGAAATCTTAATAATTGTATTGTATTGCATAAAAAGGTTAGGATATGATGAAATTCATTTAGGATTATGGAAACAATAAGGCATCACTACTTTTTGAAGGAGGTATATTTAATGTCTGCAAATGCGTAGAGACATTTTCATTTTTAGTTTAGAAAATTTATGTATATAGTTCTTGCTAAGAAAAAGAAGCAGAGAATGCACTGTGGTATTTACACTTGATCACATGTTAGCACAGCTGAAAAATATGTAAATAGGATGAGTTGGCTGCATATATTAGTACTGAACCTCTTCTTACGATTCCACTTTCATTTCATCATAAAACAGAGGCGCTTTTGAGAATTGAAAGATCTCAGCTTGCTCTTGCTTACATACTTGCATCATTGATGAGGCACTTAGTAAAAAAGCACCTGTATATTTTTGAAACGTTTTGCTTTACAGCTTGAGATACACTGTAAGAATGTGTGCAAGTGTTTACAGCCACAGATAATAAGACACAATAATGAGAAAATGTACAATGCAATGAATTATTATTAGTGATCTCTCAGCAGGATTTCATATAGATGATATCATACATCCTGCCACTACAGACCAGAGCATCTAGAAATCAGCTGTAGATCAATGGCTAACAGTTTATTTAATACCTGAAGTGTTTTCAGTAGCACTTGGGGAGGGTACTGTTGCCAGGGAACAATAAGGCAACTATCATCTAGATAACCTTGGGGAAATAATGGCTTCCTCTGCATATGTAAATCTCCCTCACATCAATGAGTTGTTTTTAGCACAGCTAAGATACTCACTTTGTAAAGAAATGAAGGATTTTCTCTTACCAATTTTATAAGGGAAATCACTCCCCTGAAATAAAGAATAATTTACCTTTAGCAAATGATAAAGAAGAGAAATTTCAATTTTGTCATCTGTATCCAAGTCAAATAACGAAAATAGCAAAGCCCAGGTATAGTACCAAAGCTAAGTAGTAGATGAAGCTTGGCAATGTAGGTGTATCGACCATACAGTACATGTCTACTTACACACTGGCTTCAGCCTGTCAATTAACAAACACTGTCATTGATTATTCTGGCTAATGGAAGTAGGTTAAACCACAGTTGGCCCATTCCCATGAAGACATACATAGTACAATAGGACAAGCAGAGGAATGAAACAAACCTAAACTTAAAAAAATCAGTCTCTATAGATCTGCCTCAAAATTCACTTGTCTGGCTTTACCTAATATAACCATCTTGCACCTCTAATCCTTGGCATTTACAAATCATTCTTCGCTTTTAGCTTTGACATCATTTTGGACACATATTAATTTTGTATGGTGATCTTTTATGGCAGATTATGTTTTTGTTTTTTTAGAGATTTTCCAACTTTCATCTTCTCTGGTTTGTTACTCAAAATGATTAGACAGGAATCCCCCGCTTTTTGAAAGTTTGCTTTATGCCACTTTGTTTTTAACAAAGACCTGCATTAGTAACAGTTTTCGCCAACCAAAAAAGATCCAAAGAGGATTTTCACTTTTATGATAAAAGACCGAAAGTGAAAATTGTATTTGGAGTTTGTTTTTCATTTGGTAGCTATAAGAGGAAACGCCAACCCCGAGCTGAGAGAGTGGCGCCGCCAAGCTCCTTCCCCAGGAACTACACTCTGCATCTCACAATGAAAGCATCGTAACTATGAACTGTGTCCGTGATCATCCGTACTTTATCTCAGTTTATTTTGTGTACCCATTAATAAGATTGCTTGTTTGTTTTCTGCCATTTCGGCTTATGAAAGATTTCATAGGAAAGTTCTACTTTCAATTAACAGGGGGAACCTGTATTTACTTTTTGCATATAAAACTACACGTGCATTTATCTACTTTATACTATATATTTATATATCAAACTTCTATGAATTAGTCTTTTCTCTTTTTACTCTCTCAGTGCCAGCTTCTGAGGGAACAGCCTCCATTACAAGAATTGTGACTAACTGGAGCTTACGCAGCTCTGAGAAGCCCAGGACACACGAAGAGGACGTGGAGTATCAGACACCATGTGGATAGAGAGCTGAGTAAAGGGACACCAAGGTTGTGGCAAGTAAGTTAATCAGCCATCCTGGATGTGGACACTCCAAGACCAACCACTGCAGAAGCTGACAGGTAAATCAGAAATGAATGTCTCCAAATCCCTTCCTAAATTCCCAGTAAATGATAAACAGAACTGAATTGTTGTCTTAACCCACTATTTTTGGAAGGTTTATTATGCAACAACAGGTAAATGAAACATTCTTTGTCTGATACAGTGATCACACACCTAAGTCTCTGTTTCCTTTGTTTACTTTCTATTTTACTCAAGATACTGAAGGCACTTTCTTCCCCATTATCTCATCAAAACTTAAGTCCTAGGTCTTTACACAGATCCTGATAAGTGTTGAGCCTATAATAAAAATTTAAAAATAAAAAATAACATATATTGATCCCACTTAACAATAATAGAGATTGAATTAAATGCTTTAACTTCCAAACATTTAAATTAGAGGTCACTCTGTAGGAGTGTGGTGGCCGTAAACCTAAAAATTCTCCCTTTACCCTACCACTCATCTTCACTCAAACCCTAAGTTCCAACTTTTGCTGCCCTGGAAACCCTGGCATTGTTAGAGGCCTTAAGTCATTCAGTCTTAAACACTTTCCTGGGGAAATACTAAATCGATTGTTGACAGATTGTGTACTCTTGTATAAAAATTTTGTAAAGCCCTGACTTAAATGTTCCAAAGGCATCTCTAATTCAGCATGTTCTAAACTGCAAAGAAGGTGTCTTTTTCTAAATTTGTTTATACTTTTCTAATTTGTGTCTTATCTACAAGCCACAAAAGCTAGGAATTGCTCCTTCTCTCCTGTAATCTTATCTTGATTATTCAGTAACTATCACATGTGTCATCAGTTCCTGTCTATTTTTCTCCTTATTACTTCTTTAATGCATTCTTCCTTCTCCATTCCCACCATCACTGACTTCATTCTAGGACATATCTCTTCATATATAGATTATTAAATTAGATTCATATCTGTTCTTCAATAATCTTACATCATTGCTAGATATTTGCAGCTATATTAATAATACAATTTACTTTGTTATATGTAGGTTTAAAATCTGCTAATGTAATACAATTTACTTTGTTATATGTAGGTTTAAAATCTGCTAATGTTTCTCTCTGACAAGGAGAGTTCAGACTTCATTAAAACAAATAACACGTGCAAGAATAGCAGCTATATAAACAATAGTAATATTATTATATACTTATATATAACATCTACATCACAATAAAGTCATCACGATAAAAATGGAGGGACTGCTTCTCTTCTAGTATCTGTATCGTCTAGCTTGTGTGGTAAATATTAAAAAAATATTTGCTAAAGCACATAATGATTAAATTAATTACTACCATCTTAGTTTATCAAATAATTAATGTTCCACTACATTAATTAACTAATCTACTAATCAATACTTGGAAAATACCTGCCTCCCTTAAACATGGCAATGATTCTCTCTCTCTTTTTTTTTTTTTTTTTTTTTGTTGGAAACTCTCATAGTGTAGGATAAATCTTTAAAACTTTCAGGGATTTGGATACTTTTATTGTAAAAATACCCTGTTAGGGCCTGGAGAAATTAAGTTGCTTGCCTAAGGCCATATAACCAGTTAAGAGCCATGTGTATCACATTCCAGGGAAATTTCTCCACTCAGTAACTGGTATTTCTGTTTATAAAAATTGCAATACTTTTGTCTTGCTGCATAGCAAACTACCACAAACTTAATATCTTACAGCAGCATGTATTTATTTTCTCACAATTTCCGTGACCCTCTGCTCAGCATCTCACAAGACCGTATTCAACATGTTTGCTGCACATGGGTCTCACCATGGGTTGGGGATCCTCTGTCAGGCTCACACTGGTTGGCAGAAGTCAGTACCTTGCAGCTGTAGAACTCCTAGTGACTTGTTCCTTCAAGGACAGCAGGCGATCATCTCTGTCACTTCAGTCTCTCCTTTTTAAAGGGCTCAACTGATTATGTCATGGCTACTCGGGCTGATATCCCTTTTGATTAACTTGTACTTAACTGATTAAGGACCTTAATTTCTTCTTCAAAATGTCTTTGCACTGTAGGATAACATAATCATATGATATCCCATCATATTCTCAGGTCCTAACTATACTCAGCGGGAGCGGATTATACTAAGGGCATGGGTCCTTTTGGTCATTTATGGTCATCTCTGCCATAAAGGGATGTGGTTTCCTTTTGCAATACTTTGCATAAACATTTCATTAATCCCATCAAGTTTATTTAAGTGAAAGAAATAGAATTTTGTTGATAAAAGTGACTAACTTTTAAGCCACCTATTCCCAGTATCATTTTCCTCCCCTTGTGCTGAGATAACCACTATCATAAATTTTATAAATATACACAACAAATTTATATATGAAAAAGTAATATATAATGATACTATATGGAATTAACTTAAAAAGTATACAACAATTATCATTTACTCTGTTGACTTTCAAATAGCCTTTTAAAAATATTTTAAGATAGCCTCTGTTTTATCTAAGCTTTAAAAATGATACGTGAAACATCTCAATTTCATTATTTGCTCTATGCAGATTTTCCATGTTGCTAGTAGTTTTTAAACTGCTTAATCACTAATATTTGAGAAAAATAAGATTTCTCCAGCATTTCTGAAAATTTGTATACTCATGATATTTTGCTGCGTTTTTCTTACTTAATAATGAGTCTTTGGCATTTGGTATTAGGTGTACATACATTCATGATTTCTACATTAAAAAAAGTTTTTTTAATAAATATGAAATATATATTTTAAAAGTCAATCCTCATTATTCATGGATTCTGTAACTTCTGACAAGTTTCTCTACTTGTGAAATTTATTTGTAAGCCCAAATTCAATACTCACGGCACTTTTGTTGTCACTCACAGACATGCATAAAAGTAGTGAAAATTTTGTTACTGACTTCCACCTTCTCAACTGAGGCTGAACTAGGTGATGCTCTGCCCTCCTGTTTCAGCCTCATACAGAGATGACCAGGGAATAGAGATGCCGGGAGACAGGCAGTGGAGTGCAAGAAGCTCCATCTCTGGGCCAGGTGGACTGGGTTTGAATCCCAAGTCTGGTACCTGTTATTGGGACGGCCTCAGGCAAGTCACTCAACACTTGTGAACCTCATTTTCTCTTTCATAAAATAAAGAAAATAAAATAGACCAGGATGAGTTGTTTTTAGGTTGTAAGATTGCAGCATAAGTGAGATTTACACATATATGTACATATACATACACGCACAATGTTTACCTGCCCTAGGACAAATGACTCAGTATACCTTAATTCAGTGTTCCTGGCAATTTTATATAACTACTGTGGATAACAAAAATCAACTGTAAATATATTTTTATCTATAATTTTTTATAAATTATCTTATATTTTTTCTAATATTAATTTTGCTTCACTGATCTTTTTTATTTAGTGTTTTCCTATTATCACTGAGAAAAGATTAGTGTAAGGGATGGCTTTATTTCAGTAATTCTCATCTTCTCAAAGTATATAAAAAAGGCTCCGAAAGGAGCTGATAGGAGACATAATTCTTTATTTGGGCAAATATAAGTTTTATTTATTTACTTGCGCATACTATTGCAATCTTTCAGAAAGTCTCTGCACAGCATATGATTAACAAGAACAGCAATTTTTGCAGGTAACTTTTTGCAGACAAGGGAAAATTAAATATTTTTAACCAACTTCCATATAGGTCCAGGAGAAAAGCTACTAGGCAAGTCCTGTGGGCCAGGCTAAAATAATTATCTTGGACTAAGAGTAAAAATAATGTGATTTATTTTATCCACAGAACACTCTTTAAGGAGTTCTAAGCATTTTATATGTGCAAAAAATGTGGGATTTAAATCATAATTTGAATATTTTATCAAAGTTTGTTATACCTTTCTTGAATAACTGCTCTGTTTTTGTCATTTATTACATTTGTTATTTGTTGCATTTGTTATTTATTATATTTATTTCTCATAAAACATAGATGAATTTATCTATCAAAAATATCTACCATTTTAAGGGCAAAATACATGCATTTTATTTATTGTGGTTACTGATATTTTTGAATAATTTCTCCATGCTTTTTTTTGGACAGTGGTTAATATTTGCTACTTATTTTATTTGTTTGTTTTTATTTCTGTGTTTTTTCTATCATGGTGAAAGTTTTCTGGCCTTTTCCTGCTGCTATCAAGTTCAAAATTATATTATGTTCCTACTTCAAAAAAAAATGCCACTATGTATTTTAATTCTTTTAATTTAATAATTTAGCTTACATTTTCTCCCATGGGGAATGGGGTTAGAGTGTGCAAGATTCATTTAAAATTATGTTTTGTGTTTTTCCACAAATAATTTCATAATATTTGTATTTCATGAAAAATATTAGATATATAAGCTATAAAAAGTTGTAATGACAATGACACCAAGAAAATGAATAGAAAGACTAGATGACATATTTTAAATTGAAGCAATCCTAAATTTTACAGATGACAGAAATCAAGAGTATGATTTAGTTTCTTACCACTTCAATGCCTTTAATGATAGTCTATAGATATTGATGTCTTTCCAATGAGTTGTACAGATGTTAACAATTGCTTTTAGAGTCAGAAAGTGGTTGGAATTTAGCATGGGTTGTTGTTTGATCTGTAGTGCTATTTTAGTAGCTTATGCAGTTATTTGTGTCAACTTGTATAACAGTTTTTTTCTTTTTTTCCTGATCTTGATGGTAACTGAATTGTGTTTCCATCTCTCCAATAAATCAAAGAAGTTACTGAATCTTGGATTATGTGGAATGACTTACAGGAAGGTGACACAATGTAGAAAGCTCATCATTTATTTTATAACTAAATGGGAATATGTTCAATATGATTCTTATCAAAAGGATAAAGCCAATTATTCTGGAAAAAATAAGTTATTAGAAGTACAGGATTGGAAAATAGGAAAAATATTTTCAACTTTCTACTATTGGTCTAATCTCTATTCTCTATTTACAATAACTCTCCAATAACTTCTAATCTGGGGATTTAATTGCATTAAAATATTGAAAATCAAATGCTCTACAGTTATCTTTATGAAAAATATGCTTATAGATATATAAATTCTCTTATGTAAACTTTGGAGGACAATTAAAATTTTTTAATGTAAAATTTAAATTTTACCCTTCTTGGCATACTTCTATGTCAAAAACTTAGTCTCCTCTTCTTGCCCATCTATTATTTGAATTCGAAATCATTTTCACATATTTCATTGGTCACTGCAGTGCCACAATTTAAATGATTTGTTGTTGCAGATCAACTGTTTAAATTTAACAATTATATTAGGAGTTATTTATTTTCTTGCCTCTTGAAAACTTTAATTCACAAAAGATAATCCATATAGTAATGGAAACGCAACATACTATGACCACTCTTAACTGATCTCAGTGAATTTTTTAACTTTTGTCCTAATATTCTTGTCCTAATAAAATATTCTGTTTTAATGAGATAAAAAGATGAAAAATGTCATTATGTAGTATGTCTTTACAATCTAGAAGAGCCCCCATTACTGCTCCCATCTCCTGCTATCAGAAATAAAATGATCTCAGCCAAGTCTTCTTATTACCCAGCCTTAAATGTAAATATATTTCATAAAAGTTGCTTTTAATCGAGATGTGATTTACACTTTGAACAGAGTTCAAATCAAATATTAATTGATGATGTGTCAAAAATATTTGAAAATTAATGTGAATACATGACTGTCATGCCACTATTCGCAAAGCTTTTATTAAGTGCCTAATCTTGTGCAATGCTTCATCCAGTGCTTAATGTGCAGAATATTCAGTAACAAATTTATGGTATCTCCCTAACTTATCTATTAATCTGTTTACTACGCTTTTTCCAATATGTACATGCAATTTCTTATGTGATTATTTCTACAACTGAATAAATAACAATGATTATTTACTCTAGTCTTTGAGGAATATCGGAAACCTGTCATACCAGTTGGCATTAGTTTTGTTGAACAAGTAGTATCCAGCTGCAAAGAATAAAGACATTTATTTGAGTTCCTAGGAATTAAAATTAGAGAGATGCAGATTCCCATAAAACTGAAAGAGTGTTCAGATAAGAGAAAGAGTCAGGAACTTATAAAGGCAAAAGCCACAAGTTTGTTAAAGTTGTCTTGCAAGAATTATGAGTGACTTTGACACAAAAAGAGAACTATTTGTCTTTAAGTGATAGGCTGTCATGTTATTTAGGGTAAGGTTCCAATAAGTATCTTGAGTTTCTGGAACATTGTACAGATGTTCTGGATGCCTATGTTAAGATAATAAGTGGGTCAGAAGTTCAGTTTCCATCCTGGCTGAGATGTGCCTAAATCCCATTTCCTCAGTGGCTTCAGACTCCACTTTTAGAGCGCACTCTTAGCAACCCTGTCATCTTGATTTTCTTTTCCCAGTTTAACAAGCGTGAACACTACAAAACCATTATGATCTGTTTCAACATGATTAACTTGATAAATTACATTGAATATATAATATTCTGGTTGATTAGTTAGAGTGGTGACTTGATATTTCTAGTTGGAAAGAGCCAAAGATTTGATGGCCTTCATTTTTTTCAAGAATAAAAAAAATGTTAGCCCTCCATAAGGCCCTTAATATTTCTCTTTGGCATAAATATTATTTTAGACTGGTAGTTTTTAAGAAACAACAGACTTAGCGAAAGCTCTGAAAACCAAGTAGAAGTTACCTTTTTGTAGGAGACATTTACATTTGTAAGGAAAAATCTCCGTTTGTAAGAATGGCTTCCTCTCTGTGCCTGAAAGAGAAGGATGACCAAATCTCTAGAAACTCTAGAAGGGAAAGACCTTAATCTGCATAACAACCTTATCTTTGTTTATTGTGCTTTTCCGAGTTGCCTCCCATAACTGGCTGCCCCACTCCCCATCATCTTATTGGGACATCTCTGAGAGTTACTCAGTTTTCCTGGGTCTCTCCTGTATGAACAGGAGTCATACATGTCTGTGAACTTCTGCTTGTCTTTCTCCTGTTAGTCTGTCTTTAATTACAAGGCACGTATCAGCCAAGAGCCTAGAAGGGTAAAGGGAAAATTATTCTTCCTCCTGTACGATAGGCCAGATCCCAATAAAGATAAATCACCATCTAGTAAAGTAAGAGTAATTATGTTACGGAAACGACAGGCCAGTCAAGAAACAAGCACCACTTGGAGGGTTGGAGTACTCAGGTGTATTAGGCCGGCGGGCTCAGAGGGGCTTCTGCTCCGAAGTTCTGAGCACCTCCAAGACGTGCACGTGACGTTTTATAGGGTAAAGTACAAGCTTGGGGTATTTGGCCAATAGGCATGGAACAGCTTTAGCAGCATTATCATCACAAAAGTGGAGGGGGGGAGGCAGCAAACCAACATTCCAAAGCCAGATATGTATCTTTGAAAATCCAGCTGGCTAGCAAAAACACATAAACAGCAAACCAACACTAATTAACCTAGATTTACAAGTTAGTCTAGCAGAACTCAGATCAGTATTCCAATACTTAGACTTGTTAGCCCAGCCCAGCGTCTCCTTCACATTCCTAGACTTATGAGTTATCTTGTCAGACCAGTCGGGTTTTTCCTTCACAATTAGATATAGTGTACATTTATATTCAGTTGAACTATGATAAACACTTTGACTATAGAATTTTAGTAAGATGATAATTTTTCACACTTTTCAGGTAAAGGAAATGACATTTAGAGTTTCCCAAGCATAATTGTTGTTTTAATTGTGCTTTTTATTTCTATTTTGTATTAAGAAAAAAATAAACCTTTCATATTTTTTCTCAAAAAATCTTTTATAAAATGATAAAACTAAACAAATCAGCAAATGTCTAGGAATCCAGGTCTTTGATCTTTAACCCTGTGCTACAGCTGTTTTAAGGAAATGGAAAAATACTAATAGTCAGAAACCTCAGTTAAATAGAGGTGGGAGACCAGCAGGGGGCACGCTCACATCCTGTAATGATGGCCGAGCGCAGTTAGAAGAAGGAAGACTCTTCCTTTCTGACAAGGACTCAACCAATGAAAAGTCAAGGCCTCTTTGTTATGGCCCTCGCAACTGCCTTTTCTTCTCCATAAAAAACCTTCTCTTTCCCTTGCCATGTGGGAAGTGACATGACTCTCCATGGGTGCAGCGCCCAAATTGCATTTCTCTGCTGACCCCAGTTAAACCCATCTTTGCTGAAGAAATACCTGGCAGTCAATTCTTTTATGTCAACAGAGGCATTCTAAGCAAAGCAGACCCTTGGGATTTTTTTTTTTTAATTCTTAAAATCTTCCATTTGAGACCTGCAGACATGTTTCTCCCTTTAGATACAAGCTCCCGGCAAGCACCCTTGCAAACACCACTACCTTTGAAACTAAGACACAAGGCCACACACCAAAGACAAACAAAGCAAAGCCAGTCCTGATCATCAGTTTGTCTTCAGCATTCTTCTCTGCTCTTATTTGTCTTTCAGCTAAACTCTTTCACAATTTGAGCTCTAATTTCTCCAACATTATTGATCATAAAGACAACCGATGTGAATCAAAATTAATTAATGTCTGTAGCATGCCCAGATAAACAGTATACCTACTGGGGGCTATTACTGTTAACAATTAAAACATAAACGTGAAAAAACAGAGAGTCATTCATGAGTTTTGAACACTTTTACTGATAACAGTAGTCTGTGTCAGCGTGCTGAACGCATCTTCAAAATACTTTATAGAGGGATCATTTATAATTTTATAGAGGGATCATTTATAATTTTAGACACACATCCCGAGCTGACTCTGCCTCCTCCACCAACACATGACCCTTGCTTTTACATCAAATATATTCTATCCCTTAACACAGACAAATGGATAAGAATTCTTTTTTTCCTGTTAATGAGACTGTAAGTATGCTGACAATAAATGTATTTTAAATAGGTCACTGAATAAACAAAGATAAATGAATTATAATTAATATTCATTTTGGAATTAAGCTGGAAAAAGTGATAGAAAGAGATAATTGTTTCATTCAGTAGCAATAGTTATATTTTTGTGCCCTGGAGAGAGCACACAAATGCACCCTTTCCCAGCAGCCTCAGAAAATGCACTGCCCTGCACAATACACTCTCCTTGGAGGAATATTAAATAAAACAAAGCATGATTAACAGGATTAGAATATTTACTTTGTAAATTACTGAAATTAGAATAATGTGTAGAACATGTTGCTGTGAAGAGTGCAGTCGTACAATTAGAGCTCCCTTTCCAAATTTTACAGGTTGTCCTATTAATTGTAGCTTAGCTGCTAGAAAGCTAGGGTATGACATCTCATTGTGGTTCAGCACCATAAAACAAGGACCAAAGGAAAGGGTGTCATTTTTGTAGGATTTTAACATACATATAAATCACCTTCTTTAATGTGGTGTATTCTGTGTAGTTTTCAGCAGAAGAGAATCTCCAAGATCAAAAGATCAGAAGAACATAAGCCTTGTAAGCCTCACACAATTTCTGCACCTTTATAGTGTCATCTAGTGTTTGTAGTAACACTCAATTAAAATTTTACAGTGTTCATAGTAACTCTCAAATTTTTTCAAATTAAGATTACTATTAATAGAAAGTATATCAGTGTATAGAAAGTAACATCAGTAACTATTCATGCAACTTTTATTCTTCTGCTGGAGTGGTAGTTATCCCTCAGTATTCTATATATCCTTACTTCCTAAATTTATTAAAACTTTGAGTTTTAGGTGGTCGTAAGGTACCCAGAATAAACATTACATTTTCCAACCTCCTTTGAAGCTAAGCATTCCTAAGTGTCCCAATTCTATCCAATAGATATAAAATCAAGTGTCATATAGAAGTTTCCAGGAACATTTCTCAAGACAACCAATATATGTCTTACACTTCTTTTTCACTCTGAGATTTGGAATGTGTATGCAGCTGCAGCCTCATCCTGAATTATGTAACAAAGACCACTTAGAAAAAGCAGAACCCTGGGACATGCCAGTCCCTCAAGAATCTATGGGACAGAGCTCCGTTACTCTTGTTACTTTGTGTCTGCTTCTCATAGCCCAATCTATTTCCAAATTATGCAGTTATTTAATTGCTTCTGGTTTTGCTTAAGCATTTTATTTATTTTTGCTTTTTGCTTATTCTTTGGTTTTTTTAATGATTTATTTTGTTTAAGTATAGTCGGTTTACAATGTTGTATTAATTTCTAGTGTATAGCATAGTGATTCAGTAAAGCATATACACATATATTTATTTTCATACTCTTTTTCATTATAAGCTATTACAAGGTACTGACTATAGTCCCCTGTGCTAATACAGTGGGACCTTGCTGTTTATCTATTTTATATATAGTAGTTAATATCTGCAAAACCCAAACTTCCAATTTATCCCTCTGCCCTACTCCCCCTTTTCCCCCTGGTAACCACAAGTTCATTTTCTTTGTGAGTCTCTTTCTGATCTCTAAATAAATTCATTTGTCTCATTTTTTTAGAGTCCACATATAAGTGATATCATATGGTATTTTTCTTTCTCTTTTTGGCTTATTTCACTTAGTATGACAATCTCTGGGTCCATCCATGTTGCTGCAAAAATGGCATTATTTTACTCTTTTTTTATGGCTGAGTAATATCTATATCTATATCTCTATGTATAGATATAAATATATCTATATATCTATATATACCACAACCTCCTTATCCAATCATATGTTGATGGACATTTAGGTTGTTTCTATGTCTTGGCTATTGTAAATATGCTGCTATGAACATTGGGGTACACGTATCTTTTTGAATTAGAGTTTCTTCTGGATATATTCCTAGGAGTGGGATTGCTGGATCATAGAGTAACTCTATTTTTTGTCTTTAGAGGAATCTCTGTACTGTTTTCCACAATGGCTGCACCAAACTACATTCCCACCAACAGTGTAGGAGGGTTCCCTTTTCTCCACACCCTCTCCAGTGTTTATCGTTTATGGACTTTTTAATGATGGCCATTCTAACTGATGTGAGGTGATATACTTTGTTGTAGTTTTGATTTGTATTACTTAAAACATTTTTTAAATGTGCTTACTTCTTCATATGTCTGTTTTGAAAAACAAGGAAGATAATATGTGAAAAAGTGTGTTGCCAAATATGCAATTCACTCAAAAAAAAAATCAGGAGTTTATATAATGGTATAGAACTTTATCTAGAGCCCTTTGAAAACTGAGAGTGTGTTCACTGGATAGAGAATAAACCTGATGGAAGCAACCTATATTTGTTAATAAAGACATTTATGTGGAACATTGTACCAGAAGCAATCAGAATTTGATTATCAGTGTACTGGCTACCCTGGTAGAACATAGAGCAAGTGCTTAACTTTCCCAGTAGAGAAATTATATAATAATCAAGCTTGTGAGGGAAGTGAACTTGTATACAGTAACTTGTCTTAAATGTACTGATACAGATGCATGTTGATTTCACAGCTACATCTGGGCTGCTGAACCTTACTTAAAGAAAAGAAAAATTCTTTCAGCTGTGGATATTTGTGTCAAAACAAATGATCTTCAGTTTCAATTGCACATAAGATGCCTCTCTGCTTCCCTAGTGGGCTGAATACTATACAGAAGTTCACTTAGTGGAATGAGTTTATCATTCCCAAAGTCCTTCTCTGACAAGAATTCCTCTTCCCATAGGCTTGAGTCCCAAACAGCAACAGGAGGTTGGTTACTGACCAGATGAGGATGAACAAATAAACAATGGGGTCCAGAAAATCAAAAGATGGTCTGGAATAAACTGATCCATTTAAGAAGGATGATGGTAATTGGTTCAGTTAATAAAATTAACTCCCTCTTTAATTAGGAAGGAAGATAAATTGCCTGTTTGAAATTAAGCTAGTGAGATAGTAAACTTGTCTAGAGATGCTAAGTCAGAAAGAAAGAAATACCAGGTAGTTTCTAGAGTTGGTTAAGATCCAGGGTGGCTTTTCATTCACTGAACAAGTCCTATATCTCTATATAGATTATTATTTTTATACAATACTTACGTTTTCTTACAACTAAAGAGAGAAGTTGTCATACAAAAGGGGAACTTAATAGAATGGTTCCTGTAAATAACTCTGGAACTAGATGTGCCTTTGAGACAGGATGTGGCACAATGAACAGATTCTCATCTTCATCTTTGAATGGAAAGCTACTTGTAGTTCATTTTGAGGATGGTATAAATTAGGTGCTTGTTATCACCTGGTTTCAGAAAATCATCCCGTTGAGAGTGAGAATGGGAAGACTTTGCCTTTGCTCTTCATAAATACTAAAAGATTGAAGGAGATTAAAAATATTGTGTTTAAAGGCTTCTTGAACCATAAAGCAATTTATAGTGAAATGAGAGAAAAATGCTGGAAATAGATTGCCTCCCGAGAAATAGGGAAATTCACTGTCACTATCTGAGCATACAGTATCTTTTTCCCCTGTGGCCTCATCTAATACCATGAGAAAATACGCAATATCCAGGCATTTGCTGCTGTCATCAGTGTCCTCCTTTGTGACATACACCTCTCCAGTAGAGGCACTATCAACACAAGGGAAACCTTGATGTAATCCTCTCAGAGAGCAAAATTGGGTATCTCCTGGTCCTCAGTCATGTCATGGATGGAAGAAGTCTTGATGCCAATTTTTTAAAAATTGTTCTGCTTATAGATTTTTTTCCCCAAGTCTTCCATGTATACCTCTTCAACAACCTCAAGATGCTTTCTGCAGGTAATCTCATTTACAGAGACATGCTCCCTTCTTCTACAAGGGACAGTGTTTATTTGCTCAGAGATATGTGGCATAGACATGAGAATATTTGCACCAATTTCTAGTGGCAGTTTTTCTCCTGGTTTCTTGTCTCATGACAAACGCATTCAGTTCCTCCAGCTAGCCCTGAAGATTATTGGTCTTCATTTGTAGGAATTGAATTGTTTGAGACAGTCTAAGAACGTGTTGCTGTGAGGAAGTGCTGTCAGCCGGCTAGCTTTGGGTTGGCCTCTTCCAGCTAGCTTGCTGGACATTTCATTGCTTGTAAAACTTTGCATGTAGTTTGTGCATCTACTGCAGGTGCTGCACCTGCTTGCTCAATTACTCAGTTTCCTTTAAGTGTCTCCTGATTTATTGCGGACCTCTGAAGAGAATTCTGTAATTGCATGTCTGATTCAGTAATGGGTTTCCAAGCTTAGTAGCTAGCTGGAGATCTTGTTGGAGGTCTCCTGGGGGTCTTGCCCATCACACCAGTGCTCATCTTCCATCTCACATGCTTTCACCAGGTCCACTAGTATCTTGGCTGTTGTGTCTTCTCAGCAGCCATGCCATGGTCTGCCAGTGTGGCTGCCCCAGGCTCTCGCCGAAACATTTAGTGACCAGCCAGAATCAGTCTAAGGGGACCCTCTCTCCCCACATTTTCCCTGTAAGTTTAAACACCTCATCTTCTTCCTCAGCCTGAAACTTACCGGTTGCAACTGTTTTTCCAAACCATCTACCGTAATCAGATTAGAAAAACACTAAAAATTAATTGTACCAGAAAAAATTTGCAGAATAATTTGAATGATATAAATGATCAAAATTTAGAACAATGGCCTTAGCCACCCTGAGAAGTGAGTGAGATCACTGAGTCTTGTAAGGCACAATTATATATATATATGAATCACTCTTGCCACTGCCTCCAGGTTCCAGGCAGTTAATTGGGCAACATTTAGAGACTAGACATTTGTTCTCTCTTTCCCCATCATCTCTTTGCTGATACAATCTCTTTCAGAAACTTGCTGCTTATTCTCTAAATCAAACTGCAGATTAATAACTGACTTTTACAAGAAAATTTACAACTGAAGTTTGGAAGACTTTCATAATAAATAATACGTATATACTTTGATTAATATTGGATTGTTCCTTCTTTCATAGAATCATCTCCAGGAATTCATGCAGCAATGAAAGAAAGTGATTTGTAAGAATCCATGGTTTCTTGATTTTACTGGTGTCAGATAGCACCAGAAGTCCACCATGATTTGTAATCTACTGTGTTGTGTACTCTTGGAAGTAGAATCAGGGAGACTGTGATGATGGTTGGAATTCAAAAACAGACAGTGTCCTAACTAGGAAATTATTCTTAATGCAAGAAAAAGATAAAAGGGGACTATTTTTGAGTGAGGCGGAGACTTCCTTGTTTTGTTTTAACTGTCTCAGATAACTTGAATTTCTAGTGCAACATACTTATTATTAACTTCAGAGAGAACAGTTTTGCTAAAATCAAGAAAACTTCACCTCAAACTTTTTTCCCCCTTATAGGGATGGAAATAGAATAATAAAACTGAAAAGCATTTGAGGAAATTTTGGTCCTTTAGGTGGTTAGTAGCTTTAAAAAAAGAAAGCCTCCATGCTTATTTCCTTCCTTTGAATACAGCTTAACTTGTTTAACTCTTCAATCTGACTTTTGTTTGCTCCCAAGGAAATGATAAGCTTCTGCAGATAAAGTCAGGTCAGAGAAAGAAGAAAAATAAATATGGTGTTAATGCATACTTGCAATTAACTTGCAGTGGTGAAGGTTAATTAATATTCAGGGAATCAAAAGCTAAGGAGAAGCAAGGTTTTTGTCAAGAAACATATGGCAAAAAGCATGTGACATCCACTGAGTCTCAAAAGATAGCACCCTGGGAATTTCAGCCACAGAGCAGAGCTAAAGAAAGCTTCATTGTTTCACTAAGCACACGTTTAGTAAAAAGCATGTTGTTTAAGTCAGGGATTCCAGCCTTGGTGTCACTGACATTTCAGGTCAAATCGATTTTTTGCAGGGGCTTCTGTGGGCATTGTAGGATTTTTTAGCCACGTCGCTGGCCTCTGCCTGCTAGGTACCAATGTCCCGCTCCCCATCTCCCTGCAGTAGACAGAACGGGAAAAATGACTTTAGACATTGCCAGATGTCCCTTTGGGGGTGAAATCTCCCCTGGTTGAGAACCACTGGTTAAAAAAAAAAAAGAAAAAAGAAAGGCCAAAATTAAATGACAACTTTCACAATATGATAAGCTGTTCTAAAACTTGTATGGTAATTGGGTTTCTTCCGATATAGAGTCACACTTGGTCAGCCTTGGTTTCTGAAAGTACGGAGAAAGCCACCTGCAGCACAGCTGACCAATCATTTCTTTTTTAATTTTTTATAAACGTTTGTGGAAATGTAGATGTAAAAAAGAATATATCCTTAATGTACAGTTTGATGAATTCTAACACACTGAACATGTCTGGGAAATTGGCGTCAAGATCAAGGAATAGATCGTAACACACAACAAGGAATTCGCCGTGTGCCCCGTTCCACACACTGCCTTCCAAGGATAAGCCTGGTCCTGCCTTCTAACAGCCCAGAGTGATTTTGCCTGCCTTGGTGCTTTACGTGAATGAAATCATATGGTCAGTAGTCTCTCCTGTCTGGATTTTTTCCCTCGTTATTATTATCTGATTCATTCCCATTGCTCCATGTGGTTGTAGATTATTTTTATTAATGTTTGTGTCATGTCCTGTAAAAATAACGTGATATATTTATCTAGGCACTATTTGAGTAGTTTCATTTTCTTAGACTACTATGAATAAAATTGGTGTGGTTAGTGTTCATCCTTTGTGGACTTTTTAATGATGGATGATGTCCATTCTGACTGATGTGAGGTAATACCTCCTCTGGGTGTTTGATTTAAATAAGGTTGTACAGTAAGTGACCCTTTGTGCCTGGCTTATCTCATTTAGCACAAAACTTTCACAGTTTATCTATGTTGTAACAAGTATCAGAATTTCATTCCTTTTGGATGCTGAATCCCATTGTATGCATACTGTCATTTATTCATTCTTTTGATGATGGACATTTGGAGTGCTATCACCTTTTGGCTAATGTAAGTTGTGCTGCTATAAACATTTGTGTGTGAGTATTTGTTCAAAGACTTGTTTTCAGTTCGTGTTTATATCTAGGAGTAGAGCGGCTGGGTCACATGTTCATCCTTTGTTTAACTTGCTGTGGATTTGACACTTTTTTTGTTTGACTTCTTGGAGGAGATAGTTGATTTGTCTTTGTCTAGTAAGGTGTATTGTCTATGCTTCCTCAGGGGCAATTTTTGTTCCTCTCTAATGTGAATGGGCCATACTATCTTACTTCTTCATATGTTTTATACATAATTTGTTTTTGTTGAAAAGTGTACATTTAAATATTATAATGTGCTAACTCTAGAAATCAGATTCTTCCTCCTCCTCAGGATTTTGTTTTTTGGGTTTTTTTTTTTTTTTTTTTTTTTTTTTTTGCTGCCTTGCTTACTATGTGATGTAGCTGTTCAGTAACTTTCATTAACTATTTTTAAAGACTATATTATTTGTCATATATGATCTCTGAAGTCTCTTTCTTTAGATTATGATCAACTAGTGTTTGAACAGATATTTCTTTGAATGTCTGGAACAAAAATAAAAATGAAGAAACACAAACTCGTTCAGTCTTCACAGTTTGGCTCTGTGTTGGGACACTTTTTCAGTGCTTAGACAAGCTATTTACAAATCTGCCTCAGCCCTTATTTCTTGCTGGTATCAGCCTAAAGATCACCTACAGATGAAAAACTTAGTCTTCTTTCTCAGTTGTCAGTTTGTTGTTGTTGTTGTTGGATTTGTTTGTTGTTTTGCTTTGTTTTTGGACATGGATCCTTCCCTGGGTTGTGTATAGTTTTCTAAGTTCTTAGTATACAGGGGTGTTCTGTAATGTCCTTAATTCTCAAAAAAGAAAACAAAAACTCTCTTCCCAGGTTTTCCTCTCAAGCTTTCAGCATTTTTATTGTTTGCTTCAGTTGTAATCTTTGCCCCAGGCAGCAGCAAATTATTCTTTAGCAGTTCACTGGTTTTGAAGAATGTCCTGTGAATAACTGCTTCTTTACCCTGAGAGACTTCCAGGTTGGGTGAAACAAATTGCAAGCTCCTTGCTTCCATCCTTCAGGTAGCCCCCAAACTGGTCAAAACAGACAGATTTAGTCCTTAGAGAGCAAGGTCTGCTTGCTCCCTCTGGAACCTCAGATCGGGGTCCCACACAGGGAAACACAGGTTTTTAAGTCAATTTATTCTTGACTCAATGCTTGCTTGGTTACTGTAAAACTATTTTCCAAAGTTAGTTCTGATAGTTTTGCTTTTTTTTTTTTTTAGTGGTGAGAGAAGTGTACCTGTGATGGGGTAAACTCTTGGAGCTACCAACTGTGCCATTTTCACTAACATTACTGAAAAATTCCCTGCTCTGTACTCCCCAACCTCCCAAGTTAAAAGACTTTACCCTGGAGAGCTCCCATTAACTTCTCTTGAAACACTGTCCATAGCTGACGTACAGTACCAGGGCTGAAATCCTCTAGTTCTCTCTTATTCTTTTCAGAATTCTCTTGTTACAAGAGCAGGCAGATAGCTACATATGAGCAGAGAAAGGGGGCATGTGTCAAGTGGCAGGAAAACATACGTCTTGTGAACAATAGGGGTCCTTGGGCAGACAAAGAAAAGCAGGAACCTCCAGACTGATAAGAAGCCATACATTTTAGATTGACAAGGATCCTGGAAGCACACAAAAAAAGATGGGAAAAGGCAGGAATCTCTGGCATCAGAATGTAAACTTTTGCTCATTATTCCCTCATTACAATAAAATTAGCCTTGCAGATAAGAGGAACCTGTCATACACTAAGCCATAACACTTCCAGTCAAGACTAAATAAGGACAAAAATCCCTCCTCTTCTCAGGAAGGTGCAGCTGGGATGAAAATCATGAAATATGACCCAAAACCCCTCCTTCCCCAGTGAATATTCCACCCAATCATTTTTAAAACCCATATAGCCAGTTTGCGAAAGAAACTCAGGTCAGCTACTCACATGAGTCTGCCCATTGTTCCTTTGAGAGTATACTGTCATTTAATAAATCCTCGCTTTACTTTGTTGACCTCTGTGTCTCGTCTTTGAATTCTTTCCACTTGCTCTCTGGTAACAGTCTTACAGATATGAAATGGTCAGTACATCTTCTCCCAATCACTTTTGAATACACTAGTTGTGTGTACTGGACTAAATAACACAGAATTGGAAATGATATGGAAATTATATATTTGGGATGTGTATGCACACATATAGATTCACACACACACATATATATACATGGAAATTATACACACACACACACACACACACACACACACATACACACAACTGGCAACAGCAAAGAGTGATGGAACAAGTCATATTACCAAGTATGCCTTGAATTTTTTTCACGGAGCTATTCTTATTTGTCCTATTTACTATTTAGAACTTTAGAAAACTGGGAAATGAGAAGGTTTAATTTATAGCATCTTCAGCAATTCCATCCAACTTTATTTAGTCTGTGAGTTCCTGAAGGAGCTTTGAATGTCAAAGCTGTAGTAGCCAAAGAAGGAAACCAGAGCATTCATTCTTCCTCTGGGGGCATGACTGCATTCATGCTGCTGAGTCCAGGAAGAATGGAAAATTGAAGATGCAAAATTTTGTGTTTCAGTGTATCTGGGATTTGACCAAAGATGGAAGGAAATTTCACATTGACATAGTATCTCTATGAGAAGTTTAACAGAGAGGGAATTTGCATTTCATCTGGAATATAGCTCATGTATTATCTGGGCTTTGCTAACATGTAGGTATCCCTACACGTCTTCTTTCTTAAGATAAGTCTTTATTATGAATGCTTAGATTCATCAACGTGACAGAGCATAATATAAGTTAAGAAACAGAAGAAAATTAAGAAATAGAAGGAAATTCTTCACTTTATCAAGACACCAAATTAAGTGTGTGACTTTCTAATATAATATTATCTGCCCAGAAATTCACCTATAAGCCAACTTTTTAAAAGATTATGCACAAATGTCTATAATTAAATTAGCAGTTTCTTTCCATGTCATTCAAATGCAAACCTAAATTTTTAGTGAAAATGAATCATCATTACAAGTTCAGTATTAAAAAGATAGCGGTTATATTTTAGAGTTTAATGTTGGAGTATTAAAAAAAATTACTTCAGGAGTATCAGCCTCTAGATTTCTCTGTGGTCACTATAATGCAAATACACAAGAATAAAAGAAATTCCCTTTCACCTGAGTTTAGTGGAGAAGAAAACAAAGCTTGTCTAGCTTTGCCCACACAGAATACCAATTCATAAGCTCCATTTTCTTTCTAATAATAATCAAATTAAAGACCTATATGTCTTTAGCTTTTGACTTACAGTGGTATTGAAAATGTGCCCTTGAAGCAATCCCACAGTTTAATGCTGTCCTCAAAGCTGGATAAAGATGCCTTCCCAATATTTTCAGAAGCACATTTAAGGTTGCTGCAGTCCCATTGTAGAAAATTTAAAATACGGCCTTAAAAGTTTTTTGACACTCTTCACTTTGTGAAGGATGAAGAATTTATGTCTTTTTTTTTCATGAATCTAGGCCTCTGTGACTTTTTAGCTAATATTTGACAAAATTTAGTGGAGTAACCACTGGGCTGGCCTAATGTATTTGTTGTTATTCTTTTCTGGGGGAGTAGACACATGTTCTGCGGATGATTTTAATTTCAAGTTAACTTTCTTTCCTTCGTTTAAGTCTATTCAGATTTTCTACCTTTTCTTGAAGTATGTTTAGTAATTTCTGTCTTTCTTAGATTTTGGGTCTCTTAGACTCAGTATTTGATTGTAAGCCAATAAAAGCCTGCTCCTGCTTCATTAGAGCTCTGCTCAGGGGTAGCTCTGACAGTTAGAAGAAATTCCTTCAATAAGCAAAACTTTGGTCATTCACTTTATGTGGGAAGAAGCAGACCAATGAAAGAATATATACAGAATCATGCACAGTTGTAAATGGCTTAGCAGGTTTGTGAAGGATGTCTGGGGAATACATATGTCAGCGGACATATGGGAGTGAGTAAGCTGTGTGATCTTTGTAGTATATGATGATCAGCCAAATCACCGACAATGCACTGAACAATCGAGTGGCCAGAATGACATCGGGCAGGCATCAGACGTTTATCAGACAGCCTTTATTATTGGCCGCTGTAGTGTTGGAATGATAGGTGCACAAATGGAGCAGACAATATAGTAGAGTCAGAGACTATGAATAGGCCCCAAAACATAGTTTCCAACTAACCAAGGCAGACCTAGCTACTACTGCAAGCACAAAAGTTCAGTACAGAATCCCTGAGATGGCACCATGCATGAAGAGTCCACCTGGACTCTTGGAGGCAAGTTAATTATGATGAGGTCCTCTCACAGTAGAAAAGCAAGCAATTCTTCTTGACTAGAAACTAGCCTTATTCCAGGTACAGTTTCTGCCTGCAGGGCCTTGATAAGTACTATTACTTGAGGATTTATAAACTCATATTGGATTAACATTGCCTCAGAACCCACTTTAGAGCAAAGAAATGTATCAGTGTACAGGACCATGGAATCTTGTCACACACACACACACACACGCACACACACCCCCCACTGAAAGCTCCTGGCCAAAGAGAGCAATGTAAATGTAACAGCTAGTAGAAGGTTCAACTGATGTGCCAGTTTGGAGCTAATAACCAGCCAGGGCAGAGCACTGTCCTCTGCTATGGGATTATTCCCTAAATCAACAACACTTATATGGTACTGTGGTACTAAAAATGGAATATGTGGACTTGAAAACTGAGGTTGGATGCAAAGTTTAACCTGCTTACTCTTACCTCCAGTGACCAATTTAAGGGACTTTTGCTTATTTCTCCTTTTTAGATTTAGAAATCTGAGTTTCCTGAGGGAGAAGCCTTTCACATGGTGTGCAGCAAGAGTTCCTTTAAACTTTAAGCCAAAATCGAGTAAAGGTGTTACTATCTCGGTAGGAGTAATTGATCATGGTCATGAGAAGGAGGCAAGAAGGTTGTTACGCAGTGAGGACAGGAAACAGCACACTTGACATCCCCGCTTGGCACCACCTGGGCATATCCTCTGGGTATCTCTTACCCAATTTTGGTATCAAAGGCACATTATCCTTTGGTCTTGAAGTCTCATTCACTTAGCCACTGAGTGTTTTGGTGACTGTCATCTTTCTACTGATGTCAGTAGAGAAGTTCCATTCTATACAATTGTCCTAAGCCAAAGAAAGCTACAGTACCCCCCGAAATATACCTTTTCCCTGGGACACTCAGCATCAAGCGACTGGTTGCTGTGAACGAGTGAATGCCTAGTCCCCTACCTCAAAGCAGAGATACTCCGAAGGGCCATCCAAGCAGAGCTGCCTAGGGGATTGGCCATGGCCCCCACTGAGACCACATCACAGTTCAAATCCTCCCTTTGCCCAGTCCGCTTCCTCCATGACCTATCAAAGTACTAATTCTCAACTAAATTCTTACATGCAAACTTCCAACTCCAAGTCTATTTCCTAGGAAATTCTATCTGATATTTGGATAATGTGAGTTTTCATCCAGAAAACAAAACTTGACCAAAATAGGACCCTGTTCTAAGTAATTCAACAGGCAACAGCAATTGACCATTTCCTCTGATTGTGCACCAGACAGGTCATTGGTATATTCAGATTAAAATAATAAATTTAGGCATCATAATATAGTAGACTGTAGGATTAAGTATTTCAAAGTAAGAGGTTCAATACCTGTGAATCTGTTACCTTTATTCTGCTTCAAAATGCAGCTCAATGATGGCATTAGTCACATGAGGACAGTGGGAAAGAGTAAGCAGAATGTGGTCATTTTCATTGCCATGAGTGCAAAAAAAAAAGAAAAAAAAGAAAAGTCATATGTTAGTGGCTTCTGTCTTACAGAAAAGTGACAGCCACATTTCTGAGGGGAATCTAAAGTACAAAAACCATGAAAATACTTTAAGAAATAGAAACACTCTTGAAAGTATGAGCTATCAAAAATATTTAGAAACATAACAGTACAAAAATATACATTTCTTTCTTCAACTTATTAAACAGCAACCTAATGTCTTATTAAGTGCACTAAGCTTCTCCAGCTATCTGACTTTTTTTAGGGGCCCATTCCCTGCAAAAAGAAGAAAGAAAAATAAATTAGAGCATTCAGTTTAAGTTTTCTTACTTAAAATAATTGTCCCAGTCAATTTTAGGGGATTATTTTAGTCAGAAGATATTTTAAAAATCATTGTTAGCTTGATAAAATTGGAGATAACTATATCTCCCTTTTATTCTTATTTGATAACTAAGTATAAAAGTCCCAAAAGCCATTTGCTAACTGTGGCTTAATACGATTGTTTTTCTTAACTGCAAAGTTTACAGATTCTACTTAATTAAAAAAAAAAAACAGTATCGACAATATACTTACTGAATTCATGAATATTGGAACCCAAAGCACTCATTAACTATTAGTAAAAAATAAATTCCACAGATGTGATAGAGGAAATGCAACTCAAATTGTCCTGGTGGAAAAAACCTTGAGATAATTAGGATTAGATTATGGAGGCTTGAGATAATGAGGGTGGAACTGGCATTGCAGGAGATGATCCTGAACTTCAAGTCCCTTGGCTGCAAAGCATGGATTGGACAGCTGCTGGCCAGAGTCCAGGAGGTCAGAATCAGCCAGCTGTGTCTTTAGCCAGCAGTGGTGAGTGACATCCCCTTCCCCAAGCACAAAGGACAGCGAAAGGTTAGAAAGTCTTATCTGTCCAACTGAAATACATGTGGAAATTCCCCCATAGACTCTGCCTTCCTCTAGATGTTAAACCTTAGGGCAAGCAGATGGTGATTCTGTTAAATAGCTTGCATTAGGGAATCCATTCTTTTGCAAAAAAAAAAAAAAAATCACAAATAAAATCTTAGTACTATACAGCATGGTTTAGGTTACTATTATTTTAAAGGATGAATAACTTAGATGTAACATTTTTTTAAATAATACCACAAATTATGCAGTCTTGTTGAAAATAATTTAGAAGCACTGTTTCTGAAGATTATGGCAGTTGATTCTAAACAACTAAATTAGCCGATCCCATTAGAATAGATTTTCTTTCAGGCGGGGATCCTGGGATGGTCAGAAAGAAGTCCTAGTGTATTATTTAATGTTATTAAAACATTTAATGCATCACTAAAATAGTAGCAAAAGTTTCTTAATACCTCTCAGGTAGTGAAAGTAGCAGGCTGGCTTTGTTAGAAGGGGCTGCTGGACTGGAGCTGATCCCAGCGTCTCTGGAGTGTGGCTGGTCCCTCAAAATCAGGCCTGGAGGTTAGTGTTCTGGGCCTCTACAGCTTCTCCTCCTTCACTCACTGGATGTGCACAGCTGCCTAGAAAAGAGCAAGGCTTTGGACACGGCAATGCTTCTGTGCTAAGGAAGTTTCCTGGAGAGAATTTCATCTGGCAGCTGTTAGTTACCACTACTCCCAATATGAAGTTTCAATAATTTACTTTATACAAACCCAGAATCCATCTTACTGACTTCACAATACAATTTAAAATGCAAAATAAAAGATTAAATACCATTTGCTTTTTCAGACATGCATCATAAAAACATTGGGACAACCATCAGATATTTTGTAATTTAAAAAAATGCTCTAGATCTTATTACTTCTTAATTTGCTATGAGAGTTCTTTCAGTGTAACAAGTAAGAACAAAATAATTGCCCATTTTTGTCAACTGAAAGTCTACTTCCTGTTATGTTAGTAGAATATAATATTTTATGTATTCACTTGTTTGTAATCTGCAGATATATTGACTTTCCAACATCTCTAAAATCTCTAGGGTTAATAAGGCAACTTAGAGTGGAAGCCAGGAATTTAGATAAGAAAATTTCTTGAAAAATATAAATGTATATAAGTAATAAAATCATAATATTAGGAATAGAATGATTTCTATTTGGAGATTTTTTTTTGACAGAATTGACGGGAAGGTATAAGGAAAAACGCATAAAATAAAATTAAAATTAAATAAAAAAAATTTGAAATTTCTGGCTTGATTGCCTGGATATGTTGTGATTTTCTAACTGAAAGGTATTGGGGGAAAATGAAAGGGTTTGGGCATTTGAGCTGGAATAGTAGAGCAGGCTCTTTTGAGCACAAGCAGAAGATGGAAATCAGTATTAGAAATGTATTTTGAGATATAATAACTGTGAGAGTAAATACTCAACAGGAAGAAAATACACTGTGAAAAAAAAATTATATTCCAGAGACTGGCTGGATATTTCATGGCTAGTGCAGAAAAAAATAAAATGAACAAACTTAAAATGCACATGAGAAGCAACAACAAACAAAACTGGACCAATATTCGGTCACAGAAGCATAATTAGATTGGAAACAGTTTTGTGAAAACCAAGAGAGTAGGAATTTATATGAGGTAGAATTTATCAATGGTATCAAAATAATATGGAAAAGTCAAGAGGAATCTTTACTAGGAGGAAAAAAGCCTTAAATGTTCAGATTACAAATACAGGCATCCCAGATACGCAGGTTGATTCTGAAAGCAGTAGTGCTGCTCTGAGGAAAGAGGCTAAAGTGAAGTATGTCTAGGACGTGTTTTAATACCTCCTCCTGAGAGGTAGGCAGAATTCAAGAAGTGCCCCCCACGACATTTTCAACATTCTGATGAATATCGTGCTCATAAATATATTATTTTACATAACCTTGGGGACTTGGCAAATGTAAATCAGTTGACCTTACAATTGGGGTAATTGCTCTGGCCCCATGTAATCACATTAGCTTTTTCTAAATGGAATACTTTCTCCAGCAGGTAGCAGAAGGGGAATTAATAGAGATTTAAAATGTGAGAAAGACTAAACACACAGATGCTGGCTGTGAAGACAGAGTAGTGTTGTGAGGAAGACTACAGGAGGTCTCTGTTGGCCGACATTCAGCAAGGAAAATGGACCAACAGTTGAGTAGAACTGGATTCTGACATTGACCTGAATGAGCCTGGAAGTAGATTCTACTCCAGAGCCTCTTGATAGAAGTTTTGCCTGTGGTCAACACCCTGATTTCGGCTTTATGGATGTCCTGAAAGTAGAACCTAGTTGAGCTTACCTAGACTTTGGACCTACAGAACTCTAAGCTAATAAATGAGTGCTGCTTGAAGCATCAAATTTATGGTTATTTGTTTTTGCAGCAGTAGAAAACTAATACACCCTGCAAACTAACAGAACAAAACTATCCCAAATGTGTGGAGTAGCATCCCAACCAACACAAAATACGATTTCTCCAAAGTAGACATTGTGAACAATCCTCAGCCGTGAATAATGAACTTGTTCCTGATGTGACCCAGATACGTATTCATTAAATTCAGCACAGGTCTAATTTAAGGATGAAATGTATTGCATTCAGAACTGTTGCTTCAGATGAGCATTTGTGTTTATATATACTTATGCACATCTACATTCAAAGCCTAATTTCTCATTCATTTCTCATATTCAGGATCAGTGTAATCCTTCACTCCTGGAACTTATTCTGCATTTACTTCTGATTCCTATTATTTTCTGTCATATATTACACCAATTTGTTTAAGTAGAATTCTGAATCTGGATTTAAATCCAGTTTCAACAATGTTAACCATACACACTTGAAGTTAGCATTTGGTATCCTCATTATATACCAGTTTGCTTATATATAATGAAGATAATCATAAATTATGCTAAGGGTTGTTGATCTAAATAAATGAGGCAATGTGTCCGAGATCACTGAGCCTAGCATCTAACACTTAAAGTATGTGAAAATTATCTGTGAAATCTGAATTTTGCCAAAGATAAACATGTTGATTTAGTCATTTCTGATTCCTCCATGGCATTGACCAGGCTTAGTTATTCAAAGTTCAAGGATTTTTTTCAGGTTTTTATTTTCTTTCAACATATTTGACAAAAATAATCTTCTTATAATATCTTCAAGCAACAGGAAATAGCCTAGCACATGAAAAATGCACAAATCTTTAAGAGATACCCACTTAATAACTTGTTACATATTTTTAAATATAAGCTGTTTGGAATTTGTGGAAGGAAGGTCCACAACTGAACATGGTTGGATTCTGGCTGATGAAAAATAACTGTTAATAATTTTTGACAAATCACTGAAATTCAAATATGTAGTACAAACTGAATAATAGTATTTTGTGTTGTATTTCCTGATTTTTATAGCAATACATGGATACATGAGAGAATAACGTTGCTCTTAAGCTGAGCACCATGAATTCTTTAGGGATAAAGAGGCATGATATCTCTAACTTACTCTCAAATGATTCAAGAAAAAAAATGTTGCACACCAATACACATAAATGGATAAATAAAAAAACAAAAAGACAAGAATAGAGAGAGAGAGTTTAAAAAGAGAGAGGATGATAAATTAGGTGGGACAAAATATAAACAATTGATATATTTAGGTAAAGGGTCTCTAGGAGACCCTTGTACTAACCTTGCAACTTTTCTGTTAGAATTAGATTAAAATATTATAAAAGAATGAGACATTCCATGTAAAATATATAGTAATATACAGCAGATATATATAACTTACTAATATATAATGATGATTGATATGAAATTCTAAAAATCATTATCACAAATGTTTAACTAGTAAAATGTTATGGATATGATGATTAATACAAAAATGTAAATGATTGAAATACCAAAGTGATTTGTTCCATTATACCACTATGGAATAATGAAATATACTGTTATGTGAAATTGTCATAAAACTCAAAATCTTGTAGTGTTTTATTCATGCCTTACAGTTCTCCACCATTTGGGAGTTGGTGGGATAACTAATGACCTAGAAGGCAACATGGGGTCCTCTGCTCTACTAATCATTTTGATAAGCCATTTTAATGGTTCAAGGGCCTCCAAGTCAGCCAGCCGAAAGAGTCTCCAGGTCACTAATTGAACAAAACTAGTCATCTAAGTTACTTTATATGAACGTCACATGCTACTAACAATATCTGTCATATTTGGTTATTATATACATATATTCTTAATTCTCAACATAGATTTTTCTATAATGTTTGTATTTCCAGAGACTATAACTTACAATTGTCTACTGACAACTATTGTAAAGTTTCCAGGGAGTGGGAGTTGAAAGAAAGAAAGATAAGAATTACTTGCAAAATAGGAATGATATTCCTTTTGAAGATATTTTGTTACATAATTGAATTACATCAGAACTACAAGTGTGTTATTAAACATCTCTTTGGCCACGGGCTCATCAGCATTGTGCCTTCAGTTTGCATTGTCGCAGGCATTGGAAACTGGTTATTAGGGTCATTAGGGCATTTTAGTGTTTTTAGGCAGCCTTTTGTATGGAAAGGATACTGGTCAAAATTTGTAGATAACAGATTTATTTTTACTATTTCTTTCATTAGTCAACAGCCTGTTCAAATTTAGTTTTACCACATGCTTTCATCAAGAGGGTAGAAATTTTAAACATAAAGTGCTACATGCAGATGGACCTCTGCTTTCTTTTTACTCGTTTAAAAATTTTCCTTTCTATTTTATACTATATTGACTGCCTGTATTGTTATAAGCTCTTTAAAATCCATTTTATAATGAGATAGAGTGGAACAGAAACAAAGCCTATCACTACTTGTCTGGATATAGCACCACAAAGCCAGTTTACCATATCTCATACCATATCTCATCAACAGCACGACTTTTCAGATGGAATATATGTCCTTGAAGACCACACAAACACCTCCCTTATGGAAGCATCAAGTTTTCTTAAATCCTGCTTCCGTGCACGTAATAACTATATCATTTAGTATATATTCCCAAGAAATGTACATCCACTGCATCCATAACCACTTTGTCATATTAATAGTAGACAGAAGCTATTCTAGACAGCAGAAGTTAGGTTATGAATATTAAACATAACCTAAGACATTTATAGACAAATAGTACATCACTGCATAATTACTTTTCTGTATCTATACATTTTAATATAATTTATTTTTTTTTTAATTGAAGTACAGTTGATTTACAGTGCTGTGTTAATTTCTGATGTACAGCATAATGATTCAGTTATACATATATATATTCGTTTTCATATTCTTTTTCATTATAGGCCATTATGAGATATTGAATATAGTTCCTTGTGCTATACAGTAGGACCTTGTTGTTTATCTACTTTATATGTAGTTAATATCTACAAATCCCAGACTCCTAATGTATACTTCCCTATGCTTTTTCCCCCCAGGCAACCATAAGTTTGTTTCCTATGTCTGTGAGTCTGTTTCTGTTTTGTAAACAAATCCATTTGTGTGTTTTTTTTAATTTTTAATTTTTAGATTCCACATGTAAGTGATAGCATATGGTATTTTTCTTTATCTTTCTGGCTTACTTCACTTAGTATGATGATCTCCAGCTCCATCCACATAACTGCAAATGGCATTAGTTTATTCTTCTTATGGCTGAGTAGTATTCCATTATATAAATATACTAAGGCTTCTTTAGCCAGTCATCTGTTGATGGATATTTAGGTTACTTCCATGTCTTGGCTATTGCAAATAGTGCACTATAGACACTTTTTATACTGTAATTTTTGTCTCTTTTGAATCTACAGTCATATATATTTTACATTACTCATCTACTTACAGTTGGAAACTGCCTCCTTTTCTCGAGTCAATATACATGCTAAGTTTAAATTTCATCATCATCCTCTAAAGAAAGGAAAACATAGGTATGTAAAAGCACTGTTACTTTGTTATATCTGACTAATGGAATGCCAAGAGGTCAAGTAAGAATGCTCTCTGAAACTAGTGGAAGAATCATTTGGTCCTATGAAGACATTTGTTATAGTTATAAGTAGATATGACTCTAATCATCTTTGTTTCAGAGCACCCTTAGGAAGCAAAAGATTAGCCCTATTTTCTATTCCAAGATTCTTGATACACAGGCTATAAAACATTTCTATTTCGCGCTAGATATGTGTTCCATGTTGAAAGCACTGACTTGGAGATGGTTGGCTAGGGTTGATTCCATTAGTTGTGGGATGTAGAACACTAGGTTCCAGCCTAGTTTTTCTGAACTCAGTGGGACTTTACAATTTTGTAAAAGTATCGAAGTACTTTAATGTTGTAAGTTAAATTATCTGTAAATAATTATGCCAATTTGTCTCAAAATTAAATAATTTTAGTAAATCTACTGTGCCATTACTGGCCTTCAATGCACAATTTTGATATCATGTAATACAACAATAAAACAGAAATATGTTCTGTTTTAAGATTTTAAAGACCAGTAGAATCCTCATTCTTTAGAACAAGATGAATGTTCAGCAGCACCCCTGTTTTCCTCCTTGAGATGGTGGAATTGTGTTCCTGCTCTTCATTTTCGATGACAGGCACTTTATAGGATACCACACTATTTTGAGAAAGCTGCTGTCGTTTTACTCTGCACGTTTGGGTTGCACAAACTGCTAACTTTAATGATGCAGTATTTCCTTTGTAAAATTATCTTTTATGCTGGATGAACTGGTCATTAATTTCACTGTAAAGACATAATTTGTACATTTTAATGTATTTTTCAACCAGTTTATTTGTGTGAGCATAACAGCTGGTAGCTCCTGAAAGAAGGCAAGATAGTAAAAACCCTACCTGAGTTCCATAATTTCTTTGATTTCTCTCCCTTATCACATAAAATCCAGCTTTAAAGTTTTATTTCTTTGTTATGCCAGCACCATAGTTATTTTGTGTACAAATACATCCATGGCGTATGAAGGTTACATTGGTGGAGCAATTACACCAGATTGCACAATAGTTTGTTAATGCTCTATTACTTTTGCATGCAAATAGCTAAAATGAAGAGCCTGAAATTCAGTCATTTTAGCTGTACATCTCCAATTTAATTTACTCTTTTTAAAAGTTTGCTCATCTACATTTTTACTACAAATATTTCTCATTTTCTTTAATTTCTCTATCTCAGTTTCAGTTCAATATTCCTGAACACACTGGTTCATGAGTATATGAAAAAAGAGACTGATGAAGCCAGAAAGGTTGAAAATATTCTATTTTCTGCAAATCCTGCACATGTATTTAAATAAAGTCTTCAATATATATTGGAGCAAAAGTTTCAAAATAGCAAAAGCAGGACAAATATCTAATAAAAATAAGTTAACTCAATGTAATATCTACCGAGGAAAGTATATTCTGGAGAAAATGAATTGAATTGCAAGACTGAAGGAATTTATTATAATAATACTATCCATTTTTCTCTTGTGTTACTTCCTTTATAAGCAAATTGAATGGGGACCAAGTTATTTACTTAATTCTGTTTGGAAAAAAAATTGCTTCTCATTATAAGCTCAGTATTTATTTAGATGCCTTTCAACACAGTGGAAAAACATGTAACCAAAATAGTCCACCTCAAGTCAAGGGGAAAAGAACATGTCGATATTGTCATCAGAGAAATGCTTACCAGTGAATTCAAGGATGCACATTTATCAGCAGTTAAATCATGCTGAGCACTTAGGTTTTTTAACTCACTGGATCGTATCAAATTGCATTGCCAAGGAACATTTCTGAGCATAAAGTTGTAACAATTTCAAAAACAGTGATTCTTCTTCAAGAATCAAGAACACAATATTTTAGTTGTTAGGAAATAACTTATTTGTATTTCTTTTAAGCAAAGCCCTTAGTAGTGTAAAAGTATCCATGAGAAGTAGAAAGGGTGAGTTTGAAACCTAGGGATGAAATGCAATCGTCAGACCCTTTGTTGCCCTTGGCTCTTGGCCTTTTGCACCCACCTGATAAAATAATAAGTAGAATTATTTGATTATTAAATGCGTTATAATATGCATGTTTCCCAAGCTATGGAAGCAGGCTGGTGTTGCTAACAAATGTCACGATGTTGCATAAAACAGAATTCCAGTTAAATCGTGGAGCCCAAGCAGAAATTGACACTACCTCGAACACAAAATGGGAAACTCACCATTCATCACCACAGCACACGAAAGTGTATATTTATCCAGAAATAATATCAAGCCTAGCAGGTGATACAGAGATACAGAGTACTCAGATAGAGACGGGGAGCAATAGGTGGCCTTCACATAGTAGAGTGAAAACACACAAATGTAGATATCCAGAATACAGGACAAAAAATGTAGCTTGGGTAGACTTAAAACACATTTAGTTTATGCTGTCTCAAAATTATCATGAATTTCTTGTCAGCCTCTCTGTAAAATGTAGTTTATTGTAGGAGTCCATTCATTACTCACAATTTTTAACTACTTACTTAGAGAAAATATATTTTAAAGTTTTTCTTTTCCCTTTCCCCAAAATTCCAAGATTCTCTTGTCAAGGCATCGAGGTAGGAAGACAGATTTTGCACACCCCAGTCCTCCACACTCGTGGCCTCATATCCACGACAACTACCAGAAAAGAAGTACTGTAAAGGTGAAGAGCCAGTAGACAGCCTTCCTGATGGTGGGTTACAGAGCAGGTGGCCAGAGCAGGCTCCTTCTTGACTCATCAACTGAGCGGTATTGACATTGAACTTGCCCTGAAATTTCCCTCTGGGCAGATGTTTATAACAAGTAGGGGTTGAGCACTGTTGGGGAAGAAATAGCTGTGGATGCTGACTGTATTAACTGGGCAGAGGTGAAACTCACAGGCCTGATTTTGGCTACAGTTAGGGCTTTCTTTTCAATCTCTCCAGATGTCTAGATTCCCAAGAGAACATTTAATCTACTATTTTTGGGGGAGGGGGGCTATTTTAAGCCATCACTTTCCCTTAAAAAGCATCCTTAAATACCACCATACTGTTACAAGCTATTTACTAAAAGCCTGTCAGCTTTCACCATCACTTGCTCAAAGTTCTTCCAGCTTCTACTCACTCTCTAGTTCCAATACCAGCTTTACACGTTAGGTTTTCGTTACAGCAGCCTGACGCTCTCATTCCTAAAATCTTAATTACTGCTGCATGACAAATTACTCAAAAATTGAGCAGCTTAGAAAATAAATACTGACTCCTCCCAGTTTCTGTGAGTCAGGAATTCAGGAGTGGCTTAGCAGGATGGTTCTGACTTAGATCTCATGAAGTTGCAGCCAAGATGTAACCAGGGCTGCAGGTGCCAGAAGGCTCGGCTGCAGGTGAAGAAACTGCTTCTGTGATGATTCCCACACATCACTGGTGGCTGGAGGCCACAGCTCTTTGTTGGCTGTTTTTAGGGGGCCTTAATTTCTCACCTCATGCACCTCCCTATGGGGGTGTTGACTATCTTCATGATACAGCAGTTGACTTTCCCCAGAGAGAGCCGTCTGAGAGACGGAAGGAATGAGAGGGAAAGCCCTAGAAAATGCCCTTTCTGACCTGGCCTCAGCAGTGATACGTCGCCACTTCTTCCATGTTCTGTTGGTCCCAGGACTGACCCAGACACAGTACGTGAGGAGACTAGACAAGGGCATGAATGCCTGGAGGTGGGAATTACACTGGGACCATCTTGCAGGCTTGCTGCCAAAAGCTCCTTCATGTTCTTATCCCCTAGGAAAAAGGGTGGACCTCTGTGCATTCTTACTTTTTCTACAAGCCAATGAGCACTTTTAAATAGGTGCTACAGCATACTTTGTATATATTACTACAAGGTTTATCTTCCCTTCTCTAGTTAAGTGTCCTTATGTCTCCAATCACTAACGACGTCCTGCAGATCAAAAAGTAATTCTTGGAGAAGAAGGGCTCTTCTAAAGATGTGCTCATGCAGATCGAAGTCTGGACTCCTTGCATTTGAGAACTGGTTGGTTACCCACCTCCTGGCTGGACGCATCCCTTCTCCCCTACTGCGATGTAGTCCTTAGAAAATATGTAGCTTTTTTTGTTGTTGTTTAGACTTTTTGTCTTCTTTCCATATTATAGCTGGTCCTGTTTTCTCTTCCTTAGAACTACCTCCAGCATCCATTACTCATCACCTCTCTTTACTGCTCTAGTCAAACAGCAGCATTTACCACCAAGACTATGCCTGTAGCCTCCTATCTACTCTCCTATATCCGCCCCTTTTTCTCCTTCCAGTGGGCAGGTTACTGGCTTTGTTGTTGTTGTTGTTGTTGAACATGTTGCATAACATCTCTTCTCTGCTCACTGTCCCCCAAGCTTCCCACATGATAACGTTTGATGGCTCACCTGTGCATACATGATTCCTACACACACACACACACACACACACACACACACACACACACTTTGTTACCATTCTTTTTTCATGGAGCACTTTCTACCTCATCATCTTGCTCCAGGTATATCAGTCTTTATGTTATTTCTCTACACAAAAACATCCGTGCTTTGAGGTTCTCTTGATGCTACCCCTGCCTGGACCCACTTCCACCAGAATGTGTCACTCCAGCCTCTGCGTGTCTGTCCAGCATGACATTAACAGAGCGGCCTCCTCTGACCACGCCATCCTATAAAGCACTGCATCTCCTTATCCCCCCTTTCTGCTTCCCCAGAATTATTTTTCTTCCTAAACCATTTGGCCACCAGACATAATATATATTTATTTTCTGATTTAATTACTTCATCTTCTTAATAGAAGCTATGCTCCATCAAAGTAGGGACTATTGTGGACTTTTCTGTTCTCAGCAGAAGAACATTTCCTAGAATGTCCCACTCTCTGCTCAGCATCCAGTGAAGCAGCACCATCATTATTCCAACATCAGTGACAGTTTTCATTGAGATTGAAAATAGAGCAAGGCAGAGTCTGAAGTCAGGGTGTACTTTTCTGATCCATACATGCTTTTCTAAACCCCTAATTATTTAAAAAGTAAGTAAAAGCAGATGTGAGAAAAGAACAGAGAACAATCTACTATTAGTCGTGGGTTTCTGTTTAAATACATGTTGTACTATGTAACACTGTGTGTGGTTTTGCATCCACAATACATTTCATTTCTTAAAGAAAGGCTCTAAAACCAGCCATAAATAGTTAGACTTTTGAGAGTGATATTTTTGAAGCATAGAAATGCATCTGGTATACTATTAAATTTCAATAAAGAATCTTCTGTCAAAATGCTTTTCTCTGACAGATTCTACCTCCCCTTTTTTTTCTGTTGGACTTTTTTGTGGTTGTTTTCTTTAACTAAATTTGCATTTCTATCACTTACCCATGTAATATTTGGTTCCTGTAACTACTAAATCTGGTAACCATCTAACATCCTGCTCTAGGCTGAAACAGACGAGAGTTTGGGGAACTGCCGTCTATAACTTTACATCTTTCTAGTTTAACTTTTGATTCATGTTTAATGTGCTTCTAAATATTTGAAAATGGTTCTTCTCCCTGGAGGGCTGTTTGACCAGCTAAACATTTATTTTGAGTTAAATCTTCATAACAAGGACCTATCCAGATAAGCATTCCTGTTATCTGCAATTAAATTTGTAACCACTGAAGTAATGTTCATTTCTCAACATTTATTATTTGTGTGTCTTTGTTTTCATGGTCCTCTACCTGCATAGAACAAGCTTGCATTGAAGACAAGACTGAGTCAAAATCATCTCAATCAAAAAGGCACGTGGCATATGAAAAATTTTGAGTAAATATTTGATGTCAATTATTTAATGAGGAATAGCTCTTGACTTTAATAGGTTCACTGTCCAGTAAAGGATATAAACAAATGTAGTAGTTTTTATTTACATATTTATATAATATTTATGGAAAGAATGTAAAAACCTTCTAGTAGTAATGTCTACTAGATCCCTAGCATTCATCAGAGATTATGTCTCATTTTCAAGGACAGATTGTAGTTAGTAGCTGAGAAAATACATAATATATGTAATAAAATATGAAATATAGTATTTGTTTACATGTAGAAAGAATGGATAATGTCCCAAAGCTATTTGTACTCAATAAATAATTTATTTATTAAATGGCGTTATCCAGCAATTAACTAGTACTATTATGATACACACGTGGGAAAAAGCGATGATCCCATAGGCCTGATTGTATTTCCTTTGCTTCCAATATGTTGGAATATATGTTGAGAGAAAGTATCGTAGCACACTTAAAATGCTGGATTAGCATAAGAATAATAATAATAATAGCGTGAGGCTGAGATTTTCAAGTTTCAGCAAAGATTTGGAATTAGCCAGGCTGCATTCTCCCTCAAGTAAGATCCCAGGATTCTGGAAACAACCACAAAAGCTGTGAGGAAACAGTGTAGGGAATATGTGTGCTTTGCTGGCCATAAAGGGGGTTGATTCAAGCTGGAGTAGAAGGCAGCAAGAAGAATTCTTGGAGCACAAATTAGAACAAAATAATCCAGCTCCCTGGGAAGAATAATGTCTACCCCGATTGCATAAATCAACAGCATTAGCAAAGTCTTATTTGAGATAAATAATTTAGAAATCTTGTTCCGTTCAAGAGTTGCAGAGAACAATTGAGTGTTCTACTGTCCTCCTGCGTCAGCCTCCATGCACTTTCCCTGACCAACCCCAAAGAATAGTTCAGAGCTCACTGCTCAAACCTGTTTCTCCTGGGGAGCTGAAAGGGAGGCTCTGATCTCAAGGGGTAGTTGCTGGAATTTCAGCAAATAAAACTGGGTTAATGTTTCTTTATGCTTCATGCAGTCATGTACTAGAATAAGACATCTGAGGAGGTAATTAATTTAAAATGAACTTACAAACAGGACAACAAAAATAACAAAAAGTTAAAAGAGAAAACCTTGCTTACCACTAGATGTAGAAATGTTATAACAAAGGGATTGATAATAAAGCAAAGAAAATACATTATGAATGTGAAACAAGAAAAAAGAAATGTTACAAATTGACTTATTTATATGTGAAAATACAATTGAGTTTTTTTATAAAAATGACACAAACAGTAAAATACACATGTGAAGAATAAATTGTGAGTTGTGCTAAAGGCTGAATTGTGTCCCCTCCCCCCACCCAGATTCATACATTGAAGGCCTAACCCCCAGTGCTTCAGAATGTGACTGCATTTGGAGGGTGAGCTGTTACAGAGGTGGTTCAGTTGAAATGAAGCCTCTAGGTGAGTCATTCTGTAATCTGACTGATGTCCTTGTTAGAAGAGGAAATTTGGACACACACACAGACACTAGGAATGCACAGAGAGGAGACAATGTGAGAATACTGAGAAAAAGCAGCCATCTGCAAGCCAAGGAGAGGGGCCTCCAAAAAAACAAACGTTGGGGACACTTGAACTGCTAACCTCCCAAACTGTCAGAAATAAACTTCTCTTGATTAAGCTCCCCGGTCTGTGGTAATTGTTATGGCAGGCCTAGCAAACAATGTAGGTTGGAAGAAAAAGTTTAAGTACTTCACAGAGGATGCACAAAAGGATTAATAAGTTTAAAATTAAACAAATAAATATCCTTTTTAAGTAGAATAGACACAAAAAGACCAATAGTTGAGTAAACAAAAAACAGACCTAATTAATAATAATAGTGAAGGGAAAATTTTTGAAGAAATAATGGAGATAAATTTACCAGAAATAAACAAGTTCCCATAGAAATCCAAAATAGGGAAAGAAGAAAAAGTTCTCAGCAAGAAATATTTTAATGAAATGTAAGACTATAAAAGACAATGAGAAAATTGAAAAAGCTGCCAAGAGAAATTCTCATGACTTAGAAGTAAAAATGTCAGCATTGTTATATGTACCAGTAAAAATTGAAGACTTAAAGCAGTGCATATATATTTTTTTAAGAATTATATACACTGAAAAGAAAAATAAGATTGAGAGATTATATCTAGCATATATTTTGACTTCTTATAAATTTTAATAATTCAAATATTTTTGCATTCGTACAATAATGACTTCAGATACAGATGCTGACATACGTGAATCTTGGTTAACATATGAGAAGTCAGTGGAAAATGGATAGACCTTTCGCCTTATGATGCTGGAAAAATTAGTTATCTACTTTCAAAAAATGAAGATAGATTTTTAAGATTAATCCCTCCTCAGTACTCAAGTTAAGGATTAAACTGCATACGTCAACATTAAAACTTTTAAATTGTAAAAGAAAAATTCTATCACCCAGTATTAAATAAGTGATCCTTAACAAAACAAAAAAATGGTAGTAATACATTTGATTATGTTAACATTTCATAAAAACATGCCTTGAAAAGGCAAGCCCCAAAATGAATGAAAACAATGAGTGTAAATCGATATATATCTGCATGGAAATGATTTTGACTTGTTTATTCAAGTTTAACATATATAAATTTGAATCATATAAAATTTTAAATGCTGTAGGTTAATAAATGGTCAAATACTGTCCATTTTCCAAGTTTTAAAAATATGTGTTTCATGGTATGAAGTTTTCTCTTGCCAAAGAGGAATCTTTGTATGTATGTATCCACCAGGATCCATGTACAGAAATTTTAATAGCATTCTTTATAAATTAAAAGCTAGTAATAACTCAGGTGTGTATAAAAAGTGGAATAGAAAAACGTATTGCGATGTATTCATTCGCTGAAGGATGTACATCAGGAAAATAATGAACTACAATTTCCTATAATGAATGAGTTGCGAAAACCTTATATTAAAAACAAATCCACTGAGGAACATACACACATGATTCCACTGGGAAAGACAAAACTAGAAAAAAAAATAGACAAATCTAAGCAACACATTTTTACAGGCTTATAAATTTGTGGTAAGAATATAAAGATATGCAAGAGAATTGTTAGCATGAAAGAGATTTTCTGTAGGAAACAGGGTATAGTCAGGGATGTAAGCTAGCCGGAATTTTCACTGGACTTCAGTGATTCTATTTGAAGCTAAGTGGTAGGAAAATAATTGAGTCTCTTGTGTATGTGTGTGTTATTTTTTTAAGATTTTTTAAAAAATAAACATGGGAATGCACTTCAGTAAAAAAATTTTTTAAAAATAAGTAAACATGGTTAGCAAGCACTTTTTGTTATTTCAAGGAGAAACAGTGCTTTTGGAAGCCATGGATTGTATAATGAAATAAAACAAGTCCATCAAGAAGAGATTGAACCATACAAGACATTCTGGACAAAAATATAGAATTTTCATAAGTTAGATTTTATCCTAATCATAGCGGAGAGCAAGAAACCAATTTAGATTTTTCTTTTTAAATATCACTCTGGCTGCTGTGCAGAAAGAGACTTTTTTTTTCCCCCCAGAGTAAATAGTGGAGAAGGAAACACCAATTTGGAAACTCTTACAGTAATCCATATGACAGATGTTGGCTTAGACTCATGTAGTTGTCACAGAGCTGGAGAGAAATAGACAGCTTTGAGATATACATAGGCATTATAATTTGCAGGATTTTATGATGGATTGGATCTAGTGGTTTAATAGAGGTTAGTGTTAAATGAAGTTTCTAGGTCTTCAGACTGAGTAACTGGAGGAAGGGTAATTTATTAATGTGGAGAGCATAAGAGGAAGAATTGAATTGTGGTTGGGATTAGATCAGAGTTTCATTTTGGACATGTTATTTTGGGCATATTATGTCATGTTTCGTTACTGGCATGTTGTGTTCTGTGAACCAGCTGAATGGAAAAGTTAAATAATCAGTTTGAAATATGCATCTGCATAGCAGAGGAGAGTACAGCCTATATCAGTAAACCATTAGCAAGAAGGGAGATCACCTCAAGGGATGATAAAAGAGCAAGAAAGAAGCTAAGGTCTGGGACCCTGGTACTTAGGTAAGAGGTAGTGGAGGAATAGCGGATGAAGAGAATAAGACAAATGACCTATAATATACAAGAAAAAATAGGAAAACATAGCACCAGAGATATAAGGAGAAATTTTTTGTAAGTGTACTTTGACAAATGTTATAGTAAACTTGAGGAAGAAGGTGACTAAAAAGTATCTACTGGATTTAGCAAATTAAGGTCACAGGTGATGAGGGGAATGTTCAACTCAGTGATGCAGTCACTTTGGAGAGTGCTAAGGGATGAAAGATACTTGAGGGAGAGATGATGATGTGTGAAGTTAACCCTAGACGAAGTTTGCTTATTGAAACCCAGCTGGAAAATTTAGCAGCTTGTTATCCAGATGTAAAACAGAAACTTAGGTTTTGTTTCTCTTCTTGACTAATTTTTCTCATTAATCCTAACTTTGCTGGATAGCATGGAGCTAAGAAGACTTAAAACTGATAGAAGTTTCCTCTGGTTTAGTTCAGTAGTGTATCCTCTATTAAATAAAATAATCCCTCAATTTTCCTCTGACTCTTTTTGTTTCTCACCAAGATGGCAAGTGGAAATGGAGGTTTGTGTGGGTGTGGGATAGTGGTGATGGCTACATGCTCTTCAGGTAGTGGAAAAGGAACCCTGAATCATATGTGAGCATCCTTTACTATCCTCTGGTTCCATGTTGATGATGTCGCACGACATCCTAGATTCTGGTCATTCTGTTGGCATTTCTGTCTGAAGTCTGCAGCTGGGAATTCATAGCTACTCTCTGATCAGTGAAATATGAGAAAAGAGTGTCAGCTGTGGATGATAGAATTGGGCCAAAGAAGTAAAATTTATGGGTGCTGGATAATTAAGAAAATGATTATGGAAATCAGAAATTAAAAGTTAATTAATTTTCTGCCAACGCTTGATTCATGCTTTAAAAGCCAAACAAAACTCATGGTTTACCCATATAGGCCCATCCTTTGGTCAGTTTGTCAATAGGGACATTTTCTCATGTGGTGACAATGATTACTGAGTCTCCTTGCACACAAATATAACATGCTTACCTTTTATATATTCATTCATTCATTCATTCATTCATCCGTGCATTTACGAATAGATTTTGGATTTCTAATATTGCTGAGCTCCATACTAACAACTTATGATTGAGAAATTAATGACAGTACTCCTCCTCTAAAAATGTAACTGCAAGAACAAAACCCAATGATTACATGATTAACGCTTGAATTAAGGAGTGGGAATTAGAAGAGAAAGATTTTTTTATTTTATTTTATACTTTGCTGTAATGTATCAAGCAAATAGAATAAACAAAAAATGCTCTGGAAATAACTAACACTGTATGTCACTATGTATTATTCTACTTCCTGACAATTTAATGCCTTAGGAAGTTGGAACATTTTGGATTGGCTTGTGTTTAATTACTCTTCACATATCCTCCACCTGGAAGCTACTGGTAAACCTATTGATAAATAAAAATCTATAGACACACATAGATCCTGCTTCTCAAAGCTTGCATCTGTTAAAAACTCATTTGGAAAAAAGAATTTCACCTCGGAGGGGCTCATAGTCTCCAGTTCTAAGAAGCAGTTTCTGCCTCTTTAGCTAAACGTGAGGGGAAAAAAGCACTAGAGGAGGATGAAGCACCACTTCTGATGTTTTAGAATATCTAATCCCACCTTATTAAACAAGATCCATCAGTGCTTTATTAGCTTCCTACTGCTGCCATAACTAAGTACCGCAAGCTGAATGGCTTAAAGCAACAGAAAGTTATTGTTTCACAGTTCTGGAGGCAAGAAGTCAAAACCAAGGTATCAGCAGGTATGCTTCCTCTAAACTCTGTAGGGGAGAAGAATGGTTCTTTGCCGCTTCCCAGTTGTTGCTGGTTCCCAAGCAGTCTTTGGCATTCCCTGGTTTGTTAGCTACAGCTCTTCAGCCCGAGTACCTGTTGTCCCATTGCATTCTGCCTGTCTTCCCCCGTATTTGCCTCTTCCTATAATGACGCCACCAGTCTGTTGGGTAAGAGCCCACCCTAAAGGCCTCATCTTAACTTGATTACTTCTGCAAAGACCCTGTTTCCAAATAAGGAACATTCTGAGGTGCTAGGGGTTAGAACTTCAACATGTGTTTTTGAGGAACACAATTCAACCTGTAACAATGCTTTTCTCCATTGAAGTGAAAGGATAACAAGGGATTGATTGAGAGGCTAAAAAAAGGGACTAAATTTGTTAACCACTTCCTGATAGATTTGTAACTGGAGAGAAAAATCCCTTTCTTACTGATAATTTCTCCTCCTCTTACTAATTATTGAAGATTGAAAGGCACAAACGTATATAAAGGTAAACAAGCATACATATAATAGGTGTGTATATATATGATATATGTTATTATATATAATTATACATATTATATATAATTTAATGTATAATATACAGGCATACCTCGGAGATAATATGGGTTCAGTTCCAGGACACTACAATAAAGCACATATCTCAATAGACTGAGTTACGCCAATTTTTTGTTTTCCTAGTGCATATAAAAATTACGTTCATGCTATATTGTAGTCAATCGCTTCTCAGCCTCTTGGCTAAGATCAAGTGTATACTACACTGTAGTCATTAAGTGTTCAGTAGCATTATGTCCAAAAATGTACGTATCTTAATTACAAATTACCTTGTTGCTAAAGAACTCTATCTCTGAGCCTTCAGAGAGTCATAGTAGTAACATCAAAAATCACTGATGACAGATCACTACAGCAAATATAATAAAAATGGAAAAGTTTGAAATATTGCTGGAATTACCAGAATGTGACACATAGACATGAAGGGAGCAAATGCCATTGGAATAAACGTGCCAATCGACTTGCTTGATGCAGGGTTGACACAAACCATCAATTTGTAAAAAATACATTTTCTGTGAAGCACAATAAAGCAAAGCATAATGAAATGAGTTATGCCCACATGATGAATAAATCTATTTAAAATATATTATAGAAGGTATATAACAGGTGTATACAAAAGATACATGTAGTGTGCATATAATATGTAAAAGTTATAGAATAGGTATATTTGTAGTATATGGACAGAGCCTTAGTGTTTGATTCAAACAATGCTTCTAGATAGAGATGACTTTTCAAATCCAAAAGTCACTTTTCTGTTTTCCCACTTGGAAATTACTTTCATCTTACCACATCATTAGTCGTGAAACCAATACTCCAATCAAAAGAGAATTGTTTTTAAAATAAACATGTGGTATCTTTACCTCCCTAAGTCTGAGAAAAATGGCCATGGTCAGTGCCTTGGGGACTTAGCTACAAAATATTATTACTTTGTCTCTCTCAAAGAAGGGAGCCATCAGTTCTGAAATAGTTTCTTTCAGTAGCTACCTTTAAGGATGTCTGTTACTTAATCCAGAGGTTCCTGGCTATCAGATAGGATTACCCGCAGAGACACAGCAGCTAGGAGATCATTAGACTGTTACAAAGATAACTGCCCTTATAAATTAATTTTCTAAACACTTGAATTCTTTAATTTGTAGAAAAAA